>NC_064634.1:197635099-198260099 GCF_023864275.1 Schistocerca cancellata
TTTCTACCATATGGCCAGGGGGTGGGATAACTGTAAGTATAGTTTAACTGGGTTGAGCTGCTGCGAGTTTAATGTTGTCATGAGTATTATTTATTCTGAAAATAAAGCACAGCATGCAACTTTGCACTGTTATGGGGCCATGATTGACCACTTACCTCTCATTATGCTGGCCTTCCCTAACATATACCGGTTAGTAGGAAGTGGTCAGTGATCACTAATTGGGGTCCATTGACCAAGCAGAGCAATATCCAAAAGTAAACCACCAGTGCTCAGCAAAGTGTATGCTACAGCTACAGCCAACTAACCACATTTATATACTTTGAAAGGAGCCACAAATGTGTATTCTGTCACAAATGAGATTGGTCACATTTGTGAAGCATCCAGCCTTCAGTTCTTCGGAAATTATCTTGTTCCGTGACTGTAAAATGTGGTTATGATAGTTCATTACCATATGCTGAGATGCCTCACAGGCAGAACAATAGGAACTCTCTCTTTTAATTTGTTTGTTTGTTTGGGCAGGAGGACAGTTTCCAGACTTGAGAAGAAAATCTGCTTTAATCCACCTACTTAAATCTGGGAAGGATTATCCATATGTGATCAGTTGTTAGTGTTGCTTTGTTTGTGGAAGACTGTGGAGGAAGTGATCAACAGCCACATTGTCTATATATATCTATAATTCTGAACAGTTCCTTAGTCACTTCCATGGTGGCTTCAGGAAGTATCAGTCCAGTATTACCAACATTTCAATCTTCTGCTCATCCTCATCACTCAAAATAATGACACATCAGTGGAAACATAAATTATGAACCAGAAGTTGTGGACAGGGAAAAGAGGTTTTAAGTTTTTTGTACGTGCCTTTTTATCCATTTATTCATGTATATGAAGTCATTGGAACTGAGAATTAAGAGCTCTGCAAAGTTTAAGAGATGTACCAGTATTTCTGGACCAAATTTGTGATGTAAATAAGTGTGATTGTCATGTATCAGGGACTTAAAGACAAGGTCTCCAAAAGGACTTTCTGTTTAAAAAGAAAAAAAGTATTTGCTGCCTGTTCTGGTTTTACTGAAATTAAGTGATTTTTGTCTTTGGATGGATGCCCTAAAACTATTACAGCAAATGTGCACATGATAGAGAGTGGGGAAGTGTATGCAGAACTTTCCTCTCATGCTTCGACAGCTGTCTGTTGTTCTGCTGGTATGTAAGAATCCAGGGAATTAGTAAGCTGATGTAGCAATCAATAAAGTTCGGAAGGAATGCAGTGTGGTAAAACTGGTTATTTCCTAATGGCAATAATCTCATTGTCAAAGAAAGTTGTCATTAGTAACTAACAAAAAAAGCTGCAGTTAGTCACATTTGGTCTCTCCACTGGGACAGAGCTATTTGATTTTTACCGAATTGGACACTGTTTACATAAATGTGCTTTTGTACTTTGGTTGGAGTATCCTTGTGACATAGGAATAATTGTAAATTATATTTTAACATAATACACTTATTATTTTAACAAGAGAGCAGCTGTTGATTTATGAATACAAGGTGAAATATTTTACATTCGGATTGCACTTTTTTATGGAAACTTCTTTCAGATCGGTGTTCTCCATTGTGTGCATACTACTACTGAAATGTAGTTTTGTGAACTTTATAAGATATTGGTACTCAAAATCAGTGTACATAATTAGCTGAATTCATTTTAAAATCCCACTCAATTTATTTTCTCAATTTCTGCCAGTTAGTATTCAACAAATGCCATGCCTGTTTTGTACAAAGCATTCTTGTAGTTAATGATCTGAATAAAAAATACTTTAATCTTTATTCTTATAGCTATGTGTGTCAGATATTTCATATACACTTAACTGCCGCTCGCGTATTACATTACTGTGCACTATCTCAGTGATAGTGATGAAACAGCTGAATTTTACAATGAAAAAGCTAAAGTCATCTACAACATGCATAAAAAGTTAGTTGAAATTAGTACAACTCATGTAAATGTGAATGTCGCATACCTATGTGGATCTACTGTCATTTCAAGGAGAATTAACTGTATTGTGATCTTCAGTCAGAAGACTGATTTGATGTGGCTCTCCATGCTACTCTATTCTGTACAGTGCTCTTCATCTCTGAATAACTACTGCAACCTACAGCCTTCTGAATCTGCTTACTGTATCCATCTCTTGATCTCCTCTGTGATTTTTAACCTCCATATTTTCTTCCAGTGCTAAACTGATGAGTCTTACATGTCTCAGATTGTGTCCTATCAACCGATCCTGTCTTCTCTCAGCTTATACCACAAATTTCTTTTTCACCCATTTCATTTCAGTACCTCCTCAAAACTTCTCTTTTTCAGAAATGTTTTTCTTCCCATTGCCAGTCTTCATCTTATATCTTCTCTACTTAGTCCATCATCAGTTATTTTGCCGCCCAATAGCAAAACTCCCTCTACTACTTTCGGTGTGTCATTTCCTAATCTAATTTCCTCAGCATCACCTGATTTAATTCCATTATCCTTGTTTTGTTTTTGTTGATGTTCATCTTAACGTTCTCCTTTCAAGACTTAGTTCATTCCATTCAGCTGCTCTTCCAAGTCCTTTCCTGTCTCTGACAGAAATACAATGTGATCGGCAAACCTCAGAGTTTCTATTTCTTCTCCCTGAACACTAATTGCTACTCCAAATTTGTCTTTGGCTTCCTTTAACGCTTGCTCAGTATACAGACTGAATAACATCAGGGATAAGTCTCAACCCTGTCTCACTCCCTTCTCTACCACTGCTTCTCTTTCATGCTACTACACTCAACTAACTACCATCTGTACAACTTGTAATTAGCCTTTTGCTCACTGTATTTGACCCCTGATAGCTCAGAATTTCAAAGAGAGTATTCCAGTCAACGCTGTCAAAAGCTTTCTTCCAAGTCTACAGATGCCATAAATGTAGATCTGCCTTTCCTTAACCTATCCTCTAAGAGAAGTTATATGGTCAGTATTGCCTCACCTGTTCATACATTTCTCTGGAATCCAAACTGATATTCCCCGAGACTGGCTCCTTCCAGTGTTTCCATTCTTCTTCTGTAAAGAATTTGTGTTATTATTTTGTAACCATGACTTAGTAATCTGATAGTTAGGTAATACTCACATCGGTCAGCATCTCCTTTCTTTGGAAATGGAATTATTGTGTTCTTCTTGAATTCTCATGGTACATGACCTGTCTCATAACATTTTGCACACCATATGGAAGAGTTTTGTCATGGCTGGGTCTGTCAAGGGCATTAGTAGTTCTGACAGAATGCCATCTACTCCAGGGGCCTTGTTTCCACTGAGGTCTTACAGTGCTCTGTCACGTTCTTCTTGTAGTACCATATCTCCCATCTCATCTTTATCTACATCCTCTCCCATTTCTATAAAATTGCCTTAAAGTACATCTCCCTTGTATAGACTCTCTGTACACTCCTTCCACCTTTCCATCAGAGATCTTGATATTCTTAAAGTTGCTTTTCTTTTCTCCAAAGGCCTCTTTAATTTTCCTGTAGGCAGTATCTGTCTTTCCCTTGGTGATATATGTTTCTAAATTCTTACAGTTGTCCTTTAGCCATTCCTGCTGAGACACTTTGCACTTCCTGCCAGTCTCATTTTTTAGAAGTTTGTTTTCCGTTTTTCCTACTTCCCTTACTGCATTTTTAAATTTTTTCCATTCATAAATTAAATTAAACATATTCTTTGTTATCAAAGGATTTCTGGTAGTCTTTGCCTTTTTACCCATTTGATCATCTGCTGCTTTCACTATTTCATCTCTCAAACCTACTCATTCATCTTCTACTGTATTCCTTTCCCCTGTTCTTATCAATTGTTGCCTAATACTCCCTCTCAAACTCTCAACAACCTCTGGTTCTTTGAACTTATCCAGATCTCGTATCCTTAATTTCCACCTTTTTCAATTCCCTCAGTTTTAACATACAGTTCATAACCAACAAGTTGTGGCCAGAGTCCACATCTGCCCCTGGACATTTCTTACAGCTTAAAATCTGGTTCCGCAATCTCTGTCATACCATCATATAATCAATATGAAACCTTCCGGTGTCTCCAGATCTCTTCCTCATCTACAACCTTCTTTCCTGATTCCTAAACCTAGTGTTAACAAGGATTAAATTATGCTCTGTAGAGAAATGTACCAGACATCATTCTCTTTCAATCATTTCCACCAGTTCACATTCAACTACTATTTTTCATTGTGTTCCTTTTCCTATTATTGAATTCAGCCCACCTATCAGTATTAAATTTTCATATTCCTTAACTGTTTGAATAATTAATTATAATTAACTATAAACAATTATTTTATTTGTAAATGTTATGCAGACAGGTTTCAATAATTATATGGTGTTGGCTTTTAAATAGGGCAGTGAGAATTTAAGCAACATTGGACACATGCACCAAATTACTTAAATAATCTCCCATTATCAACAGAAATGTCATTGATTTGGTAGTAACATTAGCTGCCGGCCGGAGTGGCCGAGCGATTCTAGGTGCTACAGTCTGGAACCGCGCGACCGCTATGGTCGTAGGTTCGAATCCTGCCTCGGGCATGGATGTGTGTGATGTGCTTAGGTTAGTTAGGTTTAAGTAGTTCTAAGTTCTAGGGGACTGATGACCTCAGAAGTTAAGTCCCATAGTGCTCAGAGCCATTTGAACTATTTTTTGACATCAGCACAAATCACAAGTGACATAACTTGTTTCATAATTTTCATGCAGCACAATCTTGTGATTGCACATTTTAGTGCCAAATTAGTGTTCAACGCGATCTAGACAATGATAGCATTGTCACTAATTTGTTTTCTTATTTTTATTTTTTGCCAGTTTGTAACAGATTCATGCAATTAAATTGTAATTTCTGTTGCAGAATGATATGAACCTAACTGACGAAAAGAAAGAACCCCTCCGGAACCAACCGACTGTCAAAAAGAAGAAAATGCTCATCATGCACTCTAAAGGCTTAAATCAGGTATTTCTCCAAATGCCACATATATGTGTCTCCTAATATCAAATCAATACAACCACATAATGATATTCTGCATATTCTGTGACCATTGTAATACATGCGATAGATTCTACCTATAGCTTTTCAAAAGTTTCCTCATCACAATGTTCATTTAACAAATGAAACCTCAGTGTAATGGCACCAGTGCTCCCAAACATCACCTTGAATTTATTGCATGTATGCTGCAAAAGTGTGGATTGTCAGAACAGCTACCACACAAATTTTTCATAGTTTTTAAGATTGGGGGGGGGGGGGGGGGAGGATTACAGGAAGTCAATTCTTACATGATTGGTTAATTTGATATTTGAAGAGTCATCATAGTGGTGGGACAAGAAGTTCTCAAGTTCATTGTTTTGGCTTTCTCGCTAATATTTCATAGCAAACTTGGGCACAGATACTGTAGTATGTCAACCTTTATAGGAATTCTGCAATATAATAAGAATGCTGTTGCACATTGCCAATATAGTCTGTCTGCAAACTGAAGAGCAAGCAGGCAGGTCCCTACCTCACTACACTGCAAGGAAAACCTACAGGCTGTTTCTTGAGTTGTACTGATTCTTCCATAGTCTGCCTTTTGCATCTGTAGTGAAAAAGAGTGTAAAATATCCAGTGTTTATTTTCCCATTAATGTGTTAATACTATATGGAAAGCAGAAATAATGTAACACATGTAAAAAACATACACCAACAGAATCTACGTATATCTCCACACTCTGCACTACAGTGCATGACAGGAAACTACTGTTAGCCATCCTGTACAGCAGTTGTTGCATTCTCCTGAGAAAGCAGTTGTAGCACTCCTCTGAGATAGGCCACATCTGCCATCCCAAGTGCTGCTTGCTCTTCAGTTGACAGACAGATTGCGACAAACACATTGCCACCATCTTTCTTCTAAGAACTGTGGAATCTTCACTTTTGTATATAACTATTAGATGGTTCACTTATGTTTCATTTCCAGGTCTTACTGGAAGTATCTAACTCTTGTCACCATTGATGTCTTGCATTGGTCTTTAGTTCCCTTGATAGCCAGGTTCTGCCGTTTGTCAACCACTTTAAAATATTGTTTCCTACTGTAACATGGAGCACTTATGGAAACGATTTTTGTACAGTGAATGTGTTTTGGCTGATGCAGTTGTGCTAGCTACATGCCAATCTGAGCACTGCATCACCACCACCTAATGTGTCTGCCTGTGCTAAGTAGACTGTGTTTGGGCTTCTGCCTGGGTTGGTGTTACACCAGCAGCCTGCCTCGCCCCGTACTGAATGTTCTGGAGTGCTTTCTGTGATCTTTCCATCTGTTCCTCTAAGATTTGCCACTACTGAGACAAATGTTGTAGGTGTGAAAATTAATTTTTAATTTTGTGGCTACTCTGCATATTCAGTTTTTGCAACTCTACAGAGATATAAAGATGGCTTTTCCTACAATAGTCTGTGATCTGATTTTGGAAACCTGTACCAAAAGTTGTGCTGCATTCAATATGCACCCATTGTTCAGTGTTCCTTCTTAGCTACAAATCCATAATACTGCTACATTGCATATATTCTTCACTCTGCTCAATAAACAAATTCAGATTTAGTTAACTGAATATTTTTTAATCGAAGACCATTGGTTACTTTCAGTTGACATGCAAATTCATTGCTTGTGAGAGATGATAGTTACCAGTGATATTACTTTTGTAAATGTTGCTACTAAGTCACCACCTTTTACTGAATTGTGGAACTCAGTTTCTGTTGTTGTTTCTGTATAAATTATGAAATGTAAGAACCAGTCAGTTCGACAGTCACAAATCACAATTATTTTTATTCCAGAACCATGTCTGTTTTGATGAAACAAATTGTTTCAATTATAAATGTCCTTTGAGTTACAACAGACCTAATGCAGAGTTTCTGGAGTTTATTAAATGCACAGTGGAATGCCTGCCAACGGGGTTGGGTGATGGTTGAAGTGATCACTGCAGCTTGTAGATGTCTACTAATACTATTATTACTGGCCCCTGTTTTGTTCACAACCGAGGTAGATTCTTCCTACACATCAGTCAGGGGCCTGAAGACAGCGTAGTAAAACGCTGAAACTGGTTGCCAAGCTTGGAAGTTTGATTGCTGAAAGGTGTTTAATTTGACACCCTCTATCGAACAGCTGAGTCCCACAACCGTCTCTAAAAAGCTGGACATACGGAGATATACCTGCTGGCATAGATAACTTAGGACTGTTGCTTTCAGGATCTGTGGCAGAGTTGGCAGACTTACTGCAGCCACAACCGCGCTTGCGTGCGAGGGTGTGCGTGGGTGTGGGTGTGTTTTAGCGGCAGTTTCCTTGTTAGTAACTTGAACTCTACTGTTCGTAGAGTATTCCTTCATTTTGCTGGTGAACTCAATCTTGGATTCCTTGAGCCATATCCTGGGCTTGTTGTGGGTAACTTCTGCAAGGGATGTTAGAAAGGATCTGGTTTCATTAGCTAAATGTTAGTCATCTCTGGTAGTTATTAAGTCTTGTATGATAAGAAGTTCTGCAACATCTTTTTCTATTTGTTTGACCTACAGGGATCTAGTGGTTTTATCTTCATTCATTACTTTGAAGGTCTAATAGGTCAGACCTTGGGGACCCAATGTGTACAGGTGGCCATAGGAATCTAGTTGCCATATTCTGATGATGGCATCTGTGAGGTTTTATTGGTGTTAGTGGGTTTCACAATTAGGTTTGTACCATCATCTGCTATCTGGTAGGATCTTTTGCAGGCTTTTTTATTTCTTATAATTTGAGAATTCTTATTGAGGTCTTCTTGGTTAGGGATAGTATCTGTTTGATATAACAGATGTTTAGAGGTGTACTTTATTTATTTATTTATTTTTTTGCAATATTTTGTTTGATTATCCTTTCTTTGAGAGCGACCATTTCACTGAGATTGTCTGAAACCCATTCTCCAAGGTTCTATTGCTATGCTTGGTAGAGCTGACTCTTATTGTTCTAGGGGTGTCTTTAATATTAAATGATTTCAGTCTTTCGAATGTTGATCAATATACCTGTTTTCTCTTCTGTTAAATGCAGTGGTTGGATTTGGATAGAAGCTTCTTACATGTCATTTACCAGTAAAGTCAGGTCATCAGCAAAGACAGGCGTGGGAACTAGATTGTCCATCTGCTTTGCTCCTCATAGAATAAGTGATGAGAACAACACAGATGCCACTCATGATGATAAAATGTAAAGTGAAGTCAAATGCTGCAAAATGAGATTATGACAGACAGATTACACGAAACAACTTAGTGGCCAGAACTGTGAAAGCCTATTGAGATATGGGGAAGTACCGTGGTACCTGAGTAGTGACACATCGATACTTGTCACTGGCACTTGTGGGGTCAGCAAGGAGTCTGGTTTAACTTGTCAACTGCACCCAGAGACTGTGGTTAAATTCGTCAACATCACCTGGAGAGCAGCAGAGCATGTCATGTTAACTTTCCAATAGTAGTCAAAGGATTAACTCTACACTGAACAAAAAAAAAAAAAAAAAATATTTTGATCAAGGGAGGTACAGAGACATTTAAATTCAGCCTCGATTTCATAACTGTTGTAACTTGAGAAGCAAAAACTTTATAATTCCAGCTTTGAATGAGCTTCAGTTGGTGGTAAATCACTGAAAACAAATAATTTTATGGTAGCACAATATCCCACTTATCAGTTGCACAAACACTAATACTTTCAAGAAGTCATGTAAACAAAACTATTCTCTACTTGAAGTCGTCACTTGACTTTCGCTACATTGCAACATAACAGTAATAAACTGTAGTAGAAATCAACAGGTTTTGTGTGCCATGCTGAGAACGTTTCACCGTGTCCTTGTAGTATGTCTACTTGAAAATCTATCTACAATGAAGACAGGATAACAAAAAACTGACAGTGTGAAGAATGAAATTTTGGCAGGCTTATAGTGCAGAATTCATTTTTATTTCAGACATATTTTTTGCATAAATTTTGAGCTTGTGAATGTAGATTAAAAATAATGCAATACTGCTTGCTTCTTCAGTACTGCAGGCTGTTTCTACCTCCCATATAATATGTTGGTGGCTAAGTAATCAGCAGCTTGAGGTATTCTTGCAAACACATGAAATGGTGCAGATGAAGTTTGGAGAAGAGGCATGAACTAATTTAGTTCCTGAATTAACCTAATCTTCATAAAATCTTTAGAATAGGTAAATGATAACACGGAAGGTTCTCTAATAATTTGTTTTGTTTCATTCAGTACTTTCTAGTAATTACTTGAGGTGTCAATTTTCATGATGAAAGGTACTTTGCAGCTTGTATACTATAAGAATTTGTGTTATTATTGGTATTAGTATTACTTTCATTATAAAAGAATACAGAGTGTTATGTGAGGAAATGTTCCTATACCAGAACTGAATCCAGTGAAAGAAACTTTGAGAGCACTAGTTTCAAAAATTTTAATTTTTACCAGTTATAAATTGTTTGGAAACTCCAAATGTTTTACAGTAGCAGATGCTGATTTTTTTGTTTTGTTTCTTTTTTGCCAGGAAACCCGCAGCAGGTTTGACAAGCCAGCAGATTATATTGCGTACCTGTATTCTCCAGATCTCAGTGTCAACAAGAAGTACAACTGTATAGAATCTTTACGTATTGCTCTCACCAATAATCCTCTTAGTTGGGTACAAGAGTTTGGAAATGAAGGCCTCACACTCTTGCTGCAAAACTTGAATGACTGTTATCGAAAGTAAGTTGCAGCCTTTAATGTTAATTGCATATCTTTTAAAAATGTTTAAATGGTTCAAGGTTTAATGTTGTATTTCTTCCTCTGTTTATGTGCAATCCCCCGATTCGGCTTCCGGTGAGTAGATCAAGAATTGTGTGTGCTGCTTTTAAATTTTTATAATTGCTTGCCTGTTTTAGAGCTACTTTCTGTCTTTAATGTTGTGTTGTTTAATATTTGTAATCTTTGTGCTGGGAGGATTATAAACTTAAGTTATCTCTTCGATGCAAAAATCTTGCTTTTTGAACCATTGCTGATAAATTTATGCAGCTTAAATTTACACGTAAGTGCATCTGAAAGTAAATGTTACTATCATTGAACAATGTGCAGGACAACTCTCCAAGCTATGAATTTTAAAGAATAGTAGGATATCTATCCCCACTGCAGAGTTTCGCATCTACATGCGTGTGTATACTCCACAGGCCACTGACAGTGCATTACGGAGGGTACTTTGCTCCAATGTTAATGACTTTTTGCACTGTTCTAGTTTTGTGTGGAGCAAGAGAGAATGACAGTCTGTATGCTTCTATACATGTCCTAATCTCTCTCATCTTATTCTCATGATTTCCACAAGAGCTGTACAATGGTGACAGTAGAATGGTCACACAGCCTTCCTCAAATACAGTTTCTGTAAATTTACCCAACAGAGCTGTATGAGAACTAAGTCATCTTTCTTCCAAAGATTCACATTTAAGTTCTATGAGCAGCTCTTTTACACTGTCCTACAGGCTGTACCAATGTGTTTTCAGATTCATTCATTGTCCTTCATTGCGCCTATTTAATAAGGATTCCAGCCGCCGAAGCAGCACTCTAGACTTTGTAAAACTGGAGTCTTGTATGCAGTTTCCTCTGTAGGCACATTGCCCTTTCCCTGAACCCTTCCAACAAATTTAGGTCTTCCATTTGTCTTCCCTAGTACTGATTTTACTTGTTTGTCCCATCTCATAACACTTTTTAATGTCATCTTTATTATACTTTCATGATTTGACATGCTCTAGATATTCACCACTCATACTACAAAGAGACTGCCTACACTATGTCTGTTCCTTCTCTCCCCTTTATCAGCATTATCTTTCTATATCAACGTTTGAAGAATGCTGGAATTCATTACATCAAGTGTAAATTGAGTCTAATTTTCTTACGATTGTTGATTGACTGTAGTCTACTCACAGATGATGCTGTTATATATATATAGTAAGCCTGTAGTGACACTGACCCTGCCCAATAAATCATTTGTGTATATTGTCAACATCGGAGGCCAACTTACCCTCCTTTGGGGCACACCTGACATTTCTTCAGTTTCCATTGAACATTCGCCATCCAGTATAACAGACTGGATTTTATTCATCGAATATTTACTGATTTGATCACATTCTCGTGAAAACTTTCTATTGATTAGTAGATGATGATGTGTATTCATCAAATACCTTTTGTAAGTGTAGGAAGGCAATATGTACCTTTTCTGTTCCTCTACACCTAGTTTTTGTAAGATGTCATTTATATGTAATCTTCAGTGATGGAATTAAACAATGGAAAATTCAGGATGGAATAATTACACTACTATGAAAAGTGAAGATGCTGAGTCATAGATAGGCACAACTGAAAGACAGCCAAAAAGGCCTTCATCAGAATCACACAACATACACACAACACACACAAACTCTCAAAAAAACACAACTCACACACACATGACCACAATCTCTGGCTGCTTACACTGAGGTTGTGTGCTTTTAGTTTTTTTTTTGTGTGTGTGTGTGTGTGTGTGTGTGTGTGTGTGTGTGTGTGTGTGTGTGTGTGTGTGTTGTTTGATTTCGATGAAGGCCTTTTTGGTGAAAGCTTTGTTTGTCTTTTCATTGTGCCTTTCTGCACTATATAGCAAGTAGTAATCCGTCCTTCTCATAATTCAGTGATGAAATTCCTAGTTGAGAAATGAAACACAAAGATTTTGACAGTGCATTAGGAAAGACGTTTCTCTGTTAGCGTTTATGATATCACAGTGTCAGTGTTCTCTTCCTGGAGAAACAAAAACTTCATGATTCCCCATAATTCCAGACAAGTAATTTGATTGTATCCCTTCTGCCTCATGCTCTATCTGAAATTAAAGATAGTTGCTAGAGTTTGAAACATATGATACTGGTACAGTTATATAACAAGTTTCTGTGTGATACCAAAATAATTTTTCAGTTCCAGCTGGGGGAACTTTTCAATCTCATTTTGTAAAAGTAGGTGAGACCCAGACACCTCGCTAGCTGTTAAAGTGATTACAAATGTTTTTCAGATGTTCATAAATCAGTGCATTAACTTATGTAATTGCTACTCGAAATGCTCCCCTTCTTGGGAAAGATTTTGTAAATATTTTTGCCCTACTCCGTATATGAACCCACTGACAATTTCACATTGTAAGTTGCCCATGTCTTTTGTAATGAACTTTCCTCGCACTTTAATACTGTGCAAGACTCTGTGTGGAATCAAGGGCTTTGCCTTTTGCAAGCAACGTTATACCTGCTGAGTCACTCAGCAAGGCCAGTGTAACCTCTAATGTACCTACAGATCTCTTCTGTGCAACAGAGAAAAAACTGCATTCTAAAATAAACCTCTGCAATTGCCACGTTATTTACTGCGGCAACCTTTCTGCCACGGTTGCTACACCACGTGAGTATACAAAGGAGTGTTGTCTGTGGCATTGATGATTAGGTAGAGAAGTAGTGATGAATCTCTGAGTCGGATTTTGTGACACACTCATATGACAAAAATTTATCTGCAAAAGTCAAAGCTAAAGATTAAAGTCCAAGTGTGCCACTTGTCTTTAATTTGTCATGAAGTTTCATATAAGCATGTGCTCCGCTGTAGAATTAAGAATCTGTTGTGGACCATGTCATGAGCTTCACATCAACATCATCTGCCCTTTCTTGTCACCTTTATCTGTAGGAACACTGTTTATATCCATGCCTGATCATTCTGACGTTCAAGGGGACCACATGTCTATATCCGTGCCTGATCATTATGACTGCAAGTGGACCATGCGACAATCAGATTTTTGTAATTTTTAATGTTAAGGTATGTGAAGTTCAGAAATAAAATGTCAATCATCCAAAGCATTTTGCTGCAACTCAAAACTTCTCGTGAAAACTGACTTTGAAGTTCTCAGAGCGACTTTTAATTCACTAAAGATAGGATGATTTTCTACAGGCTGTAGGCCCTAATGGAATTCTCCAGGGTAGTTCTAGTATCACTTTGGTCTTTTTTTCTTTTTATTTTTCTTTTTTCCCCTTCTCTCTCCCATGCAACTCGATTATGTATATCATTCAAATATAAAATTCATCAAATACATAATAATTAAATCATATATAATTCTCATTGTTTATGAACATTGCATGTAAGCTGAGGTGGGAAATGTGATACTAAGCAGAGCACCTCTTTACAGAGAGTTAATGGTACTTTTCGCCTTCATTTTTACATATTTTGTAGTGTACACATTACTATTAACTGAAGACGTTGACGACAGTTGACAAAACATAGGTCCTATGCTACTAGCCCAATGTTTACACTAGTAGAATTACCTGTACAGTGAGACACTGCTACCTGGGAACAATAGATTTTGAGGAATTCTACAGTGGTTGAAAGGGATATGGTGTCTTTTGGAAGGGATGGATGTGGCTGTAGTAGCATTGCAGCATTCATTGCCAAAGCAGCAGATAGTGTTTTTTGGTTGTTGCATGTGAAAATCTTTTAGTATGACATAAGAAAATAATATTGTAATGTCCTACAGGAACTACGACGACTTGTCTAGTCCTTCAAAGACACAAGGTGATCTTGAAAATTCATTATAGAGTGAAGTTTCAAGATTATGCTTGTGTATTATGCGCACATCCTCACAGAAAGTAATCTTGTTGAACCAGCACTATCGGCAGAAATGCTTAAAGAAGAAATGCTAGTTGTTCCATTATACTACTCCACTTTAGCCCCCCCCCCCCCAAAAAAAAAAAGTAACACATGGAGAGTTAATTATGTTTTCAGAAAAGTGCTAATTAGATATAATGTAATTGGATAGATAAAAAATCTACTCACCAAGTGTCAGTAGAACACACACATAAAAGGAGGTTATAATTGGACAAGCTTTCAGAGCCAGTGGCTCTTTCTTCAAGCAGAAGGCCAGCCGAGGTGGCCGAACGGTTCTAGCCACTACAGTCTGGAACCATGCGACCGCTATGGTCGCAGGTTCGAATCCTGCTTCGGGCATGGATGTGTGTGATGTCCTTAGGTTAGTTAGGTTTAAGTAGTTCTAAGTTCTAGGGGACTGATGACCTTAGAAGTTAAGTCCCATAGTGCCCAGAGCCGTTTGAACCATTCCAAGCAGAAGTGTTGAAGGAGAAGAAAGAGTAGTGAAGGAAAGTGACTGGAGAGGTCTAGGAAAAGGGGTAGATATCAGAAAAGTCACCCAGAACCACAGGTCAGGGGAGACTTGCCATCCTGTCTGGTAGTCTCTGCTGACCAGTGGCTCTGGGTGATTTTTCCGATATTTACCCCTTTTCCTAGACCTCTCCAATCATTTTCCTTCACCACTCTTCCTTCCCCGTAAACCCTTCTGCTTGAAGGGGCTACTGGCCCCAAAAGATTGACTGATTATAACCTTCTTTTATGTGTGTGTTCTGCCACTGTTTAGTGAGTAGATTTTTTATCCATCCAGTTACATTGTATTGTCAAAAATTGATTGTTTTCATTGGTAATTAGATATTTATTAATTAACATGTAGGTGATGAAATTTATATTATAATGATAATGATGATAATAATAACTGAACAAGGGCCCAGTGATTACTGCACCATGGTGCTACCAGTAGAGACATTGGCACACAGAAAAATTGTCGTACCTCTAGTGAATTAATAGGTACTCAAGAGTCCATCAAAGTCCATTTTCTCCAGAATTTTTTAGAATGACATTAAACTGCTTTGGTAGATTGATGTTCTGAATTTCACATATCATAAATATAAAAAATTACAAAAATCCAGTTGCTGTGTGGTCCCTTTGTCAGTTTTCCAATAGTTTCCTTTACTCACTTCATGTGGATGTTGATAATTACTGAAACAAGACCTATGGCTATGATCTCACTCTAATGACCTTGATGATACGACATTAAACTCCAAATCAAACTTCCCTTTGTGCTCCTTTGAGACAAGAATGTGTCACAAGGAGCTGCGTATGGAAAATTAGAGCATGCACTAGAAGTCAAAGTTGATTTCTCTTGCAATAACTGCAATTGTATGTCTGCTGTGTTGAGGCTGTCCTGCTGTGTTGAGGGTGTCCATTGTTATAAGAAGAAGATGGAATAATGATATGTTGGAACTACAGAGTTCTATTGTTTACATGCTTTTGAGGTGAGTTGCCTTTCTTGTAGCCTATCTAAGCAGAAAAATACAATTTTCCTGCCATATCTTTGGCTGAATTCTTGAAGCACTACACTTGTGGATCTGAAGATAACATATTTTGACCCATTGCATATATTATCTGAATAAAAAGAGAAAAAAAACAAGTGGCCCAGATGGTGTTTTATTTTCATTGTTCTATCTTTTGCAAAGTGTCATTGCATTTCTCTCTAATGATCAAAGAAAGATTAGATTGTTGCACACTACATATCAACTTCTCTGGCATTTAAATCTTGTCTGTTATAATTGCTTGTAATTGTTTCCATTCTTTCCAAAGACAGAATGTTTCAAAGCTCAAAACTTGTTCACTTTCATTGATTTCCTACATTTTTCAGTTTTTTTGTGAAGCAGGGTCTTTATTAAATTTGTTACTTTACAGTTGGTTGACTTAATTATTTGCTTCAGTTGTTGTGGCATTCATTTTAAGTTGCATCTCAGTAAGAGATATTGCCTTGTTCTTAGCTTGTTGTGGCATTTGTGAGAAGAAAACTTAGTGCATAATCACTTTGCAAATTGATCCTTCTTCTCCACAGTATGCTTGATTCAAATAATTGAACACGGCCCAATTTTTGCTTCCTTCTCATTTCTTATATTAGAATGAAGGCCATGTATGTAAGATGGCAGACTTGACTTCACTCATACTGTCCATCTTTTCAATAATATCCTACATAGTTATTCTTTGTTTCAGTGACAGTCGCTATGACCGAATACAGTACGAGTGCATCAGGTGCTTAAAGGCAATAATGAACAATACTGTAGGCCTGAAGCAAGTGTTCACCCACAAAGAAGCCTTGGCAATCATAGCTCGATCACTAGATCCTAGAAAACCAAATGTAATGCTGGAAGCTGTGAAGTTACTTGCGGCAGTGTGCCTGGTACCTCCAAATGGGCACGACAAGGTCATTGAGGCCATTACAATGAGAGGAGAACTTGAAGGAAATGGTCGCTTCCAGCCCATCATCCAGAGTATGGCTGCCCCCAACAACGAGCAGCTCAAGGTGGGTGTTGTTGTTCTATAATGTTACAGAAAAATGCTGTTACCTAATTAATTATGTTCCAACTGTTGATATTTTCCATGAGATAATTAATGTCACTAAAATTTAACATCTTTTTAGTGTTGAACTAATGAGTTTCATATGTGTTTCTATATTGTGGAATCAAAGTAAAGAATTATGAGTTGTCATCTAAGGACTTTCATGTTATTTCTGTGCTACAATATATTTTAATTTGCACATTGGGGAGGAGGTGACTGATGGGCATCTGGCCACCCTATACCACTAACATTGCCAAATTCCTCAACTAACATGCTGTCCCCTTCAAGATCTGATAACAGTGAGAGTTGGCATGTACAGAATGCGTTGTCTGTGGCCAGTTGGTCACCCATCGAAATACTGATGCCTGACGTTTTAAGATCTTCAGGCCAGACTTTGTGTACCAATAGCAATTTCTACACCATCCCCTACAATTGGTTCCATAAAACATTTTTTACTGCTGATTTTATTAACTGTAGTTAATCATGTTGCTGTGGTGAGATAGAAGTACTTGTTACAGTTTGTGTCCATGTTTGTAAATTAAACTTGTTTGTAAAACTTAAAATTCTGCAAAGCACAAAAGAAAAACATTCTGTTTCCCAGTAGGTGGAATTTTTAAAAACAAAACTTAACTGTAACTGTTGCCCGAAAACTCTGCGTTACTTTCTACTACTGTACATTAAAATTTCATGCATTCTTTTGTGAAGCTAAATTTAGTCTCCCAGTCTTGTTTTGCATCTTCTTTTGTGAATTTGTTCTTATCACCTTTGTGTCATCACAGGAGGTGCTCTAAGTCCACAGTGTTGACTAAATGCCTGTTGAACCACAGCACTAATTTATCTGTGATTGTAACTGATGGCTGCATGGGTATTTGCAGACATTAGACTGTCATATTCTTTTCAAACAGCAACCACATACACATTCCATTAGGGGCAAACAAATGACAGTGTTGAAACTTCATGCTTCCTATCTTGAAAGTAGTTGTAAGGTCATACATTTATGTCCAATGTTTGTTGAAATATGGCCATATAAAATCATCTTATAATCTGTAATCCTCCTTTATTTCATACTCAGAATTAAATATAGTTTTAGAACAAGCCATTAGGCAATCTGACGACTTACCTGAACTGTTTCGTCAGAAGGAAAGTGCAGTTTGGTGAAATCGATATACAATGTAAGAAGACTGAAATAGTCACCCAGTCACATCACAGATGTACCGGAAAACATATTTCTAATACAATACTGTGTATTATAAGGATCTATTTACTTTGCTCTCATTCATGAAGAAGTTTCCTGGTGGCCCCTCTAACATAGAATTCCAAACAGTGTTTACTTGAAATATTATTAGAACTTGTGTGCTTTTAGAGGTGGTCAGCCATGTCATCTGAATGTGTGGTCAGAGTAAAGCAGAGAATGTCCAGTTTAGTGGGAGATAAATAATTATAACTAAAGAAGTGTTACATAATGTGAGAAAGAGTAATGCGGAAGTTACACGGGAGACCTTTGGCCAGTCACTGAATTTGTCGACTACTTGTTAGAGGTAGAAAAAGTCAAATGGATTACTTTGACTGCTATAACATTACCTTTTATTTTAATTAATTTTGTTTCTTATGAACCAAAGTTTCTTGCTGTAAAACAAGTAGAGTAGCTTGTACACAGCCAACTGATAAGAAAATTCCAATATAAGAGTAAAATCTAAACATTACATGTACTTCATAAAATTTGTAGCTAAACCAGAATTCAAATGTTGTATATACTTAATTATTGCACTAGGCTTTTCATCAACTGTTCACCAATATATTTCTTAAGAGATGAGGCACCAAAATATGATAAGCTATTTTTGATAAAAATATGTAACAGGAAAGCAGGGTTCTAGGAAAATATCAAATTCAGATTAATGTATTGTTAATTTAAGAAGGAATATGAAAGGTAAATTAAATATCCAGAGACATAGATATCCCAGAAGGGTTAGAACAAGCAAGGTAGTAAACGTGCGACTGTGTCTTAGTTGTGATGTGGTTTATGTAGAATTCAGAAGCACTTTTATTTTTCTCATCACACTTTGGTTGATGATCTTCATGTGCACATTAAAGGCTAGCTTTATGGAGCTTATGTTTTATCCAGAGTACTAAAAGTTGTTAAATTTGGTGTATTTGCCACTAATAAATTTGAAACTAATTTACTAATGTGTCTTTTGATTTGCATGTGACTGATTATTTTCTCATTTATATATTTTTGTCATTGCATTTATTTTTTGCTTGCAGGTTGCTTGTCTTCAGTTGATCAATGCCATTCTTTCACAAGCAGAGGACCTTGAGTTCAGGTTACACCTTCGAAATGAAATAATGAGATCTGGTTTTCTTGATATTTTGGAGGTAAGTAACTTTGGGCAGAAATACTATACCACTGAGTTTTTCAGTGACAGTCATTTTGTATAAATCTCCAAAAGTATTTAAAGTGAATTTTGTATTGCTATAACAATGAAGACCTTTATCTGTTCCCATTACTGTAGAGTCTACCTTCGGAAGATGGAGAATTGGGAATTCAGGTTAAAGTATTCAATGAACATAAGGAAGATGACTACGCAGACTTTGTTCAGAGATTTGACAATGTCAGAATGGAAATGGATGATATAAATGACTGCTTTGAAGTTGTCAAGAACCTTGTTATGGACACACCAGCAGAGCCTTTCCTCCTGTCAATTCTACAGCACTTACTGTTTATACGAGACGACACGTTAATTAGGTGAGATTTTTTTTTAAAAACATTATAATGTAGACAAAACAGCTGTTGCACTGATAGTGAAAGTACTACAGAGGATCTTTAATAAAATGTGTTATGACAGTGTAATGTATGCTTATTAAATATATACTGAAGCTAAAACCAGAACAACTAATAATCACTTCACGTTAAGTCACATTTATTAATGTAATTCTGGAGAGTTCATTAATGACAGTTTGTCTAATATTAGATGACCATTTGTTCAAAGTTTCTGTGAAATGGATGACTGAGACAGACGAGTGTTAAATGAGCAGTTAGTTTTTATCAGTAAACCTCAGATTCTTTAAAGAATCAAACTACCATGTGTAAAAAAGCTGCAAACATTTGATTACGTTACAAATAAGTTTGTGTTACTTATTGACTTTAAGCACATAAGCGAGAAAAAGTTTAAGAAAGGTTTGAAATTATGCATAAAATGAGTTGGAAGTAGCCCAGTGCTCTCATTAAAATCTTGATAATTTGTGCTTCATTTTAAGCAAAAGAAAGTTTTTCAAGCATCTCAATGTTTATAACATCATATGTCCTGGACTGTTTGCCAAGCAGCCAGGACAGGTGCGATGACCCAATTATTGGACCAGAACCTGTCCTAACCATCACTAAGGCAATGGTTAAATTTAAATTACAAAATCAGATCAGAAAGCAGCATGTAGAATATTGGCCTATGATCCAAAAACAAAATCGTGGCAAGCTAGTGGTGCCAATGCTATTGCTGTAATCCTGGACTTCAACAGGAAACAGACTTGACTCATGGTAGGGATAGTGACAGGCCAATGGAACTTCAAGAAACACTGACACACAATGGGTATAGAGAAAGAAGGTGCTAGGTGTAGTTTGTGTGGAGAGGGTAATGAAACTGCACACCACCATCCAGTGCAAATCAAAAGAGACAGAGTATTCATGTCATCAGATCTTGAAGAAATTGTATTGTAAAGAACTAGTAAAGTGCTTCGTATTCCTCTTTAAAGGTATTGGTTGGCTTTACTATGAGGGGGTGCTGAAAAGTAATGCCTGTGAATTTTTATGTGAAAGCTCTTGAGAATTTTTACATAAAACAAACATTAACATTCTACATCTTTATTCTTCATGTCTGCTATTAGCAGTCCTCTGCTGCCAGACGACTCTGAATTGTAGCATGTAACATGGAAGTGTGTAATGTAACTGTGTAGAGTGTGGGAAACAGCACGCTGTAATCAAATTTTAATTCTAAGAGTTTGTCCACACATGGATTGCCCTCACCTTCAGTATGACAGTGCCAGATAATGTAAGAGTGCTGCAACATCTGCAACTGTCGGATGTCTTGGATGCACTGTCATTGATCATCCTTCAAACAGGTCTGACTTGGCCCCATGTGATTTTAATTTTTTACCAGAGATTTAAAGAAGACTTTCAAGGCCTTCACTTTGATAGTGATGAATCAGTGCAAACAGAGGTGAGGTAGTGGCTCCATCAACAAAGACAAATGTTCTATAATGACGTTATCAACAAACTGCTCTCTCTTTGGAAGAAATTTGTTCCTTGTCAGCGTAATGATGTTGAAAAATAAATATGTAGACATGAAGAATAAAGATGCAGAATGTTAATAACAACCATTTTATTAAAAAGCTTTAAGAGTTTTCACATAAATTTGGTAATTTTATTTTTCAGCAAGCCATCATAGAATCATTGGGCGGTAAACCTCACAATAAATTTGTCCCAGTGCAGACAATTGTGGGCTGGGGCCACTGTTGTTTTTATCTCCCTGTTCAAATCAAATCAATTTACCATGCAACGATACAATTTTCCGTATATTGTAACTGTTAAATGTGATTTTCATCAATTCAGTGTTTCATATTCTAGACAATAAAAGTGTAGGATATTGAAGTAACAGTACCTCATGTATTGTGCAAACATGGATTATGTGCTGCATACTGTAGTGGTCTTAAAGTATGTCAAGATAATCAGATTTCAATGTGAGTTTATATTACTACAGGTGTCATGCATATGAAATTTAATCATACATAAACTGAAAAAATAATCAATGTTTGTACTGGTCTCAACCATTCCAACTTGAAATTGCTTTGAATGACTGACAAATTTTGAAAAAAAAAAAAAAAAAAAAGCTGGGGTGGACACTGTAGATATGAAAATACAAAAATTCCATAAATTCAGTTATATCATGTTCACATTGAGAGTATCAAATTCATCTTGTATAGTAATTCACTGCCTGTAATTAGGCAAATGTTCAATTATTTCCACATAGATTTAGTGTTTATCCGGTGTTACCATTCTTTTATCCAACCTTCAAGTCGCTAAAACTCAGTTTCACAATTTCAGGCCAGCTTACTATAAACTTATTGAAGAATGTGTGTCCCAGATAGTACTCCACAAAGGTGGATGTGATCCAGACTTCCATGCAACAAAGAGGTTTCAAATTGACGTGTCCCCACTAATTGACCATCTGGTTGGTAAGAAACCTCATTTCTTTATTTGTGTCTTACTTGACCAGGTTGTAATTTTAGATATAAAGTCTCAGATCCCATTACTAGTGTATATTCATATTTACATTTTCAAGTGCATGCAATACATAATACTTCAGTGATTAATTTTTTCCTATTTCATTTCTGTCAATACCAGAGAAATCTCAGCAAGAAGTTGAAAGTAGAGTTGAAGAGCTGAAGACTAGACTGGAAGAGGCATTGGCTCAAAAGCAGGAAGCAGAAGCAAAGCTCAAATACACCGAAGAAAAAATATCAGAACTAGAAGCAAAACTTCAGTCAGGAGGTGGTGGAAAGGTATCATAGCCATAGCTACTTCGGTTTCTTTGAACATGGAATGAACTGAACTTAATGTTACTTTAGCACTCACTCATTTAAATGCAACTGAACATCATTTCTCAAGAATTGAGTTCTGTAACATGTCTTTGCATTATTTAGATGATAGTACAGATTATAAAAACTGATCTTTAGTAAAGGAAGTAGCAGTTTGGTATGTATAGTACTCCACTGTCCCATGGTCTTGACAGATTTGCCATCAATGGACTCTTTATGCTATGGCAAAACTAAAGGAATCCAGACATAAGGGTCCATTACTGATGTTCAGAAGGCAGTGACCGACTGTTTGAAACACAGCCTAGCAGAAGTCCCACTGTATGTGTTCTAAAGACTTATTGAATGAAGCTAAGTGTGTATTCACAAAAGGAATTATTTTGCAGCAGAACGAGTAAAACTTTTTACCTGCAGTAAAATAGAAATATATCCATGAACTTTAATGTGTTATACATACGTAATGTATTTCAAAAATACTACATGGGTTTGTCTTGTCAGACTTGTCCATCAGAGCAGACATCACTGTTTTTGATACAGTGGCCCTAAATACCAATATTTCAAGAGAGGTGCCAACATAAGCCACAATTTGGTATTGAAATAATTCAATGGAAAAAGTTGAAAATTTGTGCTGGTCTGGAAGTCGAACTTGGATTTCCTGCTTTATGCAAGCAGTCATCTTAACCATTTCAGTTATCCGAACATGATTTCCATCTTACCTAAATTCTCAGCTTATCGCATGCTACAAAGTACTGGTTGCTTATGTCAATACCTCCTTTGAAACATGCCAAAAATAGGTTTAGTGTTCTGCACACATGTAATCATTAACAAACGCAAAGGATTTGCAGTAATGAATCACATTTTATTACAATTTACAAATGTAGCAGTAAAGTACAGTTACTGTTTTGCATGAGTATTACATAATGTTGTAATGTTTGGACTAAATGATTTTCCTCTATTTCCAGGCTGGTGGTCCCCCTCCTCCACCACCAATGATGGGCATGGGACCACCACCTCCACCTATGCCAGGAATGGGAGCACCACCGCCACCCCCAATGCCTGGAGGGTTAGGGCCACCACCTCCACCAATGCCTGGTTCGGGTCCCCCCCCTCCGCCTCCTCTGCCTGGCATGGGAGGACCCCCTCCACCTCCGATGCCAGGTATGGGAGGACCTCCACCACCACCTATGCCAGGCATGGGGCCACCCCCACCACCACCACCAGGTGGCTTCGCAATTCCTGCCGCACCCAGGCCTGATGTCCTCCCACATGGCCTCAAACCAAAGAAGAAGTGGGAAGTTAGTGGGCCACTAAAGAGGGCAAACTGGAAAGCGGTAAGGCATTATAAGAGGAAAGAGCTATTTGTCCTTTATATAATTACTTAACAGAACATTTGGTGTAGATTTGTCTTAGTTGTACATCTTGTGACTTAAAATGGCCTGCTTAACTATTGATACTATTTTATTATTCAGCACAGTCACATCAATTTCAAAATGAAATTATTGGTTTTGGTTGCCAACGGTCTCCTCAGATCATAAGACTGATGTTGTGCTTCATTCCCAACCCTGCAGAAATCACATTGTCAGTGTGGTCCTGCTTAGTTTTATTAAGATTACAATTTGTGATTTCTTCTTATTATTGTTCCTTCAGATTGTCTCATCTGTTGTGTCAAATGAAACCCCTGGTCACTAGGGAAATATTGATATCATCTTGTATTTCTATGTGCTGCAAACCACTGTACGGTGTGTGTGGGGGCAGAGGGTACTTCATACTAACATTAGCGATTTTCTGTTCTATTGCATTCATGTTCTGAAGGATGTAAAAATGACTGTCTACATGCCTCAGTGAACAGTCTGATAATGCTGCTTATCCTGCCTGATGAATTCTTTATCTATATTGAGAACAGAAGGTGTCCTATTAAGCATTCTTGCAGCACACATAATATTACTTTCATTCTATTGAATATTCACTGTCTAGTATATCATACAGGCTTCTTTTAGCCAAATATCCATAAAGCCAATCATTTATGTTTGTAAATACTACATATAATTGTATCTTGTATAGTAGTCAGCTATATGATACACTTCTGAAATCTAGGAAGACAAGCTGAGCTGCATCTACTGTTGATTGTGTATGAATATAGCAAGTTTTGTTTCAAACAAGTGGTGTGTTATGTTAGTGGACTGTTACTTTCACGTTACCAGTTTATTTTAATTTTACTGACATCCTTTTTGTATTTCAGTGAAAGTTGAAAGTCTGCACCCATATGTCTAATTTCTTCATTGTGAAAACAAATTGCTGGTCAGTCACATAAAAGTTATGTGACATGTTGGTTGCAGTTCCATTGAAGGAGTTTGAAAATGCTTGCTTTAGTATTGTTTGAGTTCTATAAAGTTGTTCTTAAATTGAGTATAAAATTCTGTGGCTATTTCTTTCTGTTATTAGGTCGATGTGAGAGAAAACATTATTGGTAATTTATAACTTGTATAAAAAATCTAATAAAGATTTAATTAAAATCAATGAAAATAATAAACATTATATTAGAAATAAAATGAAAACAATGAAAATTATATAGAAAATTAATAAAAATAAAAATTAATCAATTGTATAATACTTTTAATATATTTACTATGGTTTATAATTGGCAATGAGCTGTACCTGCGTGAAGATAGGGGAATAAATTAACAAGAACAGAGAGTGGGTAAAAAAAATTCAGCAAATGAAAACACATACAAATAGGTACCTAAGTGAAATAAGACAGGAAA
Organism: Schistocerca cancellata; assembly: GCF_023864275.1. Lineage (NCBI taxonomy): Eukaryota > Metazoa > Arthropoda > Insecta > Orthoptera > Acrididae > Schistocerca > Schistocerca cancellata. The sequence goes on from NC_064634.1 coordinate 197,659,678, forward strand.
TTTTCTTTTAAAAGTGCCATGCTTAAATCCCTAGCACCATTTAATTTGATTGCTCCTATCTTGATAGTCTGAAGAAAGACTTCACTTGTTGCTTGTTTATTCTTTCATATTCTGTGGTCTATCAATATCTTATTTGCTTACTTTCTTCTTTAGGTGTTAATTGCAGGAGGAAATATTTTTTGTCTGGCAGTACTTGTCATCAGTACATTATTTTACAAATGCCTTTCTTTTTATCAAAAGTTAAATATATGTAAGCCATTTATCAACAGAAATAAATAAAATAAAAAGTGTAGGAAAAGATAGATTGCTACTTACTGTGAAGATATCATACTAAATTGCAGACAGGCCAAAGATGCTTACAAATAAGCTGTTGACCACAGCCTTCACCGTAGAAAGAGAAATACATACCATTCATTCACCTAAGCAAGCATTCCTCATGCACACGAATGCCAACTCCGGCAGCTTGGGCCAGAACGCAACTATCATGTGGGATAGTAACGGCAATCTGGAGGAGAAGGGGAAGGGATAGCAGCATATGGATGGGGGAAACAAGGAGCACTGTCCAGCAAAGTGTGCAAAGACTAGAATGCCAACAAGTGCAGCATCAGGAGGTTGTGGGGCAGGGAGGTTGGGAAAATGGAGTGAAAAAGCAGAGGAACCAGGGCAAGAAGGCTGGCATATTTGCAGTGGGTGGCACACAGAAAGTGTAGGAGACGGGAATGGGGAGGAGGTGATAGGACAGAGGGGGGTGCAAACTATTGGGTGCTGGTGTGTGAGCAGTATGTTGCTGTTTGTTGAGGTAAAGATAATAATGGGAGCAGAGAATGTATTGTAAGGGTAATTCCGATCTGTGCAGTTCAGAAAAGCTGATGGTGGAGGGACGATCCAGATGTCTCGGGTAGTGAGGCCACCATTGACACAAGGATGTTATGTTCAGCTGCATGTTGTGCCACAGGGTGGTCTATTTTGCTCTTGGCCACAGTTTGGCAGTGGCTGTTCATCCTGGTGGACAGCTGGTTGGTAGTTCTACCAAAAGTAAAAGCTGTCCCGTGATTGCAACAGAGCTGGTAATTGACATAGTTGCTTTCACAGGTGGTCTGGTCCCTGATGGGATAAAATAAACCTGTGATAGGACTGGAATAGGAAGTGCTGGGTTGGTGGATTGGGCAGGTTTTGCTCCTGGGCCTTCCATAGGGTTGTGGCAAGGGTTAGGAATGGCATAGGGATGGACTAGGATGTTGTGGAGGTTGGGTGGGTCACGGAACTCTGCTTTAGGAGGGATGGGAAGGATCTTGGATAGGATGTCTCACATTTCAGGGCATGGTGATAGGTAATCAAAGCACCGGCAAAGGATTTGGTATAGTTGTTCCAGTGACAAAGGGGGTGCTCCCTTCTAACTGGTTCTTGGGGGTGTGGGAGGATTGGGGGTGTGAGGGGAAATGGCAAGGGAGATCTGTTTGCAGATTGGATCTGAGGAATAGTGCCTGTCTGTGAAACCTTTAGAATACTGGGAAAGGGAGCTCTTGTTGCTGCAGGTATGCCATCTCCATGTAGCCAGGCTGTATGACAGGGATTTTTTTTTGTGTGAAAGGGATGACAATTGTCAAAATGCATGTGCTGTTGGTGATTGGTGGGTTTAATGTGGTAATGTGGACAGACGTGGATGGACCCATCAGAGAGGAGGATGTCAGCGTCTAGGAAGGTGGCATGCTGATTTGAGGAGGACCAGATGAACAGAGGAGAGAGAAGGTCATTGTAATAAAAGCTAAGCTGCTGAACTTTTTAAAATAAATACAACATCTTGTACAAATGAAAGGTCCTATTTATGAATAGAATGTTTTTGAAAATATTTGTGTGTTACATATGTAGCTTTGCTGTAATATATCACATTTGTACAACATGTAAGAAAAGGACTGGTCAGAAGAGAACACAACACCACACTTGTTTGAATAACAATGCAGTGGCTTTTATGAGAGAGCTCTGGCACTGCTTGTATGCACGATGGAACAAGTACCCCATTTTGAACCCCCCTCCCCCCTGCCCCAATGATATCTGAATGATTTGGAAGATACTGCAGGCACTAATACCATAGTTCAGGGATGGGCAATCTTTTGGCTCAGGGGCCACTTTTTTGGAACCAAAATTACCTGCGTGTGGCCTGTGGGCTGGTATTTCCCCACACCTTCTGTTGTTACTCAGACCTGACTATTTAGTAGTTTTTGAGATGGTGCTCTGATGCTGCCAATTGCAGTTTCAGTGACATGGGTAGTACTGTTTTGTTTAAATTTGTGGAATTAAAGTGGCAAACAGGAAGGCATTGTAATAACAGTGGAATAGCTTTCTCTTAATTAACCATGATCTAGAGGAGTGGTAAAATGGTACTGCATAAAAATTTAGTAACATACAGTATGAAACACACTATTTGTGCAATAGATAAGACTCGTAGTAGTAGTAGTAGTAGTAGTAGTAGTAGTAGTAGTAGTATTTGAATAGTTACATTAAATATTGCCCATCGCTTAATTGAACTAATACTAGGCAGAAAAAAAGAAAGTTAGAGGTTAGTATTTCTGACATTTTTCCACTTAATATTTTTCTTATTTTATTTATGTTGTCTACTCCTCCCCATGTGCGACATTTTTGCCTGTGAAGGTGTTAACTTTAATTTTCTCTAATCTTTGCATAGCTGTCTTATTCTTCTTCTTTTTTTCTATATTCTTTCCCTGACACAAAACAAATTGGATTTTTTAAAATATAGTCTAGTATGAACTTCCTGAAATTTAATAAAATAATGTATATGTGTTTCCAAATGTTGTTTGTTTTATATAGTGGCTTGTTAAATCATATGGTGTTTAACTATGATTACAGATTATTCCACAAAAAATGTCTGAAAAGGCATTCTGGGTGAAAGTACATGAAGAGAAATTAGCATCACCTGACATACTGAATGGACTAGCTGAGAAATTTTCCTCAAAGCCTGTTGCTAAGAAGGCAGATGATGCTGTTGACAAGTAAGTTAGTAAATTATATCTCAAAATGCTCTTGTAAACTTCCATGGTAAGATTTCTCTCTTACGTGTATTTCAAATTAAAATTTCAGTATTTCTTATTTCTTTTTGTATTCGAGAGAAGTACCTGTAATCTTCATTGTTCTCTACCAATTAGGATCTGTGTGCTAAAATTCACAAAAAACACATATTGTACAGTGAATTTCATTTCTGGGAAGTGAATTCTCTGCTGTGTGTGAATTCATATTCATCACTGATGAGTACAACTGATGGTCTGTTGCAATAATAATTGACATTTTCTAAGTAATGTTTCCAGTACAGTCACTTGAATAGTTGCATTAATTTCATTCCACTGTGTTATTGATCTGCATTTACAAATTATTCTATAAGGCATTGTCTCTACAATAATGATATTCTTTCTTAGCCTTGATGCCCCTCTACCACAAAAATGGAAAATTGTAAAAGTAGCTTACATCTGATTTGATAAACTAAAAATCAAAGCTGGCTTTCACAATTTATAAGCCCAGTATGAAATATAGTGAAAATACTTATGGAGTATTGTTTTGACAATAGTTACTTTACGCAGATGGTTTTCAAGTGTGCAAAAGACTTACAGTCTACAAACAGCGTCTTGGCAAGGTTGTAATACTGTGGATTTATATGCTGTTAGTGTTGCTTTTTGTAATGTCGTGAAGATTAATTTTCAACAGTCAAATTATTAATTCATGTAATTGACTAAAGACAAATGATTCAATATGTAGGACTCCTTTGTAAGTTTCAACAAGAGCAGGTTGTAAAAAAAATTTTGTCAGTAGGGACAAATGGAAATTTTATGAGCCTCAATTTCATAATATTCCACTGGTTGCTTAGTGTCAAAAGATGAATTATAGATAAGAATTATGTGCACATCTCGTGTCAAAGTGCTGTTAGAGTGCAAATACTCCTCCTAGACACACAAACACTGCATTCCTAGATACATGTTCACAGATTTTTTGTGATCATATATATGAACTTTAATTGGCTCACTCACTCACTCACTCACTCACTCACTCACTCACTTAAATATTCTCGAGCATATCTCCTCCTGCATTACAAGGACTGAACTGCACTGTACAATAAATGCCACATACTCTGCAAGCTACACTTGTTGAAGCTTGCTATGCATCTTAGTAATGCATGAGAGAATAATTCTATCACAAATTGTGCAGTTATTGTAAATAATCCTGTCACACATTGTGCAGCTGTTCTTTGAAAGTTTTCTTATTTGTGGCAGGGTGATATGTTAGGAATCCCAGACACGCAATAAGTATAGAAGGATTAGCTGCACGAGTATCTTGTAAGCTACTTATTTAATTTAGAATCTGTGCGTCTCCTTAATAGAATTAATCTGGAATTTGATTTTGCCACTATAAATGCAAATTAATTAAAGTTTTTCATAAATATTCTTTACAGTTAAATCTTGAAATTAAAGTATGAAAACTGTTGGTGAAATAAGGCATAGGATGTGAGCTTGATCTCTCTCTCTCTCTCTCTCTCTCTCTTTCTCTCTCTCTCTCTCTCTCTCTCTCTTCCTCCCAAAATTTTACGTGTTATTAGAAATGTCATTGTTCAGAAATAAATAAAAAGAGAAACACTTCTTGGGTTATCACCTACTTCTCGTGGACATGTGCACAGTATAAAAGATAGGAAAGTCACCCATGAATTAATTTAAAAAAAGTGCTTAAAGAGTAATTTATGCTGCATGGAAAATTCTAGTTAGTTATAAAATGAATATTTTATGGAACCTTGTTGTGGAGTTTTAAAATCATGCTTCAGATCATTATGTAATTTGTTAGAATAAATTAGTGTATATTTTCCAAATGTTTACATTGTCATTCAATCTCACTGTTAATAATCTTGCAGAATGTCTTTATCATCTAACATAGATTAACCACAGAGCCTGCTGTATTACTGTGTACTTCCTAAGTTTCTTACTGATGTGTTTGGGATGATACTGTAGTACATGGATTAAAGTTACATACAAAGCTAGCAAAATGTTCTTTTTTTTGTTATTTGAGGCTCTTCTGTGTCGACAGGGGTGGTACAATGAAAAAAGTAAAGGACCTCAAGGTGTTGGATGGCAAAGTTGCTCAGAACATTTCCATCCTACTTGGTGGCTCACTGAAGCACTTGAGTTACGAGGAGGTGAAGAAATGCATACTTCGGTGTGATGAAACAGTACTGACAGACAGTGTTGTGGAGCAACTTATTGCATATTTACCACCACCTGACCAGTTGAAGAAACTAGAGGAATACCGATCGCAATATTCGGACCTGACGGAAGCAGAGCAGTTTGCTGTTACGGTAAAAGCTTGTTACAGGTTTAGTAATGTTACCTTCTAAGGCATGTTTTCATTGCTTTCACATATGACTCTGAGTTACAAGCAGCCTTCTTCTCATTTAAAAAAAAAAAAAAAAAAAAAAAAAAACTTTTTAGCTGTGCATGTGCCCCCCCCCCCCAAAAAAAAGAATCACTCACACCACACACACACACACACACACACACACACACATCCCTCATAAATACTACTTTATCTGGGAGTGGGGAGGGGGGGGGGGAGTTAGATTAATGTTGTCTTGCTGACTCACCCTTGAACCCTTGACCTGATGTTCTGACAATTTTCTCTCTCTCTCTCTCTTAAATTTCAATTTTTCCAGCCTTCTTCTCTTACTCAGCAAAAGAAAAACTGTAAGTTTATGAAAGCTATTGTGGGCATCACTTTCAGATTTTCGTAGACTTGCTGATACCTTGTAAAAAGAATTATTACTATGAAAAGATTTCCTGTTTTTGTGGATTAATTTTTTTGTCTTTCTGTTGTATGTGCCACAAAATGTCATTAGTGTTAGTGTGTTTTATTTGAATCATGAAATGTTAGGGAATGACAAACTACTTATAAAAAATGTGCAGACTCAAATAATTGCGCAAGATGATAACTTGGAAACAACTTTTCTGCTAATTTTTTGTGAATATTTCAAACAGCCAATTACCTACTTCAGTATTTCCTGTCGTTGCTATGATGATATCACTAATATTGATTTCAGATATTTACACTGCATGTTTGTCACATAGTATTTTCTGAGTATGATTTGATTTTGTAGGTTTTTCCAGCATAATAAGTGTTGAAAATCTCCTCATATTTGATGCCAGATCCTGAAATCAGCATGATTCAATATTTGAGCAATCCGTCTGTCTGCTGAAAACTGTGGAACTCTACAGTTGCAGCAGCATTCTCCTAAAGATGTCGGGTAGTTGTATCACTGAAATATTGAATCATGTTGATTTCAGGATCTGGTAGTAAACCCAAGGAGACTTTCAATAACGTGTATGAAATTTCAACTGTCTGAAACTGGCTTGCTTTCAAGGGTCATTGACTGCTAACAGACAGACTGTATCAAGAGGTGAGATTCTGCTGACTATTGGTGGATTGTTCGGGTTCAATGAGCCCCATTTGTTTGTTATGTACGAGATCTTTGATGTAACACCACCACCCTTATATTAAAGAACAATGTCACCTTTTGGCTCAGCCATAGTGATAGCTAACTTGGTTACTTGACTAGATACAGGCACACTCCAGTTAAAGGTAGTGGGTGTTGATTCTTTGCAGTACAAGCATGATTGTGGTTCTGAAAAATGTTTTTATGTACATATGACAATGTTAACATCAATCATTGTGAAGGAAAAAGGTGCGACAGTGCCAATGCAGAACATCTTACAGTGTGAAACTTCCTGACAAATTAAAACTGTACTTCCTGACAAGACTGTGTGCTGGAGTGAGAGTCAAACTTTGGCTCTTTACCTTTTACAGGCAAGTGCTCTATGTACCTAACTATCCAAACATGATTTGAAATCCATCCAGCTTTACTTCTGCCAGTACCTCACCTCATACATTTAAAACTTCATGGAAGCTCTCCTATGAAACTTGCAGGGCTAACACTCCTGGAAGAAAAGATACTGTGGAGACATGGCTTAGCCACAGTCAGAGAAGATATTCCAGAGAGATTTTATCACTCTGCAGTGGAGTGTGCCCTGATATGAAACTTCCTGGAGATATAAATTCTGTGCCAGACAACAAGACCACATAGGCACTTTGCAAAAATTGAAATGTGCCATCAAGTCTAAATACCCAGGACTGTTCATTGATGGCATCAGTCTGTTGCAGGATAATGCTTGCCCACATGTTACCAGGGTTGTCTAGACTATGCTGCGGAAGTTTCACTGGGAAGCCCATACATGTCCTCTATACAGTACCAATCTCTCCCCATGCAATTTCTGTATTTTTGGAGTCCTAAAGAAAGACATTCATGGCCATTGATTTGCTTTGGATGAAAAGGTGCTCTCCTGTTTACAATAATAGATCCATTGACAACTGCAAGCATTTTTCCATGACTGAATTGACTGTATTGTTGTGCAATGGGATAAATGTATTAACAGTTATGGTTATTATTTTTGAAATAATAAACAGACAGCTTAATTTTTATTCCATGTTTCATTTTCATTTGAGTGGACAAAAATAAAACTCATATTTTTTTTCCTTGGGAAACCATTCAAATGTGCCTCCCCCCCCCCTCTCTCTCTCTCTCTCTCTTTCTCTCTCTCTCTCTCTCTCTCTCTCTCTCTCTCTCTCTCTCTCTCTCTCTCTCTCTGCACCAGGAGTGAGTTTCTATGCCACTACCGTCTTCTTGTCATCATCCATTTCACTTCAGGTGACTCAATAAAACTATTTAGTCTACCCTGATATGCATATGAATTGTTGTATCTTTAAATGAAGACACAGGAAAGTAATTAACTTAACTATCACATTTCATGCAGGTACTGTACACTTCTTGGACAAACCAGACTTTCTTTTCCTCAAAACTAGTGTGGTGACACAGAAAAAGCAACAGGCTTCCCAGACCGGAAGTTCTTCTTCCCTATTTGAGTGGTGAATTAAGCTATTTGAGTCATTAGTGATATTGCCATAAATCACTCTGTGGATTCATGCCATGAATACTCAAAAGAAAACTTGGAAATTTATGCATATGATATCTGTGCTACAGGCATAACTTGTTGTGTGTGCATATTTTCATCATTAGCATGGAATGTGCATGGATTCAGTATGGATGTATTCTCACATAGAATCTTGGATAGTATTGCAGTTAAGACAGCAGCATTGGCAACAGGAACTGCAACTTCACGCTAAAGGCATGTTTGTCAAGCACACAAAAAACTGCAGACTTTGCTGAACTGGCCATCTTTACAGAAAGTGCTTCTATTTACAGATCCACAGAATCTTCTATTAAATTCCATTCCATGAATAAGTCAGTCCCAGAAATTGCAATTATTAAATGATAAATAATTTCAATGGCTGGAATTGAACCAGGGACCTACACATCACTAGCCAGTAACTGTAACCACTTTAGTATATCCGACGATGAACAGCACACAGCATTTCTGTCCCCCCTCACAGAATATAATGTGATATACTAAATTGAAAACTTTTTTGTTCAACAGATAGCAGAAGTCAAAAGACTTCTTCCAAGGCTGAAATCATTAAGCTTTAAATTGCATTACAATGAAATGGTGCAGGATATTAAACCGGTAAGTTTTAAGTAGTATGTGCAAGATACATTTTTAAATTGTATAGACAAATTCTTAAATTAAGTACACTGAAGAGCCAAAGCATTGTGACCACTGCCCTCCATGACATTTGATGTGCCTGGTGGCATTGTGGGCATGTGATGTGATAATATAGTATGTAAGCTGAGCAGACATGGATGGGGGGATTATCCTAGAGAACATGTGGCCGCAAATGGAAAAATCCATTGAGATAAGCGACTTTGACAAAGGGCATGTTATTATTACACAAGGCATTTGAATGAGTACCTCAAAAGTGGCAAAGCTGGTTGATTGTTCTCATGCTACTGACATGAGCATCTCTGGAAAGAGGTAGGAGGACAGTGAAATTACACTGTGGAATCTCTGCTGAAAGAGCACAATGCTGGTGCATGCACAAGTGTTTCAGAGTGCACTGTTCATAATACAGTATTGAACATGAAGCTCCACAGCAGACACACTCCTGTGTGTTCATGTTTACCCAATGACGTCATCAGTTAAGATTGGTGTAGGCACCGGATCATTGGGATATGACCATTGATCAGTGGAAATGTGTTTGCTCTTTGGGTAAATCATATTTTTGCTACACTAGGTTGACAGTTGTCTCCACAAACACTATCATAAAGTGAACAGCGACTTGAAAAGTACAGTGTGCAGTGGACACAGGGTGGTGGGAGAAGTATTATGTTATGGGAGATATTTTCCTTCACTTGCATGGGACCTGTGGTAGTAATTGAAGACACTCGATAGCCTCGAACCACCTGCATCCCTTCATGGCAATGTCGTCTTTCAGCAGTATAATTATCAGGGTCATGGAGCCAGAAATGTGCTACAGTGGTTTGAGGACCATTATAGTGAACTCGTGTTAATGTCTTGGCAAACAGATTCACCTGATGTAAACTGTGGAGCCCATTTGGGTCACTATTCGGTGCGATCACTGCTTACACAAATCAGCAGCCCGTTATTTACATGAATTACATGACTTGGTCGTAAACATCTAACGCCACATACCTCCACAAACCTACCAACAAACTGTTGGATCCCTGATATGCGGCATCAGTGATGGATTTTGTTCCAAAGACAGACAAACAAGGTATTAAGCACATTATAACAATGTTTTGGCTCATCAGTGTGTGTTGATAATATCACCTCAAAGAGTATATTTAGAGCTGTAAAACACAAAGTCCTTAAAATACTTCTGTTTGGCTGTTTTAGTCTGTATTAACTTAGGTTTGTGTTGGATTATCTTCAATTAAAAGTAAATAACCTGCTGTTACTATTTCTGTGTTATGTTTTTCTGCATGTATCATATAATTTCCTATTGTTTGTTACTTTTAACAATTTTGATAATCATCTAATTGTGTGTGTTGGAAACTTCATCCTTTATATTGGAGCTCATTTGCATAATTGAGAATAGTGATAGAGAAAGGAATCTTTAATGAAGAGAAAGGGACCAAAAAAAATGCAACCAGAGCTTCCTGAAAACCAAGCTGAGAACAGAGACCTGGAACAAATATACCAAAATAAGAAACTGGAAATCTGAGAAGAGAAAAACAAAACATGACAGTCACTCAGAAACTTCAGGAGGATAGCAGAGGCAATAAGAAACTTTTATATATTGTTATCAAAGGTAAAAGGAAATTACTGAATATTGTAAAGGAACCCAGGAATAAAAATGGAAATGTAGTTAGAAAAGAAAGTGGCATCAGAGAAGTTCTGAATGGCCATTTCAAGCAATTGTTAAATGAATCAGTTGAACATAACATAGAACCTGAAATGAGGTGCCTCCCATCACCTGGACACAGAGGTAGCCTTCAAATCTATGCTCAAAGGCAAATCTCCAAATGAAATGAATGCAGGCATGATAAAGGCCAGCGTGTGTCCAGGACATACAGTGGCTGCACAGAACACTCGATGCAGTGTGGAAAGTCAACAAGATACATGCAGAGTGGAGCAAGGGTGTTATAATTCCTCTGTTTAAGAAAGGCAGTAGATGGAAGACCACTAATTTTAAAGGAATAACTCTTCTGTCACATCAGTTGAAAACTCTAATAGATTATTGAGCAAAGATTGAGAACGATCATAAAAGCACAGCTGGAAGGCGAGCAGTATGCATTCACAAATAACAGAGCAACTGTGGGTTTAATTTTCAGTACCAACATGCTGATGGAAAAATATTGAGAGAAAAGGAAGAATCTGTTAACTGTGTTCTTAGATGTAAAAAAGGCATATGATAGTATTGCAAGGGAGATAATCTGGGAGTGCCTGAGATAAAGGAATGTACCTGAAGGACCAATTAGGAAAATCCAGATGCTGCACAAGGACTTTACTAGCTGTGTACAAGGTGGAGAGGGAATATCTTATGGTTTCAGTCAAAGAGTGTACAGCAAGGCAGTGCACCGTCCTCTCTGGAGTTTTGGCTGATTTAAAAAGAACAGCTTTTGTGAACTCCTTGCATTCGCTGATGTCATGATATGGGATGAAACAGAAGGGGAAGTTCAGAACACTCTCTGGTGTATGGAAATCACAAGTTCCAGGAATACAACATCCAAATCAGAGAGATCAAGACAGTAGTGATGGCAGTCGACAGAGATAGGCATCCCACAAGTGTGAAACTAGGAGACCACCAGCTAGTGTGTGTGTGTGTGTGTGTGTGTGGGGGGGGGGGGGGGGGGGCAATTTTCTGTACCTTGGGAAGGGTCACTATGGGGATAATTAGAGTAGACAGCAGATTACCAACAGAGTGCAAAAGGGTGCTGAAATCTACCAACAAATGAGGGCACTTCTATAGGACTGCATGATTCCAGAAAAAGCAAAATTAGTTATATGCATGAGCTACTTCATACTAATATTGACCTATGGTGTTGAAATGTGCACTGTCACAAAGAGAGAGTCATTAAGACTTCAAGCATCAGAAATGAAATTCGTGGGACCCGTCATTCAGATGAGCAAGATAAAGTAAGGAAGAAAGCCGCAGTAGAGACATCCCTTTCATGCCGAATCAGCACATCCAGACTATGGTGCTGAGGGTATGTAATAATTCTGGAGCCTACAAGAAGAGCCCAAATAAATTTAGAAATGATAGGTTATTCATGTACACAAGGAAGTGGAAGAAGCCTATTAACCGTACCTGGGGAACTGGAACAGTACGGTGGTGGTGGTAAGCTTACTGAAGACAACAGGCAAGGGCTTTTTCAGTTTCCTCTGTTAAAGATACTGAATAATATGCTTTTATTTTTTCTATTTATAGACTGTTCCTTATCTCTTGTATCCTATTGTATTGCTTTTTATTGTTTCTCCCTTTTTTCACTTGGTCTTCTCTTTATCAAATTTTGTCCATACCACTTCAACTTTTTTGTTTCTACCTTGTCCTGAAGTTTCAAGATTCCCATCCTTTTCCTGGTCTCATCATTTCTGATTCTGTTCTTGCTCCATTTTGTTGTCCATTTACCAGCTGCATATGCTAGGGTTCATAATAAGGTGAATATAGAACTTTCTTACATTTCTCTGTGACACTCTGTTCCACAGAGTAATGACTACACTACGATAGAAGCTGTTTTCTTGTTGTGTGTGTGTGTGTTTTTCTAATTTCTTTGGCTATCTTGCCATCATTTGTGATTACACTTCATAAATTCTTGAAACTTTTGACCTCTTCCAAAATTTTGTCATTCAGTTTTATCTTTTCCCTTCCTTCCTTCTCCTTGTCACAACTGTTTTGTTCTTTTCTGTGCTTATTCTCATCCCATATTTTTCCATCTCTTGGTTCTGTACCTCTGTTTGACTATACACTTCCATTTCATCCTCACCCCATATCACTGTCATCTGTTAGCAACTTCATTGCCATTATATGTCCTTCTAATTACTGCTTAACATTTGTATGAATTTTATCCATGACTATGCTGAATATTATGGAGGACAGCAACTCCGCTGTCCTAGACCCATGTCAACTTCAAACCATTTTGTTTCTCCTATGCTAATTTTTATTCCACGAACATAGTTCTTGTACATAGCTTTCATCATTTGCACTTCAACTTTATTAACTTGTTTATCCCTTAATGTTTTCCAGACTAACTGTCTTAGGCACACTGTCATAGGCTTCTCAATATCAATAAATGTCAACATCATGTCTTCTTTAATTCCCATCTTTTCTCCATCAGATGCCTTCCATTTCTCCTCCTAATTTCCTCCGCAGCCTTTCTTCCAGTACTCTCCCAAAGATCTTGGCTACACCTACTAGAAGTTTTGTCTGTCTGTATTTATTACATTCCTTCTTATCACTTTTGTTATAAAAAAGTGATAATTTGACTCTTTTCCCACTCTTCTGGGCTTTTTCCTCTTCCATATTATTCTAAATACTCTACAAAGCCACCATAACACTATTGGTCATGCTGCTTTCATCATTCCTGTGGTCACCTTATCCACTCTTGCTGCTTTACCACTCCTCTTCTGTATTGTGGTTTTCTCCATTTTTAACATAGATATCTCCTTTCTTTCTTCTTCATACAGTGTGCTTTGTTTTTCCTTTGTATCTTCCAACTCACCATATTTAACATTCGACAATTTTGAGACAGTCTTTCAGTCTTTCTAGTGGATTATCTCTTCATGTCAATGTATACCCTGTTGCTGATTTAACAAATTTCATATTTTCTCTATCTTTTACTCTGTTCTTTTTTTAATTAATCAATACAAAACTTTTTGCTTCCTGAACACTCTCCTATGAAGTTTCAGTGAAACTTTCCCAGTTCTTATTTTTCTCTTCTTGTGCTTTTTTTAGATGCATTTTTTTTTTTTTAGCCCTGTTGTTCCACCAAGGAGTAGCTCTTTTCTGTCTCCTAATAGTCATTTATAGGTGTTCACTGCACACTTCACAAAACAATTTCTGAATAACATCAGTTTCTCTTCTTCACTTCATCTTTACTTCTTATTGAGGTAAACTGATTCAGTGTCACAGGCCATAGGATGACCTGATACAAACTGTTTACTAACAGAGTGTACTGCAGGTGAAGAAGACTAACAGAATAGAAACTGAACTATGTGTCTTGAAAGTTTGGAGGCAGCATGAAATACGTCCTCATGAAAACTGACGTTTAACAAGAAGTTGTTAAATATGAAAATAAGGTTTTTGGCAACCACAAATATGCAGAGATGTGTTTTACTGTATGATTAATATTCTTTAATTCTTCAGTTTCTCCTGGTGTATTTGTTGATCAAACAGTCCATTGTGCAATGCCGGTCCATAGTGTCCAGTGGGCAAAATATTTCGGCAGCCAGACATGTCACCATTATCAGAGGCATTGACAAACTGAACTCCTGAAGGCGTATCAGATTCAATGCCAGCGAGGCAAGAGAAATGTTGGACACACAGTGTGAACTATTGAAGATAAAGGCTGAGAATACCAGCGGCATACTTGACTAATGTACCTAATAAATCAGTGGTTGCAGAGCGTTGTTTGTCAGAGAAACATGTGGTAGAGTACGAACGCCCAGGATTTTAATGCAGAGTTCCAAATAATGGGACAGTGTTGTTACAGAAGCCATCAAAATATGCACCAGGAATAATCTTATCAGTTTGGGATTGCAGCTATAATCACACCAGCGCTTGGGAACCAGCACTGGGTCTAATTATGATGATGCTCGGCTAACACAGTGATCTGGAAACCAGAGTGGACAGAGCAACTACCTCAACACCATCACAGGCGCCAATGCAAGCGCCTTCACAACTGCTGACGCACGCTCTTGGTTGCAGACCGCAGAGAGATCGGCTTGTGGTGGCAGGGGATGTAAGTTGGCTGTGGGCCCTCAGGAGTTACGTTCATCAACAGCCTTGACGATGGTGACATGTCTGATCACCTAAACCTCACCAAAATACTATGCCCGTTGGACACTATGGACCAGCTGTATATCCATGGACACTGTTCAATCAATACTCTTTTAACTTCAGTAGCCACTGTGTGTATGGTTTTTTTGTGGATGTGATGGTTCTTTACTTATTTTAACAGTTTGCAGTATCTCATGAATATCATCTGTAGAAATAGATAAGGTGCTTGTAGTTAAGTGCCAGAGTTTCACTTTAATAACCTGAAAATATGATAACTGTCTCGCGTAACTTCGGCTGTCGTAATTTAATATATATATATTATTGTTACTATTATTATTTTTTGATTGTTGCCGACTTACGTGGTGGGCCTTAATAAAAGTGATATTCCATTTAATTTTGATTTTTACGGTTAAATGCTTTCCTGAAGTTCTCCTTTTTAACAATATTAATTTCAAATTATTCGTTACGTTAATGAATGTTAGACTCGTTGAATCTTAAAACATGAGCATATAAGTTGTACAATGTATTAAACTTTTCATATTAATTTCCTCGGCTAGTCAGTTCCCCTTAAAGCATAAGATCTTTAGTTATTAGTTACAATTGCGGCCCACACACGCGCGAGAGTTTTCTTACCTCCGTTAACCATTGTATTGTAGTCAGAGTGCTGGCTCTGGGTCTCGGCTATGGTACTGAAAATAAGAATCTTAAAGCTAAGTATTTTCTGCAACGTCGGGTGGCTGTGGAGAAAAATTAATATTATGCTAATAGCGGGCGAGTTTTCAGCTTCCGCAAATTTTTTCATAAGTTAATATCGCCACGTAATGGCGTCGTTGGCTGCATCGGCCTCTGCAATTGTTGAGCTGTAAATTACTTGAATGCAGGTTAATTCAAGGAAGGCGGACATGAAATCGGGATCACCTCTTACAAATTAAAAGTGCACAATAATATTAAATCAGTATATTATATGCTTAACTCATACAAATATGCTTACATTTGTCAGCACACGCAAGATGTCCGTCGACACACAAGAAAAACAAGAGAAGAAGTAATGAAGACGACTAAAAAATTAACAAAAGAGTGTATCTTGTCATAAATTATTTCTTTGCATTTGAAACTTGGACAGAGAAATTCTTATGTTACGGCTACATGAAAAAAAAATCTCTTACAAATTATGAATGTCTTCTTTATAAATATTGTCTTTTCGTAATATGGCACTGGGGACGCTATATTGCCCCCCGAAATGTTTATGTCATAAAAAATGTTCATGTTTTTTGACATAAATATTTCCTCTTTCATGTCCACAGTGTCCACACGCAGATTTTTCTTTCACAGTTTACATATGTCACATCGTATATTTACACAGTAGTAATTACTGAGGTGTGTTGCACACAAGGTGTAATACAGATGAAGTTCAAGGTGTACAACCACGAGTTAGTCCGGAATATTTGAAGTCCCAGGGGTGTCAACTGTTTGCTCCCCATTTGGCGCGGCCGTAGGGAAACCTGGGGAAAACCTCGGCGGAGCGACAGACTAACTGCTTTGGTCACCTTCACTTAATTGTTTCTGGAATGTCATTGGGGTACAGGATGTGCATACAAATATTTTTGTTGCACTATGCAAAAAATGAGGTCATTATAACATTTGACTGCGGTGTCGTTGATGATCTACGCCGCGACGTTTGGCTCGCGACGGCGTCGGCTGGTGTGTTCGGTGCTCGGCGTTCGCGGCGGCTGCGGAGAGGTCAACGCCCGCCCGACGCCAGAGTGTGTCTCGCCGTCGCGGAACGTCAGAATCAGCTGATCGGCTGCACGGTTGGCGATGCGCTTCTGTCTCGGCCGGGCGTGGCGGAGTGGGATGATATTCGCCCCCCGCTCTTGTTGGCAGGAGTCAGCTCTGCTACGCATCTCCGACGTAGTACATGAAACATACACACAACCAACGTAATATTTGTTTCCCGCTGCAGATGGTTACGCTAGTGGGAAAGAAGAATTTATTAGTGCGGCAGTTGTTGTTAAGTTTTCGCCAGTTTCCGAGTGTCAAGCTAGCACTGTCTTGCAGAATACATGACATGGATCTTCTCCTGTGAATGAAGTTTTGATGCGCCACTGTTTCCACTACACGTCAGTTTTTGTCTTGATACAATTATTTATGTTTTCGCCGCACTCGCAGGCACTGGTGAGTGTCCCAGTACGAGCTTAGCACAAACATTCGCCGTTTCTGCGGTCGCTGTCTTGCAACAGTCCACGCATCACATTCCAATCTCGCATTGTTGTACTCACTGAAATTACAGCCTGTCCCAAAAATATTTACTGTGGGTTCACTTCACGTTAACAGTTCACATTTATAAGCAAATTCACAGTTTTTCGTGCGTAATATTGGCGTTTGGCGTCCTTACCGCTGTTGAACGTTCAATACTAGCATTTCACTGTCCATATCACAGTTTCACCTTCACAGTTTTTCACACTGCTTAAAGTAACTGTTTCGATTAGTTCACAAACACTAATGTATTTCATTCAGTCTGAACTGGATTTTGGCTCGTGCTGGATTTTACCAGTCTCTTGCACTAATTATCTCTTTTCATTTTCCACTTAGAGTCGTACTTGCCTTCAGATTTTTTGACTATACAATTGTATTTCCGTCTCATCTGAGGTAAGTCCCCATGTCATGTCTGCCCACTCATTGCGTACTTGCCCTCCAGAGCCAGGCTCGACTTTACAAAACTTTGCCTCTCGCATTATTGTACACATTTTATAATCTAGGCCTAGCGTGCAAGTTCCTAGATTAATGTTAGATTTGTGACTTTTGTTTACACTACAAATTCGAGCAAATCTCTGCCTTAGCAGATGGCAATATATTTTAACAGTGCTTAGCGGTAGTCGTGTTTACTGATTTGCTTTGTACCTTGTCCACAACACATGAGGTACCTTGGGTGATGTACACCCTGCACTGATATTGTTAAGTAAATTATGCTTGAGCATATTTCAAGATCGGTATAGACATAAATACATGGAACGACTTATACACTATAATATTAAATTTCATAAGTTGCATTACTACTACAGTTCAAAAATATTCATGACACACTAATGAAAAATTCTTTCATCGTTACATGCTGTTGAATTTTTTTTTTCAATTGTTTAAAAATACTATTATTCCTTAACATCTACAAAAATTGAATCGCACTAATCTTGTGCGCCTCATTGTCTTTTAATGTTACACTAAAATCTGAACATTTACACATAGAAAAAAATACACTCTAAACTTATCCTATTATTCACATATGTAAAAGTTGCTCTACTGAGCGAACGTCTTTAAGTCTTTGTAAGTATTTTCCTTGTTTCCCTCGTAATTGCCTCCTTATTTGACCACAGGATGGTGTAGTTTGCGTGACAGAAAGTATCGTGAGGTACCACTTCGATGTTATAGGTGTAGCCCTCGATAACACCGGGTTTTTCCGAAAACACATTCTCATAATCTGTAAGTAGCTGAGTCAATTCGTTTTGTTGTGCTTCAGTCAAATGTTCTGACTCCCTAACTTTCATGACTATCAGTTTCCTTTTTTCCTCTTTATCTTCAGTAATAAATTCTTTATAATATGCTTGTCTTGTACTTAAGTCAGAATATAAATTCATTACCTGTATTCCTTCGAATCTCGACTGAAAGTTCCGGCAATATTTACCGTGCACTTCCTGTGTCCTCAACAATGGCAAATTACATGTCTGTCCTCATTCATAAGGCTTACTTCCCCGCACAAGAGGTCGATTTTTGCGTCCCTCTGGCGTAAAAATTCCATCCCCAGGATGCAAGCAACACCTAATCCCTTAACTACTAGGAACGAGCTTTTCATTGCTTCATTTCCTACCGTAAACTCGACTTGCACCTGGTGCTTTATGATATGAGATTGTGCACCTATTGCACCTGTAACACGACAATTCTTCACTGGCAATACTGGTATTCTATTATTTTGACTCAAGTACTTGTAAAAATTTGCACTCATGACATTGGTTGACGCACCGGTATCGACTATTATGCGTATTGGTGCTCCATACATATCTGCTTGCAATATAGCCTGCACAACACTTTAGTCGGTTCGGTTGCATTTCTGCGGTATGTCTACAAGTTCCTTTTCTATTTTTGTTCCTTCATTGTATCTCAGCATACAAAGTTTATGGCTGTCATCCGTGAATTTGCCCTCACTACACCATCCTGCAGCCAACAACGGAGAGCGTATTGTGGCTGTCTTTAGTTTAACGGATGAGCATTAGTGGGTTGACAGTTGTCTGTCACTTCCACTAACCTCACATTGTGGTTCTGATTGTTGTTGTTGCTACTGTTGGGTTGGCCACCCTGCCTCCCCGATGGTGTATTTTGATATTGTGTATGGCTCTGGTTTTGCGGTGGTCGGTTGTACCTTCCTGACATGCTCTGTGATGGACCTGGGTTGGCGTTCCATTGTGGCGCTGTGTTTTGTTGCCACTGTGGTGTCGGTTCATTACAACCACGCCACTGGTTTCGGTTATTCCGCCATTGCGGATTGCCGTTACCATTATATCCATTACTCATGCGTCCATCATGATGTCTCTTTCGATTTTGACGATTATAACCGTTGCCGTTATAACCATTGTCACTGTTTGTGCCTCGATTCTGTTGCCGGTGCTCTTCCCTATTCCCGTTACTACTACCGTTACTGTGGCTGCTATTGTAATCGGCTTTTTGTTGATTACAGCCTGCATGGTTCCACTTGTTTTCGGTTTTCATATCTTCGGTCAATAAGTCAACAGAATCCACTATTTCCATGAATTGTTCTATATCGTATTCCGGCACATTGATGAAATATCTTTTAATTTCACTGGGCAACTTCATTTTTATTAATCTGATTATGTCACGATCGGACATTGGCTCGTCCCAGTACCTGGTTTTGTTTATATACTTTTCGAAATATTTGCGTAACGTTCCCATCTTAGGATTGTACATTTCTGGACTGTATAACTCCTTTCGTAGTCTTTCTTGGACGCTATCGGACCAGAATTTTTGCAAGAAAGCACCTTCAAACTGTTGCATCGTTAGACATTTTTCGGACACGTCGGTGGCCCACAGTGCCGCGTCACCTTGAATAAAGGAGACCACGAACTGTATTCTTTGTCTTTCCGTCCATGTCCTGGGAAACACATTCCTGAAGCTCTTAATAAATACAACAGGGTGGACATTTCGCTTTTCGCTATTGAAGGGTTGGAATGTCCTGTGTTTTATTACATTGTCCTCTTTTTTGCACATCTGATTGCTACATTCTGGGACATTCATCACTTCGTGATGTGCGCTGCACGGTATTGCATGTTGTTCGTGCTCATAATTCGCATTAGGTTGCGGTTGCGCACTCGTACCCTGCCTACCGTCAGCGTTATTATAGTAATCAGTGCGCGGAGTCGGATTCATGATCTGTCCGCCACTGTTTACATTGCTTTCCAACGCAGACAGTCTTCGCGCGACCTCCTGTTGCCAATTTGGTAACTCCACTGTCACACGGGACTTGATCTGTGTTAATTCGGCATTTAGTGCGGCAGCGCTAGCGTCAATATTTACACTCGCGGCCGCAGTCGCTTGTTCTACAGCTGTTTTTACGTCGCTTTCAATCTTTGCAGATATCTCGCGATCCTTTACTTCTAGCCATTCATTTAATTCTTTTTCTACTTTTTGAGCTTGCACTTCCAAATATGCGTCAATACTTTTCCGTGCATCTATCTCCACATTATCTACGCGGTTGGTTAAAGTCTGGACATTATCTTCAAGCCTAGCCTGCGATATCTGTAATTTTTGCATCTCGCCGGCCAAGCTTTGCACAAGATCGGGTATTTCTTTGCATGCGTCCCGCATCTCGGCAAGTTCGCTTTGGATACTGTCTAGTTTTGTCTCACTGCGCTGCTCTTGCTCAATGAGCTTTTGCGTTAATTTTTTCTCCTGCTCATGCAGCATCTGAGCCAGCTTTTCGTCTCTTTCCCTATCTCTTTCTTCTAACCTGCGCAGAAATTCTGCAAATGGGTCTGCAATCGGTGAGCATACTGGTGTCCCGCTTAATCTAGCACTCGATTGGCCTCCCTGCCCAGGCAGTGGAGTTGTTACTCTATTCCCATTCTGCTGTGGAGCGTCATTCACAGTCCACAGATCCTCGCCCCCCGCTCCGGAAATTATGTTAACCGAGGCGGTGGCTTGGGATTCGTTTACGTATTGCAAATGACACTCACTTTCCATATTAACAGAATTTTGTTCTTCTGGTACGGATGCTTTAGGTTGTCCTATCTTACCCATACTAAATTCACTTTAAGACACTGACAAATCTTTAACACTGATAAACACACGAATAATTATCCCCTCCAAAAACATAAACATGTAAATACACAAAACGAATAATTATCCCTTCCAAAAATAACACATAAATACACAAAACACCGAAGGTATCTCATGTGCACATGGGTTCGATATTCCGCACAGAGCTACACAGGATGCTTGCACAGCAGGCCTTACCTTACTTATTTTTCTTTCTCGTAATCCTTTTTCTTTTCTACTCTTTTTCCTCTCCAGATCTCCTCAGGGTGTGGTTTTGTTGTTGTACATGTAAAAGGATTCATACAAGCATTAATATTTTACAACAATTAGACACATACACAATTACATTCAGTACAATAGAATCATATTAATCGGGCCCCACGTTGGGCGCCAATCTCGCGTAACTTCGGCCGTCGTAATTTAATATATATATATATTATTGTTACTATTATTATTTTTTGATTGTTGCCGACTTACGTGGTGGGCCTTAATAAAAGTGATGTTCCATTTAATTTTGATTTTTACGGTTAAATGCTTTCCTGAAGTTCTCCTTTTTAACAATATTAATTTCAAATTATTCGTTACGTTAATGAATGTTAGACTCGTTGAATCTTAAAACATGAGCATATAAGTTGTACAATGTATTAAACTTTTCATATTAATTTCCTCGGCTAGTCAGTTCCCCTTAAAGCATAAGATCTTTAGTTATTAGTTACAATTGCGGCCCACACACGCGCGAGAGTTTTCTTACCTCCGTTAACCATTGTATTGTAGTCAGAGTGCTGGCTCTGGGTCTCGGCTATGGTACTGAAAATAAGAATCTTAAAGCTAAGTATTTTCTGCAACGTCGGGTGGCTGTGGAGAAAAATTAATATTATGCTAATAGCGGGCGAGTTTTCAGCTTCCGCAAATTTTTTCATAAGTTAATATCGCCACGTAATGGCGTCGTTGGCTGCATCGGCCTCTGCAATTGTTGAGCTGTAAATTACTTGAATGCAGGTTAATTCAAGGAAGGCGGACATGAAATCGGGATCACCTCTTACAAATTAAAAGTGCACAATAATATTAAATCAGTATATTATATGCTTAACTCATACAAATATGCTTACATTTGTCAGCACACGCAAGATGTCCGTCGACACTCAAGAAAAACAAGAGAAGAAGTAATGAAGACGACTAAAAAATTAACAAAAGAGTGTATCTTGTCATAAATTATTTCTTTGCATTTGAAACTTGGACAGAGAAATTCTTATGTTACGGCTACATGAAAAAAAAATCTCTTACAAATTATGAATGTCTTCTTTATAAATATTGTCTTTTCGTAATATGGCACTGGGGACGCTATAACTGTGACAACTGGATGCATCGTGCCAGCACATTAACCTGTGATGCACACACGACACTTCCCCTGGTGTCAGTTGTCAGTTGCATCAGGCAACTTCTGATATGTCCATAGTGAGGTGTGTTACTGTGTACAGTGCATGAAGTGTAATCACGAGAGTTGGCAGACATGCATTTAATGTACAGTTTGGCAGGATTATTGCCTGTGGAACAGCACGAATGTACAGAGAACACTTTCCAAAACGCATTTTCCTAGTTGAAAGATGCACCAATTTATGAGAGAGGGTGCTTTACATCAGAGAGAGCTGACAAAGTTCCTGCCAGAAACATGTATGAACATAAAACTTTGAGGAGATGGCGTGCAAGCACTGGGACCAGTGCATTTTGAGCCCTGCATTCACTTCTGTTAGTGTATTATCCGCTGCAGTGCTGTAGTGTCGAACTTGGTACAGTTCATATTGTTAAAGAATGAGGTCTCATTCATTCGTGATGGTGTTTCCAACAGCCTCAATAGCAGTGTGTGGAGTGAGGACAGTC
This sequence comes from Schistocerca cancellata, assembly GCF_023864275.1. Classification (NCBI taxonomy): domain Eukaryota; kingdom Metazoa; phylum Arthropoda; class Insecta; order Orthoptera; family Acrididae; genus Schistocerca; species Schistocerca cancellata. Next base: position 197,682,331 of record NC_064634.1, read on the forward strand.
CCCAGACCACCCCAATCGGTGGCCACCAGCAACAATTGTCTTGTCAAGTACGGACGATCATTCTCCAAGATCACGTAACAGGATCTTACTTGACATATCCTTGTTTGAATGGGCCTTGTTGCCTGGTGTTTCTATGAGATATACTGCCGCAGTTCTTGAAGACTGTACTCCTTGTTGTCTATGAAACAATGTGGTTTCAGTACGATGGTGCACCAGTCCAGTTCCACGTTAATGTCTGCGACCAGCTGGACAATACATACGCTCATCACTGGTTCAGATGGGGAGGTCGTGTCCCGTGACCAGTGTGGTTGCTGGGTCTCACACCTCTGGGCTTTTTCTTCTGGGGTTATTGTTCTGTGAAACTCCCATAGAAACAGATGAAGACCTGCATGCTAGGGTCCAATCTGCCTGTCCCTGATGCAACAGACACCAGGGATTTTTGAGTGAGTGCGGCAGAACTTCCAGCACCTCTTCATTGGCAGTTGTGACTTCGAACAATTAGCATGAGGTACATTGTTATGTGGTGTCTGCTATGTGTGTCCATAACACAGTAAATATACATTTCTGACCATTGGTACCCTATCTCAATATAATTGGTTGTAGACCCACTATCACATGTTTCAGTTTGACACAAAAGGTTTGAGACAAGAACCTGCAACTACCATTGAAAACTGAGAAGCTGTTATCATGAACAATTCAGCGTGTGTGTACATTTCCATCACTGTAGGTTAATAGGGTGACAGCTGTGCTAACTTTATCTGTCAGTGTAAACTCAATTTTAAATGCATATTAAATTGCTTAAATATAATGTATTATTAACTGTATTGTATGTCTGCTGTCTGTAAACATCCATGGAACCATTTCTGTTTTTAAAAAAACACCTTAAAATTTGTATTTAGTAAGTCACGAAGAGACACAATGGCTGGCAAGTACTTATTTAAGGAAAAATTCCAGTACCATAAAATACACTTTTAAAAGTGAAAGGAGGAAGGATTCACTTTCTCATCCTGTGTCTTGAGTGACCTCTTATGTCTTACTAAACTTCCCTAGCCCATCCCTTTTTTCCCCTTGGGGGAAAACTAATAGTTCTGACACCTAGGATTATTGTTTCTAATTTTAAATGTGTCTTTTTGGTAGACACTGGTGTGAGAACAATCAATCTTTTGTTGAGTATTCTCAAAAACATCTTGAGCCTCACATCAAAAGTCAAAGATTTTCCATATTTCAGATGGCTAAGTGCATTGTAAATGTACTCTTCCTTATTAAATTTTGATTGAAGTTTTAATTTGGCATGTAACTAGAAATAGTTCATCTCTCTATTTGTATGTTTCCCCAGTACTTAATTCAATGTCAGTTTAAACCTGTTCCAACATAGCAGAGATTCAGAAAGCTGTAAAGAAATTTTTCTTCACAGGATATAGTTGCAGCCACAGCAGCATGTGAGGAAATAAAACAGAGCAAAAAATTTGCACAAATACTAGAACTCATTCTTCTTATTGGTAACTACATGAACAGTGGAACAAAGAATGGTCCAGCTTTTGGCTTTGAGATAAGTTTCTTACCTAAGGTATGTAATAAACTTTTCTTAGGACTTGTAGATATCACTCACCTGTTGTTGGTCTTGGTATAATTGTACATTGTCTTATTGTTTCTAAAAGTAAGTTTTTGAGCTAAAACTAAGTGGTAGATAGTATATCACAAGTACAATATAAAATAGTAGTATTGTATGGTAGTATTTGCAAATGCATTTTAAGAATTTTGTAGTAATAGCTAAACAAAACATACATGACCTGCATGACAGCTGCAGAAAAGATTAGATTTATACTAAAAAAAACACTATTTTTCATGCTGCCATTGGTTTGTAAGCTTTGAGACTTTTACTGCTGAACATTATCAGATATCAGCCAGTACTCCCAACAAAGTTTAGCACTTAACAAAATATTTGATTAAATAGTAAACACTTTTGTTTTGAAAGTGATGAAACATATATAATGTTAGTTACCATTTAAAAAAATTCAACCCTCACGATTCAGTAGGTGTTTCATTAGATCAGACCAAAAATGTTGACTAGGGAAAAATATATTAAAAATCCAGACTGGTGGGTGCAAGTGTGGTTGTTGAGTCTGTAAAGGTCACTTTTTTGGTTTTTCTTTAATATCTTGAATACTGCAGCATGTAGTGAAAATGTTTCCCCAGTAAAATATCAAACTACATTAAATTTTCTGCAAAAAGGGCCTATTCATTTTTTCTCTAGAACAAATCGTTTCCGCCGAACAAATAGGTTCCACATTCAAGTGGATAGAAAAATTGTAGATTATTAAAAGAGTTCTGTATTGGTACAAAATTGATGTTTATTGTTAAATGAAGTGGGTTAAGAATAAATATTGAATGTGCATTCCACATCTAAGTGCAGTAGAACAGTATTAACGGATAAATTGTATTTTGAGATTAACAGGATGGAAGGGCATGGATGGAGGTTAGAAGTGTGAGGGAAGGTAGGTTGCCAGATTGTGGTGTGCACTTCCACAGTCTGCATATTACACTACGTCACAAAATGCAACTACAGGGTATTTCACAAAGTTACAGTGATCCTTCCACAGCTTGCCATACTAATCACTGGTGATGCAGTGTGTGGACATTTCCCATTGGGGGAGGGGCCTATTTTTTATTTTCTACGAAGTGTGTTAACATTATTGAATACAGATATGAGTTGCTAATAATACAAATGCATATTGACCACTCCAGGTGCTGAGCTTTCTTACACACTCACTTAAAAAAATGTAAATGAGTCCACTATATGAACATGAACTCCATGAAGTTATTTTGTCTATATTACAGAACTGACCAGAAATGCTGGGAGATAGTCTGTCTGTAAACTGAAAAAGCCAGCAGCAGTTGTGGTGGAGAAAGTTGCCTTTCTTGGAAGAACACTTTAACTGCTGTGCAGGATGTCTAAGAATCAGTTTCCCTGGTAGCAGTATAGAACAGTATGAAGAGATTTACATAGAATCTGTCCTTATGCTTTTCCTGTGCTTGTATTATTTGCGACCCACACCTGTATTCAATGTATTGTTAATAAACTTTATGGAAAATAAACAACCTTCTCTCCGGGGATTGTCTGCACCCTGTGTTGCCAGTGATTCATAAGGCGAGCTGTGGAAGGGTTGATAGAGCTTCATGAAATACTCTGTAGCTGCTTTCTGTGATGTGATGCAGTTGAGAGAATGGGGAATTGCCTGCTTACTCTTTATTTTGCAGATCTATGAAGGAGGGAAGCGCGTGACCACAACCCAGCAACCTACCTTCTGTCACGCTTCTAACCTCAACTCCCTCCATCCTGTTACAACCCCAGAACATAGTTTATTCCCTAATACAGTTCTACTGCTCTAAGATGTGATACACACATTTAATATTTGTTCTTAACCCACTTCATTTAACAACAAATTTCACTTTTATGCCATTAAAATATTACTTTTAATAATCTGCAATTTTTCCTTTCCCTGCAATGCGGAGGAAACTGTTAGTCCCAGAGAGAAAATTGAATGAAACCTTTTTTTGTAGAAAATTTAATTTAGTTTAATTTTTGAGAGGGGAAACATTTTTGCTAGATGCCCGCTTTTCGAGATATTCAAGAAATACCTAAGAGAAAGTAACCTTTACGTGATACCCCTCCCCAATCTCCCATCCCACAAGGGAGGATTTTTGGGATGTTGTTCATGATGCACCCTCCTTCCCTCTACCCTCCTTCCCTCTACCCTCCTTCCCTCTACCCTCCTTCCCCCTACCACTGTACAAAAATTTGCGACTATATGAAATTTTCCCATTAATTTTCCTTCCTTGACGGGACTACTCATTCGGTTTCTCAGGTTTGCCTTGATTTGCTACTATAGTTGCCAATATAGTTAGTTAGTTATCAGTTTGTAGATATAGTTGCATTCTGAAAGGTTCTTAAGTTTTCTTCCATACAACAGGAGGAGTTGTCAAGGAGAGACTTTCTCAGTTAATTTTGAAATTTTACTTTGCCCAGTGATATTTATATCACTGGGCAAGTGATCAAAAATTTTAGGTGCAGCATTGTGCAACCCCTTTTTGTGTTAAAGATGTTAATGTGGAGTAATGAACGTCATTTTTCTTTCTGGTATTGTAGTTATGTACATCATTGATGCTTTTGAACTGTAATGGATTATTTACAACGAACTTCATAAATATACTGTGAAGCAGTAATCAGAATGCCAAACTCTTTAATCAGATGTCTACAGGATGATTGTGGGTGAACATCACATATTATTCTTACAGCATGTTTTTGTGCCATGAAGACTTACTTTCTTAAAGATGAGTTACTCGAGAACACATTCCATATGACATTATTGAATGAAAAGATGCAAAATTTGTTGACTATCTGATTTGCCTCTTCCCAAGGTTTGCAATGATTCTAAGTGCAAAGGTGGTTGAACTAAATTGTTTTAGAAGTTCCAAAATGTGCTTTTTCCTATTTAAATTCTCATCAATATGAACACACAAGAATTTTGTAGTTTCTACTCTATGTATCATTTCCTCATCATTTCACACACAATCATTGGTGTAATATGCCATGCAGAACTGCATATTTTGTGTAAAATTGAGGATGAGACCATTTGCTGAGAACCAGTCAATGATACATTTAAGAACTTAGTTTACCATTTCTTGTATCTCTGTATTTATCTCGGGATTGATTACACTACTGGTGTCATCTGCGAAAAAAACTAATTCTGCTTGTTGTATATTTCATGGAAGGTCATTAACATATGAATTTTATGGTGAATGAAAACTGTATTCTTAAGGCTTTTTTTTTTTTAAGTGACTAGATACTCACCATCAGTCTTCTGCTAAAATGTTGGTGATTCTGTTCCATCGAAATCTATGTACATTGTGTTGTCTTCATAGACTTCAAATAATGGCACTTTGGTTTCATTTTACCATCTGAAAATATTCCTCCATTGACTGAAAATTGCCTTTACACATGAATTTGTCAATTTTCCAGATGAAGAAATTGATTTGCAAGAAGTTTCTTGCAGTTCAAAGACAAAGGTTGTACTATGCCAAATACCTTGTCTTGTGTTTTAGTAATCAGTACCTTGTACCAAATTTACATAGTGACTTGTTCCTGAGAAAGTACATGTATTTAACGAAGATGAACCTAACATTTTTGCAAAGGTCTCCAGGGGTTGAATTCGTATTGAATGCCAGAAAAAAATCTGTATGGTCTTCCAGGATTTTAACTACAACATTACACCATGAATTAAAAATGTGACATTTAAGAAGCCAACAGTAGTATAATTTACAGTATAGCTGACCATAAAAGATAGTGCAAATGGCCATAAATCACCTGAAATAGCTGTCACTAGTGATTTAAATGTTTCTGAATCATTAAATTGTAATTTGTTTGTAAATCTGTGGCCAATTAATGAATCTTCATTCTCTTTGCAGCTCACGAGCACAAAGGACGTGGAGAACAAAATGACTCTTCTCCATTACCTTGTTGCAATAATAGAGAACAAGTTCCCAGAGCTGCTCACATTCAATGAGGAAATGGAACATGTTGACAGAGCAGCTCGTGTCTCAGTGGAGATCTTGCAGAAATCACTGCGACTAATGGACACAAGCATAAGGAATCTGGAAACGGATTTGTCCAATAGTAAAGTGCCTCAGTCAGATGATGACAAATTTAATGAAGTCATGAGTGTATCCTTCCATGTATACCATATGTACCATTCTTACATAGCTCTTGTTTTTTTCTTGGGGGGGGGGGGGGATAAATAATATTCTCAATAACATTTTAACACTTACAGTGTAATAATTATTAAAATTATTGTCTACTTTTGAACCGTACTGTTGTTCTTTAGTGTTTCTCTTTCTTTTGCTTGTGCATTTAAATTGTTAATAAATTAAAGTAATGTAGCCCAAATCAAAAGACTTTCAAATCTTAGATTATTGGATCCAGAAGTTATATCCTTGTGTAGAGCAAGAAAAATACATAGGAACAGACATTTAAAAATTCAAAAAGGTGTTAAAATGCAAGATAACTTAATTAAAATGTGAAGTCAAGACACACATGAGAATTGCTTTTCAAAACAAATTGAACAATGCTGTGTAACATAAGAGACTCGAATTTTTGTAAAACTATATTCTAGTGCTTGAGGAGGGGCAGGAGGAAGAAATGGTGAGGGTGGGACATACATAGGGTTCTTTTATTATTTTTACCCAAATTAAAAACATTTTCAGAATAATGGACAAAAATTAATGACAAATGAGTAAAATGAGGACAGGATAGTTACTGTCAATATAGGCTTAATAACAATAAATAACTATGACGAAGATGGTGATAATCTATTTTTACATAACTGACCAAACCACTGGTGAGAAGTTAACAGCAGTATTGCCCGTACGATTTTGATGTAAATATAAATAAAAATTTCACACATTTTGCACTGTAGGTGAAGGCACAGACTCAATTTTGAGTAGTACGTTGTAGTGGTGTGTATTTGCCCTGGAAGTTCATTCAAGGGAGGCTAACAAATGTGATTTTTATCATTGCACAAGGAGGACATCAAATTTGTGTGGCCAGCCAATTTTTAGTGCGTTAAGGATAGTCAAAGTGGCGCTGTGTCTGATGCCATATATATCACGCAAACCATTGACATGTCCAGCATATGCATCCCAGCATGGAACTGACATATTTTGCCACATAAATTGCCAGATGACTCTGAGTTGCCATTCACCTCCAAAACGTTGTTTGTGTTGGAGCTAAATTATCACAACCTGAGGAGGCTTTAGTGATAATTTATGGGATCAAGAAATTTTATTTGTATGGCAGCAAATTCCATGTAATGACTAACTGGAAATTTGTTATTTAGTCATTGTTCTAAGCTCGTAGAAAAGACAGCAAAGCTGGGTGTTGTTTCTAAGTGGGTGCCACTATGAAATCCACTTTTGCCCAACTACCCTGGTATGCCAATAGAAGCCTAGTGCCACTTCCCTATTGACCTAACATGGAACTCAAATGACAGGAATGAATTATGACACAGTCCTGCAGGAAGTTTAATTAGTCTGCTGTACAGAAAGGGTGGCCATAGCATGTTCCTAGCCAAGCCAATGTGGCGGTTCACAATTCTTTCACACTGCACTACTGACTCAGCACCATGAAGGATGTCATAACATTGATGTCAGAGAACTCGGAATGCTAGGTCGTCATCCAATCCTCTAACTCCTACGTGTTCCTCAGTGGAGATGACTGGCATGAAGGCATTGGCCTAGAAGCATGTCTACTGGCCACATGCCACTCCTGGCATGCCTGCTCCCTGAATCAAATGTACCAATTTGATTTTGCAAATCCATTTCAGAGAGCTATGTGGATGCTGGTAGTGCATATCCTCTCGAATTCCCCTGTGTGGTGCAGATACCGTCAACTATCACACCTCCAATGATCTGTGCTCTCTCAACGATACTGACTATTGAGAGTGTACCATGCACCCTTGGTATCAGATAACGGTCACAATTTCCATCGACGCAGTTTCAGGTCCTCTGTTGCTGTAATGGCATCAAACACCTGGCCTCTGCTCCCTTCCACTCCACCTCCAATATAGACCTCATCTACTGAGGAGGCCCTGGACAGTTTCCTAGCAATGTATCGATCTGCCCCCGTCAGTGATTTCAATATCCATGTACAGTTTCCTAGCAATGTATCGATCTGTCCCTGTCAGTGATTTCATCATGGCTGAAACACTGTGTAGGCACCAGTATCACACCCTGTTAGACCTCCTGTTCTCCATGCAGCATACACAGCCTATGTTCAGGCATGCCTTTGTCCAAGGTACTTGTCTAGACAGGCACACTCAGTCAGCACCTGGTATGGACCAAAGGAGTTGACGTTGACCGGAGACAGCTTCAGTTGTGTGATGTCATTACCAGGCTCGTCCATCTGAACTGCCACAGCAACCAACTCTGCCCAGGGCCGCAATCGCAGTTGGCTCTGGCGACCCCACTGCCACCTCTGACCGTGGGCTCCATGGTCACAACTAGCCAAGCCTCTCACCCTCATCCACACAGCGGCACGACCTCTGTCCCTGGTCGTTGGAGGGTGGGTGACTGGATCACAGTGTTGGGACCCTGTGGAGGTGAAACCACTGCCTCTGCCCAACACCTCTCTCACCCCTGTTGTACCCGTGCCCTCTTCCACTGCCCCACAGTCCTTGGCCTGGCTGCCCATTGTTTTTGACCCAAACCCCAATGCTCTGGGTCCATTGGCAGGATGTCCTGCCACTTTTCCAGCTTCTCTAAGACATACAAAGTCAGTTGCTTTGGACTTCCAACACCAAAGGAACCACTGAAGGAACCAGCTTGGAAGTTCACTTGCCTGGAGGAATCTTATAATCACTGAAATAAACTTTGCTGCTTTCAGTTCCTTCATTATTGGTTCCATAGCAAGCGGCGCAGTCATGTTCGTGATAACTGATTTCGTTTTTGTCTGTGACCCTGAGAACCACATGTTGAACAGTGATTTGTGTCAGTGTTGCATTTCATGGGCCTGAAACGCTGATTGTGTGGCACTGTGTGGTAAACAATGTGGCTTCTTGTGCCAAAAGTTCCTTGTCTATTTCTGAAACTACCTTAGTGTTTTTTTTTTTTTTTTTTTTTTTTTTTTTTTTTTTTTTTTTTAGAGGGGCTGCAGTGCATGTCGTTTGTTGGACTTAATATGTCGGTGCATCCTTTGTGCCCAACACAAAAGTTTGTGCCACAAACTGTACATTCAACATTCTCACTGAGTCCTATAATAAATAGGAATTCTTGCTGCCTCCTACTGTTTAATTTGCACCTGTTTTCCCATGGTTAACACAGGTAACACTAAGATAAATTTTACTCGAGTCAATACTGCAAGCTTTTAGAAATGTTAAACTGCTGTACAGTAGTACAATACATCGAAGTTGGAACATATGCAGTTATTCACAAGATTGGAGTACCAACTGGTTTCAGAAAGAACTGACAATCAGTACAGTTCAGTTTTTTTGTGTGACTGAAGTGTAATGCAAACATTCCAAAACTTGAACCCAGCATTGTGTCAGAGCTTGTGTTTGCAGTTAGGAAGAAATGTCGCACTGCGTAGGATGAAAATCTCGGACATTTGCTGTTGTCATAGAGAGTATGTGACACTGGAACAAATTTGTTGAAAGTTGAAACTGGCCTGCAAAAAATTGTGACAGATGGAAATCCTGGATGTCCATAAACAAAGATCTGAGGAGATATACACTAAAGATTCTAAATAACCATACAACAGTAAAGAAATAGGAGTCGAGAAGCAGATGAGTCCCAATGACAGACAAAAGAATACAAAAGATGATTATTCAAGAAACGCTGAAGTAGATGCAAGAGTGGAGGGATGGGTATATCTTGCTTTTCAACATTTGATTTAATTGTATGTTAATTACTTTGTTGACTATTTCCAGTATCGAGCTATATTTGTCCTTTGTGGTCGATGTATTTGGGACCACTAACATAAAGAATTAAATTCTTGTTGAAAAACTCCATGTGTGGGCCATATTAATGTAGTAAAAACAGGAGTTCAATCATAAGGAGAGCAAAGGGACGTGCCTGGTGTAGTATACATTGCACAAGCCAAAGGAGGCACAAATAATGGCATCCGACATACCCATGCACATATAGAAAAAATGTTTACAAATACGGTAGATTTTAGAGCTTTTCATGGAGTAGCTTAGAATCTAAAAAGTTTAAATGATCTTTGCTTCTGTTACATTTATTTCTCCTTCGTATATTCTTGTTACATCATAAAAAATACATACTTTTTGAATTGTCACAGAATTTAATTTTGCAGTTTCTGGTTAAACTAAATGTTCCAGCTGGTTCTTAAAGGAAATGTTCAAAACTGTTTGCTTTCAACATTGATACATTTCATATTAAGAGTCGCAACAAGATTCCACATCATCCCGAATTATCATCAGGTTGCATTGATTGGTTGCCCCAGAAGAAAAGAGGGAGATGGAGGGGGGAGGGGGAGCAGGAGAAGATGGTTCCCTGTACATTATACCCACTGGCCTGGCACATCCCTGTGATACAGCATAGTTTGTAAATCTTATTGGTAATAAAATTGCTCATTAACCATACATTACATTCTACATCTACATCTACATCTACATACATACTCCGGAATCCACCATATGGTGCGTGGCAGAGGGTACCTCGTACCACAACTAGCATCTTCTCTCCCTATTCCACTCCCAAACAGAACGAGGGAAAAATGACTGCCTATATGCCTCTGTACGAGCCCTAATCTCTCTTATCTTATCTTTGTGGTCTTCCTGCGAAATATAAGTTGGCGGCAGTAAAATTGTACTGCAGTCAACCTCAAATGCTGGTTCTCTAAATTTCCTCAGTAGTGACTCACGAAAAGAACACCTCCTTTTCTCTAGAGACTCCCACTCGATTTCCTGAACTATTTCCGTAACACTTGCATGATGATCAAACCTACCAGTAACAAATCCAGCAGCTCGCTTTTGAATTGCTTCTATGTCCTACCTCCATCCTACTTGATAGGGATCCCAAACGCTCGAATAGTACTCAAGAATAGGTCATATTAGTATTTAATAAGCAGTCTCCTTTACAGATGAACCACATCTTCCCAAAATTCTACTAATGAACCGAAGACGACTATCTGCTTTCCCCACAACTGCTTGTCCCACTTCATATCGCTCTGCAATGTTACGCCCAAATATTTAACCAACGTGACTGTGTCAAGCGCTACACTACTAATGGAGTATTCAAACATTACGGTATTCTTTTTCCTATTCATCTGCATTAATTTACATTTATCTATATTTAGAGTTAGCTGCCATTCTTTACACCAATCACAAATCCTGTCCAAGTCATCTTGTATCCTCCTACAGTCACTCAACGACGACACCTTCCTGTACACCACAGCATCATCAGCAAACAGCCGCACATTGCTATCCACTCTATTCAAAAGATCATTTGTGTAGATAGAAAACAACAGCAGACCTACCACACTTCCCTGGGGCCCTCCAGATGACAGACACCCTCACCTCCGATGAACACTCACCATCGAGGACAACATACTGGGTTCTATTACTTAAGAAGTCTTCGAGCCACTAACATACTTGGGAACCAATCTCATATGCTCTTACCTTAGTTAGGAGCCTGCAGTGGGGCACTGAGTCAAACGCTTTCCAGCAGTCAAGGAATATGGCATCCATCTGATACCCTTCATCCATGGTTCGCATGAAAAAAGGGCGAGTTGCGTTTCGCAGGAGCGATGCTTTCTAAAGCCGTGCTGATGCATGGACAGCAACTTCTCTGTCTCAAGGAAATTTATTATATTCAAACTGAGAATATGTTCAAGAATCCTGCAACAAACCGGTGTTAAGGATATTGGTCTGTAATTTTGAGGATCCGTCCTTCTACCCTTCTTATATACAGGCGTCACCTGCACTTTTTTCCAGTCGCTCGGGACTTTACGTTGGGCAAGAAATTTGCGATAAATGCAAGCTAAGTAGGGTGCCAATGCAGTAGATTACTCTCTCTCTAAAACCGAATTGGAATCCCATCAGGACCTGGCGATTTATTTATATTCAACCCATTCAGCTGCTTCACAACCCCAGGGATGTCTATCACTATGTCCTCCATACGGGAATCTGTTCAAGACTCAAACGGCGGTATGTTTGTACGATCCTCCTGCGTGAAAGATTTCTCAAATGCTAAATTTAAAATTTCAGCTTTCGTTTTGCTATCTTCCATTGCCAGGCCAGACTGATCAGTGAGTGCCTGGATGGAAGCCTTCGACCCGCTTACCGATTTTACGTAAGACCAGAATTTCCTTGGGTTTTCAGCAAGATCTTTTGCTAAGGTATGACGTTGGTAGTGATTGAATGCTTTGCGCATCGCTCTTTTTACAGCAGCACGAATCTCTACTGACTTTTGCCTGTCCTCATTCTCCCGATCTTTCATGTACCATGAGTGCAACTGTCTTTGCTTCCTGAGCATTCTCCGAATTGCTCTGTTAAACCACGGTGGGATTTTTCCGTCCGTAACCCACCTTTTCAGCACATACTTGTCCAATGCGTAATTTACAATGTGTTTAAAATTTGCCCATAATTCTTCCACGTCCATCGTACCAGAAGTAAATGAAGTCAATACATTTACTAAGTGGGATGCTAACAATTGCTTATCTAAGGTTTTCAGAAATTACTGCAACCAGTCGCCTTTTATGTAGATGTATTTTATTTAACCATGACCGGTTTCGAGCTGCCTAGCAACTCATCATCAGATGGTATATACATTTAGTGCTTTTTTGTACCCATTGTGTGGGTGGTTGAGTATCTGTGGAGATAAATCTTTCTGCAGGTATATATATCTCTTTTAGGACGTATTTTTGAAACCATTGTGTCTTGTTTTTCACAATTACACAAGTTAAAACTTTCACTAGATGTATATTACTTTTATAAGGCACTGTTGGAAACATATATCTTGTTTTTCGTATCTGTGGCTAAGTGTGTTCAGCGATGTTTACGAAAAACAAGATATATGTTTCCAACAGTGCCTTATAAAAGTAATATACATCTAGTGAAAGTTTTAACTTGTGTAATTGTGAAAAACAAGACACAATGGTTTCAAAAATACGTCCTAAAAGAGATATATATACCTGCAGAAAGATTTATCTCCACAGATACTCAACCACCCACACAATGGGTACAAAAAAGCACTAAATGTATATACCATCTGATGATGAGTTGCTAGGCAGCTCGAAACCGGTCATGGTTAAATAAAATACATCTACATAAAAGGCGACTGGTTGCAGTAATTTCTGAAAACCTTTTCACACCACAGTCGCAGTGTTCCGCATCCACAATGGATAAAAGTCTTAAATTGCTTATCTGCTCTTTCTAGTAATAATACTCTCCTAGCCTTCTTGACTGACTTTCGTAACCATAGTCGTAATGACATCATGATCACTAATCCCTGTCTCAACACTGACACCGTTGAGGTCTGGTCTGTTCGTGGCTACCAGATCTAAACTATTTCCATTATGCGTTGGCTGTCTATTTCGCTGCTCAAGACAGTTTTCGGATAATGTGTTCAGAAGTAATTCACACGACGGCTTATCTCTACCACCTGTAATGAATCCATAGACATCCCAGTCTATACTAGGAAGGTTGAAGTTGCCTTCGACTAATATAGCATGATCCGGGTACTTCTGCAATACAGAGTGTAGACTCCTTTTGAATGATTCTAGAACTGTCATGGTGGAACCTGGTGGCCGGTAATAACACCCAACAATTAACTTTATCTCTCCTGTTAAACATGTCCAGACAACTTCACAATCACACTCTACTTTGACCTCAGTAGACACAATATTTTTGTCAACTGCATTGAAGACACCACCTCCTACGGTGTCTAATCTGTCTTTCCGGTACACGTTCCAACCCTCACTAAATATTTCAGAACTTCCTATCTCAGAGTTCAGCCAGGTCTCAGTCCCGAGAATAATTTGCCCACCACACGCTTCCTGGAGGGCAGTAAATTCAGGAACTTTATTCGGAACACACTGAAAAATTACTGCTTGTTCGTGATAGCTGAAGTGTCTTTACACTGAGCGTGTCCTGATTTCCCTGCCTGCGCGTCGACTGGTAAGTGTTCATCAGGACACCTCGCACTTCTGCCTAGCCTAAAAAATCCCCCATGTGCATGCCACAAGTACTCTGCTACCCGAGTAGCTGCTTCCTTTGTGTAGTGCACCCCTGACCTATCTAGGGGTGTCCTACAATTCCCCACCCAATAGCGCAAGTCTAGAAATCTGCAGCCCTTGTATTTGTGCAATCAGCAAGCATTGCTAAGTACAGTAAAATTTGCTGAAAACGGAATCGCCTGGGACTAAAATAATTTTCTAAATTGGACAAGTTTCCAGATTACAACAAACTCATTGGGCTGTGTAAAATTTTTCAGGTATCATCCAAAAAATAAAGCAAAAATTTTTGCTTATGTATATGCTGTATTTACATGCCTTCACTCCAGCACAGTAAATGATCATTTACTGTATGTTGGACAATAGCACATAGGACTATTACACTAATTGACAAATAACACGGCATTTCTATATTTTTTTACTTGAACTTTATATTTGTTTATTATTGTATGTTCATACATATTATTCCCATGTTTATTTGATTTACATTTCACCTTTTTCACCATTTGTTTTAATTTCCTGTTCAGAATTGTTTTTCTAGGCAATTTTTTGCACAGTATAATAGTTCCATCAAGTTGGGAGAATTTATGTGTGCTGTAAATTGCATAACATGTTTATGCATGCAATGGCTTCTTCAGGAGTATTAATTTTCCGAAGAAAATCATTTTGCTTCTCCTCCTCCTCCTACTCCTCTTCCTCTGTTTCTTCTTCTTTACCCTCTGTGTTGCAGATTTATATCAAATCTGTTGCTGAAGTGAAAGTGGAATGAGTTGCCATAAAGTCATCCCTTCAAATGTAATCATCTGCGCTACATGAAATGCTTCGCATTTTCATTAATTCAGCAATTTCTGCTGCATTTTCTTGAACTTCAATGGCCACAGAAGCATCTTTACTCCCAAGCCAATCCAATTTACTGCATTCAGAACAGAAACTGACCATTCAAGAGCAAACGCAATTTCAGCTTCTTCAACACCAAGAATAAGAGATTGCATCACTTATAATGACACTTGAATGTGTAAATAACCCCTTGTTCTGTTGGCTGTGTGAGGGTGGTTGAACCTGGAGGGAACCAAGCCAATTTCATGTCTGATAATGTTATTTTCGGGTGGCAGTTTGTGCATTGTCTTGGAAACGAAGAAATTGGTGACTTCCTTCTTTCATTTTGGCACTGAAAGAGCCCAGCCATTCTTCCATAAGACCACTCACCATATATGCCTTTTTATTGCTACGCCATGTAACTGGAAGCTTACTGACGTCTGTATTTCTGAAACAACATGGTTTTGCCACCTTTCCAATCACCAGTGACTTCTCCATTTCACCTAACATGTTTCCACACAGCAGTACAGTGAGTCTTTCCTTGAACATTTTTCCACTGGTGCACTTTTCACCTTGAATTGCTAGTGATTTTGAAGGCAGCACGTGATAAAACAGTCCTGTTTCATCAGCACTGAACACATCTTTCGGGTCATAATTCACAATTAAGTTGAACAGTATTGTCTTCCATTCTGCTGCTACACTTTCGTGCGCATTCTTAGCCCTACATTGTGTGAATTTATTTTTTACTTATTAAATTGTGGTAAAAAAATATTCCAGTAATTTTGTGTACAAAAATGAATTATAACTTTTAAGATTCCTTAAATTTTCGTTTATTATTGCATTATGGGTACAAAACGAAAAAAGTGCGGAAATGCTATGTCATGCATTGAGACTAATATTTCATGTTGTACAAAAATGCTACATCATGCAATGTGACACGAAATAGTTTAAATTAGTACCATTTAACAAACTGTACAATCAATATTTCATACATTCTAAGATGTAATTCAGCACAATATAGAAAAATAGTCATATTTTTGCAAAACTGTCAGTCACCATGAAATATTTAGAAATAACTTGACACTGTAAAAAATGACCCTTATTTAATGTGATAAATTTTGAAGCAATCATTGTTCTTCTTCAGACACAGAGCTACTCCACACTTTTCACACTGGACCATAAATGCCTTGTAGTTGGCACACTTACAGCGTTGTTGCTTTTCCATCACTTTCGGCCAATGACCAACACCATCTCTTGCACATCAACTGTTGGCTGAGCTGCAACAGGAGACCTTTTCACTTGATTCTGGTCTACCTCGCTTACCTTGTGTTCCTCCTACTCTGCAGAGACTTCTCCCAATGTCCATCCGAAATTCAGACAATTTCATTGTTTTTAAACCTGTGTTTTACTTTGCAACACGCTTGTAGAGAATCCAGGCATTGGTGGTTGCAACATCTATTAGATGATAAAATAGTCTGAAGTACCATTTTTTGCTCCTCATCAAAATTTTGTGCCATCCAAGCAGACTGCCATGAAGGTCCACACCCTCCACATGTTTGTTATATTCCTATATCACATAAGGAACACTTATCACTTCCCTCTGTTTCTTCTTGCGATTGTACCTTTCGGCTGCATTTGTTGACAGTATTGTGACACATTTATTTAAGAAACAACAATGTTACACATAAGCTCACAGAAGTCGAGGAGACACTCTGACACAAGCACTGCCACCATCTGTTGTAATTCTACAGATTTACAAACAAATAACTTACATGTAGCAAAAATGCTACATTATGCAATGTAGGGTTAGCTTTCCTACACACTTCATCCCACACAATTGTGTATGTAGCTTTGCAACTGCCCAGCTATCCTGTGGATGCCTTAAAGCTCTGTAGTGACATTCGGAATCTCACTCTGCAACATGGGTCCAAATAAAGGTAAGGTTTTTGCCTGCACATTTACAAACCATTCCCACAATATTTCGTTAATTTCATCATTTCCAGTCTTCTTCGCCTTTCTTTTCATCTGCCCGTTCCCTTTCATCCATTCGTCCCGAATCTTATCCTTGTTTCTTAAAGTCTCATAAATTTGTGTTTCACCACATTTGAAACGCAACATAATTTTGCACACAGATAGTTTGTCTTTCTCACTTGCCTCAATTACATTAATCTTTTCATTAAGTATTTCATACCGTTTGTTCGACATCATGTTACTGTAGCTCTTAAAGTGCTACGAGTCAACTGAAACTGGCAGAAAATAATGACCTTGCTGGGTAAAAGCATTGTTTAACGGAACTTGTTGCACTGCGCACATTGGAGCAGAGTGTTGGTAGATGCACAACAATGTTCCTGTGTGCGCCGGCATGTGTCAATAATGAGGAAAACGAGAAAGCCAACAAACAGAGCACTGATAAAGAATCCATTTCCTTTGATGTACTTTACCAACACTGAACACAGAGCAACGTGTTTTTGGGTCCACACCAGCAGCACCACACTGCACTGGACCTCTTTTTTTTTCCACTGCTTAACACAGAGGTGTTAAAAGTAATATCCTTGTAGAGTCGTGAATAACTAATGAACTGTAATACCATAGTAATCTTTAGGCTCTTTTCCGCATTATACAATGAATTCTTAAGTATGTTCTAAGATTTGCTTTCCGTTTCTGCGTTGGACAAGTTCCACTTTATACAAAAAATCAACATATAAACGTGCACTGAATGCACCGGGACTGAAATACTAGTATGGTTTGGGCACATTTATGAATTATATACGTGTTGATTTGAGCAAGTTTTTCTGTACTTTTATTCGGTACCCTCAGAAGTAGAAAGAGCCAAGGAGTGTCACAGAATTAAGTACTCTAGTAATTATCTTCAACACAGCAAACACAGTGATATTGATTCATAGTTTCCTTAAGCTTAAATAGTGTTTCTGACCAAATAATGGTACTGATAAATCCTGGTTCATAGATAATCATCCTCTGGTCTGTCACCTGAAATTGTACCCTGTGATCTAGGTCACCATCACAAAGCTTTGTGACCAGTATTGGAAGAAATATCGCAACATTCCTAGCCTCCAGAATGTGTTACACATTGCTTGTACTGAAAGATTTGTGTCATGAATGTTGGAACAGTTCCACCACCACATTTGATGATTAACCACTTCTAGTCTCATGAGGACACTCTGCTTGGAATTTCTGTGGATCTCGCACTGTGCCACTGACCTTTGTCTTCTAGACCTGTAACTGTGAAATTTGTTTATGGGTCAGTCACAAACTCATCCCCACAGTCTCTAAACAGCTGTAACTGTCTCAAATGTTAAGTAATACTTACGAACCTGCTACCACTCTTTAGAGCTCATATGTATATCAATCGTGTTGACATTAGTCTTCTGCCACTTACTGGGTTATGCAGCTACGTTGATGAATCTACTGCCATCTGTTTCCCCAGAAATTTCATCTTGTTGGCAGGGAAATAAATTTTATATTCTTGAGATGGGGAGGTATGTTCATGTATGTGAGAACATTATATATTAACTGTTTTCATTCTTTAATTGATACTGTATGAAGATTAAACAGACCAGTGATACATGCTAAATAAGTATTTTTCCTTAATGAATAATAGTCATTTGCAGTGGAAGCAAGGGAACACTGTGCTGTTATGCAAAACATGTTCAAGAATCTGGAATCTCTGTACTCGGAACTTTCGGAGTACTACGCATTTGATAAACAAAAGTACACACTGGAGGAATTTTTTGGTGATGTGAAGAAATTTAAGGATGACTTCATTGTAAGTGTGAGACAATCTAAGATATAAATAAGGTAAACGTTAATGATTAATAACAATTATCAGGTTTTTCATAGAAGACATGTGGCTCACAGTAGTCTTCCATAAATGTTACGGGACTAGCATTTCAGAAATGTATAAGTAAAGACAATCACCTGTTTTAATTGGTGAGTAATTGCATATGAAATTCTTTGTATATTTGTTAAATAATTTAACAGTTCCAGATTTATATGATATGTTTTGTACATGCTTCCCGGTTTTTAATTTCTTCTAACCATTGTTGTAGAGCCACTGTAAGTCGGCTTCACATCATTCTTCCAGCTCATCTGTGTGAGCTGCTTAACTTTTCTTTAAAGTATCTTTGATTCTGAGTTGTCAAAACACTCATGTCCTTTCATAATACAAAATTTTTTTATTATTGAATGAGATAAACAACATTAGGTAATGCATAGGATAAAGTTTTAAATTAATTTTGCTTGTAAAACATTGAAGTTGTGAATTAGTGAGCATCTCATTACTGTAAAGTCATGTATGAGGGCTGTTCAAAAAGTAAGATGACTTTTCAAATTGTGTGGGCAACATACATTTGATTTTTTGTAGATATGTTCACAGTTTCAAATGTACAGCATACTAGGTTTGTTTTTGACAGATAGAAAGATTAGACTTGTTTTAGTGTGCTTGGCAATTTTCAATTATTATAAAATATGGAGCAAAGAATTTGAATCAAATTTTTGTGTGAAAAATGGAATAAAGTGCTCTAAAACATTTGAAATGTTGACACTGACATACGGAGAGTCTGCTGTAAGTAAAAAGAAAGTTTACAAGTGATACGAGGTCTTCCAAGATGGCTGAGAAAATGCGATGATAAGCCTTGCTCTGGACACCGCATCACGTCAACAGCAGATTATAACGTTGAAGCTGTGAAGAAAATTGTTTTGGAAAATTGTCGAATAACTGTAAGAAGTTGATGAGGATGTTGGAATATCAATCAGCTTGTGCCATGCAATTTTTTGACATTCTGGGCACGAGATATGTGTCAGTGAAGTTTGTTCCAAAACTTCTCAATTTTGATCACAAGAACTGTCACATGAGCATCGCTCAGGAGCTCTTGAATGACATCAATTATAAAGGGTTATAACCGGAGATGAAATGTCCGGAATTGTGGAAAAAACTATTCATGGCTTTTGCATCACGACAATGCTCCTGCCCATTCATCGTTGCTTGAGATAGATTTTTTGGGCAAAAACAACATAACATCATGCTTTAGCTACCATATTTACTGGATTTGGCCCCCTGCGATTTTTTCCTGTTCCCAAAGTTGAAGAGACCTATGAAAGGACGAAGATTTTCAATGATTGAGGAAATGAAAAGTGCATCGCAGGAAGTACTCGAGGCTGTACCTAAAAGTGCTTATGAGAAGTACTTTGAGGATTGGAAGATGTGTTGGCACAAGTGTATTGTATCTGAGGGGGATTACTTTTAAGGGGACAACGTGAATATTGATGAATAAATAAATACCGAGCGGGGTGGCGCAGTGGTTAGACACTGGACTCGCATTCGGGAGGACGACGGTTCAATCCCGCGTCCGGCCATCCTGATTTAGGTTTTCCGTGATTTCCCTAAATCACTCCAGGCAAATGCCGGGATGGTTCCTCTGAAAGGGCACGGCCGACTTCCTTCCCAATCCTTCCCTAATCCGATGAGACCGATGACCACGCTGTCTGGTCTCCTTCCCCAAACCAACCAACCAACCAATAAATAAATATTTTTTCATAAAAATATAAAATCACCTCACTTTTTGAACACCTCGTTGTTGTTGTTGTTGTTGTTGTTGTTGTGGTCTTCAGTCCTGAGACTGGTTTGATGCAGCTCTCCATGCTACTCTATCCTGTGCAAGCTTCTTCATCTCCCAGTACCTACTGCAACCTACATCCTTCTGAATCTGCTTAGTGTATTGATCTCTTGGTCTCCCTCTACGATTTTTACCCTCCACGCTGCCCTCCAATGCTAAATTTGTGTACCCTCGATGCCTCAGAACATGTCCTACCAACCGATCCCTTCTTCTAGTCAAGTTGTGCCACAAACTTCTCTTCTCCCCAATCCTATTCAATACCTCCTCATTAGTTACGTGATCTACCCACCTTATCTTCAGCATTCTTCTGTAGCACCACATTTCGAAAGCTTCTATTCTCTTCTTGTCCAAACTAGTTATCGTCCATGTCTCACTTCCATACATGGCTACACTCCATACAAATACTTTCAGAAACGACTTCCTGACACCTAAATCTATATTCGATGTTAACAAATTTCTCTTCTTGAGAACGCTTTCCTTGCCATTGGCAGTCTACATTTTATATCCTCTCTACTTCGACCATCATCGGTTATTTTACTCCCTAAATAGCAAAACTCCTTTACTACTGTAAGTGTCTCATTTCCTAGTCTAATTCCCTCAGCATCACCCGACTTAATTTGACTACATTCCATTATCCTTGTTTTGCTTTTGTTGATGTTCATCTTATATCCTCCTTTCAAGACACTGTCCATTCCGTTCAACTGCTCTTCCAAGTCCTTTGCTGTCTCTGACAGAATTACAATGTCATCGGCGAACCTCAAAGTTTTTACTTCTTCTCCATGAATTTTAATACCTACTCCGAATTTTTCTTTTGTTTCCTTTACTGCTTGCTCAATATACAGATTGAATAACATCGGGGAGAGGCTACAACCCTGTCTCACTCCTTTCCCAACCACTGCTTCCCTTTCATGCCCCTTGACTCTTATAACTGCCATATGGTTTCTGTACAAATTGTAAATAGCCTTTCGCTCCCTGTATTTTACCCCTGCCACCTTCAGAATTTGAAAGAGAGTATTCCAGTCAACATTGTCAAAAGCTTTCTCTAAGTCTACAAATGCTAGAAACGTAGGTTTGCCTTTTCTTAATCTTTCTTCCAAGATAAGTCGTAAGGTCAGTATTGCCTCACGTGTTCCAACATTTCTACGGAATCCAAACTCGTATTCTTGAGAAATTTTGATTTGTTCCACTGCTCCAACTTAAGTGTTCTATGCAAGATGTTTATTTTGTTTTACACACTCTGTTTCATTTTCTGCAGTAAACCCTTTTCCTTGTGTTGAGTACTTTTGTTGCTGCAATTAACTACAGTAGAGCATTGATTATCCGAACGTCTGTCAACCGAAAGACCGCTTAACTGAACTGTATATTCGCTCGCACCTGTTACTCTCCCACCCTACCGTCCATCATCCCCCTCACTCCCAAACCAAGTTTCCTGCAGTAGTCGCCACACTGGGTCACCACTGGCAGAACATTGCTTCTAATGGGGCCTTCACAAGGCGCTGCTGACCAACCAAGCCACCAGTCGCTGTGTTTCAACAATCAGCACACTTCTGTCGGCTTGGCACTGGCAGTAGAAGCAGTGGCAGTATCAAAGCTGTTCACAGCAACAGCTGCGCCAGCTTAGAGTTGAGGCATGCTGCTCCACGCAGTTTGAAGGATTGCGCGCCCCCAAGAAGAGCTTCTCACGGTGCAAACAGTCACCTTCTGTTCTCTGTTACGACCACTTGTGTGCTGCTGCGTGAAGAAGTGAACTTGACGATACAAAATGCTTAAACGTAAACGTGTTGTCCTTTCGATGAGGGACAGGTACGAGATTATTAAAAGGTTAGAAGAAGGTGAATCTGCAACCACTTTTTCCAATGAGTACAAGGTGGGGAAGTCGACAATTATGGATATAAAAAAAAACAAAAGACGAGCATAGCAAATTTTGTTTAATAAACTGTGCCACATACTATATATTCCTACTGAAGTTGCCTTTGTATGTTACTTTGTAATACTAAGAGAGATGCCTGTTTTTATGAATAAATTTACTGTACAGTACTTCTTTTTGGCTAATAAACATGTACAGTTCAATTATCCGAATAAACCAGTTTTCCGAACACCCATGTCCCCCAATTACTTCGGATAATTGACGCTATATTGTATATGCTATTGTGATTTTTTTTTTCTTATAACTTCTTAACACTGGGGAGACTTTTTTTACATATTTTGATTATTTAAGACCCACGAAAAAATACATTTTGGTATCTAAGCTCTGTTAAACTCTATTAAATGACAAACAAGCAGTGTCAAGAATGGTTAATAACGTAAGAAATTAATATTCTTATTTAGTTACTGATAAAACCTCTCGTTGCAGTTATTGTTACCCAAAAGAAAACACAACGAGTTGTTTGAATGTTACATGAAATAAGGTAGTTGCCAATATCATGTAACTGGTAAAGAAATCATCAGGTTGTTCACTTAAATTGTCTTATGACACTCTCTGTGGACTTATGGTTTTAAATTTGAGCAAAATTGAAACCCTGACATACTTTTTCTTTGTTGGAAAGGCAGTCCACAGGTGTAAATGACATGGCAGCAGCTTTTGCAAGCAGAGATTACACTGGCTACATTTTTCATTATGCTAAGAATAGTGATGATTTAGGTAATATTGTCGCAGAAGGAACTGATAAACACAGTTGCCGTAGTATAGTGGTTATGATACTGGATTGATGCATGGAGGGTCAAGAGTTCAAAACTCACCTGAATTGAAACATTTTAATTTCTATATTTGGTTTGAGTACATTCTAGGAGTATCCACAAATGGCAAGATTCATTTTACTGGAATGGTCTGTAGCTGTATATACAGGGTTTTACAAAAAGGTACGGCTAAACTTTGAGGAAACATTCCTCACACACAAATAAAGAAAAAAATGTTATGTGGACATGTGTCCGCAAACGCTTAATTTCCATGTTAGAGCTCATTTTAGTTTCGTCAGTATGTTCTTCCACCTACGCTCAATGGAGCACGTTATCATGATTTCATACGGGATACTCTACCTGTGCTGCTAGAACATGTGCCTTTACAAGTACAACACAACATGTGGTTCATGTACGATGGAGCTCCTGGACATTTCAGTCGAAGTGTTCGTACGTTTCTCAACAACAGATTCGGTGACCGATGGAGTGGTAGAGGCGGACCAATTCCATGGCCTCCACGCTCTCCTGACCTCAATCCTCTTGACTTTCATTTATGGGGGCATTTGAAAGCTCTTGTCTACGCAACCCCGGTACCAAATGTAGAGACTCTTTGTGCTCGTATTGTGGACGGCTGTGATACAATACGCCATTCTCCAGGGCTGCATCAGCGCATCAGGGATTCCATGTGACGGAGGGTGGATGCATCTATCCTCACTAACGGAGGACATTTTGAACATTTCCTGTAACAAAGTGTTTGAAGCCACGCTGGTACGTTCTGTTGCTGTGTGTTTCCATTTCATGATTAATGCGATTTGAAGAGAAGTAATAAAATGAGCTCTAACATGGAAAGTAAGCGTTTCCGTACACATGTCCACATAACATATTTTCTTTCTTTGTTTGTGAGGAATGTTTCCTGAAAGTTTGGCCGTACCTTTTTGTAATACCCTGTATACCATATGTGTTCTGGCCAGAGGCAGTTTGCTTTGCGCTCTTGTATGTGCAAGTGCTGAATAAACCTTCATTAAGTAAAGTTAGTGTTCATCATTTGTCTACTTACACCTTCAACTATGTGATAGTATCATTGTTAGGATAAGTTTAATTTGTGGGCTACAGTGAATGCCTCTGTATACTGCTGTTATCTTTATCAGTTATTTTTCTAATGAAAACAGGGGTATTGAGAAAAAGCTTAGAATATTATCAAAATTTGAATTTATGCATATATTTTTCAGAAATATTAAGTGTGGTACTCACTGAATTCTTACAGCAAGCACATCGGGATAATGTAAGATTACGTGAGGCAGAGGAGAAGCAGAGGAGGGCAAAGGAAGCTCGAGAAAAGGCTGAGCAGGAGCGAGCGCAGAGAGCAGAGCGCAAGAGGGCTCTCATTGACATGAATGCTGACCAAACCCAGGAGGGTGTCATGGACAGCCTTCTTGAGGCGCTGCAGACTGGATCGGCTTTCAACCGAGATCAAAGGCAAAAAAGGCAGAGGATGAGAGTCGCTGGAGGTGCGTACCAGATGAGAATATTAAGATAAGCCAATAAGGGAGATCACATTTGTACAAGTTGCACTCCTATACAAACCACTTTTCTGTGAATAACGTATTGAAGCCAAATAAAAATTTTCATCACTTCTGTATCGTGATATTTATAACATCTGTTGTGCTGGCCAAAAATTTCACATTTCATTTGCCATCTCGAAATAAACATTCAACAAATGCATCTTGTCAAGTACCTTTCAGTTCAAGAAATAATTAATTTTCACTACTACATAAGACTTGAATATGAGAATTTCTCTTAAATTTTGCAAAGCGTCTTGGTGTTAAACAGTGCTGCTCCCTGTTGACAAGGTGTGTAAATCAGTTTACTTTTTGCGTAAGATTTTCTGCATGATAGTGAGGCTATCAGGTTAAGCTATGTATTGAGTATAGGCAAGGCTGTCACAGTCTTAAGCACTGTTTTCTGGGGGCAGTTGATCCTGACTTTAACCAGCCACATTAACAGAATATCTACTCTAAATTAATATGGAAACAGTTTTATTTGCAAAAAGAATTTATGGTGTTCTGAAACATATGTTTTGTTTTCCTTTGAATAAAGCTGTATTTACTCAAATTATCATATTTATTCTGAATTTTGTATTTAGAGTTTTAAACATTTGCCTGAAAAAAGACAAGTTTTTTTTATTTTGTCTTGACTGTTAGAAAATTGTCATATTAATTAGGAAATTTCACGTACATTCTTTACTTTACACCTAAAAATATATGGAGCGGAGTCACTGTTGGTTGAAAGTTGGGCTGGAATCTGAAACCTCCCTTTCATTTAAGGTATAATGGGCAACATCATGGATTGATGTACAGAAGGTAAAGGTAGGCCACTGTGGAAGAAGCAGGACAAAAAAAAAAGTATCTATTGCTCACGAAATTCCCTCCACCACACAGTATGGTGGTTTCTGGCATGTAAATATACATTTTTAACAATGGAATAGTACATAAAACAAAGGAAAGGCTAGCAATCCCCTATAGCTGACTGCTTAAAACTCTTGATGTATATAGGTTACACGTGTGTGTGTGTGTGTGTGTGTGTGTGTGTGTGTGTGTGTGTGTGTGTGTGTGTGTATTTTAAATATTCAAATGCTATGTTAAAGGCAAGTAAAAGCATATGTAGAGGCCTCGGGAATGATATAGACACTTGACATATCAAAACAGAAATAAACTAATAAATGCTTCCGCTAAGTCCGTACACAGAAGAAACAAAACAACTGTTTTAGTATGACGTGGCGTACACTACGTTTGATTTTGTTACCATAACCTAATTTGGCAAATAATCCACATCATTATATTTTCAGCCTTCTCTGTAACGTGATGATACACATCAAATTATTCAACTCATTATTCCCATTTTTATTATTGTAAACACTTATACACTCTGCAGTTCACATCCTTGTTAATATAATGTTTTGTCTGCTAGAGAAATCCTGAAGTTGAAAATTACATGGCCAAATACACTGTGTGTGTACTGGTCGAGCAAAAGTCAATATGAAGAAAACCAAATGAATGTGTGTCACAGTACTTATGGCGATACAATCAACTAACTGGTTTTATCACTCACAAAATTTTGGTGCCCCTCAAAACTGCCAATTCCCTCCCCAAAGAAAAAAAGAATTAACTACCTACTGTATTTAGACCAACTTACAAAGAAGCAGAAATGCTAGTTGTCATTTATTTACCTTGAAATTTTTCAGAGGTTTATAAATGGTGAATCATACCTGTTGGATTTAGATTTCATTTTCAGACAGGTGTGAAAGAATTTGCTACCTGTGATGTCCTCATGACACTCTGCCAATGAATTTTCCTAACAATGTTTGCTATTACTGGCTCATTAGTGTAAATAAGCCAGACCTGTATTTATGAGTCAGTCTATTGGTCCATTCCTCGAGTCATCTGAGCCTGTTATGTTAAGTCACTATTCCTGAGAAGTGTGTTTACTTTCTCCAGAGCAGTGTGAGGCAGGCTTCATAGGAAATACAAGGACAAAAATCACAAAACCAAAAAGAAATTATGTGGCATAAATGTAAGTTAGTAGGTGTGTTTCTACACCTGAAAGATGTTGTCTGTTTAAATTTTGTACCAGTCATATAAGAGTGGCGGTAGGAGACTGGACATGGTGGGTTGATGTTATCCAAGAATTCCTTTAAAGTGACAAAGACATCATTATCATCATCTCACCAAGTTTGAATGAAGTCATGTAATTGAGCTACAAGAGGCTGGATGTTCCTTCTGCGATATTGCATTAAGACTTCGCAGGAATGTATAGCCAGTGCAGGCAGCGGTCGTCATGAAGATGTAGGGGCACAAGAAGGCCGGGTCTGGATGGCCACTTGGCATTACCAAGAGGGAAGACCACACTGTTCAGTGTAGGGCTCTGGTGCATTGTACTGCATTTGCATCTGCAGCAGCAGTTGGCTCTACAGTGACACAATGAACTATTACAGATTGGTTAGTTCAAGTACAGCTCTGAGCCAGACACCCTGTAGTGTGCATTCTGCTGATACCAAACAATCACCATTTGTGACTTCAGTTCTGTCAAGTGACAGCTCATAGGAAGACAGGGTGGAGGTTTGTTGTGTTTTCTGATGAAAACTGGTTCTGTCTCAGTGCCAGTGTTGGTTAGGAGGTGGCCATTTGAGGGCCGGCAACCAACCTGTCTGTGTGCCAGACCCACCGGACCTACACCTGGAGTTATGGTCTTGTGATTATTCCATGTACCCTGATTGCAAATTTTCATGTCAGTCTGGTGATTTGACCTGTTGTGCTACCATTCATGAACAACATTCCAAGGGGTGTTTACCAACAGGATAATGCTCGCCCACATACTGCTGTTGTAACCTAACACGGTCTACAGTGTGGCATCATGTTGCCTTGGCCTACTCGATTTCCAGATTTACGTCCAATCAATCACAAACATATGGGACATCATTGGATGACAACTCTAGTGTCATCCACAGACAGCATTAACCATCTCTGCATTGATCTACTAAGTGCAACAGGCATGGAACTCCATCCCACAAACTGACATCCAGCAAGTGTAGAATGCAATGGATTCATGTTTGCATGTTTGAATAACCCTGGGTTCAGTGTGGGGCGGCGGTGGGGTGCGAGGACTGCGGGGACTGCTGTAGCCTGTTGTGGGGTTGTGAATCACTGAAGGCTACAGCAGGAATGAAGCCTCTCCATTATTTCTAGGTCCCCAGTTCCATACAGTACAATACAATACAATGCTGTGATGTAGGAAAATGAGTTCCTTGTGTTAAACTGCGTTAAACTGTATCATTTGCAACTTCATGCCCTTGCTTGACAGTTTTCTTAAGCCTTATATCATAATTTAGCATTTTAAAATTTTGTTAGCCATTTATTAAAATTATAAATGTCAGTGACTAATATACAGAGCATTTCTAAAACTTCCAGTAAACATATATTTATTTTGAAATGTGAAGACATGCATCCCCTCACCTGCAGGTAAATAATGGGTAATACACTGGTGCAATTAATATAAAAAATTACACTTGGTTTAGCACACCCAAGTGGCAATAAATCAAAATTGTACTAATACTAGGAACAAAACTCTAAAGCTAGTGTACCTCTCTGCCATTTTAAGTGTGCCTATGTACCACCCCCTTTCATTTTGTGTTCCTCTCTTATAATTTTCATTTTTCTAATGTATGTGAAAAACATACAGATATTTTTAACTTGGTAAATGGTTTTGTACTAAACAACATGTACCAATTTTTTATTTCCTATATTGTCATATCTTTGTTTTCCTTTTAGCGGAAAGGAGAGCACAGTTAAATCGAAGTAGGTCCAGAACGGGTCTTGTTGGAAACTCCCTTGCGGGAAGGGAACTACCAAGGTAAATGCTATATGTGGTTTCCCTTTTTTCCTGATGTATTTTAAACTATTTAATTTTTTCAGCAACCACAATCATATGTTTAATTCCTGTTGAAATTTTTCAGTGAGCTGCTGAGTACGGCGTAAAGTCCTCAGAGGGATGCATAATTGTCTCATGGACAGAACTTTTTGAAAGCGCAATATAGATCAACATGCAGGAATTTTGTTGATACAATATCGTGCTTCATATAATGTAATATGCAAATCTTTGCAAAAAGTAATATTTGTAAATAAAGGGGTGTGTGTGTGTGTGTGTGTGTGTGTGTGTCCATCCATCCTTCGTGTGCTTTCTTTGTATGTACATATATTTTATAAATAAGGAGGCATTAAAATGTAATCCTGATGATGACACCAAAATAAGTTCTAAAACATATTTCTTTCTATTTGTTATATTTTTTTTTAAGAGATTTCATGTCATGAAGTATGAAAATATCGTGGAAAGGGCTTTTAAATATCTAAATCTTCAGCAGATTTTTGCTGTGTTGCTAATATTTTAGTATTGTCTATTGTCTTTATTGTGTGTTTCTCACAAAGAAAAAAGTTTACATGCTTAGTATATTTAACAATATGGGACCAAGTGACTGATTTTTCTGATTCTGCTATATGCTTTGTTTGTAACTGCAATGAATGACAGCAAAGTTTAGGATGTGTATATTTTGTTTACTAAAGTAAATCTTTAATGGACTAACAGAATTGAGAATTGAACTGAAGTTTAAATACGCTTTTGTTGAAATACATATATTTTTGTATTCAAGTTTCAGTAATATGAACGTATCTTTTGCCTACAGAGCCTGCTAATAAATATCATGTAAGTCCTATAACTTTTTTAAAAATGTTCTGCCAGTAGTTTTATTTCATTGGATTAAAGTTTATTAGAAGAGTTTCGTACTAACTTGTAATTTAGAGACATGCCTAGTCACTTTGGTATAATATTTATTTAGCACATAAATCTGAATTTAAGGTGCTTCAAAATATGTGCAGTAAGTTTTGTCCTACATATGAATATTAGTTTACATAAAAGCTTTTAAAATCAATATATTTGCTTTTTCAAACAGCACTTACTGGATGTAAAGTTCTAACAGTTAAGTTAGCCATCTTGAGTCATTCATGACATTAAACGACGAAAGATCAGTTTTGAGTAAACTGAAATTGTGTGCAGTTACTCTGTAGTCTGTTGTTGTGTCAGTAGTAAGTGACTGGTAACACGTTTAGTAGGATTGCTGTTCTGAAGTACTTCACAATTCTGTCTTCCATCGTCTTTTTTTTTACGTATGGCACTGGTATGTGTAAATATTGATTCTGTTTGAAAGCTTTGATATAGATGAGTTGTTAATATATTGCATTGTATAACTGAGCTGGCCTAATGCCATGAAAGGAGTGCTGTGTTTTAGCAGCTCTTGGTTGAGAAGAAAAAAATGAATAGCTCATTATTTCTTATACAAAACATTTATATAAATTTTAACTGCCAGAATGAGTTATAGTTTAAGAATATTTATGTTTTGCATTCCTTTTTGAATGTTTGTGATATTGTCACCATTTTGTCCACCACACCATGGATGAAAACTTAACAGAATATTGTTAACATAATTGTGATATCTGTATATAAGTAATATTATTTGGAAATAGAAACTATTTTAAGAATGAATATGTATACATAATGTAATTTTATACATATGAAATGGTATGTTGTACAAATAAAGTTGAAGGTTTCTAGATTTTAAATAAATTACGCATACAGAAAATTACACCATCTGTGGAAACCCTAAAAGCTGGAATTTATGTAAAATAATCATTGTGATCTAATGGCTTTTGATTATTATGTTCCTTTCTCTAGATTGCCTCATTCTTTATAACCTAGTCTTTCCCAGAGTTCTGCTTCGACACTGCTTTGATTATCATAATAAGAAAGAATCAAAGTAACATTCCATTTAGTGAAGGTGTAGGAACTTCCACTAGGCACTGGTTGCACACTTTTACTTGGGCCCTGTGGGATCGATTGAAGTTGGATGGCTTCTTGGCGCTCACGAATATTTATGCTCATCGTGTTACCAACATTAACTACATAACAGTATTATTTGCTGTAGCAATAAGTAGCCGTCGTGAATACAATGTTGATCCACATATGTAGTTGCGCGTAGTGATTGATATTAAGTAAGAAAATGAGTGGCTCACCATAAACTTTCATGTTACTTGTGTGATGCATTAATCCATTACGGTTTGTTTCTTTTATATGCTGTATGTAGGCTGCTCTGGTACAAGGAGGCAGGGCTTGTCTCAGCAGCCAATGATAAGTTACTTGTATGGAAAAACGTTCTCAAACCACCCTGCCAGCAGTCAACCTACGAGGTGGAATCCAAAATTTTCGCAACTGGTGCTGCCATCTGGAAAGTAGGAGTGGTAGATCTTTGTACCGCTAGGTGGCGAGAGCTGCATATCTGATGAGTCAGTGTGCGGAGTGGCATTCAGTTGGGAGGATGTGTTACATGTCCACAGTGATTTCCGTAATACTCTGTGTTTGGTGTGTGGCGAGTTTACGATGGATCCGTGAACAGAATAGTGTGTGCATATCAAATTCAGCGTGAATCTCGGGAAAATTGCTACAGAGACTCTTGCAATGATTCACAAGTGTTTGGAGGCCAGAGCATGAGCCGTACACGTGTATTTGAGTGGCATGCTGGGTTCAGGGCCGGCTGTAGAGACGTCGAAGATGATACTCACACTAGAAGGCCCGTTAGCCGCACAACGCCAGACGTTGTTGCCAAACTTTAACAATTGGTTCGTGTGGATTGATGTCAAACCATTAAAGACCTTGCGGATGAAGTGGGTGTTGGTTATGGCAGATGCCAATGAATGTTGACTGATGAATTGGGCCTGCATCGTGTCACCACAAAATTTGCGCCAAGGATCTTGACTGCTAATTAGAAGGTACAGTGTGTTGAAGTGTGCATGGACCTTCGTCAGACCGCATCTGATGATCCAACCTACTTGTCACAGGTTCTCACTGGTGGCGAGAGCTGGATTTATGGTTATGACCCAGGGACAAAGCAATAATCGTCCCTGTGGAAGAGCCCTGGCTCTCCAAGACCCAAAAAAACGAGGCAAGTGAAAAGCATGATCATCGTTTTCTTTGATACCAAGGGAATTGTGCACAAAGAATTCGTCCCACCCAACTAAACAGTGAATTCCATGTAATACTGTGACTTTTGCGATGGCCCCGTGAAAACATGCGGAGACGACGGCCCGAACTTTGGCATCAAGGGAAATGGCTGCTGCATCATGACAACGCGGCCTGTCACACATCCTTGCTCACCAGGATCTTCAACATGGGGGTTGTACTCGCCAGATTTGGCAGCTTGCGACTTCGCGTTATTCCCAAACTGAAACTCAAGTTGAAAGGCTGTCGGTTTGACACTCTTTAGGATCCAAAAAGCATTGCTGGCGGTGATAAACACCCTCAAGGAACAGGACTTCCAGAAAACGTTTGACCAGTGGCAGAAGTGCTGAGACCGGAGTGTATGTGCGGATGGGAACTATTTTGGGGTGGTGGTGATCATTAGTCCAAAGGTAAGGTTTTGAACAGTGGCAGCACCAGTCCCGAAAATTTTGGATAGCACCCCATATGCATTCAGAGGTGAAGTGTTTCATCTATGCTGCAAAGAGTGGTACAGAGCTTATTATTTTTAAGATAGATGATAAACTGACTAGGTCCTATGAAGAATTTTCATCATATTATGACCTCAATCACTTGAAGACAGAGCTTACTTAATTAACATATGTGCTTTTCACACGATAATCATGCTGGGAGTATATCTCAGATAAAATGGAAACACTGTTACATGCTTAAGTATCTTTGTGTATAACTAGACAGAACTTTGTTCTTCAAACAACACTACCAAGATATTATTCCTTGTGCTCAATTTCTATTCAGTATTAACTTGAACCATATGGAGCACATGGTGTCATTGTCTGCACATGAGCCATGACAATCTGCTAATCACCTGCAGAGTATGCAGCACCTTTTCAAGAAATTCCACTTAGCACCAAAAAAGTTGATGTATTGTGACAGCCTATATAACATGAACCACTACTGCAAAGATTTACTTCATTACAGGAATTGTTTTATCCTCTAACACAGACGGTCTTCACAGCATTCACAATATTTTGAGGAGTTGCAGAAAGGCCATCAAAGATGGGTAACTTGCAGCAACAATAATTTGTGTGTGTAGTCGTAATCCATTTCCCATTAGTTATCAATGACCTGCCCTATTGAGGTCCTCAGCCATGTGAACTGATCACCATTTTTAAAACAAGTGACAATGTCAACATGGACGAAAGAAAGAAAAGAAAGAAAAGATAGTAGTCTATTGATTTTAAATTCATTAGAGACAGTGTTCAAGCTCTGACTGGACTCAGATGGGCACACAAAACTTAACCATGATTTTGTTCAAGGATTTAACTTATTTCCAGGAAACTGTAAAATCTGGGTCACCCAACAGGATTTGAGGTTATAACCAATTCTTCCCAAATGCGACCCCAATGTCGTCAGGGAGATAAGCTCTCTTTTTAGATAATACTTTTGTTAACTGATAGGTTGCATGTTTTGACTTGGCAGGAAACAGGAACCCATTATCATCTATGAAAAAGCAAGGAAGGGATGACTTCAGGAAGATGGAGTCCATGGGTGGGGTGGTAGATAGTTGTACATACAAATATCTGTGTGTAGATATTATGACTGAAACAGTCTAACAAATAGCATCTATCATACTAACTGATGTCATTAAGCAAGTGTAAGATGTGACAATTTCATCCTGATACACTACATTGCTCAACTAAACTGGACTCGTTTCATAATAACCAACTTCATCTTAAAACAAGTTTGAGAGGTGAGATGCTATCGGTAGTTTCCCTTCACACAGCCTAGCCACGCTGACGCAGCTTTTGGAGGAAGAATGGCATACACATCTCGTTCATGTTGGACACTAATTTAGAGCATGGCACATTAGTATGTGCTCTTTTAGTGCATAGTGTTGTCAACAATTTCTGTGGTTTACTGAAATGAAACATCAACATTCTGTACCTTTCAGACAATTGCACTGAACATAAATCATTTGTTTATCTGCTGATCTTGTAGTTGACAGGATGTTAAACCCCAATCTTATTTTCCAAAAATGATTTGTCTCGACTGCTCTTTTTGTGGCTGAAATGTGCCACATTGTGAATGATGTTCCACAACATTCAACATACACCATGAGTAATTATTTGTCATATTTTGTGATTTTCCATCCAAGTATATAGAACTAAATGTCATAGGTTAAAAGTAGTTTTGTAGTCCTGCGACGACAATGTATTGTAAAATACACAAACCGCTCAAGGAAAACTTCACTGCATTATGCTCCTACTTTCTTAGAAACTGTGTGTGGAGCATGGAAAAACACTCACATGGCCATGGGTGTGTGTGTGTGTGTGTGTGTGTGTGTGTGTGTGTGTGTGTGTGTGTACATGTGCACATGGGTGCGAATATGTGTTTTTACTATAAAAAGAGCGAGAGCTCAAAACCTAGTGTGATTGCTCCACACATCAGTCTGCTATGTATGAGTGGTTGACTTCATCCTTATTTTATATTTAATAAATGAATTCGTGGTGCTCTTGGATCCTATCAAGAAGGAGAATCTTTCAAGGACATAGAAAAAGTCCAGGTATACATTAACAAAGGAGAAGCAATAATAGAGACTTATTTATATCATTTATTGACGATAAATTATCACTGTACTACTTAATGCTTTTTATGCTGAGCCCAGATAAATTTAATCAAGTAAATTAGAAAGAAAAGTGATACTTTGCAAAAGGCTGTTGCCTCCTCAGCTATTCTAGGTAACTGCCACTTATCTGCTATTGGTGGCTCATAGTTACTTGATTAAATTGGTATTTTTCAAAGAAAATATTTACCTACATTTCTAAATAATTAGTACTGTTTATAGTACAATACTACTTATTGTGCAGCTTTACACTGAATATTGTTACTTGTCATGTAGCTAAAAGAACTTTTCAGTATTTTACTATAGATATTCAGAAAATTTTGCTGATAGAGTGGTAAATCAAATATGATTTTAATTTTCTTTTGAATTGGTAGGGATTCCCAGCTTCTTGCTGTATGTTAGATAAGAGCTTGTTAAATATCTTCCCACCAGATTATATACACGCTTTCTGAATTCTAGCATACGGAGTGTTGCTACACCCTCCAAGAATGCTAAAATCTGCTGTACCAATTATATAAAAAACTTTTTTCCAATTATACAGTATGTACATACTCTTTACTAATGCTTTTAAGCATCACCAACTGACATTACAGATTGTGATCACTGTAAAGTATATCACATTTATTGCATTTACAACTGATATCCTTTCAGAAAATTCACACACTGACAACTCTTTTATTAATAACTGAATAATAAACAGTGGGTACATAGTGGTGCATGCAGACTTTGTAGAACTAAATATATCAAGAAAGTATTTATATCTCTAACACAATTTCACTACTTTGGCATGTAAACAATTACCTAAGTTCACTACAATACATGCTAGCAATGCAATAATCTTTGAAAATTTCACTTGACAAAATGCGTGCATACTAGCAACAAAATCACCTTATTGACAGACTGACAAGGTGAAAAACAGCCAACAGCACTTGATTTACAAAGAATAGCAATAATGCTGCAACTGTAGAACAGTATAAATGAAACATATATATTCTGTGCCCTTCAGCTTCGTATCTCGTATCTTGTTTCACGTCTTGGTGAGGAAGCTCCGTGGAACAACAATAGTGGATAAAATTTGTGCAACATCAACAATGTGCTCCACAGACTAGAAAAAGCTATTCCGCATGTATCAGACAACGTTGGGAATTTCTTTTGGTCAATTTTTCAACCACAATGACAGTATGACCCTGCTATCTACTGGAAATTGTGGGAACCACAATGTACTACTGTTTCAAGTGCAGAAACACTCACTCCCACTAGGGCATTATAGCCTGAAAGACTAAATCTGACTATAAATCTATGAGAATGTATTTTAAAACAATGGAAAATCCAGGATGGAATGTAACATATTATGAGAAGGAAAGTTGCTACTCACCATATAGCAGAGATGCTGAGTCGCAGATAGGCACAACAAATAGAAGAAGAAGAAGAACTCTGTATCACCCAGGACTGAAGCAAGTGAATTACATTCTCTGCCAGGGTTTCGACTACCTCTCATTGTGCCCTGAAATGAGAAATGTTCTGCCCACTATCCTTCCCACCCCTCCCACAGTGGTATTCTGCCGTCCATTGAACCTACACAATATTCTCGTCCATCCTTACACAACCCCTGCTCCCAATTCCTTACCTCATGGCTCATACCCCTGTAATAGACCTAGATGCTCCAGTCACTAACATCACCTATCCCGTCAAAGGGAAGGCTACCTGTAGAACTAAGTCATGTGGTCTACAAGCTAAGCTGCAACCACTGTACTGCATTCTACATAGGCATGACAACCAACAAGCTGTCTGTCCCCATGAATGGCCACCGACAAACAGTGGTCAAGATACAAGTGGACCACCCCGTTGCTGAACACGATGCCAAACATGATATCTATTTCAATGACTGCTTCATAGCCTGTGCCATATAGATCCTTCCCACCAACACCAGCTTTTCTGAATTGTGCAGTTCCGTAACCCTCCTGGCCTCAACCTTTGTTAATCACTGTCCTCACCCAGCCAGCCCCTTCCCTGTTCCCATGCCAGCAGTACAAAGCTGTCATTCCACCACCACACCCAGTCTTTTTATTTCTCTCCTTTCTGCTATTTACCATCCCCCCCTCCCTTTTCCGCCACTCCTCTTACCTCAGTCTAACCTGCAGCACTTTGATGTCCACTACCCCCATCATACTATCCCTCCCCTCCCCGCTCCAGCCTCCTCCTTAACCCCACCCAGTTTGGTGTGTGTGTGTGTGTGTGTGTGTGTGTGTGTGTGCGCGCGCACGCGTCTTTGTCTGTCTATTGTTGACAAAGGCCTTAACGGCCAAAAACATAATTGTGAGAGTCTTTTTTGTTGTGCCTATCTGCGACTCAGCATCTCTGCTATATGGCGAGTAGCAGCCTTCCTTCTCATAATATAGATAATGTATCTTATGTGACATGATCAGAAACTCAACCACAAACCTATAAACTGGTAAACTGTTAGAACATCCTTGGAAAAATCTCACATTTCTGTTGTCTTTACCTTGTAAGAAAGATTTGTTAAAGATGGCAGTTTTTCTTCAATACCAGTTCCTGAAATAATGAAGGAAGTCTCACAATGACTGTCAGAGATCTTAGTCAGACGCAGGAGCTGGCCACAGGTTGTAAACAGCTGAAGACTGTTTACTGTGATGAGCTGTCTTGAGGCTGCTGCCTCACACACACACACACACACACACACACACACACACACACGCGCGTGCGTTTCACCAACGGGCTCTACTACCGAGGCACCTTACAGTGTAACTGATGTAGGGGATCTGTACTCACCACAGAGTGCCGAGTGAGTGATGGGTTGTAAAAAATTCATGTTGCTAGAGGAGGAGAGTCAGTGTTGGGGACTGGCCATCTGCCTCACCTCTTCACCTTTTGAGTGTACAAGTGGCCACTTCATCATCAGGGTTTGAGCAAATATATGGGGTGCAATGGAGGTCTTTAGGAAAATAACATCCATGGCTAATAAGAAGTCCAATATGGGCTCAGTTGCCTGCGGGGAGGGGGGCACCCTACTGGAGAGGTGGCAGGGTGCAGTCATCTGCAAACTAGGACTGATGTTGCCGCCAGTGACACCTGTAGCTTGGTTTCTGAAGTCATCTGCAGTTTGTATGGGCAACTGGTGGAAGTAGTGAAAACTGCTAGCCTCGCTCGTGGGGTACAAAGAGAGCTCATAATCTGCATTACTGTACCCATGCTTGATTGGGGTCCTCTGTAAGGAGCTGAGTGGTGGGTCTCAGTCATAGGCTCTATCGGTTCTGTGACAATCTTGGCTGCAGATTCCTGGACCTGTGTAATGGGATTCAGAATTGTAGGGCTCCCCTCGATAGGTCAGGAGTGCACTATACACAGCAAGCAGCTACTTAGGCAGTAGAGTAATTGTGTAGAGCACACTAAAGTTTTTTAGGCTAGGTCTTCTGATGAATGCTCACTAGTTGATACACAAAGTGGGAAATTGAACTGCTTACAAGGCAAAGCCACTTCGACTGTCAATAAACTGCCAAAGCATTTGTAACAAACTTCCTGAATTTACTGAACTCCAGGAAAATGTCATGCTCAAATTTTTCTCAGAACTGATAGCTAGATGAAAATTGAAGTAGAAGTCTGCAAAATATTAAACAGGTATAGAATGTACATCAAAAAGACAGATTAGATGCCACAGAAAGGGGAGTGTTCATTGTAGCTGACAAAAATATTGTGATATTTAGGTCAAAATCAAGCCTAACGGCAAAGTTATCTGGACGTGATTAACTGGCTAGACCAACTCAGGTTAATCATTAGATGATTCTGTCAGCTGCCATAACTGAAGGTGAATCATTCATATATAAAGGCCAACTTAGGAATTTTCTTTTGTGTGAGACTATGTGTACAAGATTGTGTGTCAATTTGACATTTCAGATTTGCCGATTTTACTCTTCATGTCACTTCTGCATAATCTTTCATTGATTGTGTCAATACATGTTTGGATTGTGATATATTGTGAAATTTCAAATATTCGTGAGTGCCGTGATAATCTCGTACTGTTCTCATCAAATTTAGGCTTAAACTTAGTTGTGATCTTTTAAAATTTTTTGGGTAAAGTAGGCCTATCCTTGTTCAAACCAATTGTTCTCAAATTTTGTTGTACAATTGTGTGACAAATGGGTTTATTTTGAGAACTTTTGGCTGCTTGCAAAACTATATTCTTGTAAGTTACCAGTACGGGTGTTTTGGAAACTTAATTTATTTTGTAGCAAATCAACTTTTGTTGTTCACAGTTCAGCCAAAGAATACCTCACCCCTAAATTTCATTGTATATTCATGCAAATAAATGTGCATTATTGAGAATTTTTCGAGGCTGCCATTGTCCTTTGCATAACCCACAAGCAATTTGTAGGAATTTCGCATTAATGATTTAATTACTGTAGCAAATTTTCTAACTAACATATTGTGTTGCATCTAGTTTTCTCTTAAAGAGGATTAGCCCTATATATTATCTGCATTTATTGTACATTAACTCTGTTCTCAAATTTGCTAATTATAACTAACCTCGAAACGTTTTAGGAAACTAGTAATTTTTACCATAGATTTTTGTGTTGCCTTAATAGAAATCTCATTTTGTGTAGTTGCTTCAGTTTTTATAGGGAATTATTAACTTTTTAACTCAAGAGAGTGGAAGATACTTAGCAGGCTTAATTTCTAGTAGTTTGTTCACTACCTTGTAACACACTGCACCAGCCAAAATGCAGCCCCACTGTGAATCCTGTTCTTGAGCACAGTATGAATTAGTTGACATTCTTGAAATTACTGAACTTGAAATTACTGTGACTACTGTCAAGTGATTGACCTGGGGGCCTCATTCAACATGCTGAAGAGGCTATTCCAGCAGCCATTAAGAGAACAAGGTGCAACCAACTGCAGATTGTGCTGCACGTTGGAGCAAATGATGCCTGTCGTCTGTGCTCCAAGGTTATTCTTCGATCATTCCAGTGACTGACAGAGAAGTTTGAGACAACCAGTCTTGCACATGAAGTATCAATAAAGATCACAATTTGCAGCAATATCCCCAGAATTTATCATGGCCCTTAGGTTCTGAGTTGAGTGGAAGGACTGAACCAGATACTTTGAATATGAATACGGTGCCCGAAAGAACAGATACCATTTTTGATCTTGCAGCTCTTGAAAAATAAAATTAAATTGAAATCCAGACCTTTGCGGCTGCTTACAGGCACTGATAAATATCAACGAGGACAGTTGAAAATGTTTATATTTATCAATGCTACAAAGGTCTGGATCTCAATGTAATTTCATTATTAGAGAGCTGCAGGATCACCAATAGTGTCTGTTCTTTCGGACACCATATTCATATAGTTGTGGCTTACCAGCCAATGATCATCTGTAATGCAGATGCACTCACATTGCTCAAACTCTTATGGGATTCGATAGGTTGACTGTCGTGGGCAATGAGTATAGTGGGCAGGGGCACTACAAATGTAGTGTGTGGACAACAAGCTGGAAATGTCGGTCTCACGGGGAGTGCTCCAGAGACAAGTGCCTGCAGTCGCACTGTCCTCTGTGTCCTCGATGGCTCAGTCGGATAGAGCGTCTGCCATGTAAGCAGGAGATCCTGGATTCGAGTCACGGTCAGGGCACACATTTTCAACTGTCCCCATTGGCATTTATCATTGCCTGTAAGCAGCTACAAAGGTCTAGATTTCAATGTACTTTCAAATACTTGGAATGTTCTGTGACAAGCTAAGCTGTGGCTTCCTGGACTTGCACCATAGGTTTGAGAACTGTAGGCTCGCCCTAAATAGGTCAGGTGTGCACTACACATCAGAGCTGCTACTCAGGCAGGTGACTGTGTGTGGGGGTGCACACAAGGGTTTTTTAGATTAGGCAACTCTCCATCCAATCCATGTAACAATAGCTACTGGAAACCAAAAGTATTTGTGTAAGGTCAAAATAAATGTCCTCCACAGGTGAGAGTATTAAAATCCTAATGGTAAACTGATAAAATATTCAGTACGAAGTGCTAGAGTTTGTAGCATTCATGAAAAGCAGTGAAGCTCACATAATACTAGGCACAGAAAGCTGTTTGAAACCTGAAATTGGTAGCAGTGAGATGAAGTGTATATCGAAAGGAGAGGCAAATGGGAATTGGAGTTAGTGTTTGTGTTACAGTAGACAAGAATCTGAAATCCACTGAGATAGAAATTGAAGCTGTATGTGAGACTGACTAGGCAATACTCAGTGTCAGGGGTGGGCATAAAGTGATATGTGGAGCCTTCTACCGCCCACAACACTCATCTCCTGATGTGACTGAAAACTTTAAAGAAAACCTCATTTTACTTGTACTTAAGTTCCCCAATCATACTGTAATCATCGATGGAGAGTTTAATCATCCAACAATTAACTGGGAAAATTACAGTTTCGTTAGTGGTGGGCATGATAAGGCATTCTGTGTAACTTTACTAAGTGTCTTCTCTGAAAACTACCTAGAACAGATAGTTAGGAACCCCATTCATAATGTAAATATATTGGATGTCTTTGGGGATGTCCATATCGAAACTGGTATCAGTCACTGTGCGGCAACAATGATTACTGAAGTACAAAGGACAACTAAAACAAGCAGAAAAATATATATACTCAGTAAACCACATAAAAATTCAGTAGTGTTGTATCTCAATGAGGGACTTGGAACTTTGAGCAAAGGGCAGTAGCATGTAGAGGAACTCTGGCCTAAGTTTAAAAGAATAGCTGAACATGCACTGGATAGATATGTACCCAGCAGAACAGATCATAGTGAGTGGGAACCTCCATGGTACACTATCACTGTAAAGAAACTTCTAATGAAACTGAATTTACTCTATAATAGGTTTAAAACAAAGCACCAGCAATTATACAGAGAGATGCTGAATGAAACACATTTGGCTATCAAGAGAACAATATGACTACTTGTAGCGAAATACTGTCAAGTGATCTCTCACTGAACCAAAAGAAATTCTGGAAATATGTAAAGGCTGTTAGTGGCACCAAAGTTAGAGTCCAGTCCCTAGTGAATGAGGCGAGAACTGAAACTGAGGCTAGCAAAGCGAAAGCTGAACTGCTTAACTCTGTTTTCAAATGTTCCTTTAACAAATGAAAACCAGGAGAACTGCCGCATTTCAACCCTTGTACCACTGAAAAGATGAATGAAATATGTATCAGTGTCAGTGGTGTTGAGAAACTGCTAAAAATCATTAAACTGGACAAAACTCCAGGGCCCAATGGAATCCGTGTCAGATTCTATATTGAATTTACGGCTGAGTTAGCCCCTCTCCTAACTATAATCTATCATAGATTTCTGGCCAAAAAACTGTGCCCAGTTTTTGGAAAAAGGCACAGGTCACACCTGTCTACAAGAAGGGTATAGAACTGATCCACAAAACTACCATCCAGTATCCTTGACATCAATTTGTTGTAGAATCTTAGAACATATTCTGACCTCAAACATAATGAGGTATCTTGAACACAATGAGCTCCTCTATGCCACCCAGCATTGATTTATTGATTACCAAAAACCATTTGACTCAGTACCACGCCTATGCTTATTGTCAAAAGTATGATCATATGGGGTATCAACTGAAATTTGTGACTGGATTGAGGAGTTTTTGTTGGGAGGACACAGAATGGAGACAATATTAATAGTGACATCAGGATTTTTGCAGATGATACAGTTATCTGTAACATAGTACTATCTGAAAGATGCTGCATAAACATTCAGTCATATCTTGATAAGATTTCAGTGTGGTTCAGGGATTAGCAACTTGCTCTAAATATTCAGAAATGCAAAATTTTGCACTTCACAAAACAAAAAAATGTAGTATCCTATGATTATGATATCAATGAGTCACTGTTGGAATTGGCCCACTCATACAATTATCTGGGTGTAACACTTTGTTGTTGTGGTCTTCAGTCCTGAGACTGGTTTGATGCAGCTATCCATGCTACTCTATCCTGTGCAAGCTTCTTCATCTCCCAGTACCTACTGCAGCCTACATCCTTCTGAATCTGTTCAGTGTATTCATCTCTTGG
This sequence comes from Schistocerca cancellata, assembly GCF_023864275.1. NCBI lineage: Eukaryota > Metazoa > Arthropoda > Insecta > Orthoptera > Acrididae > Schistocerca > Schistocerca cancellata. The sequence goes on from NC_064634.1 coordinate 197,724,473, forward strand.
TCTCCCTCTACGATTTTTACCCTCCACGCTGCCCTCCAATACTAAATTGGTGATTCCTTGATGCCTCAGAACATGTCCTACTAGCCGATCCCTTCTTCTAGTCAAGTTGTACCACAAACTCCTCTTCTCCCCAATCCTATTCAGTACCTCCTCATTAGTTATGTGTTCTACCCATCTAATCTTCAGCATTCTTCTGAAGTACCACATTTCAAAAGCTTCTATTCTCTTCTTGTCCAAACTAGTTATCGTCCATGTTTCACTTCCATACAAGGCCACACTCCATACAAAAACTTTCAGAAACGACTTCCTGACACTTAAATCTATGCTCAATGTTAACAAATTTCTCTTCTTCAGAAACGCTTTCCTTGACATTGCCAGTCTACATTTTATATCCTCTCTATTTCGACCATCAGTTATTTTACTCCCCAAATAGCAAAACTCCTTTACTACTTTAAGTGTCTCATTTCCTAATCTAATTCCCTCAGCATCACCCGACTTAATTCGACTACATTCCATTATCCTTGTTTTGCTTTTGTTGATGTTCATCTTATATCCTCCTTTCAAGACACTGTCCGTTCCGTTCAACTGCTCTTCCAAGTCCTTTGCTGTCTCCGACAGAATTACAATGTCATCGGCGAACCTTAAAGTTTTTATTTTTTCTCCATGGATTTTAATACCTACTCCAAATTTTTCTTTTGTTTCCTTTACTGCTTGCTCAATATACAGATTGAACAACATCGGGGAGAGGCTACAACCCTGTCTCACTCCCTTCCCAACCGCTGCTTCCCTTTCATGTCCCTCGACCCTTATAACTGCCATCTGCTTCCTGTACAAATTGTAAATAGCCTTTCGCTCCCTGTATTTTATCCCTGCCACCTTCAGAATTTGAAAGAGAGTATTCCAGTCAACATTGTCAAAAGCTTTCTCTAAATCTACAAATGCTAGAAACGTACATCTACTACATCTACATCTACATCCATACTCCGCAAGCCACCTGACGGTGTGTGGCGGAGGGTACCTTGAGTACCTCTATCGGTTCTCCCTTCTATTCCAGTATCGTATTGTTCGTGGAAAGAAGGATTGTCGGTATGCCTCTGTGTGGGCTCTAATCTCTCTGATTTTATCCTCATGGTCTCTTCGCGAGATATACGTAGGAGGGAGCAATATACTGCTTGACTCTTCGGTGAAGGTATGTTCTCGAAACTTTGACAAAAGCCCGTACCGAGCTACTGAGCGTCTCTCCTGCAGAGTCTTCCACTGGAGTTTATCTATCATCTCCGTAACGCTTTCGCGGTTACTAAATAATCCTGTAACGAAGCGCGCTGCTCTCCGTTGGATCTTCTCTATATCTTCTATCAACCCAATCTGGTATGGATCCCACACTGCTGAGCAGTATTCAAGCAGTGGATGAACAAGCGTACTGTAACCTACTTCCTTTGTTTTCGGATTGCATTTCCTTAGGATTCTTCCAATGAATCTCAGTCTGGCATCTGCTTTACCAACGATCAACATTATATGATCATTCCATTTTAAATCACTCCTAATGCGGACTCCCAGATAATTTATGGTATAAACTGCTTCCAGTTGCTGACCTGCTATTTTGTAGCTAAATGATAAAGGATCTATCTTTCTGTGTATTCGCAGCACATTACACTTGTCTACATTGAGATTCAATTGCCATTCCCTGCACCATGCGTCAATTCGCTGCAGATCCTCCTGCATTTCAGTACAATTTTCCATTGTTACAACCTCTCGATACACCACAGCATCATCTGCAAAAAGCCTCAGTGAACTTCCGATGTCATCCACCAACGTAGGTTTGCCTTTTCTTAATCTAGCTTCTAAGAAAAGTCGTAGAGTCAGTATTGCCTCACATGTTCCCATATTTCTACGGAATCCAAACTGATCTTCCCCGAGGTCAGCTTCTACCAGTTTTTCCATTCGCCTGTAAAGAATTCACGTTGGTATTTTGCAGCCGTGACTTATTAAACTGATTGTTCGGTAATTTTCACATCTGTCAATGCTTGCTTTCTTTGGCATTGGAATTATTATATTCTTCTTGAAGTCTGAGGGTATTTCACCTGTGTCATACATCTTGCTCACCAGATGGTAGAGTTTTGTCAGGACTGGCTCTCCCAAGGCTGTCAGTAGTTCTAATGGAATGTTGTTTACTCCCGGGGCCTTGTTTCGACTTAGGTCTTTCAGTGCTAGGGATATGTAGGGATATGAAATGGAATGATCACATAGGTTCAGTTGTGGATAAAGCAGATGATAGGTAGACTTTGGTTTATTGGTAGAATACTGGGGAAGTGCAATCAGTCTATAAAAGAGATTGCTAACAAATCACTCATGTGGCCAGTTCTAGAACTCAAGCGTGTGGGACTTGTACCAGATAGGACTAACAGCTGATATTGAATGTATACAGAGAAGGGCAGCACGAATGGTCTCAGGTTTGTTTAATATGTGGGCAAGTGTCACAGAGATACTGAAGGAACTGGACTGGAAGACTCTTGAAGACCTGCATAAACTATCCTGAGAAAGTCTATTAACTAAGTTTCAAGATCCAGTCTTAAATGATGTCTCTAGGAATATAGTACAACCATCTATGTAATGCTCACATAGGGATCATGAGGATAAGATTAGAATAATTACTGCATGCACAGAGGCATTCTAACATTCATTCTTCCCATGTTCCAAACGTTAATGGAGCAGGAAGAAATCCTAATAACTGGTACAATGGGACGTACCCTCTGCCATGCACTTCATGGTGGTTTGCAGAATATAGATGTAGATGTAAATGTAGATGTAGACACTCAGTAACATACAAATACCCCAAGCTTGCAATATTATTTGGAGGCATCTTTAACCTACTGAAGACAGACTGAGACACCTATGGATTCATTGTAGGTGGTATGAACAGAGAGTTTTGTGAAATAGTTCTGAACACATTTTCCCTAGTTCGACAACTCGCACCTAAGGAAATATTTTAGACCTTTTAGTTACAGAGAGGTCTTACCTTATCGACAGTATCATTATCGAGACAGGGATTTAGAAATCACAACAAAGATGGCTATTAAAGTTAATGAATGTACAAAGAAGGAAAGAACAGCTTATGAGTTGTCAGCATCTACTTAGTCAATGAATAGACATCATTTAGTTCCAATATGATAAACATAGAGGAATTATGGGCAAGCTAAAACCAAAGGTTAATTGTGCTCCATAGAAATATGTGTCAAGTCAGTGAATTAAGGACAGAAAAGACCCACTGTTTAAATAACAAAATTCAGAAAATGCTGAGAAAACAGAGTGTTGCATTCTTGGGTCAAAAAAGAATGTGGAAATGTCAACAGAAAAATGGTAGAAGTAGTTCATGCATCTATAAAAAGATTGATGCATGAAGCATACAAAGAATTCCACCATCATACCTTAGGACCAAAATTTTCTCAGATATTTGAAAATATCTATCTAAGTAAAATAATTAAGCAGATCAAAGATTTCTATTCAATTATATGTTGACCAGTTTGATGTAGCTATAGAAGAAAACAAAAGGAAAGCTTAAGTTTTAAATTTGGCATTTAAATAATCATTGTCACAGGAGGATCGATCATACAGATATATCGTTATTTGACTACTGCACAGACTCCCATGAGGAGGACATGGTAATAGGTGTCACTGGCATAAAGAAGTAACTGAAAGAATCATGGACATCTGCAGAAATTTTTCCACAAGAGAGAATGGGCCAAGTCACTAATGTTATTTTTTTATATAAATGAATTTGTTAGTGCCATAAGAATCTAATTTTATATGTGACTCAAAAACCTGATTATATCCCAAGGAGTGACGGTTATCCACTCAGTACATGAATAAAAACTCTGTATTCCAGAGGAAGGGTGGGCAGTGGGGGGAAGAGCTCACTCTTGGCCCCCTTCCCCCCACCTCCCCCCCCCCCCCCCTTCGCCAAGACACCTGTAGAAAGAGCTGAAAACAAATAAGTCGCCATGGCTGGATGGAATCCCTATGCGATTTTACAGTGTGCAATCTTCGACATTGGCCCTTTGCTTAGCTTGCACTTATATCAGGAATCTCTCACTCAGCAGAAAATCTCAAGCGAGTGGAAGAAAGCACACGTGCCTTCTCTGTATAAGAAGGGTAAAAGAATGGATCTACAAAATTACAGGCAAATATCCTTAACATCAGTTTGCTGTAGAATCCATGAGCATATTGTAAGTGTGAATGTAATAAGTTTCCTTGAATCAAAGGAAATTCTGTCAGCATAGATTTAGAAAGTGTAAGTTGTGCAGAACTCAGTTTGGTCTTTTCTCACATGATATCCTGTGAACCATGGATTAAGGGAAACAGGCAGATTCCATATTCCCTGATTTCTGGAAAGTATTTGACATGGTGTCCATCGCAGACTGTTAACAAAGGTCTGAGTAACAGAATAGGTTCTCAGATACATAAGTGGCTCAATGGCTTTTTTAGTAATAGAACCCAGTATTGTATCTTATCCTAAATGCTGAGTGTTCCTCAGACACAAGGGTATCATCAGAAATGTGGTAAGGCCACTCTTGCTTTCTATATATGTGAAGGTTATGGTGAGTAGCAATCTGTTACTGTTTGCTGATGACTCTGTAGTACAACCTCTGAGAATAAAGTTCAGTGAATAGTCCTGTAACATTAACATAGATGAACTATGAACTACAGTTACCTTATTGTCCAAAATATCACCTCCCATAGCTATGCACCAATGATCTCTGCAACACATCCCACAGTCGTTTGTAATTAATGTCCCACTTTCTCACTGTTTTCATTACTGATGGCAGTTGCCGGTCATCCACTATGGGGATTGACAGAAACACTTTCCCAGCCTCCTTGAAAATCGGTGAACCACTCATACACACACTTCATGGACAACGCTTGATACCCATAAACACATACCAGCATTGCACGTGTTTCTTTTGGTGTCTTGCCAAGCTTCAAACAAAACTTTAAATTGATCCTTTGTTCGTTCATTGTCCCGTTCTCAGTTCAGAACCAACGTGCTAAACAAGCACTTTGTCCAACAGGTCTAATATGGAACACACATGATGCTCAACTGAACTATGGTGGGAGCAGATTCTGCACACCAGCAACTCTGCAGGTGCAGTATTACGAGTCTCCAGTTTTGCTTGATCAATCGTTCTGACTTCATTCACTGGACTTTATTGTCAGAGGTTGTATATGAGAAAGTATCATCATTGAGTGACTGTAGAAAGATACAGTGTGTGTTACACAGTATTTCAGTTTGAAATTACAATGAAATCCAGACCATTAGCTGCTTACAGGCATTGATAAATATCAATGTGGACACTTGAAAATGTGTACCCCCGACCATGACTCAAACCCGGGATCTCCTTCTTACATGGCAGGCGCTCTATCCGACTGAGCCATCAAGGACACAGAGCACAGTGCGACTGCAGGGACTTATCTTTGGCACACTCCCCGTAAGACCCGTATTTCCAACTTATTGTCCACACACTTCATTTGTAGTGCCCCTGCCCACTATACTCATTACTCGTGCCAGTCAACCTATCAAATCTCATAAGAGTTTGATCAATGTGAGTCATTACAGATGATCATTGGCTGGTAAGCCTTATCTGTACGAAGATGGTATCTGCTCTTTTGTACATGTCCGAAAGAACAGAGATATATCACTTTGGTGTATGACAACCTGCTCTAAATGTAGAGAAATGTAAGTTATGCAGCTGAGCTGAGTAAGGGAAACAATGCTGTAATGTTCAAATACAGTATTACTGCTGTACTGCTTGAAACCGTCATGTTGATTAAATATCCAGGTGTAACTTTGCAAAGTGATATGATTTATAATGAGCACATACAGGGTGTTTCAAAAATGACCGGTATATTTGAAATGGCAATAAAAACTAAACGAGCAGCGATAGAAATACACCATTTGTTGCAATATGCTTGGGACAACAGTACATTTTCAGGCGGACAAACTTTCGAAATTACAGTAGTTACAATTTTCAACAACAGATGGCGCTGCAAGTGATGTGAAAGATATAGAAGACAACGCAGTCTGTGGGTGCGCCATTCTGTACATCGTCTTTCTGCTGTAAGCGTGTGCTGTTCACAATGTGCAACTGTGCTGTAGACAACATGGTTTATTCCTTAGAACAGACGATTTTTCTGGTGTTGGAATTCCACCGCCTACAACACAGTGTTGTTGCAACAAGACAATGTTTTCAATGGAGGTTTAATGTAACCAAAGGACCGAAAAGCGATACAATAAAGGATCTGTTTGAAAAATTTCAACGGACTGGGAACGTGACGGATGAACGTGCTGGAAAGGTAGGGCAACCGCGTACGGCAACCACAGAGGGCAACGCAGGTGATCCAACAGCGGCCTCGGGTTTCCGTTCGCAGTGTTGCAGCTGCGGTCCAAATGACACCAACGTCCACGTATCGTCTCATGCGCCAGAGTTTACACCTCTATCCATACAAAATTCAAACGCGGCAACCCCTCAGCGCCGCTACCATTGCTGCACGAGAGACATTCGCTAACGATATAGTGCACAGGATTGATGACGGCGATATGCATGTGGGCAGCATTTGGTTTACTGACGAAGCTTATTTTTACCTGGACGGCTTGGTCAATAAACAGAACTGGCACATATGGGGAACCGAAAAGCCCCATGTTGCAGTCCCATCATCCCTGCATCCTCAAAAAGTACTGGTCTGGGCCGCCATTTCTTCCAAAGGAATCATTGGCCCATTTTTCAGATCCGAAACGATTACTGCATCACGCTATCTGGACATTCTTCGTGAATTTGTGGCGGTACAAACTGCCTTAGACGATACTGCGAACACCTCGTGGTTTATGCAAGATGGTGCCCGGCCACATCGCACGGCTGATGTCTTTAATTTCCTGAATGAATATTTTGATGATCGTGTGATTGCTTTGGGCTATCCGAAACATACAGGAGGCGGCGTGGATTGGCCTCCCTATTCGCCAGACATGAACCCCTGTGACTTCTTTCTGTGGGGACACTTGAAAGACCAGGTGTACCGCCAGAATCCAGAAACAATTGAACAGTTGAAGCAGTACATCTCATCTGCATGTGAAGCCATTCTGCCAGACACGTTGTCAAAGGTTTCGCGTAATTTCATTCAGAGACTACGCCATATTATTGCTACGCATGGTGGATATGTGGAAAATATCGTACTATAGAGTTTCCCAGACAGCAGCGCCATCTGTTGTTGAAAATTGTAACTACTGTAATTTCGAAAGTTTGTCTGCCTGAAAATGTACTGTTGTCCCAAGCATATTGCAACAAACGGTATTTCTATCGCTGCTCATTTAGTTTTTATTGCCGTTTTAAATATACTGGTCATTTTTGAAACACCCTGTAAAAACAGTAGTTGGGGAGGCAGTTTTTCTTCTTCTGTTTAATGTCACTCAACTGTAAAGGAAACTGCACATAGAATACTTGTGGAGCCCAGTTTTGAGTATTGTTCAAAGGTTTTGGATTACCACCAGATCAAGTTAAAGGATGACATCCAAGGAATTCAAATACATGCTGTTAAATTTCTTGGTTTGATCAATGTGCAAGTCTTGTGGATAAGCTTTGTAAACACAAATGGGAATTGTGGGAGTGGAGATGTTGCTCTTTCTGTGACACACCACTGAGAAAATTTAGAGAACAGGCATTCACAGCTGAATGCAGAATGATTGTACTGCTGCCAACATGCATTTCAGGTAAGGACCCTGAAGACAAGAGGAGAGATATTAGAGCTTGTATGGAGGTACATAGGTAGTCATTTTTTCTCTCACTCTATGTGTGAAAAAGGAATTGAAATAACTAGTAGTGCTTCAAAGCCCTCCCAACACACAACACCCAGTGGCCTGCAGGTATCTGTGTAGAGGTAGAAATGATATCCTCTTCAAACCACCTGTGAGCAAGGCCACTGAAAATAAATGACACCCTTGGGCCAAATAATCTGACCGCTTACGCAACGCCACTTTATTCACATCCCTGCAGTCAGTTTTGAGAAAAATACTGGAAGAGTTTGAACACTAGAATAGCATTCAAGATTGTCTCATATGAGAAATGCTGAAAGTGTCTATTAAACTGCTTGTTTAATGTGACAATCAGAACAGTAATTTCCTCTTGTAGAAACCACCTGCAGGTATCCTTCGCAATGTCACTTTCATAACTATCTCTGCTGTCAGCACAAGCAATGCTATTAGTATGCCTCCCACCAAGAGCAGGACTGGCGCCAATGTCTGTGGAATGCCAACAGCTGAGAAGCTCTGTCCCGGATCTGTGACATCACCTTGGTGTGAGTGCTGTGCACGCAGACGTTGCATGCGGCCAGAACGCCACATCTCCAGGAGCCTGCACACAAAGTTGAGCTATGCTGCTAAATCTTCCTGATACACTGAAAGCATGTGATGACCTCTAAAGAGCTCATAGATTGCCTCACTAAAAGTGTCACATCATTCTGAACATCATATGACTGCTTTGAGTACATCTGCTCTGTTTGTGAATTTTGTAAATTAAAAAATATTCTTAATATAATGTAACTGGATGGATAAAAAATCTACTCATCAAGCGGTGGCAGGACACACACATAAAAAAGGTTATAATTAGGCAAGCTTTCATAGCCAGTGGCTCCTTTTTTCAGGCAGAAGGGTTGAAGGGGAAGAAAGAGGGGTGAAGGAAAAGGACTGGAGAGGTCTAGGAAAAGGGGCAGATTTTGGAAATGTCATCCAGAACTGTGGGTCAGTGGAGACTTACTGGATGGGTTAAGAAGGAAAGAATGATTGTTGGGGACTGTACTGGATGAGATTTGAAAACCTGAGAGCTAAAAGGTGGAAGACAGGGTAATATGCAAGATAGAGATTACTGCTAAACATGGTGTACAAGTTAATAAGAGTGAAAAGCTGAATGCATTGTACTTAACAGAGGTGGGAGGGGGACAGAAAAAAATAGACAGGTAAGAAAATGAAAGACATAGAAAACTGAAACAGTGTGAAGAAAGGAGTAGTTACTGTGAAGAAATGCAGAGACAGGAGAAATTAATGTAAATTAAGGCCAGGTGGGTGGCGAGAACTGAGGACCTGTTGTAGTGCTACTTCCCACCTGTGGAGTTCTGAGAAACTGGTGTCTGGGCAAGAACCCAGATGGTGGATGTGATGAAACAGGCACCAAGGTCACAATTGTCATGTTGTAGAGCATGCTCTGCAACAGGATATTGTGTGTTGCCAGTATATATCCTCTGCCTATGCTCATTCATCCTAACTTATAATTTCGTTGCAGTCATGACAATGTAAAAGGCCAAAGAGTGTTTACATAACAGCTGGTTTATGACATGTCGTTTCACAGGTGCCTCTCACTTTGATAGCATATGTTTTGCCAGTTACAGGGCTGGTATAGGTGGTGGTAGAAGGGTGCATAGGGGAAGTCTTGCAGCAGGGATGGTCACAGGGGTAGAAACCACAAGGAGATGGGTGCAGGGGCAGCATGGGGCCTGACAAGAGTATTGCAGAGATTGGGAGGGTGATGAAAGGCTATTTTAGGTGTGGTGGGCAAAATATCAGACAGAAGGGATCTCATTTCGGGGCACGATTTTCAGGAAATCATGTCCTTGTCGAAGTAGCTGATTAATACATTCCAGACCAGGATAACACTGCGTGACCAGTGGTGTGCTCCAAAGTTGTTTTTTGGAGGGGTCAGCAGTACCAGGATTGGATGTGATGCCCTGAGAAATCTGCTTTTGACCTACGCTAGTGGGGTAATTACATCCAGTAAAGGCTGAGGTAAGAATGCTGGTGTATTGCTGTAAAGAATATGCATCCAAACAATGACAAGGTTGTATGGAAGGGAATGTTTGCCATGGAAAGGATGGCAAGTGTAAAAATGTAAGTTCTTTTGTTTATTAGTAGGTTTAATGTGGACAGGAGTGTGTAGCTGGCCTTCAGTGAGGATGAGATTAACAGCAAGGAAAGTGGCACAGGATTTGGAAAAGGACCATGTGACATTTAATTGGGAGAAGGTATTCAGAGATTCCAGGAATTTTAACAGGTCAGCCTCACCATGACTCCATATGGTAAAGATGTCATCAATGTATCTAAACCAAACCAGGGGATGAAGACTTATGAATCCCAGGAAAGCCCCCTCCAAGTGACCAATGAAAAGATTGGCACAGGAAGGAGCCATCCTGGTTCCCATGGCAGTCAAAGGTGAAGTGGTTGTTGGTAAGTATAAAGTTGATTAAGTGAGTAGGAAGGATGTCATAAGTTGGAATCAGGTGGGCACTGACTGAGGAAACATTCAGCAGCAGACAGACTGTGTACATTGGGGATGTTGGTATATAGGGAGGTAGCATCAGTGGTGACAAGCAAGGCATTTGGAGGGAGTGGGGCAGGGATGGACTTCAGACAATCTAGGAACAATCTAGGAAATTGTATCTTTGGTATAGAAAGGAAGTCTTTGTACTGTGGGTTACAGATGCTGATCAACTAAGGCAGATACATGTTTGATGGATGCTTTGAAACCAATAACTACAGTGCAGCCAGAATGATTGGGTTTGTGGATGTTTGGAAGAAGGTAAAATGAGGGTGTGTGTGGTTTGGGTGGGATGAGAAGTTCTATGGACTGAGATGTTAATACTTATGAGGGCCCTGAGGTTTTGAGGAGGAACTGCAAGTCAGTTTGAATCACAGAGATGGGATCTTTATGGCAGATGCTGCATGTAGATATGTCAGACAGCTGGTGTAGAGCTTCACTAACATACTCCTTTTGGTCAAGTACCACAGTGGTAGATCCTCTGTCTGCTGGGAGGATAATGATAGAGTCATCAGCTTTTAGGTAATGTAGAGCCTGGAGTTCTACAGAGGACAGGTTAGGGCCATGTTGTAGGGACCTGGGACCTGAGGAAGGCTTGTGAAGTAATGCTGGATGTGAGGAATTCTTGGAAGGCTTTTGAGGGATGATGTTGAGGTAGCGGTGAAGGATGAAGTTGGGATTGTGATCAGAACTGTTCAAGGCAGGGTTAAATGTCAGGCTTGCTGTTGGAAAAGTTTTGGTACTGGGTTGCAAAGTGGTATTTCCAATTGACATTACGTGTGGAGGAAAGTAAGTTCTCTGTGCCTGTTTGACCACATGCACCATCTGGATTCTTCCCCCAGACATCAGTTTCTTAGAGCTGTACAGGTGGAACTAGTGCTACAAAATGTCCTTGGTTCTCACCACCCACCTGTCCTTAATTTATGTTAATTTCTTTCAACTCATAATTTATTCACAGTAACTACTCCTTTTTGAACTTCATTTTAGTTTTCTACATCTTCCACTTTTTTGTGTGTCTATTTTTCACTGTCCCTCTCCCACCTGTGTTGCATGCAATGCACTCAGCTTTTCACTCTTATTAACTTGTATATTATTCTGCCTGAAGGAGGAGCCACTGGCTTTAAAAGCTTGCCTAATTATAAGCTTCTTTCATGTGTGTGTCCTGCTACCACTTGGTGAGTAAACTTTTTATCTATCTAATTACATTATATGGTCAAAAATTGACTGTTTTCATCCAAAAATATTCTCAGTTTGAAAAGTATTTCCATTACTGGAGTTCTTTTCATATTTTTGTTCGCATCATGTCATTTTGAGTTAAGTAAAGTTGGCACATTTCATTGTATCTGACAAATAACTAAGTTATAAATAAAATAGAAAGAAACATTCCACATGGGAAAAATATATTAAAAACAAAGATTCCATGACTTACCAAACGGGAAAGCACTGGTAGATAGGCACAATAAAAAAACACACAAACACACACATAAAATTTCAAGCTTTCGCAACCCACGGTTGCTTCGTCAGGAAAGAAGTCATGGAATCTTTGTTTTTAATATAAATAACTAAGTTACTTTGATATATTTCCTTAATTTTTTTATGTCATTGTATATAGCAAGAACAGTAAACAGAATACAGAAACTCTGTGCAGTGAAAGGTAAGGGTTTTACATCTAGCTTACATGGAATCATTTAATATTAGATCCAATTCAGGTAGACAGGGTCATAGAATGGAAGTGACTATGGCCTGTTCTGGGAACCATCCTAACATTAGCCTGACATGACTTACAGAAAACATAAATTATTAGCAGATTGTGAATTTAATGTTAGATCTTTCAGGGAAGTTTCCCTACTGGTTAGGGATAAACACAGTATGTTATTCAACCAGACATTATGTGCTATAGGTTATATAAATTGTATTACCACAAATACTCACTTATAGTTTATGACATCACGGAAGGGACTGTTCCTTGGCAACGCAAAGGCAAACGCCTGTAGGGTGCGTGGCTGTGGCAGTGCCACCAGGCGGCAGTTGGGGTTCTCATGGGAGAAATGCTGGGCTACCAGCTCAGCAGCTGCAAATGCATAGTGACCTGACCTGTGCTCCATGTCTGAGCACACCTTGTGCAGTCCTGCCCACTCAGAGGGAGGTAGGCAGCCCAAAGATGGTGCTAGCCACCGCCGGTATGCCTCTGCTGTAGGACCATCTGTTGCTGCCTGCATGACAAACATATTCATCATCAAGATTCCAACCAAAGGGGACAGTAATACACTGTTCAGAAGTAGTGTGAATTATCAATGTTATTCTGAAGATACCTATATCTTTTGCAATGGGAAATATTATAAACAGACTGACTGTGTGAAAATATTTATTTACTGTATAAGCTGAAATACAAGCCACACCCTTAATTGTGAGAGGAGAGGGGAGAAGAGAAACTCTGGGGATAAAAATTTATGCCACATTACGAGTTCACAAAAACTATATGCTGCATGGTCACTCTTAATTTCATTGTTTCAGTATTGTAATATAGATAATTTACACAGAAATATCAGGTTTGTAACCAGTCTTCACTTATTCCGTTACTAACTTCACTATTGGTATTTGTTATATCACTGTCAGTAAGTCCTTCATGCTCCTCCTAATGTACATTGTGATTGCTACCCACTTGGACATTGAACACACAGTACTTCTTGAATTGAACGATATGCAATGAAGAGAGAATCCAATGATATATTACTGACTAACGGCATTTTAATCTTACCACATGGATTTCTTGTTTCTTACAACATCATGCACTCATCCTTTTGAAGTCATACCACCAGGCATAGCAACTAGGTCCATCTTTATTGCAGCACGTTTGTTCTTTATTTCTGGTGTGAGATGACCATTAAAGGCATCCTACAATAGTAAACTGCTCTTACTAAGCAGCACATCATGTATGTCCGCTATCATATTGTTCAGCTTTCCCCAAAGATAGGTGCCTCATTGAAATTTTCTATTTGGTGTAGAGGATAAGAGTGTCACTGCCAAATTAGGATTGCCTGCCTGTGGAATTTGATGTGTTTTTCAGTGAAATCTTCTGGCCATCTCTATCCTAATGAAGTACACCAGGTAAAGAAGCCACCTATGCACACAAACTTGCTTGTCAACTGATACTCCCACAGATTCCTGTCTGTGGTATGGTTTAAGGTCCGCACACTTGCCAACGTCTTTAATGGATGCATGCAGGGTGAAGAAAAATTTGCGCACTCAGACCTTGCAGCCTGACACCTCATATACTAGCAACACAAAAATGTCTGTCACAAAATTTCATCCTGCGCATATTTCTGGCAGTAAATGGACGTTAATGATTGGCAGCCTGGCAACATTGTAATCACATGTATGGTGACTACCTCTGTCAGCATAATGGAGTAGTGCTGGGTAGTTGGTGCAGTCGATGGCATTTTGGGTTAACATGCAGGAGGTGTATTTGTTTTTATCTGCTGATTTCATCCTGCCATATAATGTAGTATACACTACATTCCTGTCTCCCAATATTCCAGTCCAGATGTTGATGCCAAAGTGAGCTTAATATCCCTGGTCATGGATTAATGTCACACCAATGGTGGGCATTGTGCATACTGAAGACACTTGTATGAGTGAACACTGACAATCTTACAGTGTTTATGAAGTCATCATTAACATCCTGTTATTGTTGGAACCATTCATAGAATTGCATCTGCAGACAGCAGTCTGCAGGATGCAGGTGTTACACTAAAGAATAATGATAGGGGTGCAGCCTATGCTCATGTAACATATCAACAGTTGTGTGTTGTGAGACAGGCAGCTGCCTTGCTACGATATGTGTACTCAGCTGGGGTTCTTGGCGTGTGACCTCTACAAAAGCTTTCTCAGTAGCTGAACTACAGTGAGTCAACGGACAACCTCTGTTACACAGTGGTGGAAGGAGAGAAACTGTCTGCCAAAGGCAAAGCTCCAGATGACAAAACACTTTTTTTTATCTGGATGTCATTGACCAAGATATCTAGCAGCATATTCACGAGCAGCAACTCCAGTCCTGTTATCAGATATTACAAGTAGCAGAAGCATATCTACATATTCATTGTTTGTGTATGCCATATGTCTGTCTCACTGTTTTAGAATAATACAAGAAGAAAAATGGGCACATTACTCCACCAGCAATTAGTCCCTGTCTGGTGACAGGTTGTTAGTCACTGTGGGCTGTTCTACCTAATGCATCTCCCCTCTTACAGTTTTGCTTCTGCAAGATTCACCTTGAAATTGCTAATTGTGAAATGTTCGTTTATGAATTACACTGTTTCCCTAATGGTAATTGACATGATGGCTCCTCATCTCCAGCAGTAATAATCATAGCAGCAGCAGCAACAGCAGCAGCAGCAGCAAGAGTAGTAGTAGTAGTAGTAGTAATGCTTGGAGATAGATACTAAACAGCAATCATGTATTAGACTCCATGTTGAAAGGCATAATTAGTGGTTCCACAGTAATAATATATATAAATGGAAATCACATTTGTAAATTAATTCCAAAGCACGTTGCTAGCCTCATCTACACCTACTTCTACATGTATACTCTGCAAATCACATTTAAGTGCCTGGCAGAGGGTTCATTAAACCACCCCCACAATCCTCTATTATTCCAATCTCGTACAGCACACAGAAAGAATGAATACCTATATCTTTCTGCATGAGCTCTGATTTCCCTTATTTTATCATGGTGATTGTTCCTCCCTATGTAGGTCAGTGTCAACAAAATACACTACTGGCCATTAAAATTGCTACACCAAGAAGAAATGCAGATGATAAATGGGTATTCATTGGACAAATATATTATACTAGAACTGACATGTGATTACATTTTCACACAATTTTGGTGCATAGATCCTGAGAAATCAGTACCCAGAACAACCACCTCTGGCCATAATAACGGCCTTGATACGCCTGGGGATTGAGTCAAACAGAGCTTGGATGGTGTGTGCAGGTACAGCTGCCCACATAGCTTCAACATGATACCACAGTTCATCAAGAGTAATGACTGGCGTATTGTGATGAGCCAGTTGCTCGGCCACCATTGACCAAACGTTTTCAATTGGTGAGAGATCTGGAGAATGTGCTGCCAGGGCAGCAGTCGAACATTTTCTGTAACCAGACAGGCCCGTACAGAACCTGCAACATGCAGTCGTGCATTATCCTGCTGAAATGTAGGGTTTCGCAGGGATCGAATTAAGGGTACAGCCACGGGTCATAACACATTTGAAATGTAACGTCCACTGTTCAAAGTGCCGTCAATGCATACTAGAGCTGACCAAGACGTGTAACCAATGGCACCCCATACCATCACGTCGGGTGATACGCCAGTATGGCGATGACGAAGACGCGCTCCCAATGTGCGTTCAACGCGATGTCGCCAAACATGGATGCGACCAACATGATGCTGTAAACAGAACCTGGATTCATCCGAAAAAAATGACGTTTTGCCATTTGTGCACCCAGGTTCGTCGTTGAGTACACCATCGCAGGCGCTCCTGTCTGTGATGCAGCGTCAAGTGTAACCGCAGCCATGGTCTCCAAGCTGATAGTCCATGCTGCTGCAAACATCGTCGAACTGTTCGTGCAGATGGTCGTTGTCTTGCAAACGTCCCCATCTGTTGACTCAGGGATCAAGACGTGGCTGCATGATCCGTTACAGCCATGCGGATAAGATGCCTGTCATCTCGACTGCTAGTGATACGAGGCTGTTGGGATCCAGCACGGCATTCTGTATTACCCTCCTGAACCCACCGATTCCATATTCTGCTAACAGTCATTGGATCTCGACCAACGCGAGCAGCAATGTTGCGATACGATAAACCGCAATTGTGGTATGCTACAACGCGACCTTTATCAATGTCAGAAACATGATGGTATGCATTTCTCCTCCTTACGCGAGGCACCACAACAACGTTTCACCAGACAACACCGGTCAACTGTTGTTTGTGTAAGAGAAATCGGTTGGTAACTTTCCTCATGTCAGCACGTTGTAGGTGTCACCACTGGCACCAACCTTGCTTGAATGCTCTGAAAAGCTAATCATTTGCATATCACAGCATCTTCTTCCTGACGGTTGAATTTCATGTCTGTAGCACGTCATCTTTGTGGTGTAGCAATTTTAATGGACAGTAGTGTATTTTCGCATTTGGAGGAGAAAGTTAGTGATTGCAATTTCGTGAGAAGATTCTGCTGCAACAAAAATTGCCTTTGTTTTAATGGTGTCAACCCCTATGGGTGATGTAAGGCCCTAAGGAAATGTAATGGACCTGAACAAGGCAAGAATAGTAGTTGGTACTAATTGATGGGGCCATTGGGGGAGGGTACACAGAAAACAGGTTTTGAATCTAGTAGACACAGTGGTGTGAAACAGTTCATATCCATGATATGCAAAAGGCTTCTGTCAAAGCTGTCCAAGGAAAACACTGTATTTCCATTTCTGTGTTCATAGCAAGTAAGTGCAAACATTTTGTAGAAGACCCACTGCAATCGATGTATGATGGTTAAGATGACAGGTACCATATCATGCAAATTACATTTAGCAAATAAAAACAAGTATGCCTCGATCCAGAATCTAACTCTTGACCACCTGTGTACTAACCCAAAATACCATCCACTGCACCAACTGCACAGCGCTATTCCAAAATGCTGACAAAAGTAGTTACGATACATGTTATTACGATATTGCCTGATTGACAATATGTAATGTCCATTTTCTGCTGGAAATATGTGCAGGATGAAATTTTGTGAGATATTTTTGTATTGCTAGTATGTGTGGAATCATGCTGTGAAGTCTGAGCATACAGATTTTTCTTCACCCCATATATGCAGACTGAAGTGACAACTGAAAATATGTAGCAAGGACAGGTTTTGAACCTGGGTCTCTAGGGTTTGAATCCTAGCCATAGTACAAATTGTCATTTGTCACTTCATTTTGCCTATATACATTATAGATTTATGAGGCTTAAAAAGATCTCTGACACCATATAGTTTCATTTACCTTTGACTGGGTTATTTGTCAAGAGCTAGGCATCCTCTGTATCCTTTTATCTTGTACAAAGGAAAGGATCCAAGCCGCAAATTCAGAATATTTTTAGTTTTTGGCTTTCTGTAGGATTTCATTGATGAAATACAATTTTCAGCTTATTTTCCAATGCAAACTGCTGCTCCTCATTAGATCTGTCAGACTACACTGTCTGCCAGATTCTCCATTGAATGTACTCTTCCCATAATGTGCAACTGTGAGTTTGAAATTTGCATTATAATTGTGACCAATTCTGAATTTTGATGACCATTTTCATTCAAAGCTACACTCACTCATAAAGACTCAACTTTACTCTTTCATTAGAGAAATACTATGGCTGTCCTGTTACGTAAAATAATAGAACTATCATCATGATAATGGTCACTACCTAAATGAAATGTTAGCAATCATAGAATGTTGCATTTTTAACTCATATACAATGCTTAATTTCTAAACATTAGCAATATTGCTCATCCATTTTGAACTAAGAACTGAGCACTAGTGTTCCTCTTTCAGTGATGTAAAAATATGTATCACAGCTTATAGGGTCAGGTACGAGACACCCTAATTTTTTGCAGCTGTATTTTGAGGGAACAGTGCAAGTATGTCAGTAGAGAAATCATCATACCAAACATCTGGTTAAGACATGTTGTTGTTGTTGTTGTTGTTGTTGTCTTCAGTCCAGAGACTGGTTTGATGCAGCTCTCCATGCTACTCTATCCTGTGCAAGATTATTCATCTCTCAGTGCTTACTGCAACCTACATCCTTCTGAATCTCTTTAGTGTATTCATCTCTTGGTCTCCCTCTATGATTTTTACCCTCCACGCTGCCCTCCAATACTAAATTGGTGATCCCTTGATGCCTCAGAATATGCCCTACCAACTGATCTCTTCTTCTAGTCAAGTTGTGCCACAAATTTCTCTTTTCTCCAATTCTATTCAATACCTCCTCATTAGTTATGTGTTCTACCCATCTACTCTTCAGCATTCTTCTGTAGCACCACATTTCAAAAGCTTCTATTCTCTTCTTGTCCAAACTATTTATCATCCATGTTTCACTTCCATATATGTCTACACTCCATAAAAATACTTTCAGAAATGACTTCCTGACACTTAAATCTATGCTCGATGTTAACAAGTTTCTCTTCTTCAGAAACGCTTTCCTTGCCATTGCCAGTCTACATTTTATATCCTCTCTACTTCGACCATCATCAGTTATTTTGCTCCCCAAATAGCAAACCTCATTTACTACTTTAAGTGTCTCATTCCCTAATCTAATTCCCTCAGCATCACCCGACTTAATTCGACTACATTCCATTATCCTTGTTTTGCTTTTGTTGATGTTCATCTTATATCCTCCTTTCAAGACACTGTCCATTCCGTTCAACTGCTCTTCCAAGTCCTTTGCTGTCTCTGACAGAATTACAATGTCATCAGCGAACCTCAAAGTTTTTATTTCTTCTCCATGGATTTTAATACCTACTCCAAATTTTTCTTTTGTTTCCTTTACTGCTTGCTCAATATACATACTGAATAACATCGGGGAGAGGCTACAACCCTGTCTCACTCCCTTCCCAACCACTGCATCCCTTTCATGCCCCTCGACTCTTATAACTGCCATCTGGTTTCTGTACAAATTGTAAATAGCCTTTCACTCCCTGTATTTTACCCCTGCCACCATCAGAATTTGAAAGAGAGTATTCCAGTCAATATTGTCAAAAGCTTTCTCTAAGTCTACAAATTCTAGAAATGTAGGTTTGCCTTTCCTTAATCTATTTTCTAAGATAAGTCGTAGGGTTAGTATTGCCTCACGTGTTCCAACATTTCTATGGAATCCAGGCTTCTACCAGTTTTTCCATTCATCTATAAAGAATTCGTGTTAGTATTTTGCAGCCGTTGCTTGTTGAACTGATATTTCGGTAATTTTCACATCTGCCAACACCTGCTTTCTTGGGATTGGAATTATTATATCCTTCTTGAAGTCTGAGGGTATTTCACCTGTCTCATATGTCTTGCTCACTGGATGGTAGAGTTTTGTTAGGCCTGGCTCTCCCAAGGCTGTCAGTAGTTCTAATGGAATGTTGTCTGCTCCCAGGACGTTGTTTCGACTTATGCCTTTCAGTGCTCTGTCAAACTCTTCACGCAGTATCATATCTCCCATTTCATCTTCATCTACCTTCTCTTTCATTTCTATAATATTATCCTTATTAACATCACCCTTGTATAGACCCTCTATGTACTCCTTCCACCTTCCTGCTTTCCCTTTTTTGCTTAGAGCTGGGTTTCGATCTGAGCAAGTGGTTCTCTTTTCTCCAAAGGTCTCTTTAATTTTCCTATAGGCAGCATCTATCTTACCCCTAGCGATATGCACCTCTACATCCTTACATTTGTCCCCTAGCCATCCCTGCTTAGCCATTTTGCACTTCCTGTCGATCTCATTTTTGAGATGAGTTGTATTCCTTTTTGCCTTTTTGCCTTTTCTTCTTTCATCAATTAAATTCAATATCTCTTCTGTTACCCAAGGATTTCTATTAGCCCTCATCTTTTTACCTACTTGATCTTCTGCTACCTTTACTATTTCGTCTCTCAAAGCTACCCATTCTTCTTCTACTGTATTTCTTTCCCCCATTCTTGTCAATCATTCCCTAATGCTCTCCCTGAATCTCTCTACAATCTCAGGTTCTTTCACTTTATCCAGGTCCCATCTCCTCAAATTTCCACATTTATGCAGTTTCTTCAGTTTTAATCTACAGTTCATAACCAATAGACTGTGGTCAGAGTCCACATCTCCCCCTGGAAATGTCCTACAGTTTAAAACCTGGTTCCTGAATCTTTGTCTTACCATTATATAATCTATCTGAGACCTTCTGGGCTTCTTCCATGTATACAACCTCCTTTTACGGTTCTTGAACCAAGTGTTAGCTATGATTAAGTTATGCTCTGTGCAAAATTCTACCAGGTGGCTTCCTCTTTCATTCCTTACTCCCATTCCATATTTACCTACTATGTTTCCTTCTCTTCCTTTTCCTACTATTGAGTTCCAGTCACCCATGACTATTAAATTTTCATCTCCCTTCACTATCTAAATAATTTATTTTTTCTCATCATACATTTCATCAATCTCGTCGTCATCTGCGGAGCTACTGTGCTACTGTGGTAGGCGTGGGCTTCGTATCTATCTTGGCCACAATAATGCGTTCACTATGCTGTTTGTAGTAGCTTACCTGCATTCCTGTTTTCCTATTCCTTATTACACCTACTCCTGCATTACCCTTATTTGATTTTGTATTTATAATTCTGTATTCACCTGACCAAAAGTCTTGTTTCTCCTGCCACCGAACTTCACTAATTCCCACTATATCTAACTTTAACGTATCCATTACCCTTTTGAAATTTTCTAACCTACATGCCTGATTAAGGGATCTGACATTCCACTCTCCGATCCATAGAACGCCAGTTTTCTTTCTCCTGATAACAACGTCCTCCTGAGTAGTCCCTGCCAGGAGATCCAAATGAGGGACTACTTTACCTCCGGAATATTTTACCCAAGAGGACGCCATCATCATTTAACCACACAGTAAAACTGCATGCCCTTGGAAAAACTACAGCTGCAGTTTCCCCTTGCTTTCAGCCATTCACAGTACCAGCACAGCAGGGCCATTTTGGTTAGTGTTACAAGGCCAGATCAGTCAATCATCTAGACTGTTGCCCCTGCAACTACTGAAAAGGCTGCTGCCCCTCTTCAGGAACCACATGTTTGTCTGGCCTCTCAACAGAGATACCCCTCTGTTGTGGTTGCACCTTCCCCAGGGAAGCGTCCTGAGACCTCTGCTGTTGCTGATCTACGTAAATGACCTGGGTGACAATCTGAGCAGTTCTGTTAGGTTGTTCACAGATGATGCTGTAATTTACCATCTAGTAAGATCATCCGAAGACCAGTATCAGTTGCAAAGCGATTTAGAAAAGGTGTGGCAGATGGCAGTTGACGCTAAATAACAAAAAGTGTGAGGTGATCCACATGAGTTCCAAAAGAAATCCATTGGAATTCGATTACTCGATAAATAGTGCAATTCTCAAGGCTGTCAATTCAACTAAGTACCTGCATGTTAAAATTACGAGGGCAGTTCAATAAGTAATGCAACACATTTTTTTTCTGAAACAGGTGTTGTTTTATTCAGCATTGAAATACACCAGGTTATTCCCCAATCTTTTAGCTACACAACACTATTTTTCAACGTAATCTCCATTCAATGCTACTGCCTTACGCCACCTTGAAATGAGGGCCTGTATGCCTGCACGGTACCATTCCACAGGTCGATGTCGGAGCCAACGTCGTACTGCATCAATAACTTCTTCATCATCCGCGTAGTGCCTCCCACAGATTGCGTCCTTCATTGGGCCAAACATATGGAAATCCGACGGTGAGAGATCGGGGCTGTAGGGTGCATGAGGAAGAACAGTCCACTGAAGTTTTGTGAGCTCCTCTTGGGTGCGAAGACTTGTGTGAGGCCTTGCGTTGTCATGAAGAAGGAGAAGTTCGTTCAGATTTTTGTGCCTATGAACACGCTGAAGTCGTTTCTTCAATTTCTGAAGAGTAGCACAATACACTTCAGAGTTGATCGTTTGACCATGGGGAAGGACATCGAACAGAATAACCCCTTCAGCATCCCAGAAGACTGTAACCATGACTTTACCGGCTGAGGGTACGGCTTTAAACTTTTTCTTGGTAGGGGAGTGGGTGTGGCGCCACTCCATTGATTGCCGTTTTGTTTCAGGTTCAAAGTGATGAACCCATGTTTCATCGCCTGTAACAATCTTTGACAAGAAATTGTCACCCTCAGCCACATGACGAGCAAGCAATTCCGCACAGATGGTTCTCCTTTGCTCTTTATGGTGTTCGGTTAGACAACGAGGGACCCAGCGGGAACAAACCTTTGAATATCCCAACAGGTGAACAATTGTGACAGCACTACCAACAGAGATGTCAAGTTGAGCACTGAGTTGTTTGATGGTGATCCGTCGATCATCTCGAACGAGTGTGTTCGCACGCTCCGCCTTTGCAGGAGTCACAGCTGTGCACGGCTGGCCCGCACGCGGGAGATCTGACAGTCTTGCTTGATCTTGCGGCGATGATGACACACGCTTTGGCCAATGACTCACCGTGCTTTTGTCCACTGCCAGATCACCGTAGACATTCTGCAAGCGCCTATGAATATCTGAGATGCCCTGGTTTTCCGCCAAAAGAAACTCGATCACTGCCCATTGTTTGCAACGCACATCCGTTACAGACGCCATTTTAACAGCTCCGTACAGCGCTGCCACCTGTCGGAAGTCAATGAAACTATACGAGACAAATCGGGAATGTTTGAAAATACTCCACAAGAAATTTCCGGTTTTTTCAACCAAAATTGGCCGAGAAAAAAAATGTGTTGCATTACTTATTGAACTGCCCTCGTACGAACAACTTCAGCTGGAAAGACCACATATATAATATTGTGGGGAAGGCGAGCCAAAGGTTGTGTTTCATTGGCAGGACACTTAGAAGATGCAACAAGTCCACTAAAGAGACAGCTTACACTACACTCGTTCGTCCTCTATTAGAATATTGCTGCGTGGTGTGGGATCCTTACCAGGTGGGATTGACGGAGGACATCGAAAGGGTGCAAAAAAGGGCAGCTCGTTTTGTATTATCACGTAATAGGGGAGAGAGTGTGGCAGATATGATACGCAAGTTGGGATGGAAGTCATTAAAGCAAAAATGTTTTTCCTCGCAGCGAGATCTATTTACGAAATTTCAGTCACCAACTTTCTCTTCTGAATGAGAAAATACTTTGTTGAGCCCAACCTACATAGGTAGGAATGATCATGAAAATAAAATAAGAGAAATCAGAGCTCGAAACAGAAAGGTTTAGGTGTTCGTTTTTCCCGCGTGCTGTTCGGGAGTGGAATTGTAGGGAGATAGTATGATTGTGGTTCGATGAACCCTCTGCCAAGCACTTAAATGTGAATTGCAGAGTAATCATGTAGAAGTAGAAGTATCTGTATCGCGGAGGCACGAAAGCCTCCCCACCAATGACAAGGTCCATGGTTCATTGGGGGGGGGGGGGGGGGAGTTATGAAATACCTGAAACATATTTATATTAGTTAAAATTTGGAGTAAAAACTGAAGAACTGGAGATGCTGGGCTAATCATACACAGGTAATAAATAATACAAACTATTTTTCAAGCTATGCAGGATTTTTTTGGCTTAGTCAGTAACTTGCACACGTCACTATATCACCACTTTTATAAACAAATTCTGCACACATCTGCATCAGAGAGTCATCAGTTATCTCACTTTTTACAAAAAAAAAAAAAAAAAAAAAAAAAAAAAAAAAAAAAAAAAAAAAAAACCACTTTTATCTGCATTCTTTCTTCCAGGTATCATGATTAATATTGTTTCTATTACAAAATATAGTTTTCGAGATTTGAGGCCAGTACTTCATTGTATAATTTACGATTACTAAATCAGGATTCTGGGATGGGTAGGAACTACATGCACTAGCACTAGAAGGTGCAGGTGTAGCTTCAATACTGTGAGCACCACATCATTTAGCTGCAAGTCAGTCTTCTTGACAACTGCTCTTTTATTGTAGAGAGGTGTGCAATATTCTCCAACATTATGACCTAAGGTTCTCAGATTTTAACTTCTAACAAAGAGATAGAGGGGCTGGCCAGTACTTACCTCAGCTCAGTACAGCCGATAGATACACACAAAACAAAACCGAAAATTTATGTTCCTAGCTTTCGGAACAAATGTTCCTTCATCAGGGAGGAGAGAGGGGAAAGAAAGGGAAGAAGGGAAAGGAGATTCAGTTACTCACAACCCAGGTTATGAAGCAACAGGGAAAGGAAAATAGGGAGGGTAGCAAGGATGGAGGCATGGTTGTCAGAGGGAAGCCAAAGATATTCTACTGTAAGTACTGTGCCAGCTTCAAACCAAAGAAGATGCATACAGAAGTAAAGAGGTATATAGTATAAAGATAAACACAACTATGCAGGATGAAAAGATGCGTGAATGGCTAAGAGGAAAGGGAAAGAGGAGAAGACTGAAGAGTAAATGGGAGTGAGGTTGTTTAACGTAGGTTCAGTCCAGGGGGATGGCGGGATGAAAGGATGTGTTGGAGTGCAAGTTCCCATCTCCGCAGTTCAGAGGGACTGGTGTTGGGTGGGAGAAGCCAAATGGCACATACCGTGTAGCAGGTTCCTAGGTCCCTAGAATTATGCTGCAGGGCATGCTCCGCTACTGGGTATTGGGCATCTCCTAGGCGGACAGTTCGTCTGTGTCCGTTCATGCGCTCAGCCAGTTTAGTTGTTGTCATGCCGATGTAAAAGGCTGTGCAGTGCAGGCATGTCAGTTGATAAATGACATGTGTAGTTTCACATGTGGCCCTGCCTTGAATTGTGTACGTTTTACCAGTAGCGGGGCTGGAGTAAGTGGTTGTGGGGGGATGCATGGGGCAGGTTTTGCAGCGGGGTCGGTTACAGGGGTAGGAACCGCTGGGTAGAGAAGGTAGTCTGGGAATATTGTAGGGTTTAACAAGGATGTTACGGAGGTTAGGGGGCCGACGAAAGGAAACTCTGGGTGGTGTGGGGAGAATTTTGTCAAGGGATGATCTCATTTCAGGGGTTGACTTGAGAAAATCATATCCCTGGCGGAGTAATTTGTTGATGTTTTCGAGGCCAGGATAATATTGGGTGACAAGGGGGATGCTTCTGTGTGGTCTGGGGGTAGGAACATTGTTGTTGGACGGGGAGGAATGTATTGCTCGAGAGATCTGTTTGTGGACAAGGTCTGCAGGATAGTTGCGGGAGAGGAAAGCACTGGTCAGGTTATTGGTGTAATTGTTGAGGGATTCGTCACTGGAGCAGATACGTTTGCCACGAATACCTAGGCTGTAGGGAAGGGAGCGTTTGATGTGGAATGGATGGCAGCTATCAAAGTGAAGGTACTGTTGTTTGTTTGTGGGTTTGATATGGACAGAGGTGTGGATGTGAGCTTCAACAAGATGAAGGTCAACATCCAGGAAGGTGGCTTGGGTTTTGGAGAAGGACCAGGTGAAATTCAGATTCGAAAAGGAGTTGAGGTTATGGAGGAAATTAAGGAGTGTTTCTTCACCATGAGTCCAGACCACAAAGATGTCATCTATAAACCTATACCAGGCCAGGGGAAGCAGCTGTTGGGCCTTCAGGAAAGCCTCCTCCATGCGGCCCATGAAGAGGTTGGCATAGGACGGAGCCATCCTGGTTCCCATGGCCGTTCCCCTGATTTGTTTGTAGGTCTGGCCTTCAAAAGTGAAGTAATTATGGGTGAGGATGAAGTTGGTAAGTGTGATGAGGAACGAGGTTTTTGGAAGATCTTCGGGTGGGCGTTGGGAGAGGTAGTGCTCAAGGGCAGAGAGACCATGGGTATGTGGGATGTTTGTGTAAAGGGATGTAGCATCTATGGTGACAAGAAAGGTTTCAGGTGGGAGAGGAGTGGGAATGGATTTGAGGCGTTCTAGGAAATGGTTTGTGTCTTTGATGTAGGATGGGAGTCTGCGGGTGATAGGTTGGAGGTGCTGGTCTACCAGAGCTGAGATACGTTCGGTAGGGGCTTTGAAGCCTGCTACAATGGGACGGCCAGGATGGTTCTCTTTGTGGATTTTGGGTAATAGGTAGAAGGTAGGGGTACGTGGCTCAGGTGGAGTGAGTAATTCTATGGAAGCCGTTGTGAGGCCTTGTGAGGGACCTTGGATTCTTAGGATTTTTTGCAGCTCAGTCTGGATGGAGGGAATGGGATCCTGGGTAACAGCTTTGTAGGTTGAGGTGTCGGAGAGTTGACGCAGTCCTTCTGCCACATACTCCACACGGTCAAGTACGACAGTTGTGGAGCCTTTATCCGCCGGGAGGATGACGATAGAGCGGTCTATTTTCAGCTCCTTAATAGCACGGGATTCAGCTGGGGTGATGTTGGGGGTTGTTGGGATGTTCTTCAAGAAGGACTGGGAGGCAACACTGGATGTGAGGAATTCCTGAAATGTCTGCAAGGGATGGTTTTGGGGGAGGGGAGGAGGATCCCTTTGAGAAGGCAGTCGGAACTGTTCTAGACAGGGTTCAACACTGTATTTGGGGGCTGTGTTTGGGTAGTGAAGTGGTATTTCCAGTTGAGGTTCCGGGTGAATGAGAGGAGATCTTTAACCAGGGCAGTGTGGTTGAATTTAGGCGTGGGGCTAAAGGTTAAGCCTTTTGACAGAACAGATGTCTCTGGAGGAGAGAGGGATCTGGATGAGAGGTTTAGGACTGAATTGGGACTGGCGATATGTGGCATTTGACTGTGGTTATAGTTGAGATTTGGTCTGTGTGGGGTATGTGCTGGGATGGGGAGATTGAGTAGGGCAACAAACCCCCCTCATAGCCAACAAACCTAGCCTAGCCACCCTACTCAATCTCCCCATCCCAGCACATACCCCACACAGACCAAATCTCAACTATAACCACAGTCAAATGCCACATATCGCCAGTCCCAATTCAGTCCTAAACCTCTCATCCAGATCCCTCTCTCCTCCAGAGACATCTGTTCTGTCAAAAGGCTTAACCTTTAGCCCCACGCCTAAATTCAACCACACTGCCCTGGTTAAAGATCTCCTCTCATTCACCCGGAACCTCAACTGGAAATACCACTTCACTACCCAAACACAGCCCCCAAATACTAGACCCAGTGTTGAACCCTGTCTAGAACAGTTCCGACTGCCTTCTCAAAGGGATCCTCCTCCCCTCCCCCAAAACCATCCCTTGCAGACATTTCAGGAATTCCTCACATCCAGTGTTGCCTCCCAGTCCTTCTTGAAGAACATCCCAACAACCCCCAACATCACCCCAGCTGAATCCCGTGCTATTAAGGAGCTGAAAATAGACCGCTCTATCGTCATCCTCCCGGCGGATAAAGGCTCCACAACTGTCGTACTTGACCGTGTGGAGTATGTGGCAGAAGGACTGCGTCAACTCTCCGACACCTCAACCTACAAAGCTGTTACCCAGGATCCCATTCCCTCCATCCAGACTGAGCTGCAAAAAATCCTAAGAATCCAAGGTCCCTCACAAGGCCTCACAACGGCTTCCATAGAATTACTCACTCCACCTGAGCCACGTACCCCTACCTTCTACCTATTACCCAAAATCCACAAAGAGAACCATCCTGGCCGTCCCATTGTAGCAGGCTTCAAAGCCCCTACCGAACGTATCTCAGCTCTGGTAGACCAGCACCTCCAACCTATCACCCGCAGACTCCCATCCTACATCAAAGACACAAACCATTTCCTAGAACGCCTCAAATCCATTCCCACTCCTCTCCCACCTGAAACCTTTCTTGTCACCATAGATGCTACATCCCTTTACACAAACATCCCACATACCCATGGTCTCTCTGCCCTTGAGCACTACCTCTCCCAACGCCCACCCGAAGATCTTCCAAAAACCTCGTTCCTCATCACACTTACCAACTTCATCCTCACCCATAATTACTTCACTTTTGAAGGCCAGACCTACAAACAAATCAGGGGAACGGCCATGGGAACCAGGATGGCTCCGTCCTATGCCAACCTCTTCATGGGCCGCATGGAGGAGGCTTTCCTGAAGGCCCAACAGCTGCTTCCCCTGGCCTGGTATAGGTTTATAGATGACATCTTTGTGGTCTGGACTCATGGTGAAGAAACACTCCTTAATTTCCTCCATAACCTCAACTCCTTTTCGAATCTGAATTTCACCTGGTCCTTCTCCAAAACCCAAGCCACCTTCCTGGATGTTGACCTTCATCTTGTTGAAGCTCACATCCACACCTCTGTCCATATCAAACCCACAAACAAACAACAGTACCTTCACTTTGATAGCTGCCATCCATTCCACATCAAACGCTCCCTTCCCTACAGCCTAGGTATTCGTGGCAAACGTATCTGCTCCAGTGACGAATCCCTCAACAATTACACCAATAACCTGACCAGTGCTTTCCTCTCCCGCAACTATCCTGCAGACCTTGTCCACAAACAGATCTCTCGAGCAATACATTCCTCCCCGTCCAACAACAATGTTCCTACCCCCAGACCACACAGAAGCATCCCCCTTGTCACCCAATATTATCCTGGCCTCGAAAACATCAACAAATTACTCCGCCAGGGATATGATTTTCTCAAGTCAACCCCTGAAATGAGATCATCCCTTGACAAAATTCTCCCCACACCACCCAGAGTTTCCTTTCGTCGGCCCCCTAACCTCCGTAACATCCTTGTTAAACCCTACAATATTCCCAGACTACCTTCTCTACCCAGCGGTTCCTACCCCTGTAACCGACCCCGCTGCAAAACCTGCCCCATGCATCCCCCCACAACCACTTACTCCAGCCCCGCTACTGGTAAAACGTACACAATTCAAGGCAGGGCCACATGTGAAACTACACATGTCATTTATCAACTGACATGCCTGCACTGCACAGCCTTTTACATCGGCATGACAACAACTAAACTGGCTGAGCGCATGAACGGACACAGACGAATTGTCCGCCTAGGAGATGCCCAATACCCAGTAGCGGAGCATGCCCTGCAGCATAATTCTAGGGACCTAGGAACCTGCTACACGGTATGTGCCATTTGGCTTCTCCCACCCAACACCAGTCCCTCTGAACTGCGGAGATGGGAACTTGCACTCCAACACATCCTTTCATCCCGCCATCCCCCTGGACTGAACCTACGTTAAACAACCTCACTCCCATTTACTCTTCAGTCTTCTCCTCTTTCCCTTTCCTCTTAGCCATTCACGCATCTTTTCATCCTGCATAGTTGTGTTTATCTTTATACTATATACCTCTTTACTTCTGTATGCATCTTCTTTGGTTTGAAGCTGGCACAGTACTTACAGTAGAATATCTTTGGCTTCCCTCTGACAACCATGCCTCCATCCTTGCTACCCTCCCTATTTTCCTTTCCCTGTTGCTTCATAACCTGGGTTGTGAGTAACTGAATCTCCTTTCCCTTCTTCCCTTTCTTTCCCCTCTCTCCTCCCTGATGAAGGAACATTTGTTCCGAAAGCTAGGAACATAAATTTTCGGTTTTGTTTTGTGTGTATCTATCGGCTGTACTGAGCTGAGGTAAGTACTGGCCAGCCCCTCTATCTCTTTGTTAGTATTTGTTTCACATTTCTATATGAGATTTTCCATTAATCATTTAGATTTTAACTTCTGTCATTTGTCTTCCACAGAGATTCTGTTTGAGAAAGTTATAACTGGTTTGACTGGCAGATAAGTCAAAATTGCTACACAATTGCGTAACAGGCCCTTGATTTTGAGTTTAGAGCTTCATTGCCCTTTTCTATTACATCACTGAGCACTGATAATGGGTTGAACCTTGTTATGGCAACCTATAATTAAATATTTTGAGACAAAGACATTGGAATCTGCTAAGTTTAAACCAGTAAGTTTCCATCAGTATTGGAATGTGGCTCAATGGCTAAGTACCAGAATATTTCTTTCATTAATGTGAAAGATGCCAATTGTTCAGAGACCCTCATGTAACTGACTGGGTAGGTCAGTTCAACAGTCTGAGGAAGGGCAATATGACCATGTCTAGAAAATCACTGTGGCTTTCAAACCAACTTTCAAGTTGATAATAGCTTTACCTTGGAGTACCAGTACTACACATTGCAACTAACAACAGAAAAAAACTTTATTTCTTTTAATGCTCCAATGCTACTAAACAGATATATTTTTTAAGTTTTCCCAGTGAATTGAAATTTTTTTTGGGCTGGCACCTATAATGTTTTTAATTTGGATTCCGATATTTAGGATGCCAACATTTCAGCTCTGAACACCAGCACTATAGCTGCCTACTACAAACTAATAAATCAGTCGTGCTTGAACATTGTATTTCCACTGGCCATCCCATGGAGTTCAGGAAAGTTAAGGTACTGGGAACAGCCTCATCCTGGGAGTCATTGGTGAAACAAGAAGTGGAAATACAATTAACAGACAACATGCTCAACTGAGATGAGGTTTCCCAGCTAGACAAATCATGGAGACCCCTCATTTCATGCCTGTGCTCTCAAAGGAGATATTCTAATTCTTCAAGCCATCCATAATTATCAACAACACACTTCATAAGCACTGTGGATTTACTGATTCTGCACTTGCTTTGTTTTACTGTTTGGCACATCACATTTAATATATTACTGACACTCGTTAACAACAATGTTATCCCTGACACAAGTGCGTTTTCTTCCCAGTGTGTACACTGAGGTAACAAAAGTCATGGGATACAGATATGCACATTTACAGATGGTGCTAGTATCACATATGTAAGATATAAAATGGCAGTACATTGTCAGAGCTATCATTTGTATTCAGGTGACTCATGTGGAAAGCTTTCTGATGTGATTATGGCCGCATGACAGGAATTAACAGACTTTGAACGCGGAATGGTAGTTGGAGCTAGAAGCATGGCAAATTACAATTCGGGAATTGTTAGGGGATTTGGTATTCCAAGATTCACAGTGTCTAGAATGTGCCAAGGATACCAATTTTCAGACATTACCTTCCACCACAGACAACACAGTGGCTGATGACCTTCACTTCATAACTGAGAGCAGAGGTGTTTGTGTAGATTTGTCAGTGCTGAAAGACAAGTGACAATGCACTAAATAACTGCAGAAATCAATGTGAGATATATGATAAACATGTGTGTTAGGACAGTGTGGCAAAATTTGGTGTTAAGGGGCTATGACAACAAATGGCTCTGAGCCTTATGGGACTTAACATCTGAGGTCATCAGTCCCCTAGAACTTAGAACTACTTAAACCTAACTAACCTAAGGACATCACACACATCCATGCCCAAGGCAGGATTCGAACCTGAGACTGTAGCAGTCGCTCGGTTCCAGACTGAAGCGCCTAGAACTGCTTGGCCACTGCGGCCGGCAGCTATGGCAACAGACAGCTGATGTGAGCACCTATGCAAACAGAGCATCATCACCCGCAGCACCTCTCATGGGCTTGTGACCATATCACTTGAACCCTAGATGACTGGAAAACCATGTCCTGGTCACATGAATCCCGATTTAAGTTGGTAAGAGCTGATAGCAGGGTTCAAGCGGGGCACAAATCCCATGGAGCTATGGACCCAAGTTGTTGACAAGACACTGTGCAAGGTGATGATGGATCCATATTAGTGTTGGCTGTGGTTACACAGAATGGAAATAGTCCTGTGGTCCAACTGAATCAATCATTCACTGGAAATGGTTATGTCTGGTTAGTTGGAGACAATTTGCAGCCATTTATGGACTTCATGTTCACTACCAATGATGTCATGTCATCAGGCCACAACTGTTTGTGACTGGTTTGAAGAACATTCTGGACAATTTGAGCAGATTACCCAACATAAATCCCACCTAAAATTTATGAGACATAATCCAAACGTCAGTTTATGCACATCGTCTTGCACCAGCAACACTTTTGCAATTATGGATGGTAATAGAAATAGCTTGGCTCAGTATTTCTGCAGGGGCTTCCAACAACTTGTTGAGTCCATGCCACATTAAGTTGCTGCACTATGCTTGACAAATTGATGTCCAACACAATATTAGGCAGTATCCAATGACTTTTGTTACCTCAGTTTCAAGTGATTTAAAAACTTGCGAGTGACTCATCTTGAGAATTTTCCTTGACTTCTGGAAGGCGTTTGATACAGTTCTGCACTGTCGCCTGATAAAGTAAGAGCCTACGGAATATCAGACCAGCTGTGTGGCTGGATTGAAGAGTTTTTAGGAAACAGAATGCAGCATGTTATTCTCAATGGAGAGACATCTACAGATGTTAAAGTAACCTCTGGTGTCCCACAGGGGAGTGTTATGGGACCATTGCTTTTCACAATATATATAAATGACCTGGTAGATAGTGTCAGAAGTTCCATGCGGCTTTTCGCGGATGATGCTGTAGTATACAGAGAAGTTGCAGCATTAGAAATTTGCAGAGAAATGCAGGAAGATCTGCAGCGGATAGGCACTTGGTGCAGGGAGTGGCAACTGACCCTTAACATAGACAAATGTAATGTACTGCGAATATATAGAAAGAAGGATCCTTTATTGTATGATTATATGATAGCAGAACAAACACTGGTAGCAGTTACGTCTGTAAAATATCTGGGAGTATGTGTAAGGAATGATTTGAAGTGGAATGATCATATAAAATTAATTGTTGGTAAGGCAGGTGCCAGGTTGAGATTCAATGGGAGAGTCCTTAGAAAATGCAGTCCATCAACAAAGGAGGTGTCTTACAAAACACTCGTTCGACCTATACTTGAGTATTGCTCATCAGTGTGGAATCTGTACCAGGTTGGGTTGACAGAGGAGATAGAAAAGATCCAAAGAAGAGTGGCACATTTCGTCACAGGGTTATTTGGTAAGCGTGATAGTGTTACGGAGATGTTTAGCAAACTCAAGTGGCAGACTCTGCAAGAGAGGCGCTCTGCATCACAGTGTAGCTTGCTGTCCAGGTTTCGAGAGGGTGCGTTTCTGGATGAGGTATCGAATATATTGCTTCCCCCTACTTATACCTCCCGAGGAGATCACAAATGTAAAATTAGACAGATTCGAGCACGCATGGAGGCTTTCCGGCAGTTGTTCTTCCTGCAAACCATATACGACTGGAACAGAAAAGGGACGTAATTACAGTGGCATGTAAAGTGCCCTCTGCCACACACCGTTGGGTGGCTTGCGGAGTATAAATGTAGATGTAGAAAGGATGGCAGCCGAAATATCGGAATATGAATTAAAAATATCCAAGATGCAGGCCCAAAAAATGATGGAACAATCCACTAAAAAGATTTGTAAAGGGACTAGAATAAGATAGCATGCTTCTTTACCTGAATGTGTTAGTTAAAATTAATTAAGAGAAAAACAGATGCATATGTTAGCAAAGAAAACCTAAAAATGCAAACCTGTAGTACCATCACATACAAAAAAGACTGCTGAGGAGTAGTCCATAGAGCTCATGCATATCTGGGCAAAGTGACGTTCACTAGAGGACTACAGTATTTATGGACAACTTTCCAATTAATCTGTCAACATGCTGAGCAGGAATTTCAGCGAATATCAATACACAGAAATGAATAGCAATGATTGCTTTTCTACCAATGCAGTACCAGTGTTTAGAAAAATCTATAGACATAAGGAATTATTGCAACAAAGGTAAAAAGAATTGCATTCAGAACTGATATGTTCTGCATTCCATGACTTAAGTGGGGCAATATAGGGGAGTTGCAAGAAACATTAATGACATATCTGACTGGAACAGCTATGCAGATTTGCTGTTACTGAGTAGTGCCTGTCGTATATTCATGAAATGAGGTGGATCCTGTGTCCCAATCTCTGGGATAGCATAAGTAAGGACTCTTCAAGATAAGGGTGTAGCATAACCCAATCAACAGGGCTTAACTTTAAATACAAACAAGGTGTAGGAACAAGTGCTCATGCTAGTTTGTTACCAAATTATTATCAGATTCAACAGGTTGGAAAATACTGAGGAGGGAAAGCAAGTCTCTTGGAATTATAGCATTATTACCAGTAAAAAAAAAATGCAAAACTAAGACTTTAGGTGGTACTGGGGGTCAAATTCTAGTATAAATAGTGCTAAGTTGCAGACAATACTAGACTTAGTCCCCACAATGAGCACATTTAAGATCACTGCTCACAGCATCTAACAAAGATAGCTGTTTCAAATATTGTCAGCATATTTTGCATGGAATTGGGCTAGATAACCCAACTGAATACACAGAAAACATGACCAGAAAATGTTTCAATGAGATATTAATTGGATACCATGGTATTGACAAATTTGACATAGTGAAAGGACAACCTGACCTGTGTTTGCAATCCAATAAACAAAAATAGTCTGTGAAGTGCTGTGATAGGGAAGTAACTTATCATCATCTCCTTCCTTCCCACTATGATGCATTATATTGGTGACTCTAATAAACACAGATGTCTAATTGGTAACATGGATGTGTTACAATATGGTAAGAAAATATTGTTTATCAAGTGAGAGAAATGTCTGAACTTACATTAAAGTAATCCAGGATCCCAGATGAAGCTGTAACTCCCAATGTGTAAGTGCTGTCTTGTAAGAGATCATCCAGTGAACCAAATGGAACTCTGTGCTGCTCTACTGTAATTTCCGCCACAATATTTGCAGAAAATGAATGGTATACTAAAACCGCTGTGATACAAGAAATAAAAACTGCTATTTGTTTTGAAGATGCTCTTGGTCTGTGTTCAAATCCTGTGAGAAGGAAAAGGATGTATATAGAATGTTACATTAACATCAGTTTATTAATTTTCAACAACTTGTACTTTAAATACCAATATACATAAATATTTATGTTATGTGTGTTGCTTGTTATGCAAGAGGGCAATGTAAATTAAAATTATGTTCCATTTATATTTACTTTTGGGATCAAATATCTGTCAGAAATAACACATTATTTTATTAAGATATATTCAACTAATTATTACAAGAACAATGGAAAGTTTAAAGATGGGTTTGTTAAGAGGAATACATGAATATGATTTCCCTAGTTGGATACATTAAAATGATATTTTAACTCCTCCTTCTGGCAGAAGAGTAGAAGGGGAAGGAAGGAGGTGAAGAGGTTTAGGAAAAGGCGTATTCTGAGCTGTATACCTTTTCCTATACTACTCCAGTGCTTTTCCTTCAACCCTCTTCCTTCCCCTTCAACTCTTCTGCCAGAAGATGGAACCACTGGTTCGTGTGTGTGTGTGTGTGTGTGTGTGTGTGTGTGTGTGTGTGTGTGTGTGTGTTTCTCCTGCTGCTGCTTGGTGAGTAGATTTTTTATCTATCCATTTGCATTATATTGTCAATATGCATAATTCTGTAGGCCTGCTGTAAATCCTCACTGGTATGTCCAACTTTTCCATGGGCAACCTCATCTTTCATCATCCTACTAGTTTATACTACCATTCTGTTCCATTAATCCAAGATCATGGCATATGTTGCATGTGTCTTAACTTATTATTTATTATTTATGTATTCTGATATTACATTTCTCATTCTGTAGCCCCTTAGTTTTCTAATTAAATTACTAAATTTCCTCCAAAAATGTCCTATTCATTTTTTCTCTACAATTAAACACATGTACTGGCGCTGTTTGTGACATCATAGTTCTGTTTTTAGCTAGATTAATTGTAAGCAAGTCCCTAGTAAACAACATATAGTGTTTTACTACATATATGAATATGTTAATTATCTGGATGTTGGCATCTAATTAATCCTTTTAAATGGACCTATAATAATTTCTTCTGCCATTATTTGAGATCTCAAAGAGAGAAATTCAAATGCATTTAATTCTATTTCATTCATTCATTCATTCATTCAAATACACACTATGTTCTGTAAATCCCATCATGAAGATCAGCCTTTAGAGCTGAAGAACAATTCATATTATGCATTAACAGGCAGAACATTGTTCACCATCTTCAACTACTCAACTCGTGTTTCTGTTAAATACTTCAAAAAAAGGATTTATGTAACAAATATAGACTAATATCAACAGTCTGTATACTTTTAGAAATCAACATCTATTTGATATGAACATTTGAATCATCCAGAATTCACAGCTTCAAATCCAAATATTTTAACAAAGTATAGAAGGAGAGTCTAATGAGGTATTCTTTACTTTTTTCAGTTCTAAGTTGTTTAGTCTATGTAACATAGAATGAAAATATGCAAGCTTCTGTGCTCTCAGGTGGCATGAGTGATTGTGGATAATTATGTCTGTCATTACTGATTTACGAAAAATATTGAATATGTGTTCAGATGTTTTATTTGAAACTTTTTAATCCAAAAAGTTTATGCTCTTATTTTTTCTGTCCATAATGAAATTAATTTTTGGATGCAAACTGTGGAATTGTGAATGCATGATGTTACTCTCATATTTACTTTGTTTTGAATATCTGGAAATTTCCAGTTTCCTGCCTGATGATTGTCACTGACTTGTTATAGAGTTTTACACCAGTATAAAATACTGCATTCTGAACCAGAGACAGGAGTGCACAGTTTACACAGAAATTATTTTTACTTCTAGTAATGTGGCTGTGAATTGCACAGTTCATCCTGAATTCACTCTTATTGGCCACAAATACCATTAAGCAGTACACTTTTTGACACACAAATGAAACAATCTTGTGGTCCTCAAAGAGGATTCTTTACACAATATTAATACTGCAGGCTTCTACGGGGTTACCAAGATGCAAGTGACTTGTTAGGAGACCTGTATAATGAAACACACGATATAAGATTTCTATAGGAGTAGGTGATATACTTTTAATGTGAAGTATATGATACACCACATTTTTATTACGTTCACCTATATTTGTAATTATGTTTCTTTCTGTCACACATACCAATCATTGTTCAATATAAGCCCTGACCCATGCTGACTGCTACCACTATGCAGCAATGCTGCTCAGTCGCTGCTGGAGTACTGGTTATTAATGTTTTACTGCTCCTGTTAATGCATATCAACAAAACAAATACCACACTATACTAATTTGAGATCGCTCTTTTGAATAAGCACATGGAATTCCACTTTAAGAATCAGTTTGTTTGTAATGGAAAACAACTGGTGTTTTGCATTGACACTGGTATCTCACGTAGGATGTGACAAGCTGTAATTATTTGGGCTGACTCCAGCACTACAATGGAAAAACAAAATTGCCAATTTCTGCTAAAGAATCAGAGAAAATGCACCTGACAGCTCTTAAGAGAGAGAGCGAGAGAGAGAGAGAGAGAGAGAGAGAGAGAGAGAGAGAGAGAGAGAGACACACACACACACACACACACACACACACACACACACACACACACACAGAGAGAGAGAGAGAGAGAGAGAGAGAGAGAGAGAGAGAGAGAGAGATATGTTCTTATAATACAGAAACCTCCAGGAAACTGATTAGAACAGCATTGTAAATCATTCAAAATTTAAACATTTTGGACTATGGTAACCCTTGGCATGATGTGTTCAGCAACTCACTCATCATATGGGAATGAAAACTCATTTTTTCTGGTGGGTGGGAAGGAGGACATGAAGACATGCAGTGGCATAGTTGCATGTTTATAGGCCTGGATACAGTTTTATAAGCAGAATGTAAAGGGGCAAAGCAGCATGTTCATGGTTCAAGAATCACCAGTGGATGTCCTGTGTTTTTCCTTAAAAGTTTCAGACAAATGCTGGGATGGTTACTTCATCAAGGTCATGACTGACCATATTTCCTACTCCAATAAAAGCATACTTATGTATTCTGAGTGTATGTATATTTTCAAACTACACCAGAGAACCAAAGAAACTCATACACCTGCCTAATATCGTGTACTGCCCCCTCGAGCAAACAGAAGTGCTGCAACATGACATGGCATGGACTCAACTAATGTCTGAAGTAGCACTGGAGGGAACTGACACCATGAATCCTGCAGGGCTGTCCACAAATCTATGAGTATGAGGGGGTGGAAATCGCTTCTGAACACCACTGTTGCAAGGCATCCCAGATATGCTCAATAATGTTCATGTCTGGTATGTTTGGTGGCCAGTGGAAGTGTTTAAACAGAGAAGGATGTTCCTGGAGCCACTCTGCAGCAATTCTGGATGTGTGGGGTGTCGCTTTGTCCTGCTGGAATTGCCCAAGTAAGTCGGAATGCACAATGGACATGAATGGATGCAGATGATCAGATAGGATGCTTACGTACATGTCACCTGTCAGAGTTGTATCTAGATGTATCAGGAGTTCCATATAATTCGAACTGCACTTGCCTCACACCATTGCAGAGCCTCCAGCAGCTTATACAGTCCCCAGCTGAGGTGCAGAGTCCATAAACTCATGAGGTTGTCTCCATACAATTTGAAAGGAGACTCATCCGACCAGTTAAGACATTTCCAGTCATCAACAGCCCAATGTCAGTGTTGATGAGCGCAGGCAAAGTATAAAGCTTTCTGTCATGCAGTCACCAAGGGTACATGAGGGGGCCTTTGTTTGTGAATGCCCATATCAGTGATGTTTCATTGAATGGTGCACATGCTGACACTTGTTGATGGCCCAAATCTGCAGCAATTTGCAGAAGGGTTGCACTTCCATGCATTGAACGATTCTCTTCAGTCATTGTTGGTCCTGTTCTAGCAGGGACTTTTTGCGGCAGCAGCAATGTCAGAGATTTGATGTTTTACTGGATTCCTGATATTCAGGTACACTTGTGAAATGGTCGTATGGGAAAATCCCCACTTCATGGCTACCTCAGAGATGCTGTGTCCCAACGCTCTTGCCCCAACTGTAACACCACATTCAGACTCACTTAAATCTTTATAACTTACCATTGTAGCAGCAGCAACCAATCTAACAACTGCGCCAGACACTTGTGCATTGTGGCATGCAGCACCATATTCTGCCTGTTTACATTCTGAATTTGCATGCCTGTACCAGTTTCCTACACAATGCTTTTAATGTCATACTATTTTAGTTTCCGTAGTACAATTTTATGATGTACACAATCAGAGGCTTTGGCAAGATGACAAAAATTTCAACACAGTATTTTTTCTTGTTTGGTTCTACCAGTCCTGAGATCAAATATTGCTTTCTCAGTAGAAATGATTTTATGGAAGCCAAACAGAGCTATTACTTTTTGCCATAAGCTTGTTACCAGTAATTTTACCTTTTTTGTTATTTTTGTAAGTTCCAGTGGACAACTAGTTTGGTAATTTTATTAAAAAATATTTCTCATCAAAGATGTTTAAAATTTAATTTTCATAAATAATTTGAAATTTTGTGATAAATGCAAGACTGATTTATTCACAATAAAAGTATAATTTTCATAGAAATCATTCAAACTGAGACCAATTTCATACAATTTCCTTCACATCCAAGCACTACACGGGTGGGGCAGAATGATGTAAAACCCATTTTTTACTCAAAACATAAAATATGTTTCAAACAATGGAAACTCCAGGTAGAAATATCAACAATGTAGGAAAAGATAAGATAGCTACTTACCATAAAGAAGACATATCAAGTTGCAGACATGCATGGTTAAAAGATTAATATCCATAAAATGTATTTTTTCTTGTAACTTAAGTAGTTCTATTGATTGTTATTACAACAGTACTGGTAATTGATAATGCAATACATCAGACTTACAAAAAAAACAGTTATTTATTACACATTGTCATATGAAATTTCAGTTTGAATTTTTGTGCATCAATCTGTCCCACTACCCCCTCCCCCCCCACAATATTGCGAATGGATCTTCCGTCAAGACTTA
Organism: Schistocerca cancellata; assembly: GCF_023864275.1. Lineage (NCBI taxonomy): Eukaryota > Metazoa > Arthropoda > Insecta > Orthoptera > Acrididae > Schistocerca > Schistocerca cancellata. The sequence continues at coordinate 197,764,265 of NC_064634.1, forward strand.
GAGCTACTACAATTGACATCTAAGTTTCTAAGGGAATAAAAATATCTTGTAACCACAAAAGGGAACTGTATCTAACAACAAGAAAGAGTAATGACCCAGAAACAGCCAAATATTATAAAAACTACTGTGCTACATTAAAAAAGGTTATTAAAAAGTCCAGCAGCATGTGCATCATGTCTGAGATTAATACCTCTGATAACAAAATCAAAACAATTTGGAATATTATTACAAGGGAGACAGGACAACCAAGAGTACAGGATGACGGCATCACCATCAAAGCGAAAGGAAACTTGATAAACAACAAGCCAGATGTCGAAAACATTTTGAATAAACATTTTTTAAATGTTGTAGAGAAAATAAGATCTAAATGTTTATTAGAAGAAGCAAGGCAGTTAATGGAATATGCCTTACCCACACCATTTGATACAATTGAAATTCCACCCACCTCTCCTTCTGAAATTAGGAAGATAATAAACTCTCTCAAGAATAAAAGCTCACATGGAATTGATGGCATTTCCAGCAGAATAATAAAAGCTTGTTCCCAAGAAATAAGTGGGATTCTTAGCCACATATGTAATAGCTCTCTGAAGCAGGGTATTTTCCCAGATAGACTGAAGTATGCCATTGTTAAACCACTGCATAAAAAAAGGGGATACGTCTGATGTCAACAACTACCGCCCAATCTCTTTTCTGACTAACTTATCCAAAATTCTTGAAAAAGTAATGTATTGTAGAGTAGCTTCACACCTTTGTAAAAATAAAGTTTAAAAAAATGTCAGTTTGGTTTCCAGAAGGGTTTTTCAATGGAAAATGCTATATATACTTTCACTAATGAAATATTAAATGCTCTGAGTAACCGGAAGTCACCCGTTGGGATTTTTTGTGATCTATCAAAGGCTTTTGATTGTGTAAATCATGGAATACTTCTAGATTAGCTCAAGTACTGTGGTATGAATGGGACAGTGCTCAAATGGTTTAAATCATACCTAACTGGAAGAGTGCAGAAAGTTGAAATAAGCAGTTCGCATAATATGCAAAAAACTGGTGATTTCTCAAACTGGGGAACAATCAAGAATGGGGTGCCGCAAGGTTTGGTCGTGGGTCCTCTGCTGTTCTTAATATATATTAATGACTTGCCATTCTATATTCATGAAGATGCAAAGCTGGTACTTTTTCCAATGATACAAGTAAAGCTATCACACCCGACAGACAAGAATTAACTGGTGAAATTGTAAATGATGTTTTTCAGAAAATCATTAAGTGGTTCTCCGCAAATGGGCTCTCATTAAACTTTGACGTACATACAGTTCCACACAATAAATGGAATGACCCCATTAATAAATATAGACTTTGATCAGAAATCGGTAGCTAAGGTAGAATATTCAAAATTTCTAGGTGTATGCATTGATGAGGGGTTGAACTGGAAAAAACACACTGAGGATCTGCTGAAACGTTTGAGTTCAGCTACTTATGCTATTAGGGTTATTGAAAATTTTGGCGATATACATCTGAGTAAATTAGCTTACCACGCTTATTTTCATTCTCTGCTTTTGTAGGGCATCATATTCTGGGGTAATTCATCATTGAGTAAAAGAGTGTTCATTGCACAAAAGTGTGTAATAAGAATAATTGCAGGAGCTCATCCAAGATCATTCTGCAGACACTGTGTATATGATAAAAAGCATGGATGAGGTTGTTCATGGAGAAAAAAGTCTTAAAATGAACATGCATAGCCTGTAGCCTCATAAAATATATATATATATATATATATATATATATATATATATATATATGTGTGTGTGTGTGTGTGTGTGTGTGTGTGTGTGTGCGAGTGTATACCCGTCCCTTTTTCCCCCCCAAGGTAAGTCTTTCCGCTCCCGGGACTGGAATGACTCCTTATCCTCTCCCTTAAAACCCACATCCTTTCGTCTTTCCCTCTCCTTCCCTCTTTCCTGATGAGGCAACAGTTTGTTGTGAAAGCTTGAATTTTGTGTGTATGTTTGTGTTTGTTAGTGTGTCTGTCGACCTGCCAGCACTTTCATTTGGTAAGTCACATCATCTTTGTTTTTAAGTATATATATATATATATATACTCTTTGTCTTTAAATATGTCTGCTTGTGTCTGTATATGTGTGGATGGATATGTGTGTGTGCGCGAGTGTATACCCGTCCTTTTTTCCCCCTAAGGTAAGTCTTTCCGCTCCCGGGACTGGAATGACTCCTTACCCTCTCCCTTAAAACCCACATCCTTTCGTCTTTCCCTCTCCTTCCCTCTTTCCTGATGAGGCAACAGTTTGTTGCGAAAGCTTGAATTTTGTGTGTATGTTTGTGTTCGTTTGTGTGTCTGTCGACCTGCCAGCACTTTCATTTGGTAAGTCACATCATCTTTGTTTTTAAGTATATTTTTCCTTCGTGGAATGTTTCCTTCTATTATAACTATATATATATATATATACCTAAAAACAAAAGATGATGTGACTTACCAAATGAAAGTGCTGGCAGGTCGATAGACACACAAACGAACACAAACATACACACAAAATTCAAGCTTTCACAACAAACTGTTGCCTCATCAGGAAAGAGGGAAGGAGAGGGAAAGACGAAAGGATGTGGGTTTTAAGGGAGAGGGTAAGGAGTCATTCCAGTCCCGGGAGCGGAAAGACTTACCTTAGGGGGAAAAAAGGACGGGTATACACTCGCACACACACACATATCCATCCACACATATACAGACACAAGCAGACATATTTAAAGACAAAGAGTTTGGGCAGAGATGTCAGTCGAGGCAGAAGTGCAGAGGCAAAGATGTTGTTGAATGACAGGTGAGGTATGAGTGGCGGCAACTTGAAATTAGCGGAGATTGAGGCCTGGTGGATAACGGGAAGAGAGGATATATTGAAGAGCAAGTTCCCATCTCCGGAGTTCGGATAGGTTGGTGTTAGTAGGAAGTATCCAGATAACCCGTACGGTGTAACACTGCGCCAAGATGTGCTGGTCATGCACCAAGGCATGTTTAGCCACAGGGTGATCCTCATTACCAACAAACACTGTCTGCCTGTGTCCATTCATGCGAATGGACAGTTTGTTGCTGGTCATTCCCACATAGAATGCATCACAGTGTAGGCAGGTCAGTTGGTAGATCACGTGGGTGCTTTCACACGTGGCTCTGCCTTTGATTGTGTACACCTTCCGGGTTACAGGACTGGAGTAGGTGGTGGTGGGAGGGTGCATGGGACAGGTTTTACACCGGGGGCGGTTACAAGGGTAGGAGCCAGAGGGTAGGGAAGGTGGTTTGGGGATTTCATAGGGATGAACTAAGAGGTTACGAAGGTTAGGTGGATGGCGGAAAGACACTCTTGGTGGAGTGGGGAGGATTTCATGAAGGATGGATCTCATTTCAGGGCAGGATTTGAGGAAGTCGTATCCCTGCTGGAGAGCCACATTCAGAATCTGATCCAGTCCCAGAAAGTATCCTGTCACAAGTGGGGCACTTTTGTGGTTCTTCTGTTGTAGGTCCTGGGTTTGAGAGGATGAGGAAGTGGCTCTGGTTATTTGCTTCTGTACCAGGTTGGGAGGGTAGTTGCGGGATGCGAAAGCTGTTGTCAGGTTGTTGGTGTAATGCTTCAGGGATTCTGGACTGGAGCAGATTCGTTTGCCACGAAGACCTAGGCTGTAGGGAAGGGACCGTTTGATGTGGAATGGGTGGCAGCTGTCGTAATGGAGGTACTGTTGCTTGTTGGTGGGTTTGATGTGGATGGACGTGTGAAGCTGGCCATTGGACAGGTGAAGGTCAACATCAAGGAAAGTGGCATGGGATTTGGAGTAGGACCAGGTGAATCTAATGGAACCAAAGGAGTTGAGGTTGGAGAGGAAATTCTGGAGTTCTTCTTCACTGTGAGTCCAGATCATGAAGATGTCATCAATAAATCTGTACCAAACTTTGGGTTGGCAGGCCTGGGTAACCAAGAAGGCTTCCTCTAAGCAACCCATGAATAGGTTGGCGTACGAGGGGGCCATCCTGGTACCCATGGCTGTTCCCTTTAATTGTTGGTATGTCTGGTCTTCAAAAGTGAAGAAGTTGTGGGTCAGGATGAAGCTGGCTAAGGTAATGAGGAAAGAGGTTTTAGGTAGGGTGGCAGGTGATCGGCGAGAAAGGAAGTGCTCCATCGCAGCGAGGCCCTGGACGTGCGGGATATTTGTGTATAAGGAAGTGGCATCAATGGTTACAAGGATGGTTTCTGGGGGTAACGGATTGGGTAAGGATTCCAGGCGTTCGAGAAAGTGGTTGGTGTCTTTGATGAAGGATGGGAGACTGCATGTAATGGGTTGAAGGTGTTGATCTACGTAGGCAGAGATACGTTCTGTGGGGGCTTGGTAACCAGCTACAATGGGGCGGCCGGGATGATTGGGTTTGTGAATTTTAGGAAGAAGGTAGAAGGTAGGGGTGCGGGGTGTCGGTGGGGTCAGGAGGTTGATGGAGTCAGGTGAAAGGTTTTGTAGGGGGCCTAAGGTTCTGAGGATTCCTTGAAGCTCTGCCTGGACATCAAGAATGGGATTACCTTGGCAAACTTTGTATGTGGTGTTGTCTGAAAGCTGACGCAGTCCCTCAGCCACATACTCCCGACGATCAAGTACCACGGTCGTGGAACCCTTGTCCGCCGGAAGAATGACGATGGACCGGTCAAGCCTTCAGATCACGGATAGCCTGGGCTTCAGCAGTGGTGATGTTGGGAGTAGGATTAAGGTTTTTTAAGAAGGATTGAGAGGCAAGGCTGGAAGTCAGAAATTCCTGGAAGGTTTGGAGAGGGTGATTTTGAGGAAGAGGAGGTGGGTCCCGCTGTGACGGAGGATGGAACTGTTCCAGGCAGGGTTCAATTTGGATAGTGTCTTGGGGAGTTGGATCATTAGGGGTAGGATTAGGATCATTTTTCTTCGTGGTAAAGTGATACTTCCAGCAGAGAGTACGAGTGTAGGACAGTAAATCTTTGACGAGGGCTGTTTGGTTGAATCTGCGAGTGGGGCTGAAGGTGAGGCCTTTGGATAGGACAGATGTTTCGGATTGGGAGAGAGGTTTGGAGGAAAGGTTAACTACTGAATTAGGGTGTTGTGGTACCAGATTGTGTTGATTGGAATTTTGAGGTTTTGGAGGGAATGGAGCTGGAAGTGGGATATTGAGTAGATGGGAGAGACTGGGTTTGTGTGCAATGAGAGGTCTCCCACATCCACACCGGCTATTCAGAGCATCCTCCTACAGGCCAACCGCCAATTAGAACAGCATGCCACCCTTCACCTCAAAAAACTATCCAATCTCCTGGTTTCCCACTTCCGAAAGGCAACTCACTCACCCTTCACAACCTTTCCAACAAACCTCAACCTCCTCTCATTGCACACAAACCCAGTCTCTCCCATCTACTCAATCTCCCACTTCCAGCTCCATTCCCTCCAAAACCTCAAAATTCCAATCAACACAATCTGGTACCACAACACCCTAATTCAGTAGTTAACCTTTCCTCCAAACCTCTCTCCCAATCCGAAACCTCTGTCCTATCCAAAGGCCTCACCTTCAGCCCCACTCCCAGATTCAACCAAACAGCCCTCGTCAAAGATTTACTGTCCTACACTCGTACTCTCTGCTGGAAGTATCACTTTGCCACGAAGGAAAATGATCCTAATCCTACCCCTAATGATCCAACTCCCCAAGACACTATCCAAATTGAACCCTGCCTGGAACAGTTCCATCCTCCGTCACAGCAGGACCCACCTCCTCTTCCTCAAAATCACCCTCTCCAAACCTTCCAGGAATTTCTGACTTCCAGCCTTGCCTCTCAATCCTTCTTAAAAAACCTTAATCCTACTCCCAACATCACCACTGCTGAAGCCCAGGCTATCCGTGATCTGAAGGCTGACCGGTCCATCGTCATTCATCCGGTGGACAAGGGTTCCACGACCGTGGTACTTGATCGTCGGGAGTATGTGGCTGAGGGACTGCGTCAGCTTTCAGACAACACCACATACAAAGTTTGCCAAGGTAATCCCATTCTTGATGTCCAGGCAGAGCTTCAAGGAATCCTCAGAACCTTAGGCCCCCTACAAAACCTTTCACCTGACTCCATCAACCTCCTGACCCCACCGACACCCCACACCCCTACCTTCTACCTTCTTCCTAAAATTCACAAACCCAATCATCCCGGCCGCCCCATTGTAGCTGGTTACCAAGCCCCCACAGAACGTATCTCTGCCTACGTAGATCAACACCTTCAACCCATTACATGCAGTCTCCCATCCTTCATCAAAGACACCAACCACTTTCTCGAACGCCTGGAATCCTTACCCAATCCGTTACCCCCAGAAACCATCCTTGTAACCATTGATGCCACTTCCTTATACACAAATATCCCGCACGTCCAGGGCCTCGCTGCGATGGAGCACTTCCTTTCTCGCCGATCACCTGCCACCCTACCTAAAACCTCTTTCCTCATTACCTTAGCCAGCTTCATCCTGACCCACAACTACTTCACTTTTGAAGACCAGACATACCAACAATTAAAGGGAACAGCCATGGGTACCAGGATGGCCCCCTCGTACGCCAACCTATTCATGGGTCGCTTAGAGGAAGCCTTCTTGGTTACCCAGGCCTGCCAACCCAAAGTTTGGTACAGATTTATTGATGACATCTTCATGATCTGGACTCACAGTGAAGAAGAACTCCAGAATTTCCTCTCCAACCTCAACTCCTTTGGTTCCATTAGATTCACCTGGTCCTACTCCAAATCCCATGCCACTTTCCTTGATGTTGACCTTCACCTGTCCAATGGCCAGCTTCACACGTCCGTTCACATCAAACCCACCAACAAGCAACAGTACCTCCATTACGACAGCTGCCACCCATTCCACATCAAACGGTCCCTTCCCTACAGCCTAGGTCTTCGTGGCAAACGAATCTGCTCCAGTCCAGAATCCCTGAAGCATTACACCAACAACCTGACAACAGCTTTCGCATCCCGCAACTACCCTCCCAACCTGGTACAGAAGCAAATAACCAGAGCCACTTCCTCATCCTCTCAAACCCAGGACCTCCCACAGAAGAACCACAAAAGTGCCCCACTTGTGACAGGATACTTTCTGGGACTGGATCAGATTCTGAATGTGGCTCTCCAGCAGGGATACGACTTCCTCAAATCCTGCCCTGAAATGAGATCCATCCTTCATGAAATCCTCCCCACTCCACCAAGAGTGTCTTTCCGCCATCCACCTAACCTTCGTAACCTCTTAGTTCATCCCTATGAAATCCCCAAACCACCTTCCCTACCCTCTGGCTCCTACCCTTGTAACCGCCCCCGGTGTAAAACCTGTCCCATGCACCCTCCCACCACCACCTACTCCAGTCCTGTAACCCGGAAGGTGTACACAATCAAAGGCAGAGCCACGTGTGAAAGCACCCACGTGATCTACCAACTGACCTGCCTACACTGTGATGCATTCTATGTGGGAATGACCAGCGACAAACTGTCCATTTGCATGAATGGACACAGGCAGACAGTGTTTGTTGGTAATGAGGATCACCCTGTGGCTAAACATGCCTTGGTGCACGGCCAGCACATCTTGGCGCAGTGTTACACCGTCCGGGTTATCTGGATACTTCCCACTAACACCAACCTATCCGAACTCCGGAGATGGGAACTTGCTCTTCAATATATCCTCTCTTCCCGTTATCCACCAGGCCTCAATCTCCGCTAATTTCAAGTTGCCGCCACTCATACCTCACCTGTCATTCAACAACATCTATGCCTCTGCACTTCTGCCTCGACTGACATCTCTGCCCAAACTCTTTGTCTTTAAATATGTCTGCTTGTGTCTGTATATGTGTGGATGGATATGTGTGTGTGTGCGAGTGTATACCTGTCCTTTTTTCCCCCTAAGGTAAGTCTTTCCGCTCCCGGGACTGGAATGACTCCTTACCCTCTCCCTTAAAACCCACATCCTTTCGTCTTTCCCTCTCCTTCCCTCTTTCCTGATGAGGCAACAGTTTGTTGCAAAAGCTTGAATTTTGTGTGTATGTTTGTGTTCGTTTGTGCGTCTGTCGACCTGCCAGCACTTTCATTTGGTAAGTCACATCATCTTTGTTTTTAGGTATATTTTTCCTACGTGGAATGTTTCCTTCTATTACAACCATATATATATATATATATATATCGGCTAGTTTTAATAACTTTTGCTTTATTTCATTTCCGTTTCTCTCACATCACCGATCATTTTTAGCCGCTTCCCACAGGTTTTAACGTCATTATTTCTCCACCAGACAACTGTTAGCCTCATTTCCATAATCTGCCACCACCAAACCACTCCTTTTAATACATCCTCACGTAGTTTTTTCGAAATTTTCCCGAATTTCTCCACTCTTTAACGTGTTTTGGCGGCAACACAACCACCTAACTTTTTCACGCATGTCTTCTTTCACAGATTTGCAAGGTCTATTTCAAAAGAACATTTTACCCAACATCCATTCGTTGTATTCAGCTTAAAGTCGTGGTAATAGGTTTTCACCTGACACAATGCCATTTGGAAAACTCTCCAGCCATCATATGACAGTTCATACGAGGTGCATTCAAGTTCTAAGGCCTCCGATTTTTTTTCTCCGGACTGGAAAGATATAGAAACATGCGCATTGTTTTAAAATGAGGCCGCAATCTTTGTCAATACATTCCAGAGATGGCAGCACCGTATGGCAGATGGAATTTTACCGCCAGCGGCGAGAATGAGAACTGTTTTAAATACTTAAAATGGCAACATTTTCCTTACTTGAACAGTGTGCAATCATTCGTTTTCTGAATTTGCGTGGTGTGAAACATTGAAATTCATCAACAGTTGGAGGAGACATGTGGTGATGGAGTTATGGATGTGTCGAAAGTGTGTTCGTGGGTGCGACAGTTTAATGAAGGCAAAACATCGTGTGACAACAAACTGAAGCAACCTCGGGCTCGCACAAGCCAGTATGACGACATGATAGAGAAAGTGGAGAAAATTGTTTTGGGGTATCGCCGAATGACTGTTGAACAGATCGCCTCCAGAGTTGGCATTTCTGTGGGTTCTGTGCACACAATCCTGCATGACGACCTGAAAATACGAAAAGTGTCATCCAGGTGGGTGCCACGAATGCTGACGGACGACCACATGGCTGCCCTTGTGGCATGTTGCCAAGCAATGTTGACGCACAACGACAGCATGATGGGACTTTCTTTTCATTGGTTGTGAGAATGGATGAGACGTGGATGCCATTTTTCAATCTAGAAACAAAGCGCCAGTCAGCTCAATGGAAGCACACAGATTCACCGCCACCAAAAAAATTTCGGGTAACCGCCAGTGCTGAAAAAATGATGGTGTCCATGTTCTGGGACAGCGAGGGCATAATCCTTACCCATTGCATTCCAAACGGCACTACGGTATTAGGTGGATCCTACGAAAATGTTTTGAAGAACAAATTCCTTCCTGCACTACAACAAAAACGTCCGGGAAGGGCTACGCGTGTGCTGTTTCACCAAGACAACGCACCCGCACATCGAGCTAATGTTACGCAACAGTTTCTTCGTGCTAACAACTTTGAAGTGATTCCTCATGCTCCCTACTCACCTGACCTGGCTCCTAGTGACTTTTGGCTTTTTCCAACAATGAAAGACACTCTCCGTGGCCGCACAATCACCAGCCGTGCTGCTATTGCCTCAGCGATTTTCCAGTGGTCAAAACAGACTCCTAAAGAAGCCTTCGCCGCTGCCATGGAATCATGGTGTCAGCGTTGTGAAAAATGTGTATGTTGCATGGCAATTATGTCGAGAAGTAACGCCAGTTTCATAGATTTCGGGTGAGTAGTTAATTAGAAAAAAAATCGGAGGTCTTAGAACTTGAATGCACCTCATACATGGTATCAACATGCCACAACAAAATGTTTGATGTAAGTATCAGTGAAACTCCACTCATAATATTCATAGACTCAAGCCAGTCTTCAGCCCAGCTAACTCTGAGATGCTGCCTATGTATAATTCCTTAAGAACAATGGACATACTGAGTCTTCCACTGCCACCACCCATAACTCCAGGTGAACCTCAAGTTTTCGGCATCACATATGTTTCAACCCCAAATATCATTGACAGTGGAGATGTGGATATGTGGACAGTGAATCATCTGCTAAATATTTCATGTGAGCTGCATGCACTCTGGACACACTGATTCTTTATTTTGCTGGCTCTGAGCTAAACCCAAATGCTACTGTTATCAAAGTTTAATATTGTTTGCCTTATCAGATTTATTTGTTTTATTTTTAATAATGATGAGTCAGCATTTGTGATTTGTGAAATTGTATGTTTACCTTCTTAGTTAAGCCTTACTGATGGGGGATGCATTACTGCATCCACTTCTCCATCATGGCCAGGTAACCCATTCATTGTGAGACTCACATTTACTGTATTAAAGACAGTTGAATTGAGAAATATATTCTCAGTAGCTGTTGAACTTTGGTTTATATTCTTTCAATAAGTAGTTTCAGAGAAGTTATAATAATTGGAACTTAGGAAAGATTCAGCTGCTGTCAACATACCTTTCTCATAAGGACCACAAAGATGAAAGAAATTAGGGATCATACAGCGGCATACAGACAGTTGTTTTCCCCCCTCTCTGTTTATGAGTAAAACAGGAAAGGAAATGACTGGTAGTGGTACAATATACCCTCCACCATGCACCATACAGTGGCTTGCAGAGTATTATTAATTAGCTGTAGATGTCTATTTTCATCAACAAACTCATTGCTATGTTATGTGGAAATGTCATATCAGATAAGAACAATACCAAGTGTGGCACTGGCCACCATACTTGTATGAGGAAAACAGAAGAAATGTAGCTTTCTTTCTGTCTGTGCAGTTTACATGCAACAAGTGATGGTCACTCTGGGAGGAGAAAATACAGTCTTTCACAATTCAACAAAAGGTGGGTATTTTACTTCTTTAAGGAAAATTTAGAACAAATAGTTGAATAAAGCTGTTATCCTTTATGAAGCTTTTTTCCATTTGAAATAATCAATTTATTTCATCAATAGTGATTAGCTAATTTTGTTCCCTTGGGCACTATCAGGACACGATGTAATGAAGCAAGCTAGGATATTTTTACTTCCCCTCTTGTTTTGCCATCTGCCTCCTTAGAATTAATTTTTTCACTTTTAAATAATTACCATTAACATACGTGAATATAATCTGCATTTTCATAAAAGAGAAAGATTGGCCCTCAGTTTTAAAGAGTATAACACCAGATCTAATTTTATGCTTAGTTTTATGTATGTAATTGATTTTATAATTTATTTCGACTATTTCTAGTTAGTATATTTTGTTATAGGGTGAAATCAGTAATTGTTTAGTATCTTAAATTCTATTGTTGAATTTAATGAGCTAAGTTTTAGTCGTAATTTCTGCAAATTTAACTTCAAACAATGTATAGTTTCAGTATCTATTATTATGAGAATAAAATAGGGCCCAGTTTTTGGTCCCAAGACAGTGAGTCCACAGCCAAGTTTCAGACGAGAAGTGTTACACTATTAGGCCATGTGTTAAAACAATTACAGTATCTGCTCTATACATACCTTTCTATTCTTCAAGAACTGTGAACTTTGTGGTTAGGTTTCTACTGCTCGTAGATGTTCAATAGTAAACTATTGTAGCAGTATGTGGAGGTTTACCTGCAAACTAGTAATGAGGCTTATGGAAAGTTAAAACTATAGTGCACTGGCCATATATAACTGTGTATTATTGGGGGGTTGAGCAGAGTGAAAGTAAACTACTGTGAAATGCAATTGTGCACCTGTCAGCTACATTATTTAAAGTAGTTTGTGTTGTACTTCCAACCCCCCATTTTCAGCCAGTATCACATTACAGTATGTCGACACCGAGGAGAACAAACAAAGAAATAAAGAAGGCAAAAGATCACAACATCACACAAAAAAAGTATGTTGTGCTAACAGTACGTAAATTTATAGAGCCCTGAAGGGCTCCCTCAACCTGCTTTTGTTCTGCAACTGTATTTTGTGTTTGCCAAAGACAATATTGCATTTCTAAGAAACTATAGTGTTTGCAGATTATATGAGGAAAATGATGAAAGGACCAAAGACAACCATTTCAGACACAGTGAAGATACATGTAACCATCAGGCTTATGACTGCTGATATATAACATAATTCCAAAGAAACGACAGTGATCAATGCTAAATGATCTCCATGAGTAAATTCCATTCCATAATGTAGTTAGAAGTAGCTCATACTTACAGTTCATAAAGTATAGTAAATTTGAAGTACCCTCTGCCATGGATTCCACAGATATTTGCACAGTATGGGTGTAGATATAAAAAATATAAGTTCATGTAAGCAATATGATATACATAATCCTTAATAAACAAAAACTCAGTCATGTAACTCAAGTTGCAGCAAGGCTATCAAAGATGGGTAACTTGCAGCAACAATAATTTGTGTGTGTAGTTGTAATCCATTTCCCATTAGTTATGAATGACTGGCCCTATTGAGGTCATGATGTCATAAAAATGTTGCTCATTATCAGAACGCAGAAAATGTTAGTCTGCTGTGAAAAGTTATTCAAACCCATTATCAACAGCTGAACAAAAATGGAAGTGAGTATTTAACAATTATTGCTGTAACATTTGTAACTTTGCTGCTACTGTATTTTACGGACTGTATGGCGCACTTTTTTCTTCAAATAATTGCCTCAAAACTCAGGTGTGTCTTACACTCAAAATTAATATAAAAATGTCTAGCATTTGATTTAAAATTCCTGCCAATCTTAAAAATGGCCATCTATTTGATTTAACAAAACCTCTCTCTATCTGGCAACATAGGATTCAACTGGAAGCAGCAGTGCACAGATGTACCAAACATGAGTTACGGGGATTGACAAGCTTGATAACACTGTCTCCCTTCCACCCGCCATCACAAATCCAGAACATTGCCTAGCCTGTGATATGTCATTGCATTGTACAGTGGCAGTGGGTTTGAGTTGAAAGTGATTTGTGTTATCAGTAATAGAACAATATTTTTGTTAGTAGCTAGTTTTGTAATGGAAAAAAATAAAAGGTATTCATATGATGTGGCCTATAAATTAAAAGTAATAGCATGTGGAAGAACATGGAAACAGAGCAGCTGAGCAACATTTTGGCTCTCCACCAACAGAAATAACCATTCACAATTGGTGGGCTAGTAAAGAGAAACTGAAACAAGTGAGGAGAACTAAATGTGCAATTACAGGACTGAATGCAAAATGGCCAAAACTAGAAGATGACATATTGAAATGGATCCAAGGATAACAATGAAACAGCATTAGAGTTAATATAAAAATGATGCAAATAGATGCTCATAAGCTAGCACTACAGTGGACTTTACAGACTTTAAGGATTTTGATGGTTGATTGATTGATTGATTTCTTTATTAATCAATGTAACATTTTACATTGTGTGGATTTTGTCAGCAAAATCATATACAATACAATATACCTACAATTTATACATATAAAATTAATATTTATACATATTTTTAAGGTATCTTACATTAGTGTTATATCCTTATGTAATTTTCTTATAATATGAAATCCAGAATTGTTCAGTACTATAAGTTTTTCCTCATGTATTACAATGCAGGCTACATTAATTACATTATGTGTTTTAATTCAGATAGCCCATTGCTGTGTAATACTTTTATTTAAAAAATTTTTTTTAGTTTTGTTTTGAACTGTCTAATTGTGTCATTATCTTTTATATTTTGGGGTAATTTATTATATAATTTAACGGCATTGTACAACAGGCTCTGCTGAGTTTTAACTTTATTTTTCCTCTCTAGGTGCAGATTGTATTGGTTTCTAGTTTCATGGCTGTGTACTAAAGAATTTTTAACATAGCAGTCAATTTTTTTTTACATACATAATACTTTGAAAAATGTATTCACAGGGTACAGTTAGGATTTCCAGCTTTCGGAAATGTTCAAGGCAGTGAGCCCTACTGCCACTTTTGGTTATTATACGAATTGCTCTTTTCTGTAATTTGAAAACCATTTGAATATTTTTACAGTTGACTCCCCAAAATATGATTCCATAGGTAATAACAGAGTGGATATAAGAAAAATATACAGATCTGACACATGTAGTATCACACACTGCAGTCATAATTCTAAGAGCATAGCATGATGTAGTGATTCTGTTACTAAGTATTTTAACATGTTCTTCCCACTTAAACTGACTGTCAACATGCATACCAAGAAATTTTCTGTAGTCTACACATTCTATAGTTTCATCGTTTAACTTAAAGTTGTTATAGTGTGTTTTTTTGCAGACATAGAAGTTAACAGCATTTTTTTTTTAAATTTAGTGTTAGTTTATCATTGGATGCCCAGTCACGTACACTGTTTAGTGTTTGTTTGGCTTTTTTTTCAGTGCATCTGGTGATTTTTGATTTGTCACTGATTAGTACATTTGAGTCATCTGCAAACAATATTGTTTATTCATGCTTGATGCTCTGTGGGAAGTCATTTATGTAAATGAGGAATAGTGTTGGGCCAAGGACACTACCGTGTAGGACACCTATATTTACATAATTTGGGTCTGAAGTATACTTTACAATATAGTTTGAGCAACCTGAAATATGTGAGATTTCAGTTATATGTCTTCTATTTTTTTAGATATGACTAGAACCACTTTTTCATGAGTCCCCTTATTCCCAGTTCATCTAACTTATTTAACAATATGTTGTGGTCTACTGTATCAAACACTTTAGTTAGATCAAGAAATATACCTGTTGTGTAGTTCCCTTTATCTAATGCTTCTAGAGTGTGTTTTGTGAGATGTGCTGTTGCTGATTCTGTGCTTTTCCCTGATCAAAATCCAAACTGGTCAACAGACAGTAAGTTGTATTTATTTAAATAATTCATTAGCCTATCTTTCATAATAGTTTCTAATATTGTTGCAAAGCATGAGAATAGAGAAATTGGTCTATAATTTTCAATTTTTGCTGCATCACCTTTTCTGAAGAGAGGTAGCAATTTAGCATATTTTAAATAGTCTGGAAAGTAGCCCTGCTTGAAAGATTGATTTATAATATCAATTAAAGGTGGACATAGGCTCTTGATACAGTTCTTAATTATAAAAATGGGGACTTCATCCAGACCAGCTGAGTTTTTTTTTCAGTTTGCTGACTGCTTTGTAGACTTCTTCTTGTGTTGTAGGGAATAACACCATTGAGTGTTATACACCATTATTTGGCTTTTTGACCTGAGGGGCTGTTAGAAAATTTTCCTGTAATTTTATTCCTATGCTACTAAAATAATCATTTGTACAGTTTGCCAAATATATTGGGTCTTTTAGTAGAGTCCCTTCCTCTTCGATTTTCAAGTTTGAAAGATTCATTTTCCTGGTACCAGTTTCCTGTTTATCAATCTTCCATACTGCTTTACTTTTGTTTTCAGCAGAGAGCACCAGTTTGGAGTTATGAGCTCTCTTTTCTGCAAGCAATATCTTCCTATATGTTTTCCTATATCTTTTATAAAAGAGTGAGAAAGCAGGATTAGTTTGGCTGTGTTCAATGGAGCTCAGGTACTTTAATGTTTCAGATGCTTTTTGATGCCTTTTGTGGCCCACTATGGTTGGTGCTAGTGGTTTATGTAGCATCATGGACTTAGCATGCAAACCAAAACCAAATATCCCAAAAAATGGCACAAGAGTATGAAGAGAAAAATATTATTTTTCCATCATCAACAGAAAACCAGTGTGGAACTAAGCAAAGTAGGGAATATGGATGAAACTTCTCTGACATTTGATGTGGTGAGTAGCAGTATGTGGTGAGTACCCACAAAAGGTGTTAAAACTGTAATTATAAAAACAAGTAGACATGAAAAAATACCCTACATTGTTGTCCTTCCATGCTGTGCTGATGATACTGATCATTTTCAAATGCAAAACAATGCTGAAACCTTCCGAAATAATGCCAGGTGTTGCTGCTCACATACATGACAAGAGTTGGATGGATGAGGATGGTATGAAATTATGGATTAACAGAGTGTGGGAGTGAAGGAAAGGTGCTTTACTGTACAAGAGTTCTCTTCTTGTGCTAGATCAGTTTAGTAGTCCATTTGAAAAATTCTGAGAAAGAGAAATTGAGACAGGAGGACTTAATTCACAACTACAACCTCTTGATGTATAGATAAATGAACCATTTAAAGCAGGTATGAGGGAGAAATGAAACAAATGTATGATACTCAACATGAATTCACTCCAAAGAAAGCTTTAAAGTGACCTACAATCAAACAAATGTGTCAGTGGATAAAACAGTCATGGTCTAGAGCAGGCTCATCCAAGAATTGCACCCGGTGGGCGCACCCGCGCCCCGCGGGCACCAGGCAGTGTAGTTCAGCGCCCCGTTCACGACAGTATGTTGCTAGTGTCAGCATAACAGTGTGAGAGAGAGCTGAGGAATGAGTGAGACCGCACAGCGCTGCTCTGCGGCGGACTGTCCCTCAGTCAGGTCCAATGCAAACAAAATAACAGAGGAAGCACACCTCTGTAAAAGAGGCTGATGAGCGGTAAAACAAGCAAACCATTTACAGTTTAGGTAACAACTAGTGTTTGTGTGGCAGAATTACTATGCAAAGCTTTAGACAACAATATCCAAAACAAGAATCAAAGAACATCTCAGCTGTTTTCTGACCCACAGGTTCATTCTATTATTACTGCATATACACACTCGGCATATGTACAATAGGTGTCTTCTGAAAAATATATCAGTTTCTTAAATGAACTAGAGTCATAAATATTCTATTTTAGAAATAACTTTATGTAAGGGATGTAGAGACTCATTCTTACTGTTAGCAGTTACAAGTAAATATTTTTTGTCATACTTCAAGCTACATCTCTTTGTATCCCTTTTCAGAGTTTAGAAACTGGATCCTTAGTTTGCTGTTATGTAGGTAATAATTTTAACTGACCAAGTTTGAAAACTTATTAAAAAATAGAATTAAGGTTATAAAGCTCTTTAACTTAGGCCGCGTGCTTGTGCAAAAGAGGATATTTCTCTCGTGGAAGACAGTTGTAAAAGTCATCCAAAGTTTTACACATGAGAAAGTGGTCCTTCAGGTGGATATTGCACTGCAGGTCAATCAGCTCTAGTTGAAGCAGTTGTGAGACATCCTATGCCGAAGGAAAAATGGGTGAACAAATATATCTAAGGCTGATTAAAGCTGACTTATCTCCAAAAATCTATTTTTCAAACCGTTCTTGTAATTCACAAATGATTGCAACATAATCTGAAAAATCCACATCATCTTTTTTGCTGTCTAGTGCAGGAAAGTGTCCACAATTCTTCTCACGCAATTGTTTTTCCCTCAAAATATTTTTTTTTTAATGGAAACAGAGCAGCTGAGCAACATTTTGGCTCTCCACCAACAGAAATAACCATTCACAATTGGTGGGCTAGTAAAGAGAAACTTAAACAAGTGAGGAGAACTAAATGTGCAATTACAGGACTGAATGCAAAATGGCCAAAACTAGAAGATGACATATTGAAATGGATCCAAGGACTACAATGAAACAGCATTAGAGTTAATATAAAAATGATACCAATTACTTTGGAATAAGGCTGGGCATCTCGGACATATTCTGAGTCGTGGTCACCTTTGTGCTCATACGGCAAAGACTACCAAATCCACTGGTTAGTCCCTCAGCCGTTAGGGGTAAAACCCAATGGGACTTGGGGCAAGTAAGGCTAGCAACCTGCTTCCCTGGTACTTTAAATATGATGCTGGCAACAATCAGAGCAAGATGATGATGATGAATGCTTGAATCGTCTGCACTAAATCAACGACATAGTGATTTTCGCGTTGGAGTGAAATGTTCAAAGTATTTAAATGACCAGTAAGGTCACTCAAAAAAGCCAAATTCGCCACCAAATTAGGATCACAAAGTATTTCTTCGGGGCGTCCTTTCATTTCAAAAAAGGTATTTGTTTCACCCCTCAAGGAGAAAAACCAATGAAGCACCTTTCCTCCACTCAGCCATCTTACTTCAGTGTGGTAGGGGATGTCCGGGTATTCTGCTTTGATATCAGCCAGAAATTCTTTAAATTGGCAATGTGTGAGTCCATGCGAGCGAAGATAATTAACCGTTCGAAGAACTGTGTCCATAACACTTTTTATGTTGACGATCTTTGCACAAAGTGCCTCCTGGTGTATCAGACAATGGACTGTCGTGAATAAGGAACAGCCAACGTCAGCCATTTTTGACCTCACATAACTCAGAAATCCAGTGCGTATTCCTCGTAGTGCAGGAGCTCCATCCCTTGTTACACTGTTAAGGCGTTCCCATTTTAAACCCATTGACTCTAACATGTTTTCCACGGCTAGAAAAATATCCAAATCTTTGGTTGTGTTTTTTAATGGTATAAGATCGAGAAATTCTTCAATGACACTCAAATTGTCTGAGACACCTCGAATGAATATGACGAGCTGAGATATGTGTGCAACATCTGCGGACTCGTCAAGAGCGATATAAAGTGAAATGAAGTTTGCCGCTCTCTCCATTAATTGCTGCTCCATATCTGAGACCATATCTTCGACTCTGTGAGCAACAGTTTGAGGCGAAAGAGCTATTTTTCAAATTTTTCCATGAAATCTGATGGACAAATACAAGCCACCGAGTTGACCTGGCAATCCTTGATGAGATTCCCAGCAGCAAAGGGTTTCCCTGCTTTCCCAATTCTCAGTGATCATTTGTAACTTGCACACAAACTTTGCCCACCCATTTCCTGCTTGTACCACGCCAAAAATGAACATACAATTAATTTGGTACAATCCTGTTTTTAAAACACTTTTATCACTTTAACAATTAATTGCTTCATTCATTGAAACTCAAATAAAAACCTAACAAAAAAGATTGGTTTTAGATGCGTTTACCCCCAGTTCCGCTGAAAAGGACAGCGACGTGTGGTCGCAAAATAAATGTTTATCTATTGCAATATTTGCATACAGTGGCATGGCGAGGCTCGCTGGGCGGTCTGCACAGCCAGCTAAGTGACACGGCTCGGCCACTGCGACAACATACGAATTCACCCGGCTCACTGGCCGCGGGCGATCGCGGGTGCTAGCGCCCCAGGGGCACATTTTGGATGAGCCTGGTCTAGAGTGAGAGAAGACATTATTGTTAAATCTTTCAAGAAGTGCAGTATAAGTAATGCTCTCAATGGCAGCGAAGACCATTTTATATATTAAGAGAACAATGATGAAGAAGAAGAAGAGAAAAATGATGATGATGATGATGATGATGATGACGAAGAAGAAGAAGAAGAAGAAAATGAGAAGAAAGCTCAGATGAAGATTTTCAGAGATTTTAAAAGTCAGTTTGGTTTTATAAACTA
Source organism: Schistocerca cancellata (assembly GCF_023864275.1). Classification (NCBI taxonomy): domain Eukaryota; kingdom Metazoa; phylum Arthropoda; class Insecta; order Orthoptera; family Acrididae; genus Schistocerca; species Schistocerca cancellata. Next base: position 197,783,696 of record NC_064634.1, read on the forward strand.
AGATTTTTTTTGGTCTGGCTTTGCAGTTTAATAACAAAAATGGTAAAAATGTTACTTTAAAAAATGCTTAAAAATTAAGGTGCATTTATAGTCTGTAGCATCTTATAGTAGACCATAAAATATGGTACCATACTTACTTCATATGTCGTATGATTTGAATTGACTGTGCAAAAAAATGCACTACACAATCAATCAAGAATTTTATAAGTGTATAGGTAATAAGTAAAATGTTGCACTGTCCATAATTGGGCCCAGTGCAGTTGTAGGTGATACAGAAAGGTATTTCTGAGTGATCTCAACTATGAGCAAACAACTCTGTCATAGGGCAAAGCAAATAATTTATTAAGCATCAAAACACTTACGAGGAGCCCAGGTACATAAACACTCAGCACATATTGAAGAAGCCATGGCTACATCTCAAAGAAGTTCATAGACAATCATTACAGTGGAGTTAATTGATTAGTTGATATTGTGATCACCACATACTGTTATTCTAGAATTTCCTCTTCCTATCTGTTATTTGTTAACTACCTATACACCACTTCCATCTTTCCAGATCTCCTGTTTTATCTCCCTCTGCTTACATTCTGTGTTATTTTCCTGCATAATCATTTTCCTTCAATCTCTTCCTGCTTTCTAGACGAAGTAATTCCTGACACCAAAAGCTAATGCTTCTCTCTTTGTCTGCCAATCTGCATTTTATTCTTACATAGTACTCTTTTTTACAGTAATGTTTGTGTAAATCATACATCCAGCTGTGCAAGCACCAGTTACTTCCATATAAATGATGACTGACTTGCAAACTGGATCTTACACACAGACATTTAATCCATTTAACTGCATGAAATTCTTGATTTTAATTATGCTAATCCAAAGAAAATATCTACAGTATCTCTCACCCTGCATGCAAAATATTCCAATTGTCCACAATATGGCTTCACTGATGTGATGTCTGCCTCTTTCATATAGCATTCCAAGCACAACTGTTATTAAAATCATGCAAATGATGACAGCAATCCACAGTTTTCCATCAAATGGCAGAAGATAGTAGTTCATTGTAAATAAATTATTTTTCAAGCCACTTTTGCGGATGAAAATCCTGTTGCTGAGAAAGAAGATGGATATTAAAATTTCTAAACATAATCTTAATCAGTCATTTATTACTAAATGTGAGCTACAGTGTATGACAAAATGTTTTGTAGTTAACAGAAATGACTGAATTTGTTCATACGAAAATAACAGTATTCTGTATTTTTGTACATTACTTTTGCTTAAACCCATAATCTGTGCATTATTGTTTCAGAATATCTCATTTTGCCCCTCTTTTTCTTTTCTGTACTTGGGCACAATGTGATATGGGACAAGCCAATTTATGTTAACAACTTGTTCCAAATGATATAGATACTTCAGAGTGGCTGGGAATGAGAGGGCATCTGATCAATTTTCCAAGTGTGTTGCAAAGTAGCCAGATGGCATACAAAATATGACACACTCATACAAGAACCATTCTCAATATTTTATTCTCCCATTTACAGGAAGGAAAAGTTTGTTGATGGAGAATACTGCTTTGAAAAATATTATTTTATGGTAGAATTATCTCTAAGAAGAACTGACAAGATGATTAGTCTGATACTGAGAACTATTTATTACTGAAGAAGGTAAAATGTTCAGTCCAACAACAAGCATAAAGTTACTCCGAAACGCTGCATCTCTTGTGGCTGTCATGAAAATACTTTGACAGTGACATAAAGAAGCACTTGTGGTACCACAGAACACTGCACTACATTGAAGAGCAGTGATCTTGGTTGCTACATCAGCCAACTCAGAAAAGCAAAGCATTGTCTAAGAAGTGTGTTGGAAAGTAGACAAGTTTATCTGATATTGTTCTATGTCCTGGAGGTTTGTCTGTGCTGGTGGGTAGAGGTGTTGGTGTTGGTGCTGGTGCTGGTGTTGGTGCCAGTGCTGCATTAGGTCAGTGTCATGGCATAGCAGTAGGCGGCTTGTTTTAAAAAACATACGCGGGCTTCACTTTGTCGAGAGAGATGGTAGAGGACTTGTTGTTAACAAGTACATCAAGACTGCACACTCCACGTCATATGACTCTGTGTGGATCATTGTTCAGTGGCTGTAGTGTAGGTGTGAAGTGTGGTGTGTGCACAGTTCACAATTATCTAGGTCCAGATGTGCACAACTAGAAACTGTGCCAATTCTTGATGCTTGTTGGTGACAAATGTTCCTTCAATTCAAACTCTACTAGTAGGCATAATGCTTCATTGTGTACTAATTCAGCTGAAGAAGAGTCTAAACCTGGTTAGTAGCTTTTCATCAGGCTGACAAAATCCATTGGGAGTGGATTAACCACCTCTCTGGACTTACACTAACGTTTAGTTCTTGTAGTAGCTTCTTCCCATTAAACACATCTGGTCTTCACCAGGGAGACTCCTTTTTACTTGGGTGAAAACAGGAGGAAATTTCACATTCTCTGGAAGAGCTGCTGTTCACTCAGAAGGCAGCTCCTATGCTAGCAGACTGCATGGACAGTCAGGTGAGCCTTCCAGGGATTATCCTCCTGGCTTAGCCTCTGGAGACAAGGAGTGATGCAATGGAAGACTAGTGTCCTCTTTAGCAGAACAGAAAACCTCTGGTGAAAGTGGTGAGAACTCTGCTTGTTACTAAACTTTGGATGGAGTCTTCAACTGTCCATTTACCATTATCCTGCCATTTGTGGTCTCCAGACATATTTCCTCAAGAAAAATAAATAGCACTCTTGCGTCTGTAAATTTCCAAAACTTTGCTCTTCCCATCAGAATGGTGTGTAAAGCCCAACAAAATTTCCAGAATTTCTGACAAACAAATCTGGATGTGGGAATGGGGTGACACTCGTCTCCCATTTCCATATATAAGTATCTTATTGGTGGACAAGTTTTAACTCTATGGTTGGAGCTAGGGAATAGACTTTCACATCCCTCACATCCATGGTTGAAAGAGTACTTAGGCCATTTCTGGAATTGGCTAAAAAAAAAAGTCTGTGTGTGTTTGTATGTGTGTGTGTGTGTGGGGGGGGGGGGGGGGGGAGGTGAGGTGCCTTTCTGAGATGTGAAGAAAGGCTACAAAAAACTGAGACACACATTCAGAGCTGCTATTGGGATTCATGTGGGTATTCTGATTTGATGTTGGTGGTGGTGGTGGTTAGTGTTTAACATCCCGTTGACAACGAGGTCATTAGAGATGGAGCGCAAGCTCGGGTTAGGGAAGGATGGGGAAGGAATTCGGCCGTGCCCTTTCAATGGAACCATCCCGGCATTTGCCTGAAACAATTTAGGGAAATCACGGAAAACCTAAATCAGGATGGCTGGAGATGGGATTGAACCGTCGTCCTCCCAAATGCGAGTCCAGTGTGCTAACCACTGCGCCACTTCTGATTTGAACTTCTACTTGGTGAGGCTACTCTGTACTTGGCATTCCTATGTGTTTTTCTCGATTTAAGCCCTCTGCTAAGTCTTCAAAGCTTCACTTCCAATGTATGTGCATCCATAGTGAGTGATCAAGAGGATGGTGAGATCCACAATTCGCAATTTTGTCACATCACCTCAGCCCAGTAACATTGGACAATGGCTGCAATTTGGCACACCCCAACTTGTTGGAAACAGTCTCAATGGCAGTCATGCTAAGATGTATTTGCAATACACTCTTCCAACTTTGGGAATTGTGATATATTGAAGGAAGAGTAGTTTATTTCTTGTTTCTACTTTTGTTAGTCTTCCTAACTTGACCTACACACTATACACACTGGTATGCAAGTTTTTATGCACTCATATTCTTGCTTCAAAGAGGATTTTCTCCTTAACTCCTCATTTTTGTTTCACTATTGAGTTAACTAGGAAAGAGTGAAGGAGAGGGAAAGACGAAAAGATGTGGGTTTTAAGGGAGAGGGTAAGGAGTCATTCCAGTCCCGGGAGCGGAAAGACTTACCTTAGGGGGAAAATGTCTGCTTGTGTCTGTATATGTGCAGATGGATATGTGTGTGTGTGCGCGAGTGTATACCTGTCCCTTTTTCCCCCTAAGGTAAGTCTTTCCGCTCCCGGGACTGGAACGGCTCCTTACCCTCTCCATTAAAACCCACATCTTTTTGTCTTTCCCTCTCCTTCCCTCTTTCCTGATGAAGCAACCATGGGTTGTGAAAGCTTGAAATTTGTGTGTGTGTTTGTGTTTGTTATTCTCTCTATCAACATATCAATGCTTTCGTTTGGTAAGTTTGTTTGGTAAGTTACAGCATCCTTGAATTCTGTCTATATGATGGAAGATGATTCACCTAATATAACTGTAAATCAATGAGGTATGGTATATCTAATAAAGCAATATAGATATATTTTTAGATATATTTTTCCCAAGTGGAAAGTTTCCCTCTATTATAATAAAGCAGTTCTATTTTTAAGCGATATAAATGACAAAACTTATTATACTTAAATACAATAAGGTAGCTACTGCCTATATTGTAGAGTCAAAATAATTTTTAACATTTTTTTAATTAGAAGGTTGCACTTACTATGTGGTGAAAAGTTGTACTGTAAATTCAATGAAATTAACTCTCAAAGATGTCATTGATAATGGAGCCACTGCTATGTCCACTTTTTCATCAACTAGTGCAGCCATCAGGCCAATCCAGGACCCATTGCTCAATTTTGAACCACCCATTCCAGCATCAATTATTAAGAACTCAGACCTGCCAGAAAGATTTTAAAACAGTTGTATTGCAATTTTTTGTGTTTATGATGACTTAGTTATGTTAACAAATAGCTACATGCAGTTTAAATGCTGTAATGAATTCTCGGTCTCAGGCTTATGATTTTTCAATAGTGTGTTTGCAATTCTCTTGTTATATAAAAAAAAAAACTTACGTGAAATTTAACTCTTCTTGCAAACAATACCAAATATCACCAAGAAATCCTGATAGAGTTATCTTCCCAGATGTAGTTTTGTAAGTGTTGATGAATGGTTTACGCTGCAAAATGTGTTAATGGTACAAGGTTAATATATACAAACCAGACGGTTACAAAAGCATGGATAGAATAATTATTATATATTTTAGCATAAGGTCACACAAATCATATTATTTCTGGTTTTCAGGTATTAATGCATTACTATCATCAGATAATCTATTTAAAAAGAAAGAGAAAAGGGGATTTACTTTATTTTATTTCATTTTAATCTTCTTTGTCTGATGATGACTTGTTAGTAAGTCAAAAACTGTAACAATATCATTGTGTGATCTGAGACTGAAAAACATAATTAAAAAAATATACAGGGCTGTCAGATGGCTGGGGAATGTAGATGAAGATGGAAATGAACATCATGAAGAAGAAGAAGAAGAAGAAGAAGAAGAAGAAGATGATGATGATGATGATGATGGTGGTGGTTTGTTCACCTAAAGCAGTATGCCTAGTCTGTGGAAGGAAAGAAGATTAGAGTTCAATTTCTGTCAGTAATGAACTAATTAAAGATGGAGCACAAGTCTGCAGAGGACAAGGATGGGGAAAGAAATTCTTTTTTAAAACAATCAGTCTGGCAATCACATTAATCAGTTTAAGAGAGCCAATGAAAAACCTAAAACCGGATGACTAAATGCAGATTTGTGCTGCAAACCTCCTGAATGTAGGTCCGGTGCTTTTTTTAGATCTCTCTCATGGGTCTGTGACATAGTAATTGATAAAGGAATGGGAAGTCAGAAATTGAGCAAGAGTTCTTGGATCAGTCCGATGGCTATGAAAGATTTTGGAAAAAAAGCTTGCTTGATTACTTGTTGACGACAAGGTAGTGTCAATTACTTCCTAATTCTAATGTTAATGAAAACATACTCATCCTTATTATTACACATTTATTGTGTTACGGCTGAAGTGGTTACCATTACTCATTAACATTAGTGTTAATTGTGGTGCACATCATGATCAAAAAACTTCCTAAATCATAAGTAGTGATTAATGAAAATCTGTAGCAGACAGACTCAAATGCAGATTTCCTGCTTTTCAGAAGAAGCTGCCTTAACCCTTAGGGTAGCTTAGTACACTTTGAGCCCTGACTTAAAACCTTATTGTCACTGGTGTTTTCTATCTATGATTTGCAAAGACCAGTAACCAAAGTTTCTCCAGGGTGTGTATAGCAATAGTATATATTCTCTGAGTGAACAGTTAGTTTGATATACCTGTAACATATAACATATCCACCCGAAAATCTCACCAAGTGAATGGCAGGAAGCAAAATATATTTCTATTTTATAATTTGCTCAGCTGTTATCAAGAAGATGGGATATCATCTTTATGTCAAGGAAACCCTAATTTGGTGAAACCACGTTAATACATTTCTCACTTCTATGTTTTTCACACTTGTACGTTGTAAATTATGCACTTTTTTTATTTACCCCAATTTCGCATTTTCCATTTATAAGTTTTCACATTTTTATGCCATTATTTCTGCTCCCACACAGTCATTTTAGTCACAATTATACATAAATCATGACAGAATCTTCCTAATGTGATGTGGCCAGAGATTGTTGTTCTGGTATTTCCATGCAAACTCACAGTCATTATTGTGTGCTATAGGTACAGTGACACATTGTGGCAGTTAGTTTCAGATACAAGGAGGGGGGTGGCAGCTCATGGTCCAGCAATCACAACACACAGCAGTGGTATACAGTTGCAGTTGACGGTAGTGTGAGCATGTCCAGAGTGTGCTGAGTGAAATGATGAGTATTTTTTGAAAGAGGTGAACTCAGTTGATTTTTTACAATATTGTTTCTAAATTTTTGCGCATGCAAAAATAATGGGTTCATCACAAAACAAAAGAAATTGTCTTTCCATTCAGGAGAAAGTAAACATAAGTGAAGAAGTGCAAAGAAACCAGAAGTTAACACTGCAAAGTATCCCAAAATTCCATAGTCTACCTTGACTACCAAACTAGCCAATGACATGCAAATGGGAACTGGTGCATCAAAAGCCAGACCAAGTGGTGAGAAATGTGTGTGTATCCAGGATGGAAAGTTTTCAAACTTGGAAAAATGCCTAAAAACTTGGTTTCAGCAACACTGTGCAGCTAACACGTCTATGTATTTCGGGCATGATACTAAAAGAAAAGACTTTAGAAGTTACAAAAAGTTAACTGCTGAAAACTTTTGTGCTGCTTCTGGGTGGTTACTCTGCTTCAAAGTAAGATATGGTGGTACTGACAACATAGTTTGTGTAGAGGTTAACAGTATCAATGATGTCACCATAGAATGTTATAATGAATGTGATGTTCCAAGTGCAAAATACAGTCTGAAAGATACTTACCACACAGATGAAACAGGACTTTTATTTAACTTTATGCCAGGCAAAACATTGGCATTTAAGTGCAACCCCTGCTTTGGGGGAAAGATAAGCAAGCAAAGATTGATGGTGCTCTTTACTGCAAATGCAGGTGGCTCTGATAAAAGCTGTCCACTAGTGAGCGGGAAGTCAGCAAAGCCTTGACGTTTCATGGGAGTAAAATCATATCCCATTGCCTATGTATCAAATAAGAAGGCATGGATGACTGGAAACCTCTTCAAGAGTCACTACAAATAGCTTAATGCCCACAAAGAGAAAAATACTTTGGCTTCTGGACAGTTGTTCAGCTCACACTATGGCACTACAGTTCAATGACATTGAACTTGTATTGTTTTCCAGCAAATTGTACAAGCCATCTTCAGCCTCTGGTCTTGTTTGTAGGTAATGCCTTCAAAGGAGAAATAATTGTGGGTGAGGATATAGTTGGTCATGGAGACTAGGAAGGAGGTTGTTGGTTTGGAATCCATAGGGCATCTGGAAACGTAGTGTTGAATAGCACTAAGGCCATGGGCATTAAGAATGTTATTGTGCAGGGAGGTGGCTGGCATCAATTGTGATGAGCTGGGCACCGTGTGGTAAAGGGACAGGAACTGTGGAGAGTCGGTCAAGGAAATAGTTGGTATCTTTTATATAGGAGGATAAGTTCCGGGTAATAGGTTGAAGGTGTTGGTCTACGAGAGCAGAGATTCTCTCAGTGGGGACACAGTAACTGGGCACAATAGGGCATACTAGGTGGTAGGAAGCATGTAGAAGGTGGGAGTGTGGGGAGTGGTAGGGGTAAGTAGAGAGATGGACTCTGGGATGGGCCTAAGGATTTGAGTAGTGACTGGAGATCCTGCTGAATTACTGGAATGGGATCACTGTGGCATGGTTTGTAGGTGGAAGTATCTGACAGCTGACAGAGTCCTTCTGCCACATAGTCCTTATGGTTCAAAACAATGGCAGTGGAGCCTTTGTCGACAGGTAGGATTATAAGGTCGGGATCTATTTTTAGATGGTGGACTGCAGTTCTTTCTGTGGATGTAAGGTTAGTCTGCATGTTGAGGGATTTGGGGAATGATGTTGAGGCAAGGTTTGAGGTTAAGAAATTCTGGGAAGTTAACTGAGGCTGGTTTGGAGGCAGTGGGGGTGGATCACGGTTGGATGGAGGAGTGAACTGAGTTAGGCAAGGGTTCAATATTGGTCTTTGGTTGAGTCTGATTGGTCAGGTTGGTGGCAAAAAAGCGTTTACACTGTAGGGACTTGGTGCATGTTTGAATTTAGGAGTGGGACAAAAGGTGGGGCCTTTGGAAAGGACTGATATTTCTGTGGGACTAAGGCTTCTGGAGGAAAGGTTCATAACTGTGTTGTGGGTCTGTTTAGGTTCTGGGCTCTGTGTGGTGGTGGGAGGGAGTTTAGGAGGGTGGGGTAAGTGTAGTAGGTCAGTGAGACAGGGTTTGTCAGCTATGAGGGGGTGTGGGGGAGGTTTGGAGGTGGTTGTAGAAGTGGTGGACAGTGGTACTCCAAGGTGGGAGTAAGAAGTGAGTAGGATGGAGAGCTTTTTGAGGTGGTGTTGTACATGTTTCTCAAGTTCCTGCAGGGCAAGAGTTTCAATGTGAGTTATGGGTTCCAGGAATTTGGGACTACATAGCAGGAGAATTTTGCAGATGAAGAGAAGGTACTGCAAGGAGGATTGGGCTTGGTTGATATGATTTTGCAGGACTATGTTGGTGAGAGCTAAGGATTGGCAGAATCTGAACAGATGGAGGTCATTGTGAAAGGAGGGGTGGCAACCAGAGATGGGTAATTTGATTGTAAGGCCATTGGGGGGATTTCATGAGCCAAGCAACAATGCAGGAACAGTATGTGGGACTGGGATCCGGCTAGGGATAAGGAAAATTTTCTGTATTGATGCAGGTGGAAGGAGCAAGGATCCATGGTGGTGTAAAAAATGCGAAAGATTACGTAAGAAAGTAGAATTATGTCCAAAAAATTACACAAAAAGACACCCAAATACATGTGAAAAGTAAGAAAAGAATGAAATGGATACACAAGGGGGAAAAAAACGAGATGAAATCTGAGGAAGATGATGATAGTGGAAGACGAAAACTCACTAAAATTGGCGAGAAGTTACAAGGGTCAAAGTAGAAAATAGCTGCTGGTAATCAATAATAAATATATGTACATTACTGTGGGTAGCAGGTTTGAGTGCAGATAATAGTAAGGGGGACAGCAGATGTGAATGGATGAGGTGGATTTAGTGGGTGCGAACAGGCATAGAGTGGGAAAAGTATGGGGGGTGGGGAGAGGTTCATAGTTAGAGATGTAAGATCATGTGGCACCGGAAAAGTGCGGGAGATAACACGTAAAAATACGGGAATTGACACAGGGAGCATGATCAGTTTGAAGGTATAGGCTTCATTATATCGGCGAGAGTAATGTGTGACCTAAGATGCTGCACTAACAATCAGCATGGTCTTCAGACTGTCTGTTGCCTGGCTGAGACGGTTGATATTGTGTGGCTGCAGAGCAGTTCGTAAGGCGACAAGAGAAACACAGGAGAGGAAAGAAAGGACGGACATTGAGTATAGCGGATGCAAAAGAATGTAGTTACAAAGGAAAACAGCACAGGGTTAGGATTGAAGAAAAACTGTCAGGCAAAAATCAAACAATGGAAAATACACACACCACACACACACACACACACACACACACACACACACACACACACACACACACACACACACACACACACACACAGAGAGAGAGAGATATATATAATAGAGGGAAGAGGGAAACATTCCATGAGGAAAAAAATATATCTAAAAACAAAGATGATGAGACTTACCAAACAAAAGCGCTGGCAGGTCGATAGACACACAAACAAACACACACATACACACAAAATTCAAGCTTTCACAACAAACGGTTGCTTCGTCAGGAAAGAGGGAAGGAGAGGGAAAGACGAAAGGATGTGGGTTTTAAGGGAGAGGGTAAGGAGTCAGTCCAATCCCGGGAGCGGAAAGACTTACCTTAGGGGGAAAAAAGGACAGGTATACACTCGCGCACACACACACATATCCATCCACATATACACAGACACAAGCAGACATTTGTAAAACCGTTTGTTGCGAAAGCTTGAATTTTGTGTGTATGTGTGTGTTTGTTTGTGTGTCTATCGACCTGCCAGCGCTTTTGTTTGGTAAGTCTCATCATCTTTCTTTATATATATATATTAAAATGCAACTTGCACACATGTCTGCAGTCTCAGAGAGCTGAAACCACACTGCTAACAGCAGCACCAGTGCATGATGGGAATGGCGACTGGGTGGGGGTAAGGAGGAGGCTGTGGCGGTGAGGGGGAGGGATAGTATGGTGGGAGTGGCAGCCAGTTAAGTGTTACATTTGCAGACATAACTGCAGTCCATCATCTAAAAATAGATCCCAACCTTATAATCCTACCTGCTGACAAAGGCTCCACCACCGTTGTTTTGAACCGCAAGGATTATGTAGCAGAAGGACTCTGTTAGCTGTCAGATACTTCCACCTACAAACCATGCCACAGTGATCCCATTCCAGTAATCCAGAAGGATCTCCAGTCACTACTCAAATCCTTAGGCCCATCCTAGAACCTGTCCCCAGAGTCCATCTCTCTACTTACCCCTACCACTCCCCGCACTCCCGCCTTCTACATGCTCCCTAAAGTACACAAACCCAACCACCCAGGGTGCCCCATTGTGGCCAGTTACTGTGCCCCCACTGAGAGAATCTCTGCTTTCATAGACCAACACCTTCAACCTATTACCTGGAACCTATCCACCTATATAAAAGATACCAACCATTTCCTCGACCGACTCTCCACAGTTCCTGTCCCTTTACCACACTGTGCCCTCCTTGTCACTATTGATGCCACCTCCCTGTACACTAACATTCTTAATGCCCATGGCTTTACTGCTATCAAACACTACCTTTCCAGATGCCCTATGGATTCCAAACCAACAACCTCCTTCCTAGTCTCCATGACCAACTATATCTTCACCCACACTTACTTCTCCTTTGAAGGCATTACCTACAAACAAATCTGCGGTATGGCTATGGGCACATGCATGGCATCATGCTATGCTAACCTATTCATGGGCCATCTAGAGGAATCTTTCCTAAAAACCCAGAATCCTAAAACCCTCACCTGGTTCAGATTCATTGATGACATCTTTGGTATCTGGATTGAAGGCGAGGACACCTTATTCACATTCCTCCAGAACCTCAACAACTTCTCCCCCATTTGCTTCACCTGGTCTTACTCAACCCCTACAAGCCACCTTCCTAGACGTTGACCTTCATCTCAGAGATGGCTACATCAGTACCTCTGTCCATATCGAACCTACTAACCACCAGCAATACCTCCACTTCGACAGCTGCTACTCATTCCACACCAAGAAGTCCCTTCCGTACAACCTAGCCACCCGTGGTCATTGCATCTGCAGTGATGAGCAGCCCCTCTCAAAATATACCGAGGGTCTCACTGAAGCCTTCATTGACCGTAATTATCCTCCCATCCTTGTACAAAAACAAATCTTCCGTGCCTTATCTTCCCAGTCTCCCACCACCTCCCAAAGTCCCACAGTCTGGCCACAAGGGAGCATTCCCCTCGTAACTCAGTACCATCCAGGACTGGAGCAACTGAATTACATTCTCCACCAGGGTTTCAATTACCTCTTGTCTTCCCCTGAAATGAGAAATGTCCTGCCCACTATCCTTCCCAACCCTCCTACCGTGGTATTCTCCGTCCACCGAACCTACACAATTTACTCATCCATCCTTACACAACCCCTGCTCCCAATCCTGTACCTCATAGCTCATACCACTGTAATAGACCTAGATGCAAAACCTGTCCCATACATCCTCCTACCACCACCTACTCCAGTCCGGTCAGTAACATCAGCTATCCCATCAAAGGCAGGGCTACCTGTGAAGCCAGTAATGTGATTTACAAGCTAAGCTGCAACCTCTGTGCTGTATTCTATGTAGGAATGACAACCAACAAGTTGTCTGTCCATATGAATGGCCACCGACAAACTGTGGCCAAAAAACAAATGTACCACCCTGTTGCTGAACACGCTGCCAAACATGATATCCCTCATCTCAATGACTGCTTCACAGCCTGTGCCATGTGGATCCTTCCCACCAACACCAGCTTTTCTGAATTGCGCAGGTGGGAACTTTCCCTGCAATACATCCTACGTTCCCATAACCCTCCTGGCCTCAAACTTCATTAGTCACTGTCCTCACCCATCCAGCCTCCTCCCTGTTCCCATTCCAGCACTACACAGCCGTCATTTCACTGCCGTACCCAGTCTTTTAATTTCTTTTATTTCTCTCCTTTCCACTACTTACCCCCTCCCCCCTCTGCACCTTCTCTCCTGCCCTCTGTCTAAACTGCAATACTTCACTGTCCGCCAGTCCCACAATACTATCCCTCCCCCTCCCCGTCACAGCCTCCCTCCTCCTTACCCCCACACAGTCGCCACTCCCATGTGACACGTGTGCAAGTTGCATTTACGTGAGTGTGTGAGTGTGTGTATGTGTGTGCATGTGTATGTATGTGTGTCTGCTGCTGACAAAGGCCTTAGTGGCTGAAAGCTTTAATTGTGTGAATCTTTTTGTTGTGCTTATCACGACTCAGCATCTCCACTATATGGTGAGTAGCAACTTTCCTTCTCTGGTATTGTATTGAAGCAAAAAGAGGTATGCAAGTGCTTTTGAAAAGGTGGATTCATAAAAGGTGAAAGTCAAGCCGAGACCAAAAATGTTTTATATTTCAATGTACCAGAAGACAACGACTGGTCTCATATTTAAAATGGAATTTATTTTGACAGTTTTGTTGATTGAGATGCTGATACTGCTGCGTGTCATTTACATAATGATAATGAAATAATTAAAGAAGTTGTGCCATTATATAATAATTTATTCTCAGGAGTCTAAAGAATTGTATTGTGAATCTGTTGACCCTCCCAATCTGGCAGAAGCACTTACTGCATTGGAAGTAGCCTAGTGTTACACAGTATTAAGAAACATGATGAGATGTGCACAGAAATCATATATCAACACTTGAACTGCGACTGTGGTATTGCTTCCAGATAACAAATCATAACTGATCAATTCTTTGGTCCTCAGTAACTTTAACTGTTCATAATTTACGCAGAACCCTGTCTGCAATAATGTACCTACTACTGTACTGTACATATATCTTCTGTCTAAACACATTTGAAGTTAATACAAATATATTAAGAAGTTTCATTTTAATGTTAATCTCACTTTACTGTCTCCCTTCAAAAACATATGGGTTCTACTGTATTTAGATTTTTAACTGATGACATTGGAGGTCATTTTCCTCATTAATTTTGACATAATATAGACATTAGAGTGTTGAAGCATTGTTGCAGTTCCTCTTGCAACAGTAATATAAGGACCTGGCAAAATTATAGTCCTCTAACCTCTCTCACCTGAACTCCAGCTTGTAAGCTACAAAAGGTGCAGGCAAATGCCGGGATGGTTCCTTTCAAAGGGCACGTCCAACTTCCTTCCCCGTCCTTCCCTAATCCAATGAGACCAATGACCTCGCTGTCTGGTTTCCTTCCCCGAAACAACCTACCAACCACCCAACAATAGGTGCCTCTATTAATCCAACCCAGTGGAATGTTGGATTCTAACCTCTGTGGAAAACTGGGTTGGTGCGCCAATCAGTTCCGGAGGATCAGCAATCTGTCACTGAAGCAGGCATGATGATTATACTTCTCACATTTGAGTCATGATAAAATGTTTTGGAGTTAAATTAGGCACACATTCAGATCTCCATATTGGAGCTGCTTTAGTGTCATGAAATCCTAAGTCTAAGTCTACAGAATGAGAGCAACGATTCTTTCAGATACGCACATGCAGTTGCTGTTTGCTGATGGGAGATAACAGTTTGACAGAAACAGAAGAGGAATCAATTGGACTATTGTTGGTTTAAGTGAAGTACTCTGTAAAGGTGAAACTGCTGCTTTTGATTGTATTCTGAAAATCTCTTCTATTACTGTCATGAACCAAATGAAAAATTAAATAGCAATAGATTTTTAGCAAACAAAACTATTGTAGACAAGACAGTAGCATTAAAAGTAAGTCCTAGCAGAGTTACATGTTTGCTCATAAAAACTGCAGAAAGGATAAAATCCAAATAGTTGAAGCTTATTCTGGTGGAGAGATAGAAACCTTATATGAGTTCCTGAAAGAGTCCTGTGAAAAGGAGAGCCCTTGTGAGGCCAGTTGAGAAGCTACTTCATTGAGAAATAGCAAATCTAGTCATGAAATCTGACCATGGTTGGGAGAGTAGTGTGCAGACCATATGTCCCTCCATATCCTCATCTAGTGATGCCTACTGGCTGAGGATGACACGGTGGTTGGCTTCTGCTGTTGGACCTTCTGAGGCCTGTTTGGATGTTGTTTTTTATAAACTTGTAATTGGTGACTAATGCCAGAATTGAAACAAACAAGGAAAGTGATTCAAGTACTGGCAAATACTTAATAGATGAAAAAACAATCACAATGGGATACAAACTTCATGCCATGAAGAATATGCCCCACAACAGTGCTTCACCACCTGGCATCACTACAGATGATTTATTTATGCATTTATTTGGTATTCTCACCGATTCCCAGATGATATAACCAGTGCAACTGTGGTTCTCTAACAGTCAACAATGTTCCCATTGTTTCAACAACCACTGAACCAGGACATTGTTATCTCTTGCCAAACAGATGAACACACTAAATTGCAAATCAAGTACAATCTTATCAGTAAAGGCAGTGAGACAAAGGCTGCCACACTCTTAATTAGACTATATCAACAGTGACCATACACAGTGAACAATGGCTGCCTCCCACCATCTCCACCTCCCACTTAAACACTGCTACTAATGACAGTGTTCATGAACTACATTACACTCCTTTTCATTCTAATGACTCAGCTCATATCAACATCCTGTGTCCAACATACCAGATTATGGGTACCCTCCAGAGAACCACAATTGTTGATGAACAATCACCACTATATAAGACTGCCTCCCATTGCACAGAACTGGTATTTATGGGTTATTGTGGACAAATCTGTCCTACAAGTGAACTTCCTGTGCCAGACCTGAACTTTACGTTCTGCATGATACTGTACTATCTTCTTGAAGTTCTGTGGGATGACTAGTCATTGTCTGCTATGAGATACATTGCACCAAATAAATTTGGTTGTGCCAGCAATGGTGCACTGCTTGAGCTGGGTGATGTCACACTTATTATGGCTGCTCTGCAACCCATGTCACTTCACCATGACAACATCGCACTGACAACAGCCACACTGCACTCCAGGCCACCCCTGCCACATGAGCCACTCAACAAGCAGGAACACTGTGTGTACCTGCAACCACGCGGAGTTTTCACACCTCACAACCACAGCACATCAATACAGTGAGCCTGACCTCAACTATCACCCATGCATCATGGGAACATGAGGAGTACCTACAACAGCTGCCGCGTTGGGTGATCTACACTGATGTGTCATCTGCCATGATTGCCACGAACCAGGACCTGTCCACCATGTCACATTCCTCGGTATCCCACTATGATGCCATCTTCCACAAAGCCGAAGCACTAGGCATGACACCTGCACTGCATCCCATTATAATCAGTAACGACACCTGCATTACCAACACACCTACCATGACTACCACGCTGCGATGCTAGCTGCTGCCTCTATCAGCACCACCAGACGGTGTTTGTGAAAACACACCATGTACTTTGCATGGTTACAACAACCACATACTGGCCCCAGGCCCTTGCCACTAGGCAAATTATCACTGGACATGCACCAAGTTACATCTGCCGCCACTACAATTTGATTCTCTGCATGTATGGTTCGCACTCAGAGGGCATGATGCGGTCACTGGGACACAGACAACCGCAACTAGTTTTTGGTGCTTTTGAACCACCTCCACACCAACACCGATCTCATCAGCGACCTCCTGTTGCACACACAAACCACTGACAGATACAAGACAGTGAAGACTCTCATACTACAGCACCTGTCACATTCACCTGAACAACAACCCCACCTAGCCATCACTGAGATGTTGCTGGGCCACAATACCTTGTTACCACTACAGTGCAAGTTACACCTCCAAATAAATACAAACGTCTTACCATATCATGCTCTCTGGTCACTATGGCTTCTCAAGCTGCCTGAAAATGTACAGATTACCATGATGATGCATGAGGACAAACCACTGGAAACATGGTTATGCCTCGTCAACCAGATGCTTGCCCTCATGCAACATCACGCCTCGATAAATGCTCATATCGTCTCTGGCACTGATGTCAACACTGGTTGCATCTACAGCCAGCCTGTGCTAGCCTGCACACTGGCTGCACCCATGGAGACTACTGCACAGTGCTCACTGCGCAGTGCCTGGCCATCTGACAGTTGCTGAGCTTCCCCGACTTCAGCCGAGCTCTTCCACACCCTGCCTGAAGCAGCCTTGCAAGACCCCGCAGCAGCAGGGCACAAACAATCAGATACCATGATGGACACAGGCACTACATTTGTAGTGGAATGTAAACAACCACCTCCCGCATTCATGCCTGGCTGTTGACCCACGCCTAACTCTCACAATAACTCACCTAGTCAGGATTCTGTACCTACTCGGCCGCACCGACCCTGCTGGTTCCATGCATGCTTCAGTGCCGACACATGCCACAGTCATCCACCCTGCAGCTACCCAAACTAGTACAGTGACCTGACACAGGAGCATCAGGTTGCTCCCCTGCTCCAAACATCCTCACTACAAAACATGAGAACACTCATCATATCTTGTGTCTACATTCTAACAGCATGCAGCTCTTCGTCTACAACAACCAGCTTAGAGCGAACTTCCTAGTCGACACAGGAACCAATGTTAGCATGCTGCCATCTCAGCTGGCACCTGGAAAATGTACACCATCTGCTATGCAACTGCAAGCCATGAATGATTCAGTGATTCCTGTGATAGGCATGGCCTCTATCACAGTTCAACTGGACAACCACATCCCTCTCCCATGAATGTTTTACATGGCCAACATCATAGTGTCCATGTAGGGTGCAGATTTTTTAAGCCGTTATAATCTTTTGACAGACCTGGGTAGGGCCTTACTACTACATCATCACAGCTGCATACTAATCAGTGGAGTAAGCAGTGACCACCTACTGACGGACAAGACTCTGCCGCCTTCTCCTCCTACCTCTGAAACAGTACTGGACCCTGTGCTAAAGTGCCAGGCATTGTTCAAGGGGCTTAAAACCATGACTACTGCATACACCAACCACCAATGCAACCAGTGCCAGCTCACAGGCAGCTAACGAACACTTCCACAACCACTGCTCTGCGTCTACAGCACAACTGCACATCACACAGCAACAGCTGTCATTGCACCAGCAACAATGAGAGCTGTCCGCCCATGTTGCTGCCAAGCCTTCAGAACCACAGGTCAGTCCCGTGGCTCTTACTTCCGGTGCTGATGCTCCCATGAGAGAGCTGCATGAAAACAGTGATATTGTTCTCGCGAGTGGGGTCAAGTGTAAACAGTAATATCGCCTCCGCGGGCAGATTGTGTGCCTCTACTGCTACTTCACATCAGCCCCATAAAAAGATTAACATCATATATGATGAGCTACCCAAGCATGACTCATGCCCCATCCTCACAGCTTTACTTCTGCCAGTACCTCGTCTCCTACCTTCCAAACTTTACAGAAGCTCTCCTGCGAACCTTGCAGAACTAGCACTCCTGAAAGAAAGGATATTGCGGAGACATGGCTTAGCCACAGCCTGGGGGATGTTTCTAGAATGAAATTTTCACTCTACAGTGGAGTGTGCGCTGATATGAAACTTCCTGGCAGATTAAAACTGTGTGCCGGACCGAGACTCAAACTCAGCACCTTTGCCTTTCGCGGGCAAGTGCTCTACCATCTGAGCTACCGAAGCACGACTCACGCCCGGTACTCACAGCTTTACTTCTACCAGTACCTCGTCTCCTACCTTCCAAACTTTACAGAAGCTCTCCTGCGAACCTTGCAGAACTAGCACTCCTGAAAGAAAGGATATTGCGGAGACATGGCTTAGCCACAGCCTGGGGGATGTTTCCAGAATGAGATTTTCACTCTGCAGCGGAGTGTGCACTGATATGAAACTTCCTGGCAGATTAAAACTGTGTGCCGGACCGAGACTCAAACTCAGCACCTTTGCCTTTCGCGGGCAAGTGCTCTACCAGTTTTAATCTGCCAGGAAGTTTCATAACAGCGCGCACTCTGCTGCAGAGTGAAAATCTCATTCTGGAAACATCCCCCCGGCTGTGGCTAAGCCATGTCTCCACAATATCCTTTCTTTCAGGAGTGCTAGTTCTGCAAGGTTCGCAGGAGAGCTTCTGTAAAGTTTGGAAGGTAGGAGATGAGGTACTGGCAGAAGTAAAGTTGTGAGGACAGGGCGTGAGTTGTGCTTGGGTAGCTCAGTCGGTAGAGCACTTGTCCGCGAAAGGCAAAGGTCCCGAGTTCGAGTTTTGGTCCGGCACACAGTTTTAATCTGCCAGGAAGTTTCATATCAGTGCACACTCCACTGTAGAGTGAAAATTTCATTATAGAAACACCCCCCAGGCTGTGGCTAAGCCATGTCTCCACAATATCCTTTCTTTCAGGAGTGCTAGTTCTGCAAGATTCGCAGGAGAGCTTCTGTAAAGTTTGGAAGGTAGGAGACGAGGTACTGGCAGAAGTAAAGCTGTGAGGATGGGGCATGAGTCATGCTTGGGTAGCTCAGTTGGTAGAGCACTTGCCCACGAAAGGCAAAGGTCCCGAGTTCGAGTCTCGGTCCAGCACACAGTTTTAATCTGCCATGAAGTTTCGTATCAGCGCACACTCCGCTGTAGAGTGAAAATTTCATTCTAGAATCATACATGATGGTACTGAACACAGAATTAATACGAGCCCTGATCCACTGGTCTGATGGTGCCTCACCACCTTGCCCCTCACAAACTAAAGGCAGCCAAGGCCACGATCAAGGGACTCTTAGGCGAGGGCACCATCAGGCCATCAGAGAGTGTGCAAGACTTGCTGATTGCTATAAGAATGAAAAAAGATAAAACATTGCGTCTGTGTGGGAACTATAGACATTTGAATGTGTGCACCATTGTTAGTAGTTACTCAGTGCCCAATATTCAGAACTTCTCCCAGAAAGCGGCTGGTGCAAGCATCTTTAGGGCAATTGACTGCAAAAGAGCTTATTCACAAATCCCAATGGCCACAGAGGAAATCCCAAAGATGACAATAATTACACCATTTGGTCTATCTGAATTCCTCTTTATACCCTTCAGACAAAAGAACACAGCCCAGAGTTCACAACAGTTTATTTACATTTTTTTTTTTTTTTTTTTTTTTTTTTTTTTTTTTTTTTTTTTTTTTTTTTTTTACCAAGCCCTTTTGCTGTTGTTACTTGTGTGACGTAATTATCTTCTCACAAACAGCTCAAGATCATGAGAAACACCTCCAAGTGGTATACGACAAACTAGCAGAGCATGGTGTTGTGGTCAATCAGGACAGTACCAACTTCGGCAACTCCTACACTCGTAGGCCACCTCTTCGATGCATCGGGCATCTACCCCACCCCGGAAAAGATAGACCAAATCTGGAACCTGTCACCCCCGGTGGGCTATCAAGAGTTGCACCATTTTTAGGGGTAATTTATTTTTACTGACACCACCCCCATGCCGCAGAAACACTTCTGCCACTCACAGAATCACTCCGTGACAAGAACATGTCAGGAAAACTTAAGCTCACTTGGACTCCTGACACACAAGCAGCTTTTGAGAACATCAGAACCGAGCTCACTCAGACCACCTCCCTGACACTCCGATCACTGGATGCCCATATGGTTATAACGACTGATGCAAGTGACCTGACAGTGTGGCAGAGCTACAACAGGAAGACTGCAGTGGAACCCAACCCCTACGGTTTTTCTCGCAGAAACTTTCCAGTTCCCAGAAAATGTTTTTAACCTTCAACCATGAGCTTTTGGTGATATAAGAGGCAGTTCAGTACTTCCGAGATGACGTAAAGGCCAGCCACTTACTATCTGCATAGACCACCATCCTCTGGCAGATGCTATTAAAAACCCACCAGCCAATACATCCCCTCAACAATTCTGCCATCTAGACTTGATTTCACGATATAGTATGGATGTCCACCATGTACGGAGAGCAGAAAACATGGTGGCCGACTACCTCTCTTGACTTGCCACATCTTTCTCTGCCTCGTGATGGCTGGGTGTTGTGTGCTGTCCTTAGGTTAGTTAGGTTTAAGTAGTTCTAAGTTCTAGGGGACTGATGACCATAGATGTTAAGTCCCATAGTGCTCAGAGCCATTTGAACCAATTTTTGAACTTGCCACATCAGCACACCTTGACTTTGACCAACTAATGGAGGCACGAGCAACTGACACCAACCTTCAAAATCTTCTATGTGGACATACAATGGGCCTCCAGCTCAAGCAATGCACCATTGCAGGCACAACCAAACTAGTTTGGTGCAATGTATCCCTATAGTAGGCAATGACCAGTCATCCCATAGAACTTCAGGAAGATGATTTTTGACCTCCTCCACAACTTACCTCACCCTGGAGTACGCCCGACAATGGAACTCATAATGTAATGTTTTGTTTGGACTGGCATTAAATGTGACTGCACTGCATGGATGGGAGCCTGTATCCAATGCCAAAGGACCAGGAAGGGATGTCACACCCAACCGCCCTCCAGGAAATTCCCCATCCCGAAGGGTTGTTTCAAACATGTCCATGTAGACATGGTGGGCCCACTCCCAAAGGACGACTCGATGGGTGGAGGCCACAACGCTGACTGGCATCTCGGCCGACATCGCCACCCGAGCTTTTGTCACACTATGGATTGCACACTTTTGCTGCCCAGGGTCCCTGACAACTGACCAGGGCCAGCAGTCTGAGCCAGCCCTGTTGTCCAAACTCTGCTGCCTCTGTGGGTGCAATGAGTTCCACACAATGGCCTACCATCCACAATCTGGTGGATTTGTGGAATGGTGGCACAGTACCCTCAAGAAAGCACTCGTATGCCATGACACAGAGTGGACGGAGGTCCTCCCCTGGGTGCTGGTGGGCATACGAGCTGCCTACATAGAAGATCTGGATGGCTCACTGGCAGAGGTGCTCTATGGAGAACTGATCATCTTACCAGCAGAGTTCATATCACAAACCACCGACCCCATGGACATCAACCTGCCAGATGAAGTAAAACATGTCAGGAATCACATCTGCCACGTCCGCATCCCACTGCCATTCCACGATGCCTAACTGACTATCTTTGTAGACAAGGATGTCCAAACGTGTACACACATCATGGTCAGGACTGACGCCATCAAACCTGCCCTCCAGCCCATGTACAGTGGCCTGTACAAGCTGTTGAAATGAGGGCCAAATTCTTTTGATATCTTGCAAGCTGGAAAAATGGCAACAGAGTCACTGATGACCTGCCTAAAATGTGCGTTGACTTTAGTGGACACACCCAGTGTCTACCCTCCACCAGGCCCCTCAAGTCAATTTACAAGACATTTCCGTAACACTGCAGGACTCACTACTTGTGGTTATGGCTAAATTCGACAATAGACAGATAGACAGTTGGGCTACTGCAAGATCTTGAGGTCATTAGAGCACTCCACGCCCATTAGGCCTATGATCAACACAGCAGGTCTGATATCCACTCTTTATTTGGATGGCTACCTGCTCTTGTTGGCCCGAGCACTTAATAATGACAATTGTCCACCCTGAACACTGCTGCCGGCAGACCAACAGCCTCACCAACAATGGACAACACACCAGCACCTACCAACACCTCAATGGACACCACTACTGCCCCATCGGCACTGTTTCTGATGCCAAGGGCCGCCATTTACAGCCGCCCAAGCACCTGGCGGGCTACGATATGTTGCCCCTTGCCATCGCCAGCAGGACAACATATCACGACGTACACCAGTCACTGTGTCCCACACTTGTGGGGAGGTAGCGAGAACAACTGTATCTATGCCAGATCAGTTCTCTGCAGTAAGTGCCCTATGCTACACGCATTGTGCATATGCTGGGAGAATAGAAGTATTCATAGTAAGCGACAGGAGTGTGAGTGATTATTTAACACTGTAATTACCATGCCTTCTCCCCACTAGCTACAATGTAAAAGAAGGTGCCCCTGTAACTCCAAAACTATTTTCTGCACTCCTAGAAAAAAAAATGTAAACTAAATTGGACAAGAAAGGCAGCTGATCAAAACAAATATTAGATTACAGCCCAGTTTACCAAAAGAAGACTGAGGCCATGACCACTGGACAGATGGGACAGGGATTAATGAAAGAAAGCTGAATTCAGTTGGTAACAGGAAGCTGAAGAACCTACTGCAATCCTATGTTGCACAGTGACTCAAGGTGACCACACCATCATGTGATTGAACCAACTAATAATGATGATGATGATGATGATATAAAAAAAACAGAGAGGCAACATTAACATGATAACACTGTGAAATCTGTTGGCAAACACTTGGTTGAAAGTACAGATTCAGTTGAAAGTTGATGAAGTAGTGTCATTTTTGTCTCAGGAATTCACAAATAATAAAAATGTGCACATATAAACCATCTGCTAATACTGTTATCAGTAATAATCAGTTTCATGAATGTAACTACTTCATCATCATCATCAGTTACCTGCTATATTAGCAGGTCCTTTGCCTCTCCATTTTCTGCGATCCATTGCTTCCTTCTTAAGGCTGCTGTATGTTGTACCGTCCATCATGTCATCCAGTATCTGGAATCTCTTCCTTCCTCGCTTCCTTTTCCCTTCTACATAACCTTCTAAAACTGTTTTTATCAGTCCATCATTCTTTCTCAATATATGCCCAATCCAATTTCTTTTTCTTATCTTTATTACATCTAGTAACTGTCTTTTCTCTCCCACTCTTCTCAGTACCTCTTCATTTTTTACTCTGTCCATCCAACTTATTCTTTCCATCTTCCGCCATGTCCAGATCTCAAAAGCCTCCAGCCTTTCTCTGTCTTTTTTCCTCATAGTCCATGTTTCAGCGCCATATAGAAGAACACTCCATACAAGACATTTTATGAGTCTCTTTCTGAGTTCTCTGTCCAGACTGCTGCAGAAGATTCTCCTTTTCTTATAAAACACCTCTTTTGCCATTGCTATCCTTGTTTTAATTTCTGTGGTGCACTTCCAGTCGGTGTCTATCCTGCTTCCAAGATACTTAAAATTTTGCACCTGTTCTAGTGTTTCTCCATTCAGCACAATTTTTATTTCCTTATTTCCTCCTATTGCCAATACTTTTGTTTTATTTGTGTTAATTTTCATTCCATATTTTTTTCCATTAGTTGCAATGGTGTCCACCAAATCCTGTAATTCTTTTTCCCCTGTGGCTAGAAGGACCATGTCATCAGCAAATCTCAAGCACCCTACTCTTCTTCCTCCAATTTCTACTCCTTTGTCATCTAATGAGCATTGGTCAATCATATTTTCCAAGTACAGGTTGAAAAGAGTAGGTGATAGACAGCATCCTTGTCTTACTCCTTTCCCTAGTGTGATCCAGTTTGTACTTTCTCCTCTCACTTTAACTGAAACTTTTTGATTAAGGTATAATGAGTTTATAAGTCTTCTGGTTTTCCAGTCCACTCTCTTTTCCCTCATAATAGTCACCAGCTTGTCCCAAACCACATTGTCAAATGCCTTTTCTAAATCGATGAAGCACATATATAGGTCTCTTCCTTTTTCAATAAACCTTTCTCCCAAGATTCGTAGGAGCCCTATTGCATCTCTGGTGCCCGTATTCCATCTAAAGCCAAACTGCTCCTCGCCGAGATTCTCCTCTATTACTTTTTCAAGTCTTTTATTAATTATTCTTAACATCACTTTGGCTGCATGTGAAATGAGGCTGATTGTCCTGTGCTCACTGCATTTCTTGGTTCCTTGTTTTTTCGGTAATGGAATCATTACTGTTGTCAAAAAGTCCTCTGGCCATTCACCACTGTCATATATTTTATTACATAACCTCAATATTTCTCTTATTCCATTGTGGTTCAAGCATTTTAGTATTTCTCCCGGTATTGTATCTGTACCTACTGCTTTGCCATTTTTCATTGCAGCAATGGCAGACTTTACTTCTTCCATTATGATGGTCGGTCCTTTCTCTTCATCACTTACACTGTTGTGTGATTCAAGTTCCAGAGTTTCTGGTTTGCTGTTTGTGTCATATAGCTCTTTTATATATTCTTCCCATCTCTGGAGGACATCGTCACGATCTTTGTACACTACCTCTTTGTCTTTACTCAAAATTTCCATAGTAGCTCTTCCTGCTCTGTTTTGTTTCCATGTCATAGTCTTTACTCTGTTGTATAGTGAGTCATATCTTCCCTTCCTGTCCAGTTCTTCAATTTCATCACATTCCTCTTTTAGCCATTTTTTCCTAGCCTGCTCTGTTTCTCTTCGCAGTTCGTTATTTAACCTTTGGTATATCTTTCTTGCATCTTCAGTGTTCTTGTTTTTCAATTTTCTTCTCTCCTCCATCTTGGAAATCATTTCTTGTGTGACCCATGGTTTTTTTGACCTTTTCCCTTTTACATATCCTACATTTTGCTGCCTGCTTTAATGATTCCTTCTTTCAGCATATTCCAGTACTCGATGGCATTATCAGGTGCTTCTTTGTCTCGTAATGTGTTTAGAAAGTCCCGAGACAGCATTTCTGTAATTTGTTCTTTGTTGGACCTTATCTTCTCTAAATCCCACTTCTTCACCGTTGTCGCCTTTTTCAGTTTTTTCATTCTTATTTCTATTTCTGCCATAAGTAAGTTGTGGTCACTATTAATATCTGCACCTGGTAATGTGTGCACCTTCTTGATTCCATTCCTGTATCTTTCTTCTACCAGTATAAAATCGATTTGGTTTCTGTATTTATCCCCTGGTGATTTCCAAGTGTAGAGCCTCCTCTTGTGGTTCTTGAACCATGTGTTTGCCGCTATCAGCTGCCTTTCCCTGCAGAAGTCAATTAACCATTCACCTCTGTCATTTCTCTTTCCAAGACCATGACTGCCTACTATGTTTCCCTCTTTCCCTTCTCCCACAATGGCGTTCCAGTCTCCCATTACTATTTTGCAGCATTTTTTATTTTCGTCCATTATTCTCTCTATTACATTGTACGTTTCCTCTACAATTTGGTCATCATGTTCTGAAGTTGGCTTATACACTCCTGGAAATGGAAAAAAGAACACATTGACACCGGTGTGTCAGACCCACCATACTTGCTCCGGACACTGCGAGAGGGCTGTACAAGCAATGATCACACGCACGGCACAGCGGACACACCAGGAACCGCGGTGTTGGCCGTCGAATGGCGCAAGCTGCGCAGCATTTGTGCACCGCCGCCGTCAGTGTCAGCCAGTTTGCCGTGGCATACGGAGCTCCATCGCAGTCTTTAACACTGGTAGCATGCCACGACAGCGTGGACGTGAACCGTATGTGCAGTTGACGGACTTTGAGCGAGGGCGTATAGTGGGCATGCGGGAGGCCGGGTGGACGTACCGCCGAATTGCTCAACACGTGGGGCGTGAGGTCTCCACAGTACATCGATGTTGTCGCCAGTGGTCGGCGGAAGGTGCACGTGCCCGTCGACCTGGGACCGGACCGCAGAGACGCACGGATGCACGCCAAGACCGTAGGATCCTACGCAGTGCCGTAGGGGACCGCACCGCCACTTCCCAGCAAATTAGGGACACTGTTGCTCCTGGGGTATCGGTGAGGACCATTCGCAACCGTCTCCATGAAGCTGGGCTACGGTCCCGCACACCGTTAGGCCGTCTTCCGCTCACGCCCCAACATCGTGCAGCCCGCCTCCAGTGGTGTCGCGACAGGCGTGATGGAGGGACGAATGGAGACGTGTCGTCTTCAGCGATGAGAGTCGCTTCTGCCTTGGTGCCAATGATGGTCGTATGCGTGTTTGGCGCCGTGCAGGTGAGCGCCACAATCAGGACTGCATACGACCGAGGCACACAGGGCCAACACCCGGCATCATGGTGTGGGGAGCGATCTCCTACACTGGCCGTACACCACTGGTGATCGTCGAGGGGACACTGAACAGTGCACGGTACATCCAAACCGTCATCGAACCCATCGTTCTACCATTCCTAGACCGGCAAGGGAACTTGCTGTTCCAACAGGACAATGCACGTCCGCATGTATCTCGTGCCACCCAACGTGCTCTAGAAGGTGTAAGTCAACTACCCTGGCCAGCAAGATCTCCAGATCTGTCCCCCATTGAGCATGTTTGGGACTGGATGAAGTGTCGTCTCACGCGGTCTGCACGTCCAGCACGAACGCTGGTCCAACTGAGGCGCCAGGTGGAAATGGCATGGCAAGCCGTTCCACAGGACTACATCCAGCATCTCTACGATCGTCTCCATGGGAGAATAGCAGCCTGCATTGCTGCGAAAGGTGGATATACACTGTACTAGTGCCGACATTGTGCATGCTCTGTTGCCTGTGTCTATGTGCCTGTGGTTCTGTCAGTGTGATCATGTGATGTATCTGACCCCAGGAATGTGTCAATAAAGTTTCCCCTTCCTGGGACAATGAATTCACGATGTTCTTATTTCAATTTCCAGGAGTGTACACCTGGACAATCAGTAAATCTTTTTGTGCTCCTTTCAGCCTTACACCAATAACCTGGTCATTTGCATAGTCTACATATTCCACACATTTAGCCAATTCCTTTGTCATAATCATTCCTACTCCATTAATTCCTTTTACTTCTCCCCCTGAGTAGTAGAATACGTATTCATCTGACTGCAACTCTCCATGTCCATTCCAGCTTACCTCAGCAACTCCTACGAGGTCCATATGATTCTTTTCCATCTCTCTTTTAAGGTTTTCTAGTTTTCCTGCTTGTAGCAGAGTTCTGACATTCCAGTACCAATTCTCATTTTGATTTTTTGCCTCCTTTCAAGTTGTCCCCCCCGGAGATCCGAACGGGGGACTATTTTACCTCCGGACACTGATTTAACATGAGAGGAAGCCATTTTTTGTGCATAAAATGGAGACTGCATACGCAGGGAAGATAATCTGCGGTGGTATTCCGTTGCCTTCCGCAGTTCTGGAGGCCGCCCCTAACATGAGATACAGACGCCTTTTGCAGCTGCCCGCTCCGGGTCAGACGCTGCATGAGAAGTATAGGTTGGAAAATGAAAGACCGCTAGCTCTCGAAACCTAATAGCGTCAGGGTCGGAAAAGAACAAGAGCTGGCCGAGGGTGGCCAGATAGGAAAGATAAAAGTGAGGAGCCTGGCATAAGTAAGTGGAAGCAATGCCAGGACTCAGCTCGGGGCCCCGTGGTCGCAAGCCACGTATCACTAGGTGTGACTCCCTTCACCACTTTATAATTTGTCTGTAGTTACAAAAGAGTGAAAAGGAAACAGCTATAGAGAAACTGAAATACCTGAGATACAGCATAATTTATTCCCTACAAATAATAGTCACATCTTACTATATTAAATCTGTTTTTCACTTTTTTTCTATATACGTTTAGCTCTAGTGCACTTCTACTTACCTTTCCAACAGCAACCTTCAGCATCACACCATGGAAATTTGTTCTCCGTTTAACAAGTGGCACATTAGGTATGTTCAGAGGACTACCATTTGCATCATATGTCCGGTATGTAATTTTATGGAGTGTATAACCGTGTCTCATTCTGTACACTTCCATTATGCTGCTTGCATTTGCCACAATTAATTCACAGTTCAGAAAGATATCTAACCCATCAAGCAGAACATCGACACTGGCAAACTTGGGAAGAAACAGCAGCCACTTACTGAAGGGCAGAACATTTTGTTCTGATAGCTGTGGGAATACCAGATAGAATGAAATCATTGCATGACATACATTTAACAAAAATGTGTTGCTGATTACTCAATAAATGAAAAAAATGATGCTTAAGCCTGTCAACAATAACTTAAAAATGCTTATTATTTAGGTAGGTATTCAGATATCACATAACATTTTAAAACATGCCTAACACTCATTCAGTATCAGCTAAAATACATGGCACACTGGTAGGCCACCACGGCAGTCCAAGCACACTGTGCACTGACCATGAGTATCGTTGACTAAAGCAGCAATTTAGTGCTTACGCATCATGATGAGGTCAATTTATTAGAAGTTTTAACCTTCTAAGAGCTTATGAAAAGTATTGTGGGGTGGAGGGAGACTGTCAAGACATATTCAGCACACTAGGTATAACTTCCGCGTTAGCAAAAATGGCTACACATAAAATGACAATGTTTAAAGAGGAAGATGAAATTCAGTTTCTGCCAAAAGAGTGAAGCTACATTTGTTATACTGATTACATACTTTTTCATTATATATAATATGATTTATGGCTCCATTAGAATAAAGTCATTGAAATCTAGTAAGAAGTAAAAAAAAATATACACTTCATTCAAGTGCAATACAAGAGGCTCACTTAAATTTATATAAAAATCAAACAATGGAAACCCAAGGTAGGGATACCAATAATGTAGAAAAATATAGATTGCTACTTACCATAAGGGAGACATGTTAAGCTGCAAACAGGCCTTATTAAAAGACATTTATGAAGAGGTTTTGGCCACTGCCTTCATCAACAAAAGAGAAACACACACTATTCATACACACAAGTATGCACACCTCATGCACACATGATTGTCAACTCTCCATCTGGCCTGAAATGTGGGAGGTGGCGGTCATGTGTGCACAAGGTGTGCCTGCTTGTGTGTATGAATGGTGTGCATTTCTCTTTTGTTGATGAAGGCTGTGACCAAAAGACCTGTGTAAGTTCTTTTAATTATACCTGTTCACAGCTTAACATGTCTTCTTTATGATAAGTAGAAATCTGTACTTTCCTACATTCTTAAATTTATGTAATGTTTAAATATTATTCACAGAGAAGATTCCAGTGAAATTCAATGCATGAACTTTACAAGAATATAGATAACTGCAGAACAGAGCAAATCCTCACAACTCCTATGTGATTGATACGTAAGGGATTATAGTATATTGCTACAGTCATCATTCAAACACCAATGGTAGATGTAAAAGAATATTCAGTACTACCCATTTTTTTTAAAGCAGTCAGTCTAAATAATGACAGAAGCACCCTGACACTCCTGAAGAAGAGACAGGAACAGATGACAAAAGGTCATGGAGATGACTAAAACTTTATGTCCTTTAGATACATCAGTCATAATGCATGGTCTGCATACCAACCAAGGAGGAGTGTGCAGGAATACACATATTCCAAGAGGGGTAGGTGGAGGTCTTGATAGAAGGTCTTATGGCACAGTCCAACTATTAATCCCTATGAAGTCTGAGGGTCAGGGGGTTGGTGACTCTTGTATGAAAAATTCATTTGACAAGTCGAATAATTAAGAAACTGTCATATGAAGATTGCTTAAGTGGGCAAGAGTTGGTATCACAAGACCTGAAAAGATGAGATAGCCACTTTAGTGAAGAGACTAATTTGGAAGGTGAAGGTAAAAGTAGCCACTCTTATTCTATGATGAGGTGCTGGGTCCAATAATTTCTAAATCTAAGATGTCCCTCAACAATAAACATGGCAACCAATCTCATTCAGCTTCAGATCAGGCCCCGGTAAATATCTAATGAGGAGCCATATTCATTACACAAATCTGGACAATGGAGGAGGGAGGAGGAGGAGGATAAGACAGGGGGGAGGGGGGGTTAGGAGAAATCTTCAACATGTCTTTTATGTCTTTAGAATGTAACCACATAAGAAGAGACCACTGATGCTGTCACAAAATGAGCCACACATGGTGTTCAGCAAGAACTGATGCAGTGGGAGAAATACCATCTTGAAGAAAGAGACCTGGAACTTTTGTTGATCTCTGTCACCTCAGTAGCCTATGGAGCATGACCACACTGGAATGAAGAATTATATGTTCGCAGTGAGGAGGCATATTGACACCAGCATTCCTTATTACTGCATTTAATTAGATAGTGAGCCTTTGCACAGAGCTGCTTGAATGTGCTGAGGACAATTCATGAAGGATATAACTTTAGATGGTTCCGAATAGCTGTTGCAATCTCTTCGGTCCACCATGGTATTGGCTGCTGGATGAGGGAGGGCAGTAGAAAACAGCTACAATGACACTGGTGATGTCTCCCACAATTTCACTGATGTAACCTGATGGAGGGTGGATGAAAGTGATGGAGAGTTGACTAAAGTGACAGCAAAGGTTTACAACTGCCATTTGATTCTTTGCAGAGCACAGTATGGTAACTGGTCCATTGGGTGGTGACACAGGAGCGACAGGATCACTGGAAATCGGTCACTGTCACATAGATCATTGTGTAGTGACCATTGTAGCAAAACCACAATATTTAGGGAAGAGTTTGTAAGGTCAATGTGGCATTGGAGTGGGCAGGAGTACCATATTTTAGGAGGAATGGATCAAGATCAGAAAGGAGTTGGTCAATTGAAGGCTGCTACCAGATGATGTGGTACTCCCCCACAAGGGGTAGTTGCACATTGGAATTCCTAAGTAGGAGAAAAGAGGGGAGAGTTATCAGACTAAGGTGTGATTAAGGCTGCCAGGTCAAGGTAAGTACCTGCTCTGTCTGGAGGTAAACAAGATTTTGTAAATTGTGGTCACTGGGGTCATTGGCACTTTAACTGCTATTGTTTTCAATGTGGTTTGGGGGAATGCACTCACTGATAATATCTATGTGAACCAACTTACAGATCTCACCAGGTGCTGTCTTTGGGGCAGTGTGGTTTTGAAAGAATTCATGGTAACCTCAATGATCTGCACAGAAGAATTTCTGTCTGTCTGTAGAGACTGCTAGGGCCTCATGGGCCCTAGGTGACAGCTTTGGTCTTTTCACTGTGTCAGATATCTGAAATGATGCTGCCTACTCTGAATGAGGGCTCTCCCCTAAGGTAAGTCTTTCCGCTCCCGGGACTGGAATGACTCCTTACCCTCTCCCTTAAAACCCACATCCTTTCGTCTTTCCCTCTCCTTCCCTCTTTCCTGATGAGGCAACAGTTTGTTGCGAAAGCTTGAATTTTGTGTGTATGTTTGTGTTAGTTTGTGTGTCTGTCGACCTGCCAACACTTTCATTTGGTAAGTCACATCATCTTTGTTTTTAGGTATATTTTTCCTTCGTGGAATGTTTCCTTCTATTATAACCATATATATATATAAACAAAGATGATGTGACTTACCAAATGAAAGTGCTGGCAGGTCGACAGACACACAAACGAACACAAACTCAAACATACACACAAAATTCAAGCTTTTGCAACAAACTGTTGCCTCATCAGGAAAGAGGGAAGGAGAGGGAAAGACAAAAGGATGTGGGTTTTAAGGGAGAGGGTAAGGAGTCATTCCAGTCCCGGGAGCGGAAAGACTTACCTTAGGGGGAAAAAAGGACGGGTATACACTCGCACACACACACATATCCATCCACACATATACAGACACAAGCAGACATCTTAGAAATTAGGCACTAATTGCAGATAGCAATAACTGGGAGAAATGTTCAAAACAAGACATACCGCAAACATAATAGTGTTCCACAAAATTCCTACTTGCAAACCAGCTACAAGTCTGCTTGCGTCAGCTGTCAATTTTTCATAGCAGATAACTACATGTCTGATGGCACAATGGCTGTTGGCACTTTGAGAGAAAAAACAGAGAGGTAACCATCTTGATCTAATAGCACTGAGGCATAATTTGCGGAATAAAATATGGTGAAAGTTTTCACATATTAATCTCCCCTGCTCATACATGATGGTCATGTGGTTAAATGTTGTGCATGGAATATAGTACCAACTTCTAACCCCCAGTTTCGCACCAAGAAGGTCCAGCAAAGACAGCCATGGGCTACACCCAATGTCTATCTTTAGAGCTAACTACTGCAAACAATATTTTGTTCTGGGACTGCATCTCAATTGGGATGAGGACCTTTATGGCCACAGAAATTTATCTGGGTTTTGCTAAAATTGCCATTTTTTAATATAAACGAGCTGGTCAGTTGCAAGAAACCATAGTATTGTTTCAGTGTGATGAGCTGCTTGTTGTTAGAATTGGCTAAATAAGTAGTTTAGTGGAATGATGGGAAAACACTTGTGAAAGTAGATGAGTATTATGTAATGGATAAGAACTCTGTGCTCCAGATTCTTGTGTGTGTGTGTGTGTGCGCGTGGGGGTGGGGGGGGGGGGGGGTAGAGGGGGGGGGGAGTGTAGGTGACCCCTTATGTCCTCCTCACCCCTCCTCCCCCACCCCCTTGTGTGGACACTAAAGAGGGGGGCAATCTGCAGGCACGGTGTGAAGTGTTACAACACAAAACAGCACAGGAACAATGCAGAAGTTCGCATGTTATACACAAGCTGCTACACAGGGTCTTTTCAACACACAAAAGCTGAAATTTTGGGACCTTGCAGGAAGAGTGGAAGATGTGGCTACTGAGAGCTGACCATTTGTTAGACAAGATTGCAGATTGTAGGCTGATAATGACAAAGATGAAATGACATGAAATTCGGTGCTCCTGAGGACAGCTTGGGGAAAAATGAGAGTGAGTGAGTGAGTGAGTGAGCAAGTGAGAAAAATTATCAAGCAGGGGCAGACAAGGAACTGATCAACAAGAGGAGGGCCCAGAGAGGTCTGAAAAGAAGTGTTTCATGTACTGCTCTGCAGAAAGCATTCTAACTTTGCCTTCTGAAGCCATGTCAGCCTATTGTCAATTTAATTTTCAGACATTGAGTGTGATTCCTGGATTCATTCTGATTTCTATCACTTAAAGACATTCACTTTTTCCATTCCTTGTCAAATGGACTTTCATACAGTCCAGTGCTTGGATCTTTAAGCATTCGACTGTGTATTTGTTACCTGATCTCAGTCTTGAAATACTACACTGACGCTGCCCCTGCGGGCTAATCACTGCAGGTAATAGACTTCATGTGCACAGACATTTACACCTTGTGCACAGACATCTACACCAAGTTGGCCACCAGTATACCTATACCTGGAGCAATTAGGCAAGATTAGTTGTCAACAAGGTTGTAACAATGGAAAATTGTACTGAAATGCAGGAGGATCTGCAGCGAATTGATGCATGGTGCAGGGAATGGCAATTGAATCTCAATGTAGACAAGTGTAATGTGCTGCGAATACACAGAAAGATAGATCCTTTATCATTTAGCTACAAAATAGCAGGTCAGCAACTGGAAGCAGTTAATACCATAAATTATCTGGGAGTACACATTAGGAGTGATTTAAAATGGCATGATAATATAATGTTGATCGTCGGTAAAGCAGATGCCAGACTGAGATTCATTGGAAGAATCCCAAGGAAATGCAACCCGAAAACAAAGGAAGTAGGTTACAGTACGCTTGTTCGCCCACTGCTTGAATACTGCTCAGCAGTGTGGGATCCGTACCAGATAGGGTTGATAGAAGATATAGAGAAGATCCAACGGAGAGCAGCGCGCTTCGTTACAGGATCATTTAGTAATCGCGAAAGCGTTACGGAGATGATAGATAAACTCCAGTGGAAGACTCTGCAGGAGAGACGCTCAGTAGCTCGGTACGGGCTTTTGTAAAAGTTTTGAGAATATACCTTCACCGAAGAGTCAAGCAGTATATTGCTCCCTCTTACGTATATCTCGCGAAGAGACCATGAGGATAAAATCAGAGAGATTAGAGCCCACACAGAGGCATACCGACAATCCTTCTTTCCACGAACAATATGAGACTGGAATAGAAGGGAGAACCGATAGAGGTACTCAAGGTACCCTCCGCCACACACCGTCAGGTGGCTTGTGAAGTATGGATGTAGATGTAGATGTAGATGTAGATGAACCAGTGGATAAGGAAGAAGTTAAGGTACAGTGTGTGCTTCCTCGGAGCTGCAGGTCATGGAAGATGAAGATTTCCGGTTGTCATATGGTAGACACATTACACCAAACGAGATCAACAGGTCATGCCAATGTCATGTCAACCACGCACACCTGCATGTTTCACCTACTCAATCGAAAGGTAAAAAATGTCATGTGACTAGGGCCTCCCGCTGGATAGACCATTCGCCAGGTGCAAGTCTTTCAATGTGATGCCACTTTGGCGACTCGCGAGTCGATGGGGATGAAATGATGATGATTAGGACAACACAACACCCAGTCTCTGAGCGGAGAAAAACTCCAACCCAGCCGGGAATCTAACCCGGGCCCTTAGGATTGACATTCTGTCATCCTGACCAGTCAGCTACCAGAGTCGAACAATCAAATGGTGACATGACATGGCTGCCCACCTCTCCTCCTCCTCCTGCCTTTTACTTGCCCAATTACTGAGTCATGCCTACATCCAGTCAAATCAGCCGTGAGATTACACTTGTAATTAATCTATGAACGAATAATAATAATAACACGAGTATAAAAGAGGGAAACATTTCACATGGGAAAAATATATCTAAAAACAAAGATGATGTGACTTACCAAACGAAAGCGCTGGCAGGTTGATAGACACACAAACAAACACAAACATACACACAAAATTCAAGCTTTCGCAACCAACGGTGGCTTCATCAGGAAAGAGGGAAGGAGAGGGAAAGACGAAAGGATGTGGGTTTTAAGGGAGAGGGTAAGGAGTCATTCCAATGCTGGGAGCGGAAAGACTTACCTTAGGGGGAAAAAAGGACAGGTATACACTCGCACACACACCCATATCCAACCACACATACACAGACACAAGCACTATATTTGGTCATTGCAACTTGTCTTTATAAGCTAAGTACGAGTTGTGTAGCTTAGTATTCATTTCTGTAATTTATTTTAATAATTAATTCCTCATGTCATATTTTAGTGTGTGTGTGTGGGGGGGGGGGGGGGGGGGGTTCCCCCTAAGGTAAGGCTTTCCGCTCCTGGGATTGGAATGACTCCTTACCCTCTCCCTTAAAACCCACATCCTTTCGTCTTTCCATCTCCTTCCCTCTTTCCTGATGAAGCAACCATTGGTTGCGAAAGCTTGAATTTTGTGTGTATGTTTGTGTAGATAGACACAATAAAAACACAAACACACACACAAATTTCAAGCTTTGCTTCCAACCAGGGGTTGCGAAAGCTTGAAATTTGTGTGTGTGTTTGTGTTTTTTATTGTGGCTATCTACCAGCACTTTCTCGTTTGGTAAGTCACAGCATTTTTAATATATTCTTCCCATGTGGAATGTTTCTTTCTATTATATATATAAACAAACAGAACACGATTCACTGCTAACCAATATCAGTAATTTTATTAGTATATAACTATGTTCTGTCATTTAGGCAATTTGGACATTTTGTGGCATTTCTGTCTGCACCTGAGAATGGCTATAAAGCCAAAATCATGATTATGTGAAATAGATGAGTAGTAATTTACAGTTTAATGGTGGAAATTTCTTTCAAAATGTTTGTGTATGTAGTGGGAATGCTGTGAGTCCACAGTTATACTTGTGAACTCACGAACTTGCCCACGTTTCTGTGTGAGGTAGGTCCACTTGTACCAGACAAGAGACTCAGGTGATGAGCAGGCTGCAGTGAAAACTCACAAGTTGAGTATATAGGCACACAAAGAAGGTGAGTTTAAAGCACGTATATGGAACTAATTTCTCACCTCTAGTACTTCTCTGTACTTAATTAATCTAATAATGGAACATCCAGGATGGAATGTAACAATATTGTGAAAAGGAAAGTGGCTACTTACCATATAACAGAGATGCTGAGTTTCAGATAGGCACTACAAACAGACTGTCACAAATATAGCTTTCGACCAGAAGGCGTTCGTCAGAATTAGATGGCAAACACACACATACACACTCATGCAAACACAACTCACACACACATGGCTGCAGTCTC
Source organism: Schistocerca cancellata (assembly GCF_023864275.1). NCBI lineage: Eukaryota > Metazoa > Arthropoda > Insecta > Orthoptera > Acrididae > Schistocerca > Schistocerca cancellata. The sequence goes on from NC_064634.1 coordinate 197,820,085, forward strand.
AGGAATCTGAGGCCACACTCAGCTATATTTGTGACAGTGTGTTTGTTGTGCCTGTTTGCGACTCAGTATCTCTGCTACATGGTAAGTAGAAACTTTCAATTTCACAATATAATTAATCTAATACAAAGTAAAGTGCTATGCAGTTTCTTTTATTTGGCACCAGAAGATGAACATTTGATCATATTATTTTTTATGAGTACATTTTATATGTTATTACCTAAAAGACTTTAATTAATCCATAAATATATGGTCTTAAAGCATATAACAACTTGAAGGTGAAATCTATACTAAGTTAACTTGCTGACAATTTCACTAACCTGTTTCATTTCTGTCATTATACTGTAGTCTATAGTTGGGATCACTGTAAGAATATCCTTACGTGATGTTTGATTATCTAAAACATACTTCTTAATATCCAATAGGTAAGGAGTCCCAATGGGTAAGTAGTAATCTTTAAGATGTTTCCTATATTTGAGCAACAAGAGTTCTGTACTTAGATCTGAAACATGAAGATAACATATTCCAGGTAAAGCTGCCATGGATGAATGCACACATTCATGCCTGCTACAGCAAGTATCTCTTAGCAGGTGTAGAATTACAGTGAATATTTACAATATTTTGTATGAGAATAAATTATAAAACAAAATTTCTTACTTCCCTGTTTTGTTGGAGTATGCTGAGTTTTGGAAACATGATAACTGTAGGCAGATAGCATCATGTGCACAACTGTGGATGAAAAAACTTCATGTTTTTTATAGTTTGTTCAGTTAGTGAAGTCACACAATTATTAAGCTTTGTTACTGGTTTTGGTTCCCACAACAATCCTCTTCAAATTTGTAGAGAGAATAAAATTTAAAAAATTGGTGTAATATATGAGATGTTAGATGACAGTAAAAGTCATAGTCACTTGTAAGCTAAATATTATGAAAATGAATCTCACATAGCATATTTCTTTCATGGGAACTACTAACAAATTATTATTAGATGTGAAAATACATGCAGTATTAAACCTATGAGTTATTATCAATATTTGTGTCACTTTTTTCTCATACAACCACTGTTTGAGAAATTTGTGATTTTGTATATTACTGGCAAAGACAAGTTAACTTCGGTATATTCCAATATTAACTCATCACATCAAGTACTTCTTGGCTCCTGTCATCACATAGTGATGGTAATATTTTCAGTACACTTGGAGGCTGTAACATTAAATGGGGAATGACAAACTTAAGTGCAACGACACAGATAAGGGATGAAGCAATAAATGAAACTCACCAGCTAATGAACTCTGTGAATGAATGTTTCTCAAGTAGTCCAGGAAAACTACAGTGCATACAGAGCATACAACTACCTTAACATACATAACAAATGAGTTGTTTGGACCAAGGAACTTCCCATATTGTCTACAACAGGCAAGAGTCCTGCTTCCACTAAAGATGGTATTGATAAGAAAAATTAAGATTATCTTAAATAAATCATAATACATTAACAAAGGAGTTTCTCATAACAGCATATTAGGACCAATATTTTTTCTCATACATATCAACAACTTTCTAAGTAGTGTAAAAAAAGATTCTCTCCTTACTGATGATTGCAACCTTACAGCCACTGAGAAATAAAAGCACTCATTACTGAAAAAACAAATGACTCACTCAAGGAGGTTTACTATTGATCATTATGTAATAAAGTAACAGTGAACATAAAGGAAACAGAAGCCTTGAATTTTTCATTTTAAGAGGAAAATTTTCATTAAAAAATTCGGGTATATGTCATTTATCATTAACCTAACATTACAATACTTACTTATTTGCTTGATATAAATACTTTTCATATTTTTATGTGGCATTTGTTAGGCTAGCTTAGCTTAGTACTTATATTAGAATTTGTGGTGTAACTGTCCTGATAAAATATGTTTCAGAAAATGGTTTATAATATAAAAACCCAGCTAAATAAAGTAATTGCTTCAGAAATAAACTGAACAGAAAAAAAGGAAACAACAGAATGAATTTTGATAACAACAACATTTCATCCAAATCAACAACTCAGGGAAGTCACAGCCATTGTACTTCTCATTCTTACATTAACTTTCATTACACGGATAAAAAATTAATTTCCTGCTAAATAAAAAATTTGCTAAAGTTGATTTGAGTCAAAAGTGAAATGGAAAGTCTGAAACTACAGGATTTCGACTTTCACCTTTAAGTAATATAAAAATACAAAGAATTTAAAGCTGTTGGCATGAATCAGTATGCATCTCAAAGAATTATGAAGCAACTCATTAACTCTGGTATTACTTTGCAGGCCACTGAAGATTTCTAATATAATTAGGTGAAACATACTCAGTTAACCGTTTAAAAATGAATCCCATAGTGTGATGAACAATGAGTATGTGCTATCACTATAAGGCCTGTCTCACACACACAGCCGGCCGAAGTGGCCGTGCGGTTAAAGGCGCTGCAGTCTGGAACCGCAAGACTGCTACGGTCGCAGGTTCGAATCCTGCCTCGGGCATGGATGTTTGTGATGTCCTTAGGTTAGTTAGGTTTAACTAGTTCTAAGTTCTAGGGGACTAATGACCTCAGCAGTTGAGTCCCATAGTGCTCAGAGCCATTTGAACCATCACACACTTACACACACACACACACACACACACACACACACACACACACACACACACACACACTCCTTTACTATGTGACCTGTTACGTAATGGCCACTAATTGTTCATTAATAGACAGTAATGTAACAGATTATTCTTGCAATATTTGCAATACTCAAGATGTTATATGTGGTGACTTCATTATAAACATACATTTGGATTTGTTTAGCAACATTCTAAACAATGCTGCAAAAACTTTGTATTTCTGAGTAGGAAATGTTAGCCATACTTAGTTTGATCTCTTTTTGGCCATTTTTGGAGTGGTTTCAAGAGACTGATTTAATTTGCTTCACTGTATACCGCATTTTGCTGGCAACAACTTAGCTACTGGTGGAGGCCAACTTTTCAAAGTAAAAGAGACTATTGATAAAATACATCAAACTTTCAGCAGTGTGTTTTTCCTTTTTAATAAATCATGTACAAATGAAAGTTTGCTTCTGTTCAGAGGAAGATAATTCTTCAAGCAATACACTCCATATAAAAAGAGCACAGTTGACTAAAATTGTTCACATTATGTGATTGTAAGACTGATTATGAACTGAATTTCATATGAAACCCACCAGAACATGAAACAATATGGCTTGGGGAAATCAAGGAGTACAGTTGCAACATTTCTCCAACTGTACCTTCAGAAAGGCATACTACACAAATAATTGGTACCTGGGTCATCATTATTTACATGGTTTTATTACAGAGATAGAAATGTGTGTGACACTTTTCACAAAACCAGATGTAATTCAGCAAAACTGGAAGAACAGATGAAGAAAGGAGAAGATCAATTCAGGTTGTCTAACATTTTACTAGGAGTCAAATGATCTCATAAGAGGAGTATGGATCCTGACAAGTTTTACCATAGTGAAATTACTGGATAGAAAAAAGAACTGGCCACAAAACAAAGACAATGGTTGAGGAACTGAAGTGTACTCTTGACTGCACTGAGCTATTGGGAGCAGTGGTCAGATTGGTTATGATCCTTAAGTGTGATGAAATCTATTTCAATATCATAGTTACTTGTCTTGATTGCATGGTCAAGACTAATTTTGTATTGAGTAGTAAGATCATGTTCTCCACAAGTTTGAACATGTCAACACTTATAAAATCTATTTGAAAAACTGTGCAACGGTATTAGAAATTTAAGAAAGATGTACTTCATTTTGTCTCGTCTAATCTCGTGACATGCATCCACTCATTTCCAGATTATATCCTTAATATCCTTGTAAAGCAAAGCTTGCTTGAATGGATGATTCCATACCATGTGAAGCCACACCAAGAGGCTATCACCACTGTTGAAGGTTTAAAGACAATAATGAAAATTCAGTTGCAGAAGATGGATGATAGTTATTCTCATCTACAATATAAACATAATTGAAGAGAACCTGTTGCAAATCTTAACAGTATATTAAATCTACATCTACATCTACATCCATACTTCACAAGCCACCTGACGGTGTGTGGCAGAGGGTACCTTGAGTACCTCTATTGGTTCTCCCTTCTATTCCAGTCTCGTATTGTTCGTGGAAAGGATTGTCGGTATGCTTTTGTATGGGCTCTAATCTCTCTGATTTTATCCTCATGGTCTCTTCACAAGATATACGTAGGAGGGAGCAATATACTGCTTGACTCTTCGGTGAAGGTGAGTTCTCGCAACTTCAACAAAAGCCTGTACCAAGCTACTGAGTGTCTCTCCAGCAGAGTCTTCCACTGAAGTTTATTTATCATCTCCGTAATGCTTTCGCGATTACTAAATGATCCTGTAATGAAGCGCGCGCTCCTTCTCTATCTCTTCTATCAACCCTATCTGGTATGGATCTCACACTGCTGAGCAGTATTCAAGCAGTGGGCAAACAAGTGTACTGTAACCTACTTACTTTGTTTTCGAATTGCATTTCCTTAGGATTCTTCCAATGAATCTCAGTCTGGCATCTGCTTTACCAACAATCAACTTTATTGATCATTCCATTTTAAATCACTCCTAATGTGTACTCCCAGATAATTTATGGAATTAACGGCTCCCAGTTGCTGACCTGCTATTTTGTAGCTAAATGATAAGGGATCTATCTTTCTATGTATTCGCAGCACATTACACTTGTCTACATTGAGATTCAATTGCCATTCCCTGCACCATGCGTCAATTTGTTGCAGATCCTCCTGCATTTCAGTACAATTTTCCATTGTTACAACCTCTCGATATACCACAGCATCATCCGCAAAAAGCCTCAGTGAACTTCCGATGTCATCCACAAGGTTGTTTAAGTATATTGTGAATAGCAACGGTCCTATGACACTCCCCTGCGGCACACCTGAAGTCACTCTTACTCCGGAAGACTTCTCTCCATTGAGAATGACATGCTGCGCTCTGTTATCTAGGAACTCTTCAATCCAATCACACAATTGGTCTGACAGTCCATATGCTCTTACTTTGTTCATTAAACGACTGTGGGGAACTGTATCGAACGCCTTGCGAAAGTCAAGAAACACGGCATCTACCTGTGAAACCGTGTCTATGGCCCTCTGAGTCTCGTGGACAAATAGCGCGAGCAGGGTTTCACACGACTGTCTTTTTCAAAACCCATGCTGATTCCTACAGAGTAGATTTCTAGTCTCCAGAAAAGTCATTATACTCTAACATAATACGTGTTCCAAAATTCTACAACTGATCGACATTAGAGATATAGGTCTATAGTTTTGCACATCTGTTTGATGTCCCTTCTTGAAAACGGGGATGACCTGTGCCCTTTCCCAATCCTTTGGAATGATACACTCATGTACATGGTATTTCTAAGGATTGCATAACAAACACAAAATTTCACTCTTCTTAGCTACCGAGTAAGGTGGCACAGTGGTTAGTACACTGGACTTGTTTTCAGGAGGACGATGGTTCAATCCCACATTTGGCCATCCTGACATAGGTACTCCATGATTTCCCTAAATCACTTCAGGCAAATGCTGGGATACTTCCTTTGAAAGATGAATGCCAACTTTCTTCTCCATCCTTCCCTAATCTGATGGGAGCAATGATCTCACTGTTTGGTCCCTTCCCCCAAAACAACCAACCAACACTTCTTAGCTATGGAATTTTCTCTGGGGGAACAAATGCACAACATGCAGAAACAGTTTTGAAACTATAGACTAGTGGAGTAAGAACAACAACACAGTAATTACCAATATGTACACTGTAAGGATCCATTCAAAACATTGTGTGTTTTAACTGCACTTGTGAATATATTGACTAATCAGTTATGCACAGAAATAAAACACTGGTAATCACTGCACAAATAGATATGTCAGTAACTATGGAATAAGATCCATCCTGAACTTACATATGCCAATAATAATAAACAAAAAATTAAAAATAGCACTTTCTTTTGAGGAATACAATGGTACAATAAATTGACTCAGGTGATGAAAGAGATTCTTAAAACAAACTTTTTGGAGAGGTTGTTTAAGCTGATTGTACACTATGGAAATACCGAATGAGGTTGTGCTGTTAACAGACTGGCCTTGTACTTGGGAGGTGTTTGCTCCAAACCTCACCTGGCCATCACATTTTACATTTTCATTGATTCCATTAAATTACTTAAGGCAAATGTCAAAATGATTCCTACTATAATGTCATGGCCAACTACCTGCTCCATTTTTAAGAAACTTAGCTGTAAGTATATAAATGCCTGTATATATGAATTACATTTTTTGTTATTTATTTATCTATAATACCGTGACATATTTGGAATTCTTTTACTACTACCACCAACACCACCACCGCCACAGCTCCTTACGGGTAGTTTCCAAGATTCTGAGATGGACAGATATCACTGGAAGATGAGTACCACAGAAAAAGACCATCAATCCCTAAGATGTCTGGCTGATTTGGGGGTAGAGGCCAAACAGCAAACAGTGATGTCATTGGTCACATCATTTTACGGAAGGATGGGAAGGGTAGTGGGTTGTGCCTTTCCAAAGGAGCTGCCACAGCATTAGCCTGAAAGAATCAGGATGGTTGAACATGGATTTGAGCTGTCATCCTCCCATATGCGAGTCCATTGTGCTCACTCGGTACCCTCAATCTCTAAAAATTAAGAAATGGTTGAGCAAGTGAAGAGCTAATTGGATCTGACCAATGATTGACCATCGACAACTCGGCACAAGAATTGTGAATCTCTCATTGATCCATTCAAGTAGTCCTGTCTTTCGATTTGAAGATGAAACATGTAAGTGCAAAGTTTATCCCATAGATGCTGACTCCAGATCAAAGGGAAATGCATTTGCTGACTGCAGGCAAATGTTTTGAAAAACGCACAGAATGCTTGACATTTTGTGAGACAATAATTACTGGTGATAAGACCTGGGTGTAAATGTACAGCCCAGAGCAAAAAAGTCTTCAGAATGGCACATGAAATCCTCTCCTCAAACAAAGAAAGCAAGTCATGTCCAATCCCAGACAAAAGTGATGTACATTGTGTTTTTTTGGTAATAAAGGTGTAGTGCACCATTAATTCATACCAGCTGAACAAACTATTAACAACCCTTTTATGTGTAAGTTTTGAAACAAATAAGGGAGACAATCAAAAGAAAAGGATCCACAAAATGGCAAGAAGGATGGGCACTGCATCATGATAATGCTCCTTTCTACTCGTTGCTTGTTGTGGGGACATGGCTCACAAAAACGAATATTCCACTCCTTTACTCACCTCCCTACTCACTGGATTTAGCACCTGTGGATTTTTAGTTCTTTCTCAATATCAAAAAGGGTCTCAAAGGCAACTGTTTTGCAATCATAGAGGACATCAGAACCTATGTGATGGCTGAGCTTTGGTAGATACCACCAAACATGACTTTCATCATTGTTTCCAGTGATGGCCGGAGCTGTGGGACGGACAGAGAGAGAGAGAGAGAGAGAGAGAGAGAGAGAGAGAGAGAGAAAGAGAGAATACATATTCTGGGAACGTTTTAAAAAAATAGCTGAAAATTGACAAATTTGTAGTGTGCCAGGTGGCAGTAGAAATGTATACACCACTGTAGCAACTTGTATCCTCAACTAGGCACACACACAGCTGAGGTTGGCGGTACATTTGTAAACAGGAGACATGACACAACCCAATCATAATTTGTGAAGGGCATTTCAGGCTACCATTCATTGATAGTTTCTCTGATACTATCATACACAGTTACTACTCTCTGGAATTAACCACTCAAATGAAATCTATTACAAATTATCAGTTGCTTTCTGCGTATTTGGTAAGTATTGACAATACAGATAAAGCTGAACTAATATTTATTGTGTTTTCATAAGGCATGCCTCCTAATAGTACCTATTTTTCTCTTCTAGTTTCCCTTCCAGTTGTAATCCAATTAACCTTCTCAATTTAGCAATGATGAAATATGAAGAATGCGGTTTCCAGCCAAAATCACCTACTTGCCCTGAGGATGTACACATGTGTCATTTGTTAGTTGGTTTCCTTGACATTCATTTGAATGATATCGAGATTTCATTTGAAATTGTGGTTACATTAGAAGAAATAGGAAATAACTGTGACAATTCCATGAACTGTGATTTTGATGATGTCAGTTATGCCAATAACAGTTCTGAAGATCTGAAGAAGAATACCTTCTAAGCCTAAAAAAAAAGCACATATTGCAACAGCTTTCAGCGACAAAAAAAAAAGGAGTTAAATATTTGCTAAACGAAGGAGGGAAAAAAACCCTTGAAGTTACACGTGCAAAGGCATTTTCATTTCATAAAATTGGGGCATGAACAGTAAAAATGGAAGAATGAATTACATGAAGTAAGAAATATGTGCCAAACGGAAACCCGAACTATCTGAATGAAAAACTGTTCAAAAGATTTAGAGCTGCTAGTGAGATGCTATGCACCATTATCTTTAGAGATCTACAAGAATGAGCCCTCCAAATTGCATCTGACATGAACGCTGCTAATTTTCAGGCTTCATTGACTGGCTATACAGGTTCAAGAAATTTTACAGAATAGGAAGCCACAAAATTACCAAGTTTACATCATGTAAACGTGTAAAGCAGCTGACAGACAAAGCTATCGAGAAATTCATAGCTGATGTAAAGACAAAACTTGCTGTTATCCCTGCAACTGCTGTTTATAATACTGATCAGTCAGGTTTCATAAAAGAACTGCATGCACACCGCACTTTATCATTTTGGGGTGAAACAAAGATGGAGTAGGTTGCCTAATCAATGAATGCAGTGACAGATTCATATATGAGAATGTCAGTGATAAGTATGAGTGGTTTACTGTTTCCACAGCTGTATATCTGTCTTCAAGACATGCAAGGCAAATTAGGACCAAAAATAAAGAAAATGAGTTACAAAAATCTTGTAATCAATGTATCAGAATCTGGAAAAATGGGAAAGAATTATTTACAAAATTTCATTCAAAATGTATTCCTACTGGCTGCAGAAACTAATTCATTGCTTCTGTTGGATACATGGCCTGGACATAATGACACCTCTGTTTTTGTGGAGGATGACAAAAAAATCTGTAGATGTAATGTGGGTTGTGTGTGGAGCTACTAGTGCGATTCAACCTCTCGATAAAGAATTTTTCAACAGTGGAAAGCATTTTTCAGGAAATTATCAGACAACATAAGTTTAGATACCTCTCTCTCATTTCTGGTTTATCAGCAGAACAGTATTCTTAAGCTCCAGCCATTTGTGCATTACCAGTTTTCTTCGCCACACTTTATGAATTTGATCAAGTATGCCTGGTATGCAGTGCAATATGCAGAGCAATGGTCGAGACCATTTCTGACTCCATCCCAGTTCTGTCTAAATAAAACTAGTGGTCACTGTGAAGTGCCTGACTGCATCAATTTTTCCTTTGTCCGGTGTGCTTGGTGCAAAACAAATGTTTGTTTTTGTCACTTAATAGACACTTTGCATTTTTGTGATGACTGCAGGGAATAAACAAAGAACTGTTTCACTGATAGTCAAATGTTCAACACTCAAACATTATTATGAGGAATGGGCTACAGGAATTGTTATAAAATGTAGTACTGCAAGACACATTTCATTTCAACAAATTACAAGTCCTCATTGATGGAAGTCATCTGTGACATCAAACACTGTCAGGATTTTATTTTCTCTGCTAGTCACTTTTATCAGAATTACATGTGCAAGAATTGAACTGTTGATACAAAGTCATTCAAAAAAATGTTTGTATAGTTTAAGCCAGGTTTTCACTGGAGCAAACAAGCTAAGAAGCATGGGCAAAAGAGAATTCTGTCTGGTGTGCCCAGTAGGCCTCTTGCAGGTGTTCCAACTGGACACCACTGCAGCTACTTGTGTGTCCCTAACCTTACCCAGTTACCTAACTGGAAAATAGAGACCTGCAGTTTAACATGGAATCCAAACCACATGTCTTTCTTGGCCACTCCAACATCTGTGAGAAGTGAATGCTCTGTTAAAAATCACAGTGAAAAAGTTGTGGTCTGAACGGGATTTGATCTTGCGCTTCTGGATCATGAAGTGCATGTTTTGTCACTAGACCATTTTTGTTTTAGATAAAAAAAATAAAAGTGACCAATTGACCTTACACACATAGTGGAAACGCTAGCTGGGTCATCTTTGGAGATTATGGTCAATGTCGGTAAATGGTGTTCTGTTTACAAAACTTCTCCTCAATGATGATGAGAAGCCAGGGAAAAATGGCAGCTGACATGCAAGGAAAATTTTGAACCAATGCTAAGGAGAGATAGAGATGCAGTTCTGTGTAAATTGCGTGATCTCCACACATCACACTTTCATACAAATTGAAACACTTAAATTCTTCCTTCCCTATGTCATTTTGCCTACTCCCTGAAGAACAGTGTGCTCACCATGCAAAATAATCTTCACGGAATAGCAAACAAGATAGAGTTGTATCATGTATGTCGAATATTCACTCCAAAAACTAAAAGCTAATAACACTGCGTTCGTAGGCAATGTCCGCTGCCTTATGTTCTCATCCATTCCCTCTAGTATAAACAGTTCTACCCATATACTAGCAAATGGTGGTGAATTTTCTGCAAATGCTCATTCACACATGTTTGCTTCCATTCACTCTATTGTAAACAAGGCTTTAGATGCTTAAAAATTGGTGTCTGTGAACTCCAAATAATTCTGCTATACGGCAGTGCAAGAGTGATTCACTGAATCGCGCACTATGTGGGCAGGGCTGTAAAAACCCCTGTTATAAGCTGTTCTTCGCAATGACAAAAATGTGTACCTCCAATATTTTTTACAAAATACTTGCAGTGCCTCTTAGCAGCTAAAATTTTGGCAGTGCATTTCTTTTGTTGTCTTCTTCCTGTGTAAAAAATTTCAGGCTAGGTCTCAACATGTCTTATTTGACCATTCCCTTGTAACTTGGGTAAGTCAGATGAAAGATTTTATATAAAGTACAAGGGTGAGTCAATAAATAAGTCACTGTCTGGGGTAGAGACAATGGTGCTGCATGTGCCAACCTGAAATTTGCTTTACTTTTCAACATATTCCTCCTGTAAACTTAAACAGCTATCTCATTGTTTGACAAGGCATTAAAAGCCTGCAACATAGAATTCTTGTGATAGTGGTCACATCTAATGAGTGACCTCATGGGCTACAACAGTGGGCTTAGTGAAATACCCCTAGACATGGAGACAATGTGACATCGCTGGACAACCAGGGCAGACGGCACACTCCTTGTTTGTGACTTTTCTTGTTCTTTGCTGAATTCCCATATCCAACTGAACACAAATTTTGAAGAATATGGTTCTAACCATATAAGAGATGAATTCTGGTATGAACATCCTTTACGGACAGTTCCTTGGCTTACAAAAATTGCACTGTCCTAGTCAATACTCACTTATAGCACACCAACCATCTTGATCTGACTGCAGATCATTAAGTATTGGCTACAAAATACTGTGTGTCAGCTATATTTTATGCTACATGTGCTACCACATTCACAATATGTATCGGTGAGAAATTTAAAACAGTGAGAGGGATTCTGGCGTTTGTGAGTTATTTATTGACTCACCCTTATAAAATTTCTCCTAGGGTGGAACCTAGCAAGTGAGATAGTATAGACTATTATTTTCCTTGTGTCATATTCAAAGGCAATGAAATATTTGCTACATTTTGTTATATGCTCACTTTTTTGCTGCTCAATCTACACATCTACATGTGCAATCTATAAGGCTTGTGGTATGCCTCTTTGTACCAATATTATAAAATTTTGGATTTTATTCATTTTTTTTACTGCTTAACATAGAGGAAAGAAATGTGATTGTCATCAGACATGCTGTCAAATTTGGGAATGCTCAAATTAATAATCTCTGAAGAGGTAGAACTTTATAAAATCAAATAAATGTCTTACGACAACATTCGTGCTCAGCCAATAATGATATACATCACTAACCGACACACATTGGATTCTTTTCAACTGCTAATGAAAGCCAAAATGGAAGAAAAATTACATCCTGTACTCACTGTAACCACACATAATATACCAAGAAGACTTTGCATTTTGCTTTTAACTGCAATTGTAAGTTACTAAACATGACCCCCGACTCAGAAGATATAGTTGCTGAACAGTTCAAAGAAAAGTTGAGTCTCATTTCAAATAGGTACCGCATTCATACAATTATAGTCTGTGGTGACTTTAATCTACCCTCAATATACTGGAAAAATTATACATTTAAAGCCAGCAGCAGGCATAAAACGTCATCCAAAATTGTACTGATTGCTTTCTAAAAAATGATTTTGAAAAATTAGTTCATGAGCCCACTCAAAGCGTAAATGGTTGTGAAAGCTTACTTGACCTCTTAGCAACAAATAATCCTGGACAGATAGTGAGTATCATGATGAATACAGGGATTAGTGACCACAAGGCAGTAGCTGCTGGGTTAATACCGTAATTCCTACAACCATCAAAAAGAAACGCAAAGTATATCTATTTAAAAAAGCTGATAAAAATACTCTTAACATCTTCTTAAGAGACAGTCTGCACTCCTTCTGATCTGATCATGTAAGCATAGAAAAGATGTGGAATGATTTCAAAGAGATAGTATCGTCAGCAATTGAGAGATATATACCACATAAATTAATAAGTGATGGTACTGATCCCTCATGGCACACAAAACAGGCCAGATTGCTGTTGCAGAAGCGGCAAGAAAAGCATGCTGAATTTAAAACAATGCAAAATTCCCGAGATTGGCAAAGTTTTGCAGAAGTTCGAAATACTCGTATAGTGCACACTTCAATGCAACATGCTTTCAATAATTTCCACAATGAAACTCTGTCTCGAAATCCAGCAGAAAACCTAGAGAGATTCTGGTCATACATAAAGTACACCAGTGGTAAGACGCAATCAATACCTTTGCTACATGATAACAACAGTGATGTCACTGATGACAGTGCCACTAAAGCAGAGTTATTAAAAACAATTTTCTGAAACTCCTTCACCAAAGAAGATGAAGTAAATATTCCTGGATTGCAATCAAGAACAACTGCCAAGATGAGAAACATAGAAATAAATATCCTTGGTGTCACAAAGCTGCTTAAATCACTTAATAAAAGCAAGGCTTCAGGTCCAGATTGCATACCAGTCAGGTTCCTCTCAGAGTATGCTGATACAATAGCTCCATATTTAGCAATTATATATAACTGCTCGCTCACAGAAAGATCTGTGCCTAAAGACTGGAAAATTTTTCAAGTCACACCAATACCCTAAAAGGGAAGTAGGAGTCATCCACTGAATTACAGGCCTAGATCACTAACGTCAATTTTCAGTAGGGCTTTGGAACATATACTGTATTTGAACATTATGAAGTACCTTGAAGAAAATGATTTATTGACATGTAGTCAGCATGGATTCAGGAAATATCATTCTTATGAAATACAACTAGCTCTTTATACTCATGAAGTGATGAGTGCTATCGACAGGGGACGTCAAATTGTTTCCATATTTTTAGATTTCCAGAAGGCTTTCGACACCACTCCTCACAAGCATCTTCTAACCAAACTGTATGCCTATGGAATATCGCCTCAGTTGTGCAACTGGATTCGTGATTTCCTGTCAGAAAGATTACGTTGTTGTTGTTGTGGTCTTCAGTCCTGAGACTGGTTTGATGCAGCTCTCCATGCTACTCTATCCTGTGCAAGCTTCTTCATCTCCCAGTACTTACTGCAACCTATGTCCTTCTGAATCTGTTTAGTGTATTCATCTATAGGTCTCCCGCTATGATTTTTACCCTCCACACTGCCCTCCAATGCTAAATTTGTGATCCCTTGATGCCTCAGGACATGTCCTACCAACCAGTCCCTTCTTCTTGTCAAGTTGTGCCACAAACTTCTCTTCTCCCCAATTCTATTCAATACCTCCTCATTAGCTATGTGATCTACCCATCTAATCTTCAGCATTCTTCTATAGCACCACATTTTGAAAGCTTCTATTCTCTTCTTGTCCAAACTATTCATCGTCCATGTTTCACTTCCATACATGGCTACACTCCATACAAATACCTTCAGAAACGGCTTCCTGACACTTAAATCTATACTCGATGTTAACAAATTTCTCTTCTTCAGAAACGCTTTGCTTGCCATTGCCAGTCTAGATTTGATATCCTCTCTACTTCGACCATCATCAGTTATTTTGCTCCCCAAATAGCAAAACTCCTTTACTACTTTAAGTGTCTCATTCCCTAATCTAATTCCCTCAGCATCACCCGACTTAATTCGACTACATTCCATTATCCTCGTTTTGCTTTTGTTGATGTTCATCAGGTTACAGTGCATGGTAATAGATGGAAAATCATTGAGAAAAACAGAAATAATATGTGGCATTTCCCATGGAAGTGTTATAGATCCCCTATTGTTCCTGATCTATATTAACAACATAGGAGGCAATCTCAAAAGCAGTCTTAGATTGTTTGCAGATGATGCTGTCATTTCCTGTCTTGTAAAGTCATTAGATGACCAGAAAAAATGCAAAATGATTTAGATAAGATATCTGTATGGTGCTAAAAGTGGTAGTTGACCATGAATAAAGAAAACTATGAAGTTATTCACATGAGTACTAAAGAAATCTGCTAAATTTCAATTATGTGATAAGTCACGCAAATCTGAAGGCTTAAATTTAACTACATACTTAGGGATTACAATTATAAATACACTAAATTGGAATGATCACATAGATAATGTTGTGCATAGAGCCAACTAAAGACTGTGATTCATTGGCAGAACACTTAGAAGGTGCAACAGATCTACTAAAGAGACTGCTTGCACCACACTTTTCTGCTCTATTCTGGAGTATTGCTGTGTGGTGTGGGATCCGCATCAGATGGGACTGACAGTTGACATCAAAAAAGTACAAAGAAGGGCAGCTCATTTTATATTATCTTGAAGTAGGGGAGATGTTGACACAGACATGATACATGAATTGGAGTGGCAGTAATTAAAACAAAGGCATTTTTCGTTGCGACTGGATCTTCTCATGAAATTTCAATCACCAGTTTTCTCCTCTGATTGCAAAAAAATTCTGTTGGCACTCACCTACATAGGCAAAAAGGATCATCACAATAAAATAAGAGGAATCAGGGCTCGCACAGAAAAATGTAAGTGCTCGTTTTTCCCACGCGCTGTTTGAGAGTGGAACGGTAGAGAGAGACAGCTTGAAGGTGGTTCATTGAACCCTCTGCCAGGCACTTTATTGTGAATATTAATCATGTAGATGTAGATGTAGATGTAGACAATGTGGGAGGAAGCTTTATTTAATTATTTCTGAGTGCCTAGTTTGAGATAGCCACAAAATACAACAGCAGACATTGTCATGGAACATATGCTTACATTTTTGGATAAAATGCATTAGAGGTGGCCAAAGTGAAAAAAATATCCAGTGCTCAAAATTGTAAGCAAAAGATAGAAAGCAGGGTGGGGACAATTAGCCATACTGAAAAAATTCTTCATAAACTTCTTTGTCATCGATAAAGCTGCCCAGAGGCTGCAGCACAAGCTGTGATTTTTTAAAGACAATTTGCAGAATCACATGCTTACATGTCAATACTGAAGCCTGTGCCAGTAGTGTGACCAGGCAAGACAAACATGTTTCAATGTTTATCAGTATTGAGCCTGAAGAAGATGAGATGAGAGAAGAAAAAAGCAAAACATTGAAAAGATAAACATTTTAGTAATTAATTCAGATTTCATATTAACCTTTTTTGTAATATTTTGGTGAAGATATACATTTCTGTCTGTTGCACTTGAATAAATGACTGGCACAAAATATCATTTATCCTTTTAAAGAAGTCTCTCTGTGAAAATCTGAAATAAAATGGAACTGTGCAACACTTTAATAAACTCTGTATGTGGGCCAAGTGTCCAGAATTTAACAGTATTGATAAGTTGTATGCACAATAATTGTACTTTTCTTAAAAATGTTAAATATTAACCCTCATCAGAGAATTAATAAGGATGATACTAGACATGTTTATCATTTGGGCAAAATTAGTCGCAATGAATTACCCCAGGTAAAATGATTTTCACATCTCAAGCACAAAGGACATTGCAGTTAGTAATTATGTTAGTCATATGGAACAAATGGCAATGATCCTTAGATTTTCTTATATCATAAGGCTTACAGAAACAGTCATATCATATTTGAAGGATTTTTTATGAAACTCAAGAAAAAGTAATTTTAATGTTTCAGCTGTGATTATATCGATATATAAGAACAAACAATACTTTATATTTTATAAATTAAACTTCTTGAGTGCACTGAATGTCGAACTAGAGTTATTGGCACTCAAGTGTTCCCAGAGTGAAGTAATTTCCCATCATGCAGTGAGAAATATCACTTTGCAAGGGTAAAAAACAGATAAGTCAAACAAAACAGATGCAAGAATTCCATAATAACTGAGACTAAATGAAGTCTCATTGTGATAATCCAGAAAAAGTTCTCATATTATGTATATCTAACCATGGGGCAGCTGTCTGAAGAACTTCACAGCACCAGGATGGAAAACTTTAACCAGATTTTAAAAGTCTTTATATTTTATCCTGGAAATTGGTAGGAGATCTAGGATCAAGAATTTTAGTTTACAGGAAACAGCTTTGCAGCTATCGTGCATTAGATAAGTAAGGAATTCTAAAGTTAAAGTACATCAGATATGGGCAGTTCAAACAGCTCATCCATTGGTTGACATTATTATGTCCTCATGATGCCACTTTGCATTCCTCCATGATAAGTCAGCTGATATTTCACCATACAACAGCGGTTGCATTCAAATGATATCTTAACTGGGTGTGTTTTGAAAGGACACTTTTCGCTGTACTTGAGTCCAACACTGATTTCCATTTTTTGATTATAACTGCCCACAATCGAAGAATATAGCTTACATCTGGATGCTTCAATCATTTCCTTGAAATATTTAGGTGTTTTCATCAGAGCCTTTGCATTCCGTTATTGCTTAATGAAAGAAAGCCCACATAAACAGAGAATATAATTTTTATCTGCTTCAGGTCACTAATTTAATTGGTTCAGTCAATGAAAGGGAAGACAGTGAAGTTTTTATTTTGACCACTAGAAGAATCACAAGATATACAGGCTGTCCCAGGAGGAATGGTCAATATTCAGGTATGAGACAAGAATGATTATTCTAAGCAAAAAACATCTAGCAAACATTGGCCCTCAAATGCATACCATAAGAGCTATGAACACTTCCTCATCTTCCATACTGTGGAACACTTCCCATCTATTGAATGAGTGCTTGTAACCCTTCAGGTATGCTATACAGAGCACATGTTTTTGCTTTGAATGATCTTTTCTGTCATAGCTCTGAATGTTGACCACTCCTCCTGGTGCACACTTTATAGAGCACTCCAATGTCCTCATCCAAGGCATGAGTCATGAAATGAAAAAGGAACGACAAGAATTTGTACCCTTTTTCACAACTCAGTCAGGATAAACATAAAAAAGGACTTTCCTGTTGTAAGAGCAATATTTGGCAGGGATATACAGGGTGTTACAAAAAGGTATGGCCAAACTTTCAGGAAACATTCCTCGCACACAAAGAAAGAAAATATGTTATGTGGACATGTGTCCGGAAACGCTTACTTTCCATGTTAGAGCTCGTTTTATTACTTCTCTTCAAATCACATTAATCATGGAATGGAAACAAACAGCAACAGAATGTACAAGCGTGACTTCAAACACTTTGTTACAGGAAATGTTCAAAATGTCCTCCGTTAGTGAGGATACATACATCCACCCTCCATCGCATGGAATCCCTGATGTGCTGATGCAGCCCTGGAGAATGGCGTATTGTATCACAGCCGTCCACAATACGAGCACAAAGAGACTCTACATTTGGTACTGGGGTTGCATAGACAAGAGCTTTCAAATGCCCCCATAAATGAAAGTCAAGAGGGTTGAGGTCAGGAGAGCGTGGAGGCCATGGAATTGGTCCGCCTCTACCAATCCATTGGTCACCAAATCTGTTGTTGAGAAGCGTACGAACACTTCGACTGAAATGTGCAGGAACTCCATCGTGCATGAACCACATGTTGTGTCGTACTTGTAAAGGCACATGTTCTAGCAGCACAGGTAGAGTATCCTGTATGAAATCATGATAACATGCTCCATTGAGCGTAGGTGGAAGAATATACTGACGAAACTAAAATGAGCTCTAACATGGAAATTAAGCATTTGCGGACACATGTCCACATAACATCTTTTCTTTATTTGCGTGTGAGGAATGTTTCCTGAAAGCTTGGCCGTACCTTTTTGTAACACCCTGTATTTTTTGCACAGAGTGTGCAGATGGCCATATAATTTTTGTTTTTTCTTTCCTCCAATTTAGTGGGGGGAGGGCTTGCATCAAAGTTCTGTTTGCTCTGACCTCTTGTGGCCAGATAGGTCACCACTGATTTGGCTGCTTCTTTCCCCTTGAAAATTGACTTATTTGATTTTTTTCCTTTAACAACATTAATTTGAACGCTATTATGTCTCAACTTGCTTTTTCTCCATAGTTTTAGCCTTTCAACAGATGCCCATGATCAGACTGAATCAAGCTGCTGAAATAACTCAATTTAAAAAAAAAAAAAAAAAAAAAAATGGCTTGCCTGGTGTTTTTTTTTTTTTTCGCCCTCTGGACCTTATAGGTGAACCTATAAACCAACAAGGATGTGCTAATGGCAGCAGTATGCAGTAAAAAACTTATTGTTTAATGTCCCACTGATGATAATGACATTAGTGATGGAACTTGAACTGGGCAAGTGGGGGGGACCATAACTGACAATGTTCTGTTTAAAGGAACCATCCTGACATTTGCCTCAAGTGATTTAGGAAAAGATGGCCAGATAGGGATTTCAATGCTGCTCTTGTCAAATATGAGTCACATGCCTTAACGCACCATCTCATTTGGTAACACGAAGGAAAAAGTAGGCAATTTCCAGATTTTTTAAAATTTAAACACCACAGTTTTATAGCTGTACTTAGTATTTTGCAGTAAATGATGATGTATAATAGTAACATTCTTTTTTTATGTTGTTCAGTACCTTGCACATGTTTTGCAGCCTCACACTATAGTGCTGGGTGGAAGAAAATAAAACAGCATTCATACCAAATCTGCACTGTATCATTGATACACTGAAGTATTTTTGGACAACATTACACACATATTTTGTTACATACTCCACTAGCAGTAAAACCTTTGAGAAATGCATGGTACTTAAGTCAGTCAATCCTTTTAGACACCAAAATGCAAATGTATGTTACAGTTTGTTCAAGATCACAGAAGATTCTGCTTTTAGAAATTTTTGCAGTAATTTAGTGATTAGTACATCAGTGTTTCATATACAAATTCATGGGTTATAGCAAAATGTCTGTGTGTTCCACTGGCTGTTGACTCCCCTCTTTTCCCCAAACAAACACATAGATATTCACCATATTTGCCATACACTATGTAGTGCAAGGATACAGAACTTTGAAAGAGCCCTCAACTGCTTCTGCCATACTCCCAGCAAAATATCATCATTTTTGCATCTAAATTGTTACTACTGGTGTAGACTTTGAAATAAAAGTGGTGGGAATAAAACTACTGGTCACTAACATAGTAGCTGAAGATCAGCCAAGTATTGTTGTTTCTTGATCTCCCGTAACTAAGTCACTTTGATGATGTTCTACTGTCCCTACTGTCTTATAATCCAATTCTGTAGTAAAACTATGGAAACTCCAGATTAGAATATCAACATACCTTGTAATAATTATTAAATCTATTTCCAACATGGTATATTTATTCTTTTCTATATCTAAATACAATAATATTACAACTGTTTTCTCCTTCCAGTTTACTGCACATGCCACAGAGATTTTGATGAACTGTGATCAAAGGTAATATAATTGGTTTACAAAGGGAACAGTTTGTCATACCTGGGTGACTTCCAGCAGCAATTAGCACACACCCATCGTGGGACTTTGGGCTCAGAGCAGTTACTAGTTTAGCATGCTGCTCAGTGGTGGATAATGGCTGCACCCAAGCAAAAGCTATGAGAAATGCCACCAATGCCAACAGTGATCTCATTCTTCACTCCTGTACCACAGAGATGCAGAACAAGTAGTAAAATACTGTTCATTTGCTCCACTCTCCAAGAAAAAACACAAATATGGTTTGTTCTCTATTCATCTGATACACAAGTGTGACAGGACAAAAGATATATCCGTATTGGCCTGCCATAAGAGTGAAATAAGGGAAAAAGTTAAAAATGATAAAAAAATTGAAACATAAAGGTCTGAAGTAAAATTTGTAATCCAATGAGAAGCTTGTCAGAGCACTACATGTGTACAGACAATACCTTTTACAACCTACACAGAATTATGTCATAACTGAGAGTTTATTAGTGGAGAGATTATTGGCATTATTGATCATCAGGTCATATTATTGTGAGCATTGTTGGTATTTTAATGTGTCTCATGAAGGCTTAAATTAAATCTGCAATAGCATCACAACATGAACACACATATAGTTGAAAGTGTACAAACTTGTGGATTATAGTTGAAGAACCCATATGTGGTGAGGCTACATTATGAAAACAAGTGGAGAAAAACTGACTTATCTAAACTTATTTTAAACACAAAAAGGAGATAAATGTTGTTGTGGGTTGGCAGGAGAGCCAACACCTTGTTATTAGAGGAAGCTGAAAGGCACGCATTTTAGCTCACGCAGGCTGGCGTGAGGTCTGGAACAGGACAATGAAATTAGAATTTAGAAAAAACAGACGTAGCTGGTGGAATACTTAACTTTAATCAATTAATGGTAAACATCGCTCTTGACTGTACATTATTCACAATATCAATTGTAAATGAACATGGCTCCTTGCTAGGTCATAGCAAATGACGTAGCTGAAGGCTATGCTAACTATCGTCTCGGCAAATGAGAGCATATTTTGTCAGTGAACCATCGCTTGCAAAGTCGGTTGTACACCTGGGATGAGTGCTAGCAAGTCTCTCTAGACCTGCCGTGTGGCGGCGCTCGGTCTGCAATCACCGATAGTGGCGACACGCGGGTCTGACATATACTAACGGACCGCGGCCGATTTAAAGGCTACCACCTAGCAAGTGTGGTGTCTTGCGGTGACACTACATTCCTCCCCTGCAAATCGGTGTATGGTTGTGGCATAAGGCTTCCGCCCGCCATGGCTAGGACCCCATGTTGACGTGTGCGACGATGTGGGGAGCCTAACAACAGGCGAGGCTGTGCCACCCGCACCCTGCCATTCCGACTGTGGGGAGCTAGGAAACGCCTAAAAACCTGCTCCAGGGTGCACGCCAACATGCGGTGTATGCACCCGCAGAGAGACAGGAGGGGCTGAAGGGTCGACCTCCATCGGGCCGGGGCACCTGACAGGCGAAGACGACATATGGTCCGGAGCGGGCAAGAGTTCCATGGCGGAGGACAACTGGTCACGGGAAGTGATCAGCGGCGAGTGACCCAGGGAGGCGCCCGGCGGTTGCAGCAACGCATCCACTGCAGGCATCGCCGGTGGGAGAACAGGCGGCGGCGGCGGCGGCGGCAGTGAGTCGCTATTGGGCAAAATGGAAGGCAGCGTCGGTAACACCTGGGGCCGAGGCGAGCCAGTAGATGGATCCCCAGGGCGCTGACTGGACTGCACCGTCACTGAAAGCAGACGGGGAGTGGCAGATCCCGTGCGATGACAGAGGCGCAGCTGATTGAGATGCCGTCGCACCTCACCAGAGGCCCCCAAAATAAGATACAGAGCGTGGCCGAGGCAGCGAAGAATGCGCCCTTCGAGCCAAC
Source organism: Schistocerca cancellata (assembly GCF_023864275.1). Classification (NCBI taxonomy): domain Eukaryota; kingdom Metazoa; phylum Arthropoda; class Insecta; order Orthoptera; family Acrididae; genus Schistocerca; species Schistocerca cancellata. The sequence continues at coordinate 197,842,045 of NC_064634.1, forward strand.
GCCGTGAACCTTGATAGTGGTGGTAGTAGACAACGTCACCTGGAGCAAAAGCAGGTGTCTGCCGCTGCACAGGAACCTGATGTGGCGGATGTAGCAAAGACATCAAGGTTCGATGAGGGCGACCGTGGAGCAACTCAGCCAGCGAGTGACCATCTCGGGGGTGAGAGCGATACGAGGTCAAAAAGAGCAATAACGTGTCCTCCCAAGAATGCGACTCTTTCAACTTCAACATCTGTGACTTGAAAGTCCTGACCAATCGTTCAGCGGCACCATTTCACTGTGGTGAAAACAGTGCGGTTGTCAGATGTTGAATACCATTGGCCTTGCAGAATGACAAATTCTGCGGAAATGAATTGTAGGCCATTGTCGGAAACAATAGTCTGTGGAAGACCTTCAATGCAAAAGATAGCAGATAACACTTGGATGGTGGCAGATGACGTCGTGGAAGACATCCAGACAACAAAAGGAAAATTACTGAATGAATCTACCACAACCAACCATCGAGCATTCCAGAATGGACCAGCAAAATCGATGTGTAAGCGTTGCCAAGGGGAAGTGGCTTTTGGCCATGCAAAGAATTTCCGCGGTGGTGCTGATTGTTGTTCGGCACACGCCATGCAAGAAGAGCACATATTCGTAATCGCGGCATGGATTCCGAACCAAGTTGGAAGTGAAGGGCCAGTCGAATGGTCACATCGCTCCCCAGACTTGACACCACTGGATATCTTCCTCTGGGGTTTCATTAAAGATTATCTGTGTGTTCCTCCCCTACAAAACAATTTAGCTGACCTGAAAAATTAAATATATGCAACCATTGCACAAGTTATTGTCAATTTTCTGCAATGAGTATGGGAAAAAATTGATTACCGGTCAGATGTTTTCCATATCACAAATGGTAGTCACATCAAACCAAAGTGATTCTTGACACTTTTACATAAAACTTGACATTGTTTTCTACAGAATGACACATCTACTGATTCTGTAAGTTATCTCAATAAGTTTCTGTATCATTACAAAGTCGTAAAGTCCTTTCTGACTTACCCTGTATGCGAGGGCTATTCAGAAAGTACGGAACATTTCCATCTGATGATGCTAGGTGCACACCAATGGCGTATATTTTGGTATGTGTGTGCTGGGCAGCTCAGTCGGCAGCCATCTGTGACAGCGAGAACATCTCTGTAATAGAAAATCCTGCCCATTGTGAGGTGCAGTTGGTAATACAGTTTTTGATGGCAAAAATCCTAAAACCTATAGAAATTTGTCGTGAACTGTGTGAAGTGTACAGAAACACTGTAATGAGTGAAATGGTGCATTCGGTTTAAAAATAACCGAACCAACGATCATGGTGAAGAGTAGAGGGGATGCCCAAGCATTGTGACTGATGCTCTTTGTCTCTAAAGTTGATGAAACAATTTGTGAAATCCATCACTTCACAATAACGGAGCTTTTGCTTTCTTTTTCACAAGTTTCACGTACTTTGTTGTTTGAAATTGTCACTCAAAAGCTAGGCTACCACAAATTTTGTGCATGATGGGTGCCCAAAATTCTTACAGAGCACCATAAAAAACAGCAAATGGGGGCAACGATGACATTTCTGGTGATTCATTACTGGATCAAATCATAACCGGTGATGATACTTGTGTGAAACACGTCAATTAAAAGACAAAATTACAGTCCATGGAGTAGGGGCACACAGGGTCCCCCAAACAACCAAGAAAATGTTTGAAAACCTTGTCAGCAAGGAAGTTTGTAGTAACCAAAACCAACTGCGGGAACGCTTGGGCTGCGGATCGGAGTCGCCAGGCGGGGAAGCCGCCGGCGATGGAGCATGCACCACTGGGTAAACACAGGACGAGTCGGGCGACAGACCAACAACAACTGACAACAACCGACCACGACCGACTATGACCGACACAACAAGGAAGAGATAAACAAGGAGGCTTGTGGAAACCAAACACCAACAGTAAATTCACTCAGAACCAGAGCCAGGCAAATGTCAACAACGAGCAACGACCAGAACGCAGTACTGCTGAGATAGAAACGAAATCCAGAGCGAGTAACAGACTGACTGGGCTAGGGCAGAGCGGGTCCCTATATACGAAACTGGAGGGAGCGGCTATTGGCCGCTGTCTGCACATGGCGTAGCGGACGCGCTGGCTGTGCGAGAGCCGCTGCGTGGAATAGCCGCCGCGGAGGCGGAGCCTCTATGGGCTGACCACGTCCATTTGTTCTGGCGCGTGTTCGACTTCCACGGCGGAAGGTACTAGATCCCTCCCCCCTGAAATTGGTGCATACCGGAAATGCCCCGAACGATGCCGAGGTGGGCGGAACGAGGGCATGGGTTGTGAGATGTCTGGAGGGACCACTGGGGGAGGGGAGGGCAGACTGTCTGCGGCATCCATCAAGGTGTCACCAGAGGGCAGGGGGTCAGAGGGCGTCTTTATAGCCCGGCGAGGTGAAAGGGGTGTCTGCAGAGCCGGCGAGGAGATGGAGGTTGAAGGGAAGGGCTCCACCTCGAGGGACATGTCTGCACCAGGAAGCAGGGAAGGCGGTGGAGGAGGAATCAAGGCAGGGGCCCAAGGGCAGAGTTGGTTATGGTGGCGACGCTCGAGCCCTCTGTGTGTCTGTACGGTCGTCACTCGCCGGCCATGAGCCGCCGTCACCGTAGCGGACGTCCATGCAGGTGTGCTGCCATAGGAGTGGGCCCACATGGCCATGCCAGGGGTGTAGCGCTGGGAGGGGCGAGAGTGGGGCCCAGAAGGGAACGGTGTCAGCAGGTGGAGGAGGGTCCAAGGTTGTCGCCCGTGAAGGAGTTTGGCAGGACTATGACCAGCCAACGGTGTAGTGCGGTAGGTGCTGAGAAACAAGGTGAGGGCCGAGGTGGTGGCCGACGGCTCCACTGATTTCATCAATTGCTGTTTGAAAGTGCGGACCAGGCGTTCCGCCGCGCCATTGGATGAAGGATGGAAGGGGTGAAAGCAAATGCGTTTGATACCGTTAGCGGAGCAGAAGGTCTGGAACGAGGACGCCGTGAATTGAGGCCATTATCTGTGACCAACGTCAGAGGAAGGCCTACAATGGCCAACACCTGGGCCAAGGTGGTGAGGGTGGCGTCAGTGGTGGTGGACGCCATGTGGACCACATATGGGTATTTGGAATAGGCATCAATGATGAGGAGCCACATGGAGCCTAAGAACGGGCCTGCAAAATCGAGATGGATCCTGTCCCAGGGTTGGCTGGGTGTTGGCCAGGGCGCGAATGATTGTGGAGGACTAGCCTGATGACGCGCACACACTGTGCAACCACGGGCCAGGTGCTCAATATCTCCATCGATCCCTGGCCAATAGACATGTCGTCGAGCCAACGCCATCATGTGAGACATCCCCCAGTGTCCGCGGTGTAATAAGTGCAGGACGCGATGGCGTAAGTCTGGAGGGACGACCACCCGATGGGCGTCCGAGTCCGTGGACAACAGGAGGACGTCCTCCATCAACGAAAGTCTGTGTGAGACGTGACGCCACGGGCTGAAGTCACTTTTCAAACGTCGGGTAAGGTAGGGAGGCCAACCATGGGTCACATAGTGGAGGACTTGCCACAGAATGGGGTCCCTGCGCGTGGAAGCGGCGATTTGCGTAGCTGTCAGAGGAAATCCATCAAGAGTCTCTCGGCAGGCAGAGTCGATGTGGAAGCACAGGACTTCCTGCTGGTCGAACGCCAGATCGGGTCCTGCTGGGAGACGTGACAAGGCATCTGCATTAGTGTGTTGACTGGTGGGCTTATTGCAGATGGTGTAAGTGTAATTACGCAAGAACATCGCCAAGTGCTGAAGATGCTGAGCCGTCTGTTCTGGGAGGTGCGAATGGGGCCTGAAAAGCGACACTAAGGGCTTGTGATCCATGAGGAGGGTTAACTGCGCCCCAAACAGGTAAATGTGAAATTTCTGAACTGCAAAAATAATGGCAAGAGCCTCCTTTTCGATCTGAGAGTAATTCCTTTGTGCAGGGGTTAACGTCTTGAATGCATATGCCACAGGTTGTTCCAACCCATCCTCATTCCAGGACTGCCAGGACTGCCCCAACCCCGTACGCTGAGGCATCGCCGCCACCACCAAGGGACGATCCGGAGAGAAAGGCATAAGGCAAGGGGCAGATTTCAGCATCGTCTTCAGGCGGGTGAAAGCCTGATCGCAGGCAGAAGTCCAAGTGTAATGTACCCCTTTGCGACGCAGGCAATTTAGGGGATGTGCGACGTGGGCAGCTTGGGCTAAGAACTTTAAGTAATAATTGACTTTCCCCAAAAATACCTGGAGTTTGGATAAGTTTTGTAGACGTGGAAGGGCATCGATGGCTGCGACATTGCGGTCCGAAGGGCGAATGCCATCTTTACTGAGCCAATGTCCTAAGTACTCCACTTCCGGTTGAAAAAAACTGCACTTCTCCAGCCGACAACGTAAACCCGCAGCCTGCAGGGCGTGAAATAAGGTACTGATGCGCCCCGTGACTAAGATATCATCGAGGTAATTGACACAAGCCGGTATTGGTTGCGTAAGTTGCTCGAGATACCGCTGGACAATCACAGGGGCAGAGGAAATGCCAAACGGAAGACGCTTGTATTTATAGAGACCGAAAGACGTGTTGATGACGACGATGGCCTGCGATTCCTCATCCAACGGCAGCTGGTGATAGGCTTCTGCCAGATCAATCTTAGAAAAGTACTCGCCAACTGCAGTTTAGCAAGAAGGTCTTCCTGTCGAGGAATGGGATAAATTTCGACCAAAGACTGAGCGTTGACCTTAGTCCCAAAATCCCCACAAAGACGAAGCGATCCATTGGGTTTCTTGATGACCACTAAGGGCGTTGCCCAGGCACTCGATTGTACTGGCTCGATAACCCCTGCAGCCTGGAGCCGATCAAGTTCCTGCTTGACGTCTGCACGCAAAGCTACCGGAATAGGCCGAGCCTGACAAAAGCGAGGCCGTGCGTTCGGCAGTAAAGTGATGTGTGCCTGGAAATTGGAAGCGCAGCCCAGGTCTGCCGAAAACAGGGAGGAAAAGGACGCGCACAGATCGTCTAGGTCCTGAAATGGAACCGTAGTTGAAACGAACAGCACGTCGTCTTGAATGGACAAGCCAAACCGTGTAAACGCATCTAGTCCAAAAATGTCCGAATGTGGTCCACCACAAATAGGGCAAGGGGCCGGGGAACGTTTTTGTAGATGGCCATAGCAGAAAACTGCCCACGGAGAGGGATGGAACCGTCGCCGTAGGCGACCAACCTCCGAGAGGTTGGGGACAATTCTGGAGACCCGAGACGTGCATACGTCATCAGATTGACCAAAGAAACTGTGGCCCCCGTATCGACCAGGAAACGGACGTCCTCGTTAAAGATGCGTAGGGTGAGGAATAACTTTTGAGCCAATGTGTTGGTCCGAGGGGCGACTGCGTGTAACGCATGGACGGCTTCCTGTTGGCCTGAAGGGGCAGACGGGGGCGGGTCGAGCGGCTACGACAGACTGATCAAAGGTGGCCTCCTTTCTCACAGGGCTCGAGTGTGGGCCGAGAAGCACTGGGGGCACGACGGGAGGGGGCCACGCGACCGACGTCGAGGGGCGACCGGCGGTTTGGACGCCATAGAGACGTCAGACAGCGAGAAATCTCGACGGCGGTGCCCTCTGGAGACTGCGCCCTGTCGACGGCAGGAAGGAGTGGATCGGGAAGTGGACTCGACCGCTGCCACCTGGGGCCGCGCCATGAGACGTTCGTTCGTCGCCTGAGCAATTTCGAAGGAATGGGCAATACGCAGAATGTCTTCCAACGAGGAGTTGTCCAACTTTAACGCCGCAGTGCGGACCTCTGGATCGGGCGCCAGTTGAACGACCACATCCCAAATTAACGAATCTGCATATGACACCTTGCACTGCTGATTGGTGCACGTGAAGTTGCATTTGCGGCTGAGGCCTTGCAAATCTGTCACCCAGGAATGGTACGACTGACCCTGCTGCTTGTGGAATTGATGGAATTCCAAGCGAGACGCAACCACGTGGTATGGCTGGAAATAATAGTTAGTTAGCAACACACAGATCTCGTGAAAGGAGAGAGCCACGGGGTCTGCCAACAGTGCCAACTTGCGGAGCAAGAAAAACGTGTCCGGTGAGGCCCAAGACAAGAATAACGACCGCTGCAGAGAGTCATCCGGCACCTGAAAGGCCGTGAATTGTTGCTTCAGACAATGCAGGTACGTTTCCCAATCCTCTTTTGCGTCGTTGAACGCTGGGAACGACGGCCGACGTGGGAACGTGTCTGAAAGCGGGGCACCTGGAAGAAGAGGTGGGAGGGAATCCCGCTTATTGACCCTGTCCGAGAGCAACCACAGTGACGTGTGTAAGACCTCCAACTGCTGCTGCTGCTGCCGTCGCATGAGCTGTTGCTGTTGCTCTAAGAGAGTGAGCAATTTCTCTTCCATACTCCTATGTTCCGTTTACCTTGTCGCCAATGTAGTAACCAAAACCAACTGCGGGATCGCCTTGGGCTGCGGATCGGAGTTGCCAGGCGGGGAAGCCGCCGGCGGTGGAGCACGCACCACCGTGTAAACACAGGACGAGTCGGGCGACAGACCAACGACAACTGACAACAACCGACCACGACCGACTATGACCGACACAACAAGGAAGACATAAACAAGGAGGATTGTGGAAACCACACCACCAAACACCAACAGTAAATCCACTCAGAACCAGAGCCAGGCAAATGTCAACAACGAGCAATGACCAGAACGCAGTACCGCCGAGATAGAAACGAAATCCAGAGCGAGTACCATACTGACTGGACTAGGGCAGAGGGGGTCCCTATATACGAAACTGGAGGGAGCGGCTATTGGCCGCTGTCTGCATGTGGCGTAGCGGTGGCGCCCTCGCTGCACGAGAGCCACTGTGTGGAATAGCCACCGTGGAGGCGGAGCCCTCTATGGGCTGACCACGTCCATTTGTTCTCACGCGTGTTCGACTTCCGCGGCGGAAGGTACTCCCCCCCGAAATTGGTGCATAGGGGCGGAAATGCACCGGACGATGCCGAGGCGGGTGGAACGAGGGCACGGGTTGAGAGACGTCCGGAGGGACCACTGGGGGAGGGGAGGGCAGACTGTCTGCGGCATCCATCAAGGTGTCACCAGAGACAGTGTTTTGGGATACGCAAGGTGTGCTTCTTATTGTTTTTTTTTCGAACGTGTAGCAACCATTAATTCTGCCCGGTACTGTCAAACTTTTGCACAGCCTTAGAAGAGCAGTTCGAAACACACTGAGGAAAGCTGAAGTCCAAAATTTTCTTTTTGCGCAACAATGCCCAACCTCACACGGAAAACCACACTAAAGAACTCCTTAATTCATTCAAATGGGAAATTTTCCCTAATCCACCCTACAACCCTCATCTGGCACCAAGCGACTTCCACGTGTTTCCCAAGATGAAGAACTGGCTTGCAACTCAGTGCTTTGATGACGATATGGAACTCCAGGAGGGCGTGACTCGCTGGCTGAAGTCTCAGGCAGCAGAATTTTACAACAAAGGTCTTTCAAAGCTTGTCCACCACTATGATAAGTGCCTCAATGTGTTTGGTGACTATTTGGAAAAGTAGTATGTCAGATGCTCTTTCAGATGTATACGAGGGCTATGCTGAAAGTTTTTAGCAGCCTGTAAACCATAAGGCAGAGGACAATGGGGTTGTTTTCATTCAAAAGAGCGATGTTTTTGGATCTTGGGACGTGCGCGCGCAGCCCCTGGCTGGCGGTGATCCCCCCACAGCGTGGTAAGAAAGCACAGGCAGTGCTGAGTCAGAGACGGTGCAGAATGGAGCTGTCGCGCCGCGACTTTCGCGCCATGAGTTTTTACAATTATAAAAAGTGTTTAAGTGCCGAAGAATGCCATTCTTCTTTGCTGCTTGTTTTTGGTGAAGCTTCCCCTTCTACGGCCACAGTTGGAAATTGGTTTCGCGAGTTTTTGATGGGTCAGCAGTCAATTAAAAATGAACCTCGTCCTTGTCGGCCAGCAACAGCTGTGACTCCTGAAAACATTGATGCTGTGAGGAAAACGATCAAAGAAGATCCACATCTTACATTTATTTCACTGGATTACTTCAATTAATCTCACAGAATATTTTTACTTAATTTCTTCCGCTCCGGCTATCAGACATTGTGCTGTGAAAAAATATTTTTAAATGTACCGTGTAATTGCGGCTAATTGTTAACAGTCAGAGATTACTGTTACTCGCTCCGCAGCAGCTGGAAACATGCTAAATAATTTTCATTAAATATTCTTTTCATAAGGTAAATGTGGCGTAGGTTCTTGAAATAACACACGGAGATCACTTTATACTAATATATTCTTACTAGGACACAGTTTACACCATTAAATATTTGCAATTACGTTACGACAGAAACAAATGCTAGCGCAGCACAATAGCTTGCGTACCTTAATCCAGCTAACACCAGAACGAACAGAACAAAACAGACTAGACAGAAGAATGAGCATTGCATTGTATTTTATACTCTAACAAAGATAATCACATTATAATCTCATACAATAAAAATAATGTCTTTTCTGCATTTATCGATATATATATTGTATATTTTTTCCGTTAAATCAATGATAAATCAATGTTTGCAATTAAGTTTGCGTCACATACTGACTGTTTTATTTATGTTTCACCTTGATAAGGGTGAATATTGCAAAAGGGATACTACAACTCGTGTCATTTCATGCTCGAAAACTTCAATGGAGGGAAGTCCCAAGACACCCCCAATATCATCACAGGTGATGGAACGTGGGTCTACCATTATGACCCTGAAATGAAGAGACAGTCTTCTATGTAGTGCTTTCCAGAGGAGGAACCACCCACAAAAGTTCGACGAAGTTGGAGCTCTGGAAAAAAGATGGTGGCAACTTTTTTCACAAAGAGCGGGCATCTCACCTCTGTGAGATTGGACACACGTTGTACAGTCAATGTTGAATGGTATGTGAACAATTGTCTTCCAAAAGTCATCGCCACATGGAAGTCACATCATCCAAAGTCCAAGAGTGGGCACCTTCTGCTGCATCAAAACAATGCATCTGCACACAGGGCTGCCAGAATGATGGACTTTCTGGAGAAGGAAAAAGTGTGAGTGTTACCCCATCCCCTCTATTCACCTGACCTGGCCCCCTGTGACTTCTTTCTGTTCCCTAAGACTAAGGAAAAAATTCGAGGGCAGCGGTTTTCATCAGATGAAGAGGCCATTGCAGCGTATGAGAGTGCACTAAGTGACATCACAAAAGAAGCTTGGACTGACACATTTTCTAAGTGGTATCAGAGTATGGAAAAATGTATACATGCTAATGGAATTTTGAAAAGTTGTAAACTTTTTTTGCAAATAAATTTTTTTTCACACATTCTGCTAAAAAGTTTCGGCATAGCCCTCATATAATAAAATATATTTCTTGTACTTAGTTTTTCTTAATGCCAAAACTTCCCTACTTTCTGAATAGCCCTCATATTACAAAAGTTACAGATCTAAACATTTATTGTAATTCAGGTATTCACTTAGTGAATATAAGCAGTGGTACTGTAGATACTCCCTAACAAATCTTTCAAGATCATTAGTATTTAGTATACATTTTACATCATTTCGCAAGTTATTGAATAGTTTTATTCCCATATAGCATGTACCTTTCTGATATATACTTGAATTGGCTGAAAGTAATTGCAACTTACCTTTTAATTTAGCATTGTCATTATGTAAGCCGGCCATTCTCGAAGTTTGATGTTGTGCCCCCCCCCCCCCCCCTCCTTCCTCCCCTCCACCCCCTCCTGTGAAAGGGGGGTTGGCGCACAGAAAGTAATAGAGTGCACTGGTTTTCTTTGAAATATTTATATTTAATATTATATAAGAAAAATATTGTGGGTGAACAAATATTACCAGCATCAGACTCACAAGCCCATGAACCAAGTTATAAAGCTTCCTCATAATTAATTTGCTGCCTTATTTCATGAGAGCCCACCCCCATCAACAGTGGACCTTGCCGTTGGTGGGGAGGCTTGCGTGTCTCAGCGATACAGGTAGCCGTACTGTAGGTGTAACCACAATGGAAGGGTATCTGTTGAAAGGTCAGAGAAACATGTGGTTCCTGAAGAGGGGCAGCAGCCTTTTCAGTAGTTGCAGGGGTAACAGTCTGGATGATTGACTGATCTGGCCTTGTAACACTAACCAAAACGGCCTTGCTGTGCTGGTACTGTGAATGGCTGAAAGCAAGGGGAAACTACAGCCATAATTTTTCCCGAGGTCATGCAGCTTTACTGTATGGTTAGATGATGATGGCGTCCTCTTGGGTAAAATATTCTGGAGGTAAAATAGTCCCCCATTTGGATCTCTGGGTGAGGACTACTCACGTCGTTATCAGGAGAAAGAAAACTGGCATTCTACAGATCGGGGCATGGAATGTCAGACCCCTTAATCAAGCAGATAGGTTAGAAAATTTAAAAAGGGAAATGGATGGGTTAAAGTTGGATATAGTGGGAATTAGTGAAGTTCGCTGGCAGGAGGAACAAGACTTCTGGTCAGGTGAATATAGAATTATAAATACAAAATCAAATAGGGGTAATGTAGGAGTAGGTTTAATGTTGTTGTTGTGGTCTTCAGTCCTGAGACTGGTTTGATGCAGCTCTCCATGCTACTCTATTCTGTGCAAGCTCCTTCATCTCCCAGTACCTACTGCAACCTACATCCTTTTGAATCTGTTTAGTGTATTCATCTCTTGGTCTCCCTCTACAATTTTTACCCTCCACGCAGCCCTCCAATATTAAATTGGTGATCCCTTGATGCCTCAGAACATGTCCTACCAACCGATCCCTTCTTCTAGTCAAGTTGTGCCACAAATTTCTCTTCTCCCCAATCCTATTCAGTACCTCCTCATTAGTTATATGATCAACCCATCTGATCTTCAGCATTATTCTGTAGCACCACATTTTGAAAGCTTCTATTCTCTTCTTGTCCAAACTAGTTATCATCCATTATTTCACTTCCATACATGGCTACGCTCCATACAAATACTTTCAGAAACGACTTCCTGACACTTAAATCTATACTCGATGTTAATAAATTTCTCTTCTTCAGAAACGCTTTCCTTGCCATTGCCAGTCTAGGTTTAATAATGAATAAAAAATAGAAATGTGGGTAAGCTACTACAAACAGCATAGTGAACGCATTATTGTGGCCAAGATAGACACTAAGCCCATGCCTACTACAGTAGTACAAGTTTATATGTCAACTAGCTCTGCAAATGATGAAGAAATTGAAGAAATGTATGATGAGATAAAAGAAATTATTCAGATAGTGAAGGGAGACGAAAATTTAATAGTCATGGGTGACTGGAATTCGGATGTAGAAAAAAGAAGAGAAGGAAATGTAGTAGGTGAATATGGAATAGGGGTAAGGAATGAAAGAGGAAGCTGCCTCGTAGAATTTTGCACAGAACATAACTTAATCATAGCAAACACTTGGTTCAAGAATCGTGAAAGAAAGTTGTATACATGGAAGAGGCCTGGAGATACTGGAAGGTTTCAGATAGATTATGTAATGGTAAGACAGAGATTTAGGAACCAGGTTTTAAATTGTAAGATATTTCCAGGGGCAGATGTGGACTCTGACCACAATCTATTGGTCATGAACTGCAGATTAAAACCGAAGAAACTGCAAAAAGGTGGGAATTTAAGGACATGGGACCTGGATAAACTGACAGAACCAGAGGTTGTAGAGAGGTTCAGAGAGAGCATTAGGGAACGATTGACAAGAATGAGGGCAAGAAGTACAGTAGAAGAAGAATGGGTAGCTTTGAGAGATGAAATAGTGAAGGCAGCAGAGGATCAAGTAGGTAAAAAGACAAGGGCTAGTAGAAATCCTTGGGTAACAGAAGATATATTGAATTTAATTGATAAAAAAGAGGAAATGTAAAAATGCAGTAAATGAAGCAGACAAAAAGGTATACAAACATCTCAAAAATGAGATTGACAGGAAGTGCAAAATGGCTATGCAGGGATGGCTAGAGGACAAATGTAAGGATGTAGAGGTATATATCACTAGAGGTAAGATAGATACAGCCTACAGGAAAATGGAAGAGGTTGTAGATGAAGATGAAATGGGAGATATGATATTGCACGAAGAGTTTGACAGAGCACTGAAAGACCTAAGTCAAAACAAGGCCCCGGGAGTAGACAACATTCTATTAGAACTACTGATAGCCTTGGGCGAGCCAGCCCTGACAAATCTCTACCATCTGGTGAGCAAGATGTGTGAGACAGGCGAAGTACCCTCAGACTTCTAGAAGAATGTAGTAATTGCAATCCCAAAGAAAGCAGGTGTTGACAGATATTAAACTGATAGTTCGGTAATTTTCGTAAGTCATGGCTGTAAAATACTAACACGAATTCTTTACAGATGAATAGAAAAGCTAGTAGAAGCCGGCCTCGGGGAAGCTCAGTTTGGATTCCATAGAAATGTTGGAACACATGAGACAATACTGACCCTAAGACTTATCTTAGAAGATAGATTAAGGAAAGGTAAACCTACGTTTCTAGCATTTGTAGACTTAGAGAAAGCATTTGACAATGTTGACTGGAATGCTCTCTTTCAAATTCTGAAGGTGTCAGGGTAAAATACAGGGAGCAAAAGGCTATTTGCAATTTGTGCAGAAACCAGATGCCAGTTATAAGAGTCGAGGGGCATGAAAGGGAAGCAGTGGTTGGGAAGGGAATGAGACAGGGTAGTAGCTTATCCCTGATGTTATTCAATCTGTGTATTGAGCAAGCAGTAAAGGAAACAAAAGAAAAATTTGAAGTAGGAATTAAAATCCATGGAGAAGAAATAAAAACTTTGAGGTTCACAGATGACATTGTAATTCTGTCAGAGATGCCAAAGGACCTGGAAGAGCAGTTGAATGCAATGGACAGTGTCTTGAAAGGGGGATATGAGATGAACATCAGCAAAAGCAAAAGCAAAACAAGGATAATGAAATGTAGTTGAGTTAACTTGAGTGATGCTGAGGGAATTAGATTAGGAAATGAGACACTTAAAGCAGTAAATGAGTTTTGCTATTTGGGGAGCAAAATAACTGATTATGGTCAAAGTAGAGAGGATATAAAATGTAGACTGGCAATGGCAAGAAAAGCATTTCTGAAGAAGAGAAATTTTTTAACATTGAGCATAGATTTAAGTGTCAGGAAGTCATTTTTGAAAGTATTTGTGTGGAGTGTAGCCATGTATGGAAGTGTAACATGGACAATAAGTAGTTTGGACAAGAAGAGAATAGAAGCTTTTGAACTGTGGTGCTACAGAAGAATGTTAAAGATTAGATAAGTAGATCGCATAACTAATGAGGAGGTATTGAAAAGAATTGGGGAGAAGAGAAATTTGTGGCACAACTTGACTAGAAGAAGGGATCGGTTGGTAGGACATGTTCCGAGGCATCAAGGGCTCACCAATTTAGTATTGAAGGACAGTGTGGAGGTTAAAAATTGTAGAGGGAGACCAAGAGATGAATACACTAAACAGATTCAGAAGGATGTAGGTTGCAGTAGGTACTGGGAGATGAAGAAGCTTGCACAGGATAGAGTAGAATGGAGAGCTGCATCAAACCACTCTCTGGACTGAAGACTACAAAAATAACATTTCATGAGAGCTGACCAGTAGATCCTGTTAGCAGCAATGCTGAGAAAAGTCACAGGTAATATTTTACCCTGCAACCCCTGTCACTGATCACCTGCATGGTTAGCTACTTACCAAACATTTAATAACCACTAATGACAATAAGTTGCTCAAAAATGTGGCCACGGCTTCCTCTGAACAATGGTTATTAGAATAAATTGTTAATCACAAGAGATCCCACAGAAGTGATTCACCAAACATCTGTTCTCCTTCGAAAGTATGCAGCGCTAATAAGGAAAAAAAACTGAGTTTAATCAGCGTACATTCTTCTTTTGCATCTTCCTCTGTTCCTATCAGCAACATCAGTTCTAAACACAAAACCACGGTTAAGTGCATAAAATATCAAGTCAATTATCTGACATTAAGCTTTACCAGCATTTTTTATTTGGAAGGAGGAATGACCAGAATGTGTTCTTTGTTGAGAGAGATTTCAGCTGACACTAGCTTGAAGCCTATAAAACTAAAGAGAGACATGGACACAACATACCCAGATAGTGTAAGTAAACCCATCAAATGTTTTTAAGTGTTTTGAGCAACAACTAAAAGGAAATATTAGATTCTTCAAAAACAGATATCAGTTCCTATGAAAGCTCAAAGAGCATCCGCAGAGGTATCCTACTTAATTGCAAAATCAAAATCATCATATATTATTGGTGTGAAAATACTCTCTCTGCAGCCATCAGAAAGTGTGAAATCACGTATGGAGAAAGATTTGGTGAGACTCTGTAGTCAATACTACTCTCTGTTGAAACAATAGCATGTCGTATTGATATGAAAAATCAATTGCTACAACGTGTTCATGGTATCCCAAAATTCGCCATGCATCTTGGTGAGGGTACTATCAGAAATCTTCCCTAACTTCTTGTTTTTGTATGCTACTGTTATGAGAATTAAATTCTTGAGGACTTTCTATTTTGTAAGTATCTGGAAGGGAGGATTAACATGAAGATATTTTCTTTCTTGTGAATCCATTTTTATTAACAACAATGTGTCATGGACAAATTGTGTTAGTATGTGAGCTGATGGTGTAGCAGCATTTACTGGAACTAACAAGAGGTTCATGGCAAGAGTGTGTGCTGTTTCCCCTTCTGTAACATTCACATGTTGTATGATACACAGGCTGGCTTGGCTTCTCAAGTAATTCAGATTTAGTGCTAATATTGTTTTTGGATATCCATTTGTGTTAAGAACTCAAATTGTAATAGGTATGTTGATACTAGGGGTGTTGTCTGTGACCTTGGACATTTTGAGACATGAAGACACTTGCAAAATGGATGTATAGATGTGTGGACTTGATTATCAAGCATTCTCTATGTGGAATCACTGCTCAACACTATTGGGATTTGTGTAATGTGTTGGGTGCACTGATTTCAAATGCCACTCCATAGGGTGTGCAGTACATTCGTCAGTGCCCTTTGATCTTGGCGTATGGCCAGCAGCACTCCATCAGTCAGTTAAGACCCTGATATCAGTGGCTTTCTCCTTCTCATGCTTTGACTGTGTTTCACTGCAGAATGTCTGTGCCCGGGCAACTCTGGCCTGACTTGTGTCCACTGTGATTATGAGGGTAGAATTCCATGCTGGGGATATGACCCACTGCCCACCTGGCAGGAATGTGGTGCTGGTAGGTGCACATGGCAAGTTGGTGGTGCTGTGGAACAGAGTCCCACAGGGTGGACTCAGTGCAGGAGATGGCTGCCCTGCCCCAGTCTCTAACAGATATCAGTCACCAAATTTATGATGAGCATGCTGTAAGTATGAATTATTTATTACACAAATGGATTATTTGAAACAAATAATCAATAATATGACTTGATACATTCTGTTAGAGAGTTTACATATTTGTGTGGACTATTGGAGGCAAAAAATATGAAAGTCAACAATAATGGCACAGTCAGTGTCTAGACAGTTCTTGCTGTGTGCACATTTGATGAAAGCAGATTGGCCACAGTTGTCTTCTGTTAATTCTTCTTCAAAGCAGTGCATCAAGAGTGTTTGCAATACACAATGAAAGTCTTTGATGTAGCTGCAATTAAAAAACTAAAACAAAATTAAATGAGTAATTACTGTGAAGAAATGCAGAGGTGGAAGGAATTAATGTAAATTCAGGCCACGTTGGTGGTGAGAACCAAGGACATGTTGTGGCGCTAGTTCCCACCTGGGAAGAACCAGACGGCACATGTGGTGAAACAGGCACCAAGGTCATGATTGTCATGTTTTAGAGCACACTCTGTAATATGCTGATGTAAATGGACAAACGGTGGTTACATAACAACTGGTATATGATGTGTCATTTCACAGGTGGCTCTCCCTTTGATAGTATATGTTTCGCCAGTTACTGGCCTGGTATAGGTGGTGGCAGGAGAGTGGATGGGGCAAGTATAGCAGTGGAGACAGCCACAGGTGTAGGAGCCATAGGGTAGGGAGTTGTGTGTGGAAGGAGCATAAGGTCTGACAAGAATATAGTGGAGAT
Organism: Schistocerca cancellata; assembly: GCF_023864275.1. Taxonomy (NCBI): domain Eukaryota; kingdom Metazoa; phylum Arthropoda; class Insecta; order Orthoptera; family Acrididae; genus Schistocerca; species Schistocerca cancellata. Next base: position 197,858,240 of record NC_064634.1, read on the forward strand.
TGGGAGGGAGATGAAACGGTGTAGTGGGCAAAATCTCAGTCAGAAAGGATATCATTTCAGGGCATGATTTTAGGCAGTCATGGCCTTGTCGAAGTAGCTGACTAATACATTCCAGACTGGAATAACACTGTGTGACCAGTGGTGTGTTCCGAGGTTGTTTTTTTGGAGGGATCAGCAGTACCAGGATTGGATGTGATACCCCAGGAAATCTGCTTTTGAGCTAGGCTGGTGTGATAATTACATCTAGTGAAAGCTCAGGTGACAATGGTTTGCGTATTGCTGTAAAGAGTCTGCATCTGAAGAAATATGTTTGTCTCCAATGCCAAGGTTGTATGGGAGCGAATGTTTGACATAGGAATGATGGCTACTGTCAAAAAGTAGATACTGTTGTTTGTTAGTAGGTTTAATGTGGACAGAAGTGTGTAGCTGACCTTAGTGATGACGAGATTAAAATCAAGGAAAGTGACATGGGATTCAGAAAAGGATCATGTGAAATTTAATTGGGAGAAGGTATTCAGAGATTCCACGAATTTTAACAGGTCATCCTCACCATGAGTCCATATGATACAGATGTCTTCATTGTATCTAAACCAAATTAGGGGGCAAAGATTTATGGATCCCAGGGAAGTCCCCTCCAAGTGACCCTGAAAAGGTTGGCATAGGAAGGAACCAGTCTGGTTCCCATGGCTGTGCCCCTGATCTGTCTGTATGTCTGCCCCTCAAAGATGAAGTAGTTGTTGACAAGTATAAAGTTGATTAAGGTGAGTAGGAAGGATGTCATAGGTTTGGAATCACATGGGTGATGACTGAGGAAATGTTCAGCAGCAGACAGACCATGTACATGGGGGATGTTGGTATAGAGGGAGGTGGCATCAATGGTGACAAACAAAGTGTGTGGTGAGAGTGGGAAGAGCATGGATTTCAGATTGTCTAGGAAATGGTTGGTGTCTTTGATACAGAAGGAAAGTTTGTACTATAGGTTGCAGGTGCTGATCAACTAAGGCAGATATACCTTTAGTGGCTGCTTTGAAGCCAGAAACTATAGGACAACCAGGATGATTGCGTTTTTGGTTGTTAGGAAGAAGGTAGAATATGTGTGGGTGTGGTTTGGTTTCTAGGTGAAAAGTTCTATGAATTGAGGTGTTAGTCCTTGTGAGGGGCCTGACATTTTAAGGAGGAACTGCAGGTCAGTTTGAATCACAGGGATGGGATCTTGATGGCAGATGCTGTATGGAGAGGTGTCAGACAGCTGGCATGGAGCTTCAATGACATACTCCTTTTAGTCAAGTACCACAGTGGTAGATCCTTTGTCTGATTGGAGGATAATGATAAAGACATCAGCTTTTAGGGAATGTAGAGCCTGGAGTTCTGCAGAGGACAGGTTAGGGTCATGTTTTAGGGACCTGAGGAAGGCTTTTGAAGCAGTGCTGGATATGAAGAATTCTTGGAAGGCTTGCAAGGGATAATTTTCAGGTAGAGATGGTGGATTAAATGGGGATTGTGGTTGGAACTGTTCATGGCAGGGTTCAGTGTCAGGTTTGCTATTGGAAAGATTTTGGGTTGCAAAGTGATATTTACAGTTGACATCACATGTGAAGGAAAGTAGACCCTTCACCAAAGCAGCATGATAAAATGCAGGTTTAGGGCTGAGACCCTTAGACAGTACAGATAATACAGGGGGGGAGAAATGCTTACGCGAGAGGTTGAGGACACCATACTGTTGTGACTGGTTCTTGTGATTAGGGATTATTATTGGTTTAGGAGGCAGTGGTAAAGGCTGTGGGATGTTAAGGAGATTGGCAAACCTCAGTTTGTAGGAGAGGAGTGGTGGCTGATGGTGTGACTGTTTAGGAAACCTGAATTTCATTGGTTGTTAAGCTTTTTATGGCTGCTGGCAAGTTATTGAAAATGTGTGTTCCTGAATAATGCACACCTTTTTGTACAAGACTAAGTGATTTTAAATCCTTGTGAAGATTATTCTTATTTCTAGTATTGATTGCATGAATTGAGCTGTTGGTTTGAAAAAGTGATATATTTTTAATGACAAATTTCTTTTAATGACAGATGTCTACGAAAAGGTCATGTAATTTACTTAAATAACGGACCGCTGAGCTGCATACGCGGTGATGCCACCCGATAGCGACCCAGATGGGTTCGCCAGGATTTACATCACGTGAATTTAGTCGCCGAGACATCGACGTGAGTGTACTATAGCGCTCCTCAGACCACTGTAGCACGGTTCTCGCTCCGAGACACTGACAGTTACACTGCTGAAAGATGACGTAGCCGTCGGGGAAGACGTGAAGCACGAAGGGAAGCTGGTGGTTCGAAGCCGCCAGTGTGTCTTTGGTTACTACCACATGTCCCATGCAAGAGCAGGAGAACGTCTCCTGTAGCATAATACTGCTCCCACCAGCTGCGTCCGTGGCTTGCTGCACGTTTCGAGCCGTCGTTCACCTCGGTGACGGCGTTTGGGAAACGACCATCGATGTAGTGTAGCAAAATTGTGGTTCACAGGAAGAGCCGACACGTTTCCATCGACCAACGGTCGAATGCTGATGGTCCCACAACCACTGCAATAGTAGTTGACGATGTCGTTGGGTCAACATGTGAACACGTAGGTGTGGTCTGTTCCGGAGTTCCATGTTCAACAATATACGACGAACTGTGTGCTCCGAAACACTTGTGCGTACACCAGTATTGTGGTCTTTCGGCAGAGATGCCACAGATCGCCATCTATCCTACTTTGCAGAGCAGGCAAGCCTCCAAACGCCACGTTCTGTGAAGAGTCGTGAAAGTCCTACCATTTAGCGACTAGTGATAGTTTCACTGTCTTAGCTCTTTCCGTAGATGCTAGAGACAATAGCACGTGAACATTCGACCAGCTCCACCGTTTTCGAGATACTCATTCACAGGCTCTGGTTAATAATAATCTGTTCTTTGTCAAAGTCACTTATCTCAATGGATTTTCCTATTTTCGGCCCATATCTTCGCTAGTGTCAACCCCGTCCGTGTTTGCTCCGCTTACATACTTTTGTTACCGCGTCAAGTGCCCGAACGCCACCAAGTGGCATCAATTGTGGCAGAGGGCAGCGGTCACAATGTTTTGGTTGGTTGGTTGGTTTAAGGGGGGTAGGACGTCAAACGGGCCTACTTGGAGCAGGAGAGGCATCACAGGACATTTTAATTTCCACTGCCTATGCTTTTACAAATAAATTCATAAAACTTTGTCAGCATGACCAGGAAGGATTTAGAATTTACACTCACAGCAGTGGAAGTTCGAAAACATAACAAAATAATGTTTTTACATGTGAAATTTCATCAGTTTTTTCACTTAGTCGAATTAAGTCGGGTGATGTTGAGGGTATTAGATTAGGAAATGAGACACTTAAAGTAGTAAAGGAGTTTTGCTATTTGGGGAGCAAAATAACTGATGATGGTCGAAGTAGAGAGGATATAAAATGTAGACTGGCAATGGCAAGGAAAGCGTTTCTGAAGAAGAGAAATTTGCTAACATCGAGTATAGATTTAAGTGTCAGGAAGTCGTTTCTGAAAGTATTTGTATGGAGTGTAGCCATGTATGGAAGTGAAACATGGACGGTAAATAGTTTGGACAAGAAGAGAATAGAAGTTTTCGAAATGTGGTGCTACAGAAGAATGCTGAAGATTAGATGGATAGACCACCTAACTAATGAGGAAGTATTGAATAGGACTGGGGAGAAGAGAAGTTTGTGGCACAACTTGACCAGAAGAAGGGATCGGTTGGTAGGACATGTTCTGAGGCATCAAGGGATCACCAATTTAGTATTGGAGGGCAGCGTGGAGGGTAAAAATCGTAGGGGGAGACCAAGAAATGAATACACTAAGCAGATTCAGAAGGATGTAGATTGCAGTAGGTACTGGGAGATGAAGAATCTTGCACAGGATAGAATAGCATGGAGAGCTGCATCAAACCAGTCTCAGGACTGAAGACCACAACAACAACAACAACAACAAATGGCAGCATTTGTCGGTATAGGTACACTTTTCTTCATAAGTAAGAGAGATTCTTCGATGAATTTTGCACAGCATACAAACCATACTCAAAGGTGTATGAAACTGTAGAATTTTACGAATCTATTAAAAACTGTGGTAAAACTTGAGGTAATTAACTAGAAAATTTGTGTTTTTTCTAAACATGAAGTTTAAAATATAACAGCTCATTCGTTTTTTCATAAATTAAATAAATTCTAGAGTTTAATACACCTGTAAGTATGGTTTATATGCTGTGCAAAATTCATCGAAGAATCTCTCTAACTTATGAAGAAAAGTGTACCTATACCAACAAATGCAGCCATTAGTAAGTGAAAGAATGATGAAATTTCACACGTAAAAAAATATTTTGTTATGTTTTCGATCTTCCACTGCAATGAGTGTGAATCCTGAATCCTTCCTGGTAATGCTGACAAAGTTTTATGAATTTATTTGTAAAAGTATAGACAGTGGAAATTAAAATGTCATGTGATGCCTCTCCTGCTCCAAGTCGTCCCGTTTGACGTCCTACCCCCCTTAAAGGCGGGACAAGGGACCAAACTACGAGGTCATCGGTCCCTTGTTCCTAATGAAACGATGCCGCAAGTTTGAGAATAAAACGGACGAAACATATAACACAAAACGGAAAGAAATGAAAAGCCACAAGAACGAAGGGAAGGCAACGAACACTAAAGGGAGCATAAGAGGACAAGAAAACAACAGACAAACGCTAGGAATAGAAGAGAGTAAGACATGAAAGCAGATTACAGTGGCTGGCCAACCACGAGAATAAAAAGGGAAAGTCAGCCACTCTGCAACACATTAAAACCTCCACCCTAAAAGCACTAGGGTGGAGGACGCAGAGGGACAAAGGATATACGATAAAACGTACATAGAAGTAAAAGACACACTCTCACGGATAAAACGTAAAATTAAAGTTGCTGCAGAGGCATTGTCGCCCAACACCGAAGGCAGGGTCCTGGGAAAGTTAAAAGTCTGTCGCAGAGTGGCTAAAAGTGGGCAGTCCAGCAAGAGATGGACGACTGTCATTTGTGAGCCACAGCGACACTGAGGTGGGTCCTCGAGACGCTTTAAGTTACATAATGATGTTTTTGCTCCCAATTCATCCTTCCAGTGTATATGATTCCATTCACCACACTGTTTCGCATCTGCAGAGTGGGCAGAATAAAACTGACACGGAAAATATTTCATGCACGTTAAGATAGGCAACCCAACTTACATCATCTTCTAGTTGCGGTGATACACAGCTAACCTAACTTATGAGTACATCATCTTGCAGTTGACGTGATACACCCTAGACCACCCTAACACATCGTCATGGAGAGCTGTTGAACGTATTGAGAAAATAATTTTTAATGTTCGTTATACAGTAAATGAATAACTATAATGACCATCTAGCTGGGTCCCGCTGTTGGTATATTCTAAGTATGAAAGTTCTGCCATCCCCGTACTGCTAAGAATGCCCAGATGATCGCAGACATTCAACGTATGATACTGGAGTGCTCTTAATAATAAAGACAGTAGTGCAGACTTCACAGGTCTGGATAAGAGTAGGAATTCTTGAACGTAAGCGTGCTTCCACACTGTTCCGGCCTTATAGCTAACGCATCCTTAATCAGAATCCCTCTATTTCCGAAAGATACTGATGTAAACGTAACGCAATCACAGGTGCAGCTGTTACATAACATTATTAGTTTTCTGCACCCCTGGAATGTACATTTTTTAATCCCTCACAACCATCGATTTCCAAAGGAAGACGGTAACAAGTAATCGTGTTATACTAACACGCAGTAGAATTTCTTGGTAGATGAATCCCTGATTAAATGATCAAAACTTAATTATAATTTTTAAAATCTTACGTCTGTATGTAGTTCCTCGATGACAGTACGTTGCTGAGATTCTGTTGCCTGCTTGAAAAAAACTGGGGAAGCGATTGCGGTCGTTGAGGAATTTGGCAGCTTATTCCGGAAGCATATTCAAACAAGTATCCACTTTGGCCGTCATGATGTTTTGTTCCCTCTTCATTCCCTTCTAACGCAATCTCACAGACACAGTATCCTGATAAATAAAGGTTCACTGAAAGCTTTTTTCTATCGCTTATCTTCGACGACTTTCGCTCGAAGCTTTCTGCTTCAGTCTGCAGCACGCCGATATTTAAGAGAGCAGATAGCGATCCCTGACAACAACGTAACAAATATTCTTTACCTTATCGGGCAGTAAGTTGCCTTCGCAGCTTTGGTCATCCTGAAGGTTTAAAAAAAATATTTTAAAATTTTAATGACTTTGCAAACACCAAGCATGCAAGCGCCATCCTAATGGTCTAACTTTGCGATAAGACTGCTACGATATACTTGCAATTCATCGTTAAACAGTGCCGACGATGACGAACGATTATTCAAGTGTTCAGTTTAAATTAGATAGTGCAGATCAGAGATACCAGGAGTCAAACTTAACTCTTTGTCTCAGAGAAATGATACCACACCGATTCATATCATCATACCGTTTACGTTCTTTACTACATTAATGCATTATTACGTAACTTTGCCATTTGTTATCTGCAATTCACTTTTACTGCAACCTTTATGACTATGAATGCTCATGGTGGAAAATCCTGGGCGCCTATAAAGGGAAACTTAGGATAAAAGAGCAAAAACGAAATTTTTACGAAAAACAGAGGCTAATCAGGACAGACCACGTAACGAACGAAACAGTGCGCCAGGGAGTGGAAGCAGAACAAGCTGAACGTACAATAAGTTAAAACGGCAGTGAAAGGAACGACTATCTGTCAAAACGGAACAAGCTTAAAACGTAATCTCTAAAAGCAGCAACAACACCAACAATTAATTATTTGAATGTTATTCTGGTAAAAAATATTTGAATTTTATGGACGTAATAAAAGACAATTCCACCTTCCTCTTGTTCTTGATCATCATGATCATCTTTTCTCTCCTCCTTCCCCTTTGTATCCCCTTTGATAAGGTGCACGCGTGTACTTATGGCTGGTACTATTATTTTGTGTCATCTACTCGGAGAATCTTACTGAAATCTAGTTTCGATGTATTATGTTTCTTCAAAACATCCGTATTTACGCACATATAGCCCGTAGCCCCTCCGTGGCTAGATTTAAGGGACAGTCAAATGAAAACGAGACAGAGGGATAAAACGCTAGTAAACTGTTTATTGCTTCAAAAATCGTCGTCGTAACTGCTAATAAATATATCACACAGTGAGGCAAGGTGGTCAATGCCTTCATGGAAAAATGTGTGCTGTTGCCTACGGCAACATGATTGTACCCAGGCGTACACCTCTTCGTCTGAAGCAAATATACAGCTAAGAATGTGTTTCTTCAGGGCTTACAATTTGGACACCCCATTGGAAGAGATCGGGACTGTATGGAGGATATGTGTCGTGTGACTAGATCCTCCCGTCGGGTAGACCGTTCGCCGGGTGCAAGTCTTTCGATTTGGCGCCACTTCGGCGACTTGAGCGTCGATGGGGATGAAATGATGATGAGTAGGACAACACAACACCCAGTCTCTGAGCGGAGAAAATCTCTGACCCAGCCGGAAATCGAACCCGGGCACTTAGGATTGACATTCTGTCGCGCTGACCACTCAGCTACCGGGCACGGACGGAGGATATGTAAGGGGTTCCCAGTGAAAGTTCTGCAGCGTACTCCAAAAAAACTTTCGCAACAAGTGGGCAACATGTTGCCTTCGTTTTCAAAAATGGTTCAAATGGCTCTGAGCACTATGGGACTTAGCTTCTGAGGTCATCAGTTCCCTAGAACTTAGAACTACTTAAACCTAACTAACCTAAGGACATCACACACATCCATGCCCGAGGCAGGATTCGAACCTGCGACCATAGCGGTTGCAGACTTTGGCGCCTAGAACCGCTCGGCCACTCTGGCCGGCCCTTCGTTTTCTTGCATTATTATTTTATCATTTGCGAATAGTAACGTCTTCATTTTGGCGTATTTATCAAACTTAATTGCTGGATAATTATCTGAGTTACAATTTTTAACAAAATTGTAAGTATAAATGTTAGTAAGGGCAGACGAAGGAACATCACAGTGTCACTCCTTGAGTGATTTCCTCATTTGTCGTTTCTCTTTCATTAATTTATATTTATTTATTGAGAACTATGGCAGAAATAAAGTAGCTAAGCGATGAAGGGAATTGTCAGTAACCCAAATAGCTATATCTACCAATAGAACCGTGCACTGGACTGAATCTGCCTAAGGATTTAAGTGTAATGGGTAGCACAGTGTTTGAGACACTAGACTCAGTCTAGAGCAGTGGGGTCAAATCCCAGTCCGGGAGTCCTGATTTTGATTTTCCATGGCTTTTCTAAGCCAGTAGCGATGCTTTCTTCAAAAATACCGCGCTCGGTGTCATTCTCTGCTGTTGTACTGTTGTCCTACTGAGCTAGTACTTATTTGCCCCTAGTGACCTAGATGTAGACGTATCATGTAACAAAAGAAAGTATGAGTGAATGAAACTAACATAAAATTGTGCCAGAAAATTCTACCAGAAAATGTAGCTGCAACACTCTGATGATGTAACGACCCATCACATTTCCAACTAACAAATGTGCCGTAATAGAGACGAGGTTCCCTTGAATTCCACTTTGACTTTCGCAGCGTTGTAACCTTCCCTGTTATAGACACGATTTAGACTAGTGATCTTTACATGTCTTTATCTTCTAGGTTGTTTTAGGGCCGACGCCTGACGTTTGACTGTTGCTGTGAAGCTTTTCCTCTTTTTTTTTATCTTCTTGTGCCGAATAGATCAGGCAGTCAACAGGTGGTGCAACAGTCGCCGTTCAAACAGGCAAGGTACATTGAGATGACGTTGACGCCACAGTGATCGACATGTTGGCAGCCTCACAGCTCGGTACTGGTGTAACGTATTGCTCCCGCGTGCTTGTCTTTATAGCCCTTGCCGTACAAGGAACCCGAGAAGACGGGTCAAGTTCTCCCTTAGCACAGGTAAGGACCGCAGTCCGTCCAAGGTGACGATACGGCGCAGCTTACACACCCTCAACTCATGGCCGTTATGAAATACATATCACAAGATCATGGGCGGAACTTTCTCTACCGCGCCAGCTGCTCTTTGTTCTCACACCTATGGGTTACATCTACGGTACTGCAATAGCGCACTCGTTTCCCACCTGCAACTACAGTGCACATTTTAGTCGTTTTCATTTTCAGAGAGCTGTACGTAGGAAGTTACAGAGCCAGCAGTAAAAGATTTTTTGGCAGTCGGTTGTCAGTCTGGTGATAGTCAAGTATGTGGGATGACAGGGGAAAGTTATTTACTGCCAGTTTCAAAGACGGCATTGGAATACAGGACAGAAAGGATCACCATACTGAAGACAGAACCTTCCAGACACGATCATCGGCCGTCGGTGATAATACTAGATAATCGGAACTAGTGTTTTTTTGTTTTGTTTGCTTTTATGTCAGCCCTCTGATTGGTTCGATGTGAATAACCACGAATCCCTTTCTGTTGCCAAATCCCTTACTTTCTCACAGCAGCACCTGCAACTAATGTCCCCATACAGGGTGGTCCAAAAGTCCGGAAACACCCTCATAAAATTCAAATGGAGTAGCAAACATGGAAACAGAGTCCCTATACACGAGGAACGGGAAGGGGGAAACTTTATAGGCTATGCCACCAACACGGTGGCCACCTTGAAAGCTTCAACTCCAAAATTTCAAATGGGTATGTGGTCATGTGACATATCAAACAGATAGAGAATTTCACCAGAAAAACAATGCCGTTGTTATTTTAAACATAGCTTTATTCACTCTCGGGTTATAGCCAGCTACATGTGGCAGCGGTGGGACACTCGGCAGCGTATGTGTTACGTGCCGAAGAGACATTACGCCGATGTACACAGTCCCGAGAGACCACCAACAGTCATAGGAATGGCTCGATATGTTGTCCATTATGTTGGATTGTTAATGCTATCCTCCGAACCCAGTCCTGATGAACTTTGACCAACACATCTGGCTGAATTTGACCACACGCATCAACAATGCGCTGCTTTAGATGATGCAAATCCCGTATTTTCACAGAATAAACCAGTGCTTTGACATGACCCCAAAGATAAAAATCCAAAGGAGTCAAATCTGGTGAACGTGGTGGCCACTCCGCAGCATCCCTACGACCAATCCACTTTTGAGGGAAATGCACATCCAGGTATGCTCGCATATTGTACCCATAATGTCGTGGGGCTCCATCATGCTGGAAGCATTCCGGAAATATCCCGTCCTCCATTAACAACGAGAGAAACACTTCTTCATACAATAACCTCAGATAACCGTTGGCTGTTAATGTATCATTAATAAAAAAAGGTCCAACGACTTTGGTACCCCACACACCACACCAGACCATCACTTTTTGTGAGTCGACCGTTTCGGAAGCATCAATCCAGTGCGGATTTGTGTCGGACCGGTATCTGTGATTCTGCTTGTTCACTTCACCATTGATAAAGAAATTGGCTTCATCACTGAACAGCACCTGATAGGGGAAACGTGGGTTTATCTGCAGCTGCTGTGCCACCCATTCTGCGAACTGTACCAGACGGTCTGGGTCATCCTCGTTCCGGTGTTGGAGCAGTTGAATTTTGTACGGGTGCCATTTGTGCTGCAATAAAATTCGCAGTATGGAGGTACGGTTAACCCGACATTCTTGTGGCAGTCGACGAGTAATCCGTTGCGGACTCTTGCTAAATGATGCCAACAAGCTCACTATTGTTCCTTCATCGGTGGCGGATTTTGATCTTCCAGCCTTAGGTTTATCTGCGACAGAATCTGTTGCTCGGAATTTGGCCAAAAGCTTGGCAACTGCACTGCGAGTAATGGGCTGTCTGGTTGGGTGACGACTGTTGAAATCCTCAGCAATGACCCGTGTGCTTCTTTCTCCTGATATCAAAATGATTTCAATGCGTTCTTCATGTGTTAAGGACATTTTGTAACCTGTAAATAAGGAATCAATGATTAAAACGTTAGCATGAGTAAATGGTACCTAACATTTAAACACATGTAACATATAACTTTCCACCGTTTCGGACTCCATTTTATGACTTCTCAGTACGTAATACTCACGCTGCCGAGCGTCCCACTGCTGCAGCAAGTAATTGGCTATAACATGAGAATGAATAAAGCTATGTTTAAAATAACAACGGCATTGTTTTTCTGGTGAAATTCTCTATCTGTTTGATATGTCACATGACTACATCAAATGGTTCCAATGGCTTTGAGCACTATGGGACTTAACATCTATGGTCATCAGTCCCCTAGAACTTAGAAATACTTAAACCTAACTAACCTAAGGACAGCACACAACACCCAGCCATCACGAGGCAGAGAAAATCCCTGACCCCGCCGGGAATCGAACCCGGGAACCCGGGCGTGGGAAGCGAGAACGCTACCGCACGACCACGAGATGCGGGCATGACTACATTCCCATTTGACTACATTCCCATTTGAAATTTTGGAGTCGAATCCAAGATGGCGGCTTTCAAGATGGCCGCCATATTGTTGGCATAGCCTATAAAGTTTCCCCCTTCCTGTTCCTCGTTTGTAGGGGCTCTGTTTCCTTGTTTGCCACTCCATTTGGATTTTATCAGGGTGTTTCCGGACTTTTGGACCACCCTGTATATTTTTGCTTATATTCCAAGCTTCGTCTTTGCCTACCATGTATGCTCCCTGCGGTTCTCTCTAGAACCATGGAAAATGTCATCCGATGTCTTAATGTCCTACTATCCTGTTCCTTCTTGTACATTGTGTTTCCTACATGTTTCTTCCCTTGCTGATTTTACGGAGAATCTCATTTCTGATTTTTAATTTTAATTTAATTTAATTTACAGCATTCTTCGGTAACACATTGCTAATGCTTCAATTCTCTTCTTTCTAGGTTTTCCCGCAGTCAACCATTGATTTTCATACATTGCTGTATCCACAACGTACATTCTCAGAAATTTATTTATATTTGAAGATATGTAGTTGAATTTAGGCGTGTTGTATTGGCGGGAAATGTTCTCTTTGCATGTGCTCTCTGCTTCTGACGTCCTACTTGCTTCGTCCCCCGTGCTCCCGTGATAGCAGAATTCCTTTTCTTCGTTTACTGTGAGGTCTGTCATTTTTATGCTACATTTATTGGTAAAATCACATCCATTACCCATCAATATTTTTATCTTATTCTGGTTTATTTGCAGTTGATGTTCGGTAGTCATTAGACCATTCGTCTGAAAGGGTCCTGTAATTCTTTCTCACTTTCGCAAAAAAATATCGATGTCGACACCGATCATTGTAATTGATATCCTTTTATGCCGAACTTTGATCCTACTGCTTAACGTATGTTGTATCTCCTCCTTTGCTTCTCCGATGTAGAGGTTGAGCCGCAGAAGAGGCAGACATTCTTATTGCTTTTTAAATCGGGGTACTTCGTTCTTGGTCTTAGATTGTTATTGTTCGTCTTGGTTCTTATACGTATTGTATATTACCCGTCTTTCCCTATAGCTTACACACATCTTCCGAGAATTTGTAACAGCTTGCACTATTTTACGTTTTCAAATGCTTTTTAATGTGTCAACAAATCTTATGAAAGTATTCCGATTTTTCTGAAGTAGTTGTCTGCATTGTTATCAAGAGGAACGACGTAACTGCCTCTCTACTGTCTAATTTTCCTACAGTCAAACTGATTATCATACGAAAGTTCCTCAATGTTACTTTCTATTCCTCTCTATATTATTATGGACAGCTGTTTGGGTCCATGAGGTTTCAAACTGATTGTATGACAATTATCACATTTATATGCCCATGCAGTCTTGGAGATCGTGTGGATGATATTGTTCTGGAGGTCGGGTAGTATGTTGACAGCGACAGAATCTATACAAAAGCTTGAATAATCGTTTAGTTGACACTTCTGCCAAGAACTTCAGAAATCCCACTAGAATGTTAGTTAGCTATCAATTCTGCCTCGTTTTTAAAACAAGTCTTTTAAAGGTTTGTCAATGCCCAACAAACAGTCGATCCCCAATTTCGAAATCGACACCGATTCCATTATCTTTCATGTCATTAGACAGTACCAACTGGAGAGGCACTAAACATTCTATTTGCACCTTTTATCTCTCTCTTTCCTCTGTGCTGAATACTGAAATCCACTTACCGTCCGCTTTTAAATTCTCCTGAAGTTGATCTGACGGAATTACAGTTTCCTGGAGACGTAAGAGCTTTACCTTTGTTAAGGATAGAAGTTGAAGCTATTAATTAAAATGTGTGTCATGGCCAGGACTTAAACCTGGGTCTCCTCCTCATTCCATCCCATCAGATCAATATATGGCATACAACTGAGATACAGGCAGGATTTCGCCACTATGTAGAAAACGGGAGTGGTATACGAATGTCAAAAAAACCTCCGCAATAATGATGATCTAAGGAGGTGTGAATTGAAGTTTAGTTGGGGAGCGCACTCGCCTAGAGTAGTTCATGCAGTTGTGATAGCCACAGTGTCACGGTGGCGTAGTGGTTAGCACATCTGCCTAATTAGTGGGAGACCTGGGTTCAAGTCCCGACCATGGTACAAATTTTAGTTCATTGTTTCAGCTAATACTTTTCTGATTTTAGCTTCGTGACAATCCTTACCCTTTAGTTTTCTTCACTTTCTTACTGCATAAGCCGGCCGCTGTGGCCGAGCGGTTCTAGGCGCTTCAGTCCAGAACCGCACTGCTGCTACAGTCGCAGGTTCGAATCCTGCCTCGCGCATGGATGTGTGTGATGTCGTTAGGTTAGTTAGGTTTAAGTAGTTCTAAGTCTAGGGAATTGATGACCTCAGATGTTAAGTCCCATAGTTCCTAGAGCCATTTGAACCATTTATAAACTGCATAAATTCAATTTAGGTTCTTTGTGCTTCCTATCACTAGCATACCAGTTGGCAATACACACTCGGAATACGATGAGCGATCACAAAATACGATCACATATGAGCTCATACTAAATAGCTTGTCCCCTGCGCAGAAAAGCATTTTTGTCCCGAGCGCTTGGTGAGTCAGTCACCTTGCTCCTACGGGGCAACCGCCTCTGTTGACTGTCACTTGTCGCCCTGCGCACTTAGAATGTTCTCGTTGGTATCTCTTTACCACATAGCAGGCCACTGCATTCTTCTTGCACCATAGGCGCACAGTCAGGCCCGTAAATTTATGCCTTCCGAGTCTTTCGCGGCGCCATGTCGGAACAAATATCGTATCGGCTTTCAAGCCGCGCACTTAAAATATGATTACAACAAGGGAGACACTGCAAACGTTTACAGCTGCCACCGACGAAGAACGCCTTGTGAATCGGCAGGAAGAGGCCGCGCTGACTGCTTTCTTGACATACCCAGGGGCACCGAGCAGCAAGTTAGGATGTGTGCTGCAGACACATGGACTGACAATGAGACCAGTGTACCAGTCCGCCCCAAGATGTGAGATATGCTGCGCCCTGTTAAAGATGACATAGCTCTTCGTGTTCCGGGTGTGTATGCTGTTCCTCGCGAATGTGGCAGCATCTTTTTAGGTCGAACAATTCGTAATGTTGTGGAGGATTGTACTGAGCACAAACGGCAGCTCGTATGCCAAGTTGGCCATAGCTGAGCATTGCCTGTAAAATGGACAGAGAATACAATCTGAAAAGACCGAAGTTTCGACTTAAGCATCAGTGTGTTGGGCGTCCGAGATTAGAACAGACAGCAACAGTTTTAACAGACATCATAGGTATACACTTCGTAAGGCCTGGATGTAGAAAGAAAGCAAAAACGAATGCTTGGCGCTTGTCGGGAGGCGGAAGCAGCAGTTTCAAACATGGCGTCGGCCCCTCGGCCTCGTGACGTCACCGGTCCCACGGCGGACTGGTGCTGCTGTGATCTGCGCAACTCGCCTTCCGCTCATGCGGCCCCCTCTGATTGGTGCCAGCATCGTGCCTACGTAAGGGAAAAACCCGTGCCATCCCCGGCAGTCAGTGGTTTTCTACTCCTGACGAGGATGACGGAGATAGCCATCGAAAATTCGAGTGATTAATTCTAAATGACATTGTTATGAAAACCGAGAAGATTTCATTCATCTGCATGTATACTTTGCAAACAACCGCGAAGTGTATGGTAGAGGGTATGTTCCATTGTACCAGTTATTAGGGTTTCTTCCCGTTCCATTCACGTATAGATTGTGGGAAGAATGATTGAATGTGTCTGTGCATGGAGTCGTTATTCTGACCTTATCCCCACAATCCTTGTGTGAGCGATATTTAGGGGCTGTAGTACATTCCTAGATTCATGAGCTGATTCTTGAAACTTTGTTAATAGACTTTCTCTGGATAGTTTACATCTACGATCAAAAGTCTTCTATGTCAGTTCCTTCAATATCTCTGTGACACTCTCCACGGATCAAACAAACCTATGACCATTCGTGCTGCCCCTCTCTGTATACCCTGTTAGTCCTATTTGGTACAAGTTTCACACACTACAGCAGTATTCTAAAACCGGTCGCACGAATGATTTGTAAGCAATCTCCTTTCTATACTGATTGCACTTCCCCAGTATTCTACAAATAAACCAAAGTCTTGCTGCTGCTTTACTGACGACTGAGCCAATGTGATCATTCCACTTCATACCCTACAAAGCGTTACACCCAGGTATTTGTATGAGTTGAATGATTTTAACAGTGACTCATTGATATTACTGTCGAATGAAACTATGTTTTTTGATTTTGTGAAGTGCACAAACTTACATTTCTGGAGATCATCATAGATTACTATTAATATTGTCTGCAAGGTCATTAACACACATCATGAACAACAAGGTTCCTAACACACTTCGCTGGGCACACCTAAGTTACTTCTACGTTTTATGACGACTCTCCATCCAAAATTAATAAGCTACGTCCTCTCTACCAACACGTCCTTTAAATTTATCGGAAAAAGTACACGAAGAAGCAAAAAGCTCATTAAAAAGTGTGCTTGAGGATGCTGTAGGAACTGTTGGCTTTTCCAGTCTCACAATGACGAGAATAAAGGAGTAGGGGCAAACATGGTTACAACAGCTCTGTAAGACTTTACTTGAGGAAAGACGTGGAAGAATGTGAAAAAACAATATTTTTAGATATTATTGATAAACAGGTTGTCAGATGACTGACACACAATTTCCACGTGACATGCTCTTTTTTCACATTACCAATATCGTAATAAGCGATTTTGTGTAGAAACTATATTTTTACCTATTTTTGTTGTTTATGTAACCATTTCTGTTTCAGAAGTGAGAAGATATTGAATCTGGAAGTTCTTGCTGGTCGAATTGTTGGCCGAACTGATATAACCTGTTAATATGATAGTTTGCAGTTTCGCTATCTGCTGCTTACTATATCTACGAACTAAGCATTTGTGGTTGGGCTTCAGCTGACAAACTGCACCTCCGCTACTCTGTGATGACCGCACACAATGAAGCCTCCGTCATTACTGTTGTCATTCCTTAAGACTAGTTGGAGCCGAGTGTCGAACTTTTTAATTTCGGGGTTTTGCTCACTAACAAACTCAATAAACTGCTACAGTAGGGCGAGTCTAAATCGAACGTGTATGGCAGAAACAATACGAACAGGAAATACTATTAGGCCACAGCAGTTGGTTCCATAAGATCATGTTTATATCGTGAGCATTAACTTTCAGACACTTGTTTAGAATGAAATGGTTAACGAGTTGGAAGTAGAAACTTTTCACTAATTACATGATTATATGCGCAGAAATTAATAAAAACCGTTACTCCAAACCACATATCGCTGCCAAAATGTACATCTTCTCAACCGCATAATTCAACGCTGTTGTTGTTAATAAGAGTCTTTAATGGCTCATCAGTTAATATTTCATGCATTTCTGTAGAGTGTAGAAATAATGGTTACTTCAGTATTCCATTATCGCAGACAAAATGTAAATGAGCAAATGTGCATTGTGTCCTGAAGTCCTCGTACGAGGACCTTCAGAAAATGGGTTATTTCATAGTAACGAACAAAGTTTATACAAATATGAACTAATTCTCAACATCTAGAGTAGTTAGCGAACATTAGGTGAAAAACACAGATTCTTAATCTACTATGTAGACATAATAATTATTTACATGCCTTTTCGATTTGTAGAAGTAATCATTTCCTGCGTATGGTCAGCTGTAAACTGACATACGAATAGGTCGTTACAAGTTGCAGCGCCCTGGTTTTGAAACTTCGAAAGTCCACACCCACGTACCGTCGGTCTATAATCAGAAAAATGCGCATGTTTACAGACAAAAAATAATGAACGAAGGTCCACATGTGTGAACCGAGGAAACGAAGAGGTTAACTGTCTACACTTAGGCATTGACCTCATCAGTCAGATACGTTTAGGAGCAAAGAGTTGGGTTTTATATAAAATAACAGACCTGTTTAGCGGCGGGATTAATACTGAGCATGTCTTTCTACACTGCATTACACTGAGGAACCAGAACATTTTGACATTTGTCCCCGAAAGATCGAATGCCACCTGTTGGTGTCGCGTAAGGAAAGTATGTCAGCGGAGCAGAAACGTGGGGAATCATTTTAGTGATGTTGTTATTGTTGTGGTCTTCAGTCCTGAGACTGCTTTGATGCAACTCTCCACGCTACTCTATCCTGTGCAAACTTCTTCATCTCCCAGTACCTACTGCAACCTACATCCTTCTGCATCTGCTTAGTGAATTCATCTCTTGGTCTCCCTCTACACCGAGCGAGGTGGCGCAGTGGGTAGACACTGGACTCGCATTCGGGAGGACGACGGTTCAATCCCGGGTCCGGCCATCCTGATTTAGGTTTTCCGTGATTTCCCTAAATCACTCCAGGCAAATGCTGGGATGGTTCCTCTAAAAGGGCGCGGCCGACTTCCTTCCCTAATCCGATGCGACCGATGACCACGCTGTCTGGTCTCCTTCCCCAAACAACCAACCAACCAAATCTCCCTCTACAATTTTTACCCTCCACGCTGCCCTCCAATACTAAATTGGTGATCCCCTGATGCCTCAGAACTTGCCCTACCAACCGATCCCTTCTTCTAGTCAAGTTCTGCCACAAACTCCTCTTCTCCCCAATCATATTCAGTACCTCCTCATTAGTTATGTGATCTACCCATCTAATCTTCAGCATTCTTCTGTAGCACCACATTTCGAAAGCTTCTATTCTCTTTTTCTCCAAACTATTTATCGTCCATGTTTCACTTCCATACATGGCTACACTCCATACAAATACTTTCAGAAACGACTTCCTGACACTTAAATCTATACTTGATGTTAACAAATTTCTCTTCTTCAGAAACGCTTTTTTTCCTTGCCATTGCCAGTCTACGTTTTATATCCTCTCTACTTCGACCATCATCAGTTATTTTGCTCCCCAAATAGCAAAACTCCTTTACTTCTTTAAGTGTCTCATTTCCTAGTCTAATTCCCTCAGCATCACCCGACTTAATTCGACTACATTCCATTATCCTCGTTTTACTTTTGTTGATGTTCATCCTCCTTTCAAGACACTGTCCATTCCGTTCAAATGCTCTTGCAAGTCCTTTGCTGCCTCAGATAGAATTACAATGTCATCGGCGAACCTCAAAGTTTTTATTTCTTCTCCAAGGATTTTAATACTTACTCCGAATTTTTCTTTCGCTTCCTTTACTGCTTGCTCAATATACAGATTGAACAACATCGGGGAGAGGCTACAACCCTGTCTCACTCCCTTCCCAACCACTGCTTCCCTTTCATGCCCCTCGACTCTTATAACTGCCATATGGTTTCTGTACAAATTGTAAATAGCCTGTAGTTTACCCTTGCCACCTTCAGAATTTGAAAGCGAGTATTCCAGTCAACATTGTCAAGATCTTTCTCTAAGTCTACAAATGCTAGAAACGTAGGTTTGCCTTTTCTTAATCTAGCTTCTAAAATAAGTCGTAGGGTCAGTATTGCCTCACGTGTTCCAAAATTTCTACGGAATCCAAACTGATCTTCCCCGAGGTCGGCTTCTACCAGTTTTTCCATTCGTCTGTAAAGAATTCGCGTTAGTATTTTGCAGCTGTGACTTATTAAACTGATAGTTCGGTAATTTTCACATCTGTCAACGCCTGCTTTCTTTGGGATGATACGGGCCATAAATGGGGAAATCAACAAACTTAAAACGTCTTTGACAAACGGCAGGTTGTTACGGCTCGTGACTTGTGAATGAGCATCTCGAAAGCGGCGGAGCTGGCTTGCTGTTTGAGTGCAGTTGTGACCATCTACGGCAAAAGATCGAAGAATGGTGATACCACGAGTAGGCGAGACGTTGGTCGTCCACGTGTCATCAGAAATATTGAGGTCTGAGGCTTGCCTGCCCTGTTAATCCCTTTGAGCCCTAGTGGTTTCTGCCTGAAACCACCATTTGATTAACCTTTTTTGGAAGTACCAATGCCTTTCGAATGGAGAGACCAATGCTATTGCAAGACAGACTCTTCCAGTTGTACGCTGAGGTACTTCTAGGAACGTCGTATGGCCCTTGATAAAATATCGATACCTCTATGTTTTTTCGTAAAATGTCGCTATACGTCGTTATTTTATCCTCAATATATCGATATCGAAATGGCGGTTCGTAGTGCCGCTATTTCTATTTTTTTATTGCATTTTTTCGCTATTTTCGGCAAATATTTGAAAATATTCTTTTGAAATTTTAGTAGAACATAATTTTATTTTCACTGTGTGACGGAGTCATACTAGTTTTTGAGCATTCATCATGTCCAGTCTCTCGCATTGACTGTGTGAAGCAAGTATAGGTGGCACAAAAAAGAACTCAGATTGCACTGCTGAGGGGGGCCGAGAGGGAATGGCGGTGTGAAGAATAGAACAATAAAATTTCCGATGTAAAGAAAGAAATGGCACACCAGTTGTGTCAGAAAAGCAATTTTTAAGGCAGTTAGTGTGCTATTTCTTCACATCGGCACACCTCAGCTACAGTTGCTGAAAATGATGAACAAAAATCTAAATGACAAGATTGGTCTTTGCGGTGGACGGAGAGGTGTGATGCAATCGGCGCTCGGCGCTACCATCAAAAACTGCAACGTTTAACTTCGCCATACAATTTTAACACTGCAACTGCCAGGTCGCTGGCTTTTGCAGAAATGATGAAAACAGGAAAGTTGACATGAAGCGTTCCCCGCAAATCCTTTATGTGATGAAACCGAACGACGAACCCATCAGACAACTTTTATTGTGCCTCTCACTTGCTGTTATCGTTGTTAGCAAAGTGGTTATCGCCAAGAGTGAACGTGCATCGTTTTGCTTTCAGTTTTTGCTCGAAGGGGGATAAGCAGGTTGTTAGCTTGTTGATGTACGGAATATCTAATAATAAATCAATACTTAAATATGCAGCTCTAAAATCGACAATAAGAGGTCGATATTTTTATAGGCCCGTACGTCGATATACCGGATTCCCGATACATTCAAAAATGTTGACAGTCCTTTACTGTAGTGTATTGTAGCAGTCATTTACAGCGCGCAAGGCAACAGTCGGAGCGGAGATTGTGCTACGTGATTTTAGGAGATTATGGTATGAGGTTTCTTTTTATAGTGGACATGTTGGGATCACTGATAATGCAGGTAAGTTTATTTAAGCTATTGAAAATTGGAGCATGTACCACTGCTTTTATGAGTATCATCGAAATGAACCACTGGGAACATATATAGTTATCAAACAAAATTAAATTTTAAGCTCATATTTATTTTAGGCATTATGAGTTCATGGGAGTTTCGAGATGTCGAATTTTATGTAAGAAAAATGCGCATTTGTTTTCGAATACATCACATGAGATGATGGGTGATTGCCAACCGTATGTCCCAGGGGTTTCAAAGTGATACCACCTCCTTAAAACAACCGATTGTTTACCGTTTGTCAATTTCATCTTATATTCGTTGCTTGCTATGATCACAAAGATGGATATTGTGGAGAATTTTACATTTATATTCCAAAGAGCAACCATCTCCCTAACACAACTGTGTTTACTTTCTGCCAATTTCTTACTGTGTGAAAAATTTAAATTCCTTTTTCATGTCATTGGGAGTCAAAGGATTAAGCAATGTAGGAGACTTTTATAACACTAGCCTGTCGTTCGTACTTCCCTAACAGCCTAGCCTGCTATTCTTGTCCTGTGAAAAGCCACATAAACGCTAACTTGCCGTGGAACAAGCTAATGTTACCCTCTGTGAGGATATTAAATTTTGGCCGCACGTATGTCTAATGGATAAATGCATCGAACTATAATTTCGAATATGGTGAACTTAACAGAAAAACTAAACAGACCTTAACCTTGGGAGTTAATGATAAAATTCATATGAACGGTCGCCAGCCCAATTGGGCACTTAAATTTGGGAATATATCTTTAAGAAAATTGGATAATGGTTATTAAAGTTACTTTCGTTCATATTTCCCTTTGAATAGCGCACAGGATACACACCGACATAGGGTACCCTGAGCTGTGTGTAGCAATAACGCACACACTAGTTATTATGGAAAGCAAATTTACACTAAACTCATACTAATAACAGCTACACTCAAGATCTTTACTGAAACCAATACTGAAATGTTACTGCTAAAGTGCCGAACTAAATTTGGCCATGAGGGACTTATGAAATGATAATTAAATCAATACCCTAAGTTGTCGACAGGCGTTGATATACATCAACGGGGGCAGTTGAAAATATGTGCCCCGACCGGGACTCCAACCCGGGATCTCCTACTTACAAGGCAGACGCTCTATCCACCTGAGCCACCGAGGGCACAGACGAAAGTGCGACTGCAGGGATTTATCCATTGCACGCTACCCGTGAGACCCACATTCCCAACTTAACGCCCACACACTACATTCGTAGTGCCCCTGCCCATTACACTCATTACTCGCGGCAGAAAGTCTTACTGAGTCCCGTAAGAGCAAGGACAATGCGTGTTGATCCGCACAGAAGGTCAATGGGTGGTTAGGCTTAACTATATGAGGATGGTATCTGTTCTTTAGGACATGTCAGAAAGAACAGATACCATCTTCATATAGTTGAGGGACTTCTGTCTTAAGTGACATGTAAAACCGCAAATAAAGATAATTAATATCATCATTACACTGTTTATACTCCAATTTCCTTAGCAGCAGTAATAGTTCAGTTATCTTTCTAATATGAGAAGAATGTGATGGGGACCCATAAACTAGCATAATGTCTCTAGTCAAGTTCTATGATTATTTCAGTAGAAAAGACTAATTCAAACCAAGCTACACCTTAACTTCACTTGGAGTAGTATATGATCTACTTTGCAAGGCAAAAAATCAACACTGAGCTCAATTAACTTAAAAAAAGGAATCTTTCATTATAGGAGTCAAGACACCACTATAATTTTAAGACAAGCTAAACTTATTTGTCTCCTTTTTACCACCTGTGAAGCAGGTATTTTAGACAACAACATTTATACAATTTGGCTCTGTATTCTTGCAAAACTATAATTTGCAAAAACTGAGAGTACTCCAGCAAAATCCTATCTGATTTCACTTTTGTGATTTTAGCTTTAACTTTTGCTATTCATTTCACATTTGACAAACAAAAAGATACCACTTTAGAACATTTGAAAACAATAATAGTTCATTGAAAACAGGATACTCGATTTTAGTAGCACTAAGGAGAGGGCCCTGCAAGGGCTGGTGATCAGGATAGAAGATACGGTTCCGAACACAGATTTATAGCATTTGGATTATTATTAAAACCACTCACACAAATTAATTGGTCCATGCCCATATACGTATCAGGATGTATGAAGCTTGTGAAGCAGTGTCGAAGTTTTGCTGACAAGCGACATGGTGGTAACTGTACTCACGGCTCTTGAGGTTCGAATGCTCTATAAAATCTCTTCTTGGTGTCGAATTTTCAACGTATTACAGCCATTCCTTTTTGACGAGAATACCCAGCCAGATCCACATCCGAGAAAAAATTCCTTGCAAAGCAGCTCCCAATTCCCTCTCTAGGCACCGTCGAAGTGTACCGTGCTACGGCAGGCCACTAACTGGGCACGGTTCCCACCAAGGAGCCGCTCAGTTCGACCGCCAAAACCACCTTTTACATCGCGCCATGCCACTTCCTTTGCGGAGGGACCTCACTACATCTTTTACATTTTACAATACAAGTGCCCTAAGCATGAACCAGCTTTGAATAAGCACTGTCTTTCTTATAAACATACACATATAAAATTTATTATTTTAACAAATCATTTGCTTTTTTCATATATACATTACAAAACTCTAAATTTCCTGTCACAAATCAATGACACAGGATACACACTCCATAAGTGCAGCTACACAGTTGCATAATACACTCCTGGAAATTGAAATAAGAACACCGTCAATTCATAGTCCCAGGAAGGGGCAACTTTATTGACACATTCCTGGGGTCAGATACATCACATGATCACACTGACAGAACCACAGGCACATAGACACAGGCAACAGAGCATGCACAATGTCGGCACTAGTACAGTGTATATCCACCTTTCGCAGCAATGCAGGCTGCTATTCTCCCATGGAGACGATCGTAGAGATGCTGGATGTAGTCCTGTGGAACGGCTTGCCATGCCATTTCCACCTGGCGCCTCAGTTGGACCAGCGTTCGTGCTGGACGTGCAGACCGCGTGAGACGACGCTTCATCCAGTCCCAAACATGCTCAATGGGGGACAGATCCGGAGATCTTGCTGGCCAGGGTAGTTGACTTACACCTTCTAGAGCACGTTGGGTGGCACGGGATACATGCGGACGTGCATTGTCCTGTTGGAACAGCAAGTTCCCTTGCCGGTCTAGGAATGGTAGAACGATGGGTTCGATGACGGTTTGGATGTACCGTGCACTATTCAGTGTCCCCTCGACGATCACCAGTGGTGTACGGCCAGTGTAGGAGATCGCTCCCCACACCATGATGCCGGGTGTTGGCCCTGTGTGCCTCGGTCGTATGCAGTCCTGATTGTGGCGCTCACCTGCACGGCGCCAAACACGCATACGACCATCATTGGCACCAAGGCAGAAGCGACTCTCATCGCTGAAGACGACACGTCTCCATTCGTCCCTCCATTCACGCCTGTCGCGACACCACTGGAGGCGGGCTGCACGATGTTGGGGCGTGAGCGGAAGACGGCCTAACGGTGTGCGGGACCGTAGCCCAGCTTCATGGAGACGGTTGCGAATGGTCCTCGCCGATACCCCAGGAGCAACAGTGTCCCTAATTTGCTGGGAAGTGGCGGTGCGGTCCCCTACGGCACTGCGTAGGATCCTACGGTCTTGGCATGCATCCGTGCGTCGCTGCGGTCCGGTCCCAGGTCGACGGGCACGTGCACCTTCCGCCGACCACTGGCGACAACATCGATGTACTGTGGAGACCTCACGCCCCACGTGTTGAGCAATTCGGCGGTACGTCCACCCGGCCTCCCGCATGCCCACTATACGCCCTCGCTCAAAGTCCGTCAACTGCACATACGGTTCACGTCCACGCTGTCGCGGCATGCTACCAGTGTTGAAGACTGCGATGGAGCTCCGTATGCCACGGCAAACTGGCTGACACTGACGGCGGCGGTGCACAAATGCTGCGCAGCTAGCGCCATTCGACGGCCAACACCGCGGTTCCTGGTGTGTCCGCTGTGCCGTGCGTGTGATCATTGCTTGTACAGCCCTCTCGCAGTGTCCGGAGCAAGTATGGTGGGTCTGACACACCGGTGTCAATTTGTTCTTTTTTCCATTTACAGGAGTGTATAAACGACGTAAGAGTTACACTGTCTGTGGCACTTCTGACGACAGAGCAAAATGCTGGTGCTTTCACAAGTGTTGGAGCAATCCGTTCAGCGTAAGTTGTTGGTCTCCAGACGACTGCGACGTGTATCCATGTTGAACCGACATCGTCGTCAGCTACGATTTCAGTGTGTACTGGGTTACTGAGATTCCACTGTGGATCAATGGAAACGTTTTTCCTGGTGGAATGCATCTCATTTCTTGTTACGTCAGGGCGATAGCCATGTCCAGATACGACTACAGACCATAGGCCCGTGACTTACAGGACCCAAGTGACCTGTGCGTAGGCGTCTGGTGCCATATATTTACGGAAACTTACAAAGGCCTTGCCGAATCCTTTGCACGCAAAACTACTGTTGTACAGGCTGTTTCAAAATGAATATATGGGTTTTAAGGCTTTGTAGCATTTATTACACTGAACTTAAATTATAAATAACACATCAAATGAAAGAGCAACTCAGTTTTTCTTACAAGTGTTCAATGCAAGCACCATTCGTCACACATAGAGTCGATAGGTGATTTCTCTCCAAACCTTGATTAGTATGTCTGGAAATATTGTTGCAGCAAATTCATGTACATCAGCTGGTAGCGAAGGCACATCTAATCCTTTATGAACCACCAAAAGTAAAAATCGGATGCGTCAGATCGTGTGTGAACGTGGTCACGCAAAACAATCTCTGTCATCTGGCCCCTTGGCGAGAATCCAGCGGTCGGGTATGTAGTGGTTTAACTAGTTGCATACTGAGTTATGCCACAGAGGCACGCACCATCTCACTGCCGAATAAAATTCTATGGTTCAGTCCTTCCGATTGAGGAAGGAGCCATAGTTCCAGCGAAGCAAGATAAGAAACACCAGTTACAGTTGCTTCTCCGAAAAAGAAATGTCCGTAAACTTCCCGCTGGGTTATGGCACAAAAGGCATTGAATTTAGGGGAGTGTCATTGCAACTATATATCTCGTGGGGATTTGTTGACGCCCCCCCCCCCCCCAGATGCGCACATTGTGTGTGTGCGCGCACATGTCCACTTAGGTGAAATGTCGTTTCATCACTAAAGAAAGAAAATCTTCATCGCCTTGTATCAACATTTCGTTTGCAAAGTTGGCATGTTCAAAAAATGGCTCTGAGCACTATGGGACTTAACAGCGATGGTCATCAGTCCCCTAGAACTTAGAACTACTTAAACCTAACTAACCTAAGGACAGCACACAACACCCAGCCATCACGAGGCAGAGGAAATACCTGACCCCGCCGGGAATCGAACCCGGGAACCCGGGCGTGGAAAGCGAGAACGCTACCGCACGACCACGAGATGCGGGCGAAGTTGGCATGTAATCCGTAGTCTGTAGTCATTAGAGCTTGTAATAACTGCAACCGATGAGGACGCAGTTGTAAGCGTCTCCTTGAAAGTCCCCAGACAGACACCACTGGAACTGCTAATATACAACTAGCTTCCCCAACTGATTGCTTGGGGCAAAGCGTGGGACACCCTCACTCGTTCAACACGTTCTGCAGTCATTCTTGGTCGTTCCATACTCTTCCCTATGCCCACAGTTATACAAAGCTATTAGAAACAAACAATCCTGTTCGAAGAGCATCCGCAACTGAGCATTGTATGTTAAAAAAATGTTCAAATGTGTGTGAAATCTTATGGACCTTAACTGCTAAGCAGTCCCTAAGCTTACACACTACTTAACCTAAATCATCCTAAGGACAAACACACACACCCATGCCCGAGGAAGGACTTGTACCTCCGGCGGGACCAGTCGCACAGTGAGCATTGTACTAGAGGTTGAAAATACCGCTTCAGTTGTCAATTTCCCTTATTATCACGACCGGTTTCGAGCTCTCATAAGCCCATCTTCAGGTGTCGCAACTGTGCTGTGGCCCCCGAGCGCCGCGGTGCACGTGTACTAGGCGGTGGAGGTGTACTAGCCAGGCGTGATAATAAAAGAAATTTACAACTGAAGCGGTATTTTCAACCTCTAGTAAAACTATTTTAGTTGCTCTTTCGTTTGATGTATTACGAGGCGCGTTTTTAAGTATGGTCCGTTTGAAAATAAGCACACAACGAAAGGTTACTTTTAAAAAAAGTAAATTTATCTTCAGAAAGTACATACTTCATTCTATTTTTTGACATTGTTGCAAAATTTGTTGAAACACACATCATACCTCTCAACTAATTTTAAAATACCCTCTTCATAAAAACTTGCCGCCTGCTCCGATAACCAAGAGTTCACTGCCGTCTTCACGTCGTCATCATCATTGTAACGGTTGCCAATGAGGTGTTGTTTGTGGTGGAGGAACAGATGGTAATCGCTCGGCGCAAGATCAGGACTGTAGGGTGGGTGGTCTAAAACTTTCCAGCCAAAACTGTCCAATAAATCGCGGGTCTGACCTACAGTATGAGGCCTTGCATTGTCATGGAGAAGGACAATTTCTTTTGACAAACTGCCTATTTGCTTCTGTCTCGGGTTCTTGGCTGACGTTTGTCTGATGATTTTACTGACGTTTTGCCAGCACGAGTGGCTGGCATTGTCAAAGCTTCACCCTCCATTGCCGGTGGTGAACTGGAGCCGAGCTCGCGGCCGCATACTATATGTACCTGGCGCGCCAACGTCCGAGGGCTTCTCCGAGGTCATTTCCGGTGCGGTTCTCCTCTTGCTACCTGCGACGGTCGTTCGCTGCAGTACGGGAAGCCAGGATCCGTTTACCTTAAGGCTTTCCTGTTTCTTGTTAAGCTGTTCCCGTGTTTGTGTATTTCTACAGCTTCTCTAAACAAGCGGGTGTGATAGTGCTTCTCTACAGCCAGAACATCCGTGTCGGCGAATTTCATTACATGGTCGGTCTCACTCAGTGCGTGCTCTGCCACGGCCGATTTCTCCACTTGCCCCAACCTGCAATGTCGCTTATGTTCTTTGATCCTGGTGTTGATTGATCGTCCAGTCATTCCGACATAAACTTTTCCGCATGTACATGGTGAGCGGTATATTCCCGACATTGCAAGTGGGTCCCTTTTATCCTTTGCCGATCTAAGACATTCTTTGATCTTCCCTGTCGGTTTGAGAATTGTCTTTACGCCGTGTTTGTGCAATATACGGCCGATTCTATCAGTCACTCTGGGAATGTATGGCAGAAAGGCCGCACCCGACATTTCTTTTCCTGATTTCTTATTTCGTCGAGTGTTTGGCTCTGTTACACTTATAATATAATTTGTGGAGTACCCATTGCTTCTCAGAACACTTTCCAGATGTTGCATTTCGCGTTTGAGGTGCTGCGGCTCACCTATTCGTTCTGCTCGCGTTACGAGCGTATGAATCATGCCTCTTTTCTGGCTCTGGTGATGGTTTAATAGTTTGTGCAGGTATCGGTCCGTGTGTGTCGGTTTTCGGTACACGCTATGTCCCAGGTTTTCGCCGTCCCTTGTGACCAGCACATCTAGAAATGGTAGTTTTTTTGTCCTTTTCTACTTCCATGGTGAATTTTATGTTGGTGTGGAGGCTGTTCAAGTGTCTTAGGAAGTCACCGAGCTGTTCTTCACCATGGCTCCACACAACGAAAGTATCATCGACGTATTTGTACCACACCTTAGGTTTACAAGTGGCCGAGTCCAGTGCCTGTGCTTCGAAATGCTCCATGAAGAAGTTGGCCACCACTGGACTAAGGGGACTACCCATGGCAACGCCTTCCAGCTGTTCGTAGAAATTGCCATTCCACGTGAAATAGCTCGTGGTGAAACATGCATGGAAGAGCTTTGTGATGTCTTGCGGGAAAATGGAACCGATGTGCTCCAGAGCGTCACTGAGTGGCACTATTCGTAAACAAAGAAACAATATCAGAGCTGACCAGGATGTCGTTTGGTGCAAGTTTTAGTTTCTTCAGCTTCTCAATGAAATGTCCTGAGTCATTTATGTATGTGTCGGTCTTCCCCAAGTGCGGCTGAGGCAGAGAGGTCAAGCGTTTTGCCAGTTTATACGTTGGTGAGCCAGGTGCGCTAATAATCGGTCTTAGTGGAACATTGATTCTTATGGATCTTAGGTAATCCATGCAGTCGAGGTCAGTAAAATCATCAAACGAACGTCGGCCTTAGAACCCGAGACAGAAGCAAATAGGCAGTTTGTCAACAAGTGGCCACGAAAGCCTTAACAATTTTGTACAATTGTCAGCATGCCGCGTCTTTTGTTTTGAATCGCTCTGCGTATCTTTCTCAGGGTTTGGCAGTATGCTTCTGCATTGATAGTGGTTCCTCGTTGCATGAGGAAGACCAACGAAACACCATGTCTATCCCAAAACACCGACGCCACTATTTTGCGCTGGCCTTCACCTTTATAGGCGAGTGTGTGTGTCTCCATTCCATGCTCTCTTGCTTCGATTCGGGCGTGATATGCGAAACCCATGTTTCGTCTCCAGGTACAATCTGACTCAAGAAGCCGTCACCTTGTTCGTGATAGCGAGTCAAGAACTTCATCGCACACTCAAATCTTTGGTTTTTGTGGTTCTCTGTTAGGAGTTTCGGGACCCAATGGGAGCACAGTTTCCTAAGCTTTAGGTGTTCAGAAACTATGTTGTAAAGCACTGATCTCTACACGTCAGGAAATTCCTTTGAGGAACCCGTTATTGTGAAGTGCCTGTTCTCACGAATCCTCGCTTCAACTGAAGCCACCAAATCGTCTGTAATCAAAGAAAGGCGACCGGAGCGGTCCTCATCATGGACATTCTCACGGCCGTCTTGAATTCTCGTACTCACTTACGCACTTTGATTTCACTCATAACAGTATCACCATACACTGTCGATGAATTCCTGCAGCAGACAGGTTCCTTACCGACAAAAACCGTATCACTGAGCGAGCCTCACACGCGGCGGGCGAGTTGATAGTCTCAAACATTTTGAAAGCACAGAACAGAACCGTACAGGTTAGCTACAGAGCTGAAACTGAGCACAGACGTTCCAGAGGCATGCCGGTACACGACGCACGTGCTCGTTGCGGTAAGCTCGCGAACTAATAATGTCTACAACAAATCGGACCTTACTTAAAAAACACGCCTCGTATTTATAATTGTAAGTTGAATGTAATGAATGTCAGAATGCCTTAACACCCGTTTATTAATTTTGACACACCCTGTATTGCGTTCTAAAGATGTACTACCACTATGAAGCAGGTGGCGAGAGATGTTTCCCAAGAAGGAGGCAGTTAGTATGACTACTTGGGTGAGATAACTGTCGACCATCCGATGCACAGAAAGTCCTTCGTATGAGAGGATATCTTGTGATGCAGGAGCAGCAGCTAGCGGATGGCGACTTAATGTAAGAGGCGGGCCAGCAGTGCTGTAATGCCCGGCGAGTAGAGATGCTATCTGAGGTGCGAAAGCTGCTCGCCAGCCGTGTCCTTTTGAGCTGAGTGGTGTGGGATGGAGAGCGGCGCTCACTGCACACCCGTTATTAGGCAGGGCACAGCTCGGCCACAACACAGCGAAACGCACTGATCCAGTCACGTCCACTGCTGCTACGCGTTGCAATAAAAGTTTGCAGTGGAGTCTATTCTAATGGGCATCCTGGGGATCTAACATATTTACAAGACGGTTTCATAGGCATAGCCATGTCCTTGATCATATCAATTATTTATGAAGTGTTGGTGAGTCTGGCAACGGCCTTGCCGCAATGGATACACCGGTTCCCGTGCGATCACCGAAGTTGAGCGCTGTCGGGCGTTGCCGGCTCTTGGATGGGTGACCATCCAGGCCGCCATGCGCTGTTGACATTTTTCGGGGTGCACTCAGCCTCGTGATGCCAATTGAGAAGCTACTCGACCGAAAAGTAGCGGCTCCGGTCACGGTAAACCATCATAACGACCGGCAGAGCGGTGTGCCCCTCCTATCCACATCCTCAACTGAGGATGACGCGGCGCTCGGATGGTGGGTCGATGGGCCACTTGTGGCCTGAAGACGGAGGGAAAAAAAGTGAGAAAGTCTATGGAAATAGTACACAGAGTGCGAGTATAGGCTTTTCGCGGATTTTTTTAGATGGCGAAGTATTCTCAGATTTGCCTCTTCATGATTTCGCGGCGCAATGAATGATCCATTAGATTTAGAGCGTGCAGCTGCAGAAACTATTTCTTCACCTGATATTTCGGCTCCATAGCTTTCAGCGAACTTCCAAGAGATCCGTGTCAAAGAAGCTACAGTACTCGCTCCTTCCTTTTACCCCTCACAATACCGCGCTCGCTGACCCAAAAGATTACATTGTTTCATTAGTTTCGAATAGTGGGGGAAATTTTCAATCCGTTTTAAGGAAAGCTAGCTTTTTCACGCAACTCAATGTTTATTACGTCATATCTTCTGAAGTATGTGTCGTACAATATACAGGATGAGTCACTAACCATTGCCACCTATAATAACTCCGAAAGTATGATAGCAGCTGAAACGTTTGTGGCACAAATGTTGCGTGGGACAACGGGGGCCATAATATGTATGACGTTGATTTTTTGTTGGTAGGTGGGGTCGCTTCAGAGATATGAAGGTAACCTTGTTTCTTTAAATGGGATGTTATACTTTGGTACTTATTTTCTGATAGCGGCTATCGAGACGAATCCAGTGGTGTGTAACAGTAAAGTCTTTGAAGGTCAACGAAGGTCAAAAAGGTGGTATGAACGTCCATTTACAGAAGGTGTTCCAAGTGATGACCATTGGTATCAATGCAGTGCTCCAGTCTTCTTATCATGGATTGAGTGGTATTCCTTATCACATCAGCACTTATCGAAGCACATGCTCTGACAATTCTCTCTCGTATATCGTGCAAATAGTAAATATTCGCCGAATACGGCGTATCCATCTAACGTGCCGTTGACATGTAAACACCATTCGACTGTTTCGCAATAAAACACTAATAGGAACGATAAGACTAGTATCGTCGAATAAAGCGAATGTGAATGATGTATTCCTTCGAAGAACAAGTCGATATGCGGAGATTGCCAACGAAATTCAATGAGAGCTAGAGACTTATACGCTGGAAGATATCCTCAACGTCCTCACCCTACACGTCGTACATTTAAAGATGTGTATGATAAATTGAGAACAACTGGATCTTTAACGCATCGGAAACGTATCCGGCAAAGGAAAGTTACTACCGAGGAAACGGAAATTGGTACTCTTGCCACTGTGGTTCGAGATCCTTGTGTTAGTTCGCGTCAAATAGCAAGGGAATCTGGAATGAGCCAGAGTAGTATTGTTCGTGTTCTTCATCGCCACAAATATCATACTTACCACATCAGTCTCCACCATGAATTAACTGGTACGGATTGAATGCGTCGCATCGAATTCTGCTGATGGGCTCAACTTCAGATTGAGAAGGATGACACATTTATTAATTTGATTTTATTTACTGACGAGGCTACATTCACGAACCATGGAAATGTCAATTTGTATAACATGCATTATTGGGCAACTAAAAATCCATGTTGGTTGCGGAAAGTTGCACACCAGAAAACGTGGTCGGTGAATGTATGATGTGGGTTCTGGAGGACAGAATTACAGGCCCCTACTTCATCGAAGGAAATCTTAATGGTAGGAAGTACACCACATTCCTGCAAGAAACATTACGTCTGTTATTGCAAGAAATACCTTCAGGAACAAGGAACGGAATTTGGTACCAACACGATGGGTATCCGGTACAGTTACAGAGACAATTCCCAAATCCTTGGACTGGACGCGGAGGAGATGTATCTTGGCCGGCTCGTTCGCCAGACTTGAAGCCTCTGGAGTTTTTCTTGTGGGGATTCGTAAAAGACATTGTTTATAAAGATGTTCCAACCACACCTGAAAATATGCGAGAGAGAATTGTCAGAGCATGTGCTTCGAAGAGTGCTGAAGTGATAAGGAATACCACGCAATCCATGATAAGAAGACTGCACCACTGCATTGTTACCAATGGTCATCACTTTGAACACCTTCTGTAAATGGACGTTCATGCCACCTTTGTGACCTTCGTTGACCTTCAAAGACCTTACTGTTACACATTGGATTCGTCTCGCCAGCTGCAATCAGAAATTAAATACTAAACTGTACCATCCCATTTAAAACAAAACAAAGTCGACCTTAATATCTCTGACGCGGCCTCAGCTAGCAACAACAACAAAAAAAAAAACGTCATATTACCGCCCCCGTTGTCCTATGCAACTTTTGTCCCACAAACTCAGCTCCTACCATACTTTCGGAGCTATTCTTGGTGACAACAGTTAGTGACTCACCCTGTATAATTTTGCAGGTGCGTTGAGTGGTATCTGTCGATACTGTCTGCAAAAAGTGTTGCAAATAGAGTTAATAATGAAGAAGTAATAAATTAAAACACTTGCAAATAGAGTTAACAAGAAGTAATAAATTAAAACACGATGCCTCATGCTGAAGTTTTACTGTATGAACAGTGAAAAGATAGTAAATGAAACATTACTTTCATTATTGTGTGTGTGTGTGTGTGTGTGTGTGTGTGTGTGTGTGCGCGGGGGGGGGGGAGAGATGGAGGAAGGGGGTTGGTGGGGTTACTGTATGCCTACCTGTTGAAAGTATTGTAAGTAGGTCACGTACTTTATATTTTAAAATTTCGATGAAATATTTATTGTTTCTAAAGAAGTCTTCTACGAGATTCCGCAAATGTTCTAAATTTTTCAATTAAACTTAACCCAAAAATTTAAGTCTTACAAGGAACCATCACCAACTCGACCTCATATTGTAAGGGGAAAGCTGTACACTTGCAAGGTATCAGGCCCAGCGATCGATTCTACGGGAACATCTGGGCCACAGTGCTGATAGCAAGCAGTTAAGATCCTCTGAATGTACAGATTTTAAACTCCGCCCCACTGCAGCCGCCTAATGCCCGAGCGCCAAGTATTGCGCAGCGGAGTGACAACCACAGGGCAGGGATGTAGACGGGAAGAGGAGGGGGGGGGGGGTCTCTTCTGCCGAACGTGTTTTCGAATCTTGTTCGAGAACACTTTGTTTGCGAAGAGAGGACCTAGTATGTTAACCGCACGTACATACACGTACAACATTGCTGTATGTATGTCTCAAAACCAAAATGAATAAACCTGAGCTACTGAAGAATTACTGTGAAATAGAGTTACCGATTTTTCGATTTACAATTTAATCATGGCAGTCAAGTTGAAGAATAGCACAACTCCTGCAAATTTACTTCACTTTAACAGTGCCACCTTTTCATTTCGAAAAAAGTAACACACTACAGCGATGTTAATGATAGAATAGCGCTACGCTAATTAGCGAGGAGCACGTATTTTAAACGCTGTAAGTTCAGAAGGACACAACTGCGTACTTTCAGAGTTATGGCCCAAATTTTCGCACAGGATCAACTGCTGAGCCTGATATCTTACAATTGTGCTTTTCTTTTCGTACAGTATGTCAAATGCGTGATGTTTACTTGTCAATACTAAACGTGATTTTTCACAGTGAATGTCATATTCAATACTTTTAGGTTCATAACGCTGCTTACAATATAGCATATCTTCAAGAAGTATATTGTAAGTAATATTTAACAACAATTAACTAAATCTACATTTTTAAAATTATTTTTGCGTTGATCATGGAGTACCGCCCCCCCTCTCCCCTTGGTAGCACACTTTGTTGAAAGTGCACTGTTATTGCTAAGAGAGTGCTAAAAGTTATTTTCAGGTTCTGGGCCCTTCTTTCATTGACTATTTAAAAATATGCTGTTGATATAAGTCTACAACAATTAACGAATTTTGTTCCTTTTTAATTTTGTTTAATGTTGGCACAAATTAGCCCCGCATTCTAATTTGTAAATTGTTCCAGAAGGTGCACTTTGAAAGCTCTATCAAGTAACATAGCTGAACAAGC
Source organism: Schistocerca cancellata (assembly GCF_023864275.1). Classification (NCBI taxonomy): domain Eukaryota; kingdom Metazoa; phylum Arthropoda; class Insecta; order Orthoptera; family Acrididae; genus Schistocerca; species Schistocerca cancellata. The sequence continues at coordinate 197,892,986 of NC_064634.1, forward strand.
GAGAACACTCTCTTACTGTGATCCATCCGAATAAACAATGCTAAAACTCTTGTAAGTACTTAAAATCGAAGAAAAGAGAGTTGTAAGAACGTAATCTGTAGTACAAGTTTTCTAGTACTGCGACAAGCTTAAAATCGCTTTGGGCTCTGAAGAGGCCAGGGCGGTAATTTGTTCCATCCCTGGCTGTGTTTTCAGAGTTCAGATATATCCAGATACTTGAGACAGTCAGTAGCACATATCCCAAATGGCTTTGCCGCATGGGGCTGACTCCTCAACATCCGTTTAAAGTTGGGGTGGACCGACGTACTAAATGCCAACGACCGAGGTAATGCTGAGATTTCCAAAGCCTGTAAAGCTAGAAGGAGACGCCAGGTCATCAGAGGTGCCAACTACAGATTGTTTTTTACCTCAAAATCCATTCACATCATCAGCACGTAGCACATCTTCTTTTTCCTTCTTCTTCTTCTTCTTCTTCTTCTAGAGGCGTCTGCCTTCCTCGTGGTCCAAGCGGTAAAACCAAGGCCCCCGTTCTCCGCAACACAACGTCCAATCACCGCGAGTAACGATGGTCCCTGAAGTATGCCCAGAGCTTTTGGTAGAAGAGGTCTGGAGGCGCTGACCAGCACCCAGCTCAGGAAATCTAATATCATACTTACTGAACCATTGCTGAGGGAGCTCCCTGGGAAAAACCAAAGCCTCCCGTCCCTAATTTGTGGGACGCTCTTTGTCAGGCCACACACGTGAACAATGTACAGGGTGGGTGGTCCTGCCAGTGGCTATGCTACCGCCGGCATAGCCCTCAGTGTGACTGAAGCAGGCAAACCCTCCAGCCTGGCACTAAAGTTAGAGCATACAGAAGCAACAAGAATATGTCTAGCACGACTATAATGCGTGGAAAGCCTATAGGTCTTTATCCAGAAGTGGATATCAACGACAGTGTTAAATGATTTGGCTTGCCAATGAGCGGTCTGCATACTTGTCAACTCACATCTATGGACCACAGTACTGTCTTCTCAGAAGATGATGATTTTGTTGATGCCGACCAAGGAGGAACTTATCTGAGATTTACGCACAACTTTTGGTCGTAATTCAACCTTTAGATAGAAAAAGACCAATCGATTAAGCCAACTGCAGCCCATCTAGTTACAGGACAATACTCATGTTAAAATGTACGATACTGATGGTCCTATGGGCAAGTTTATGGTGTGAGCGAATATTAACAGAATATGAGACTAGAGGCAATACCACATTATTGTTTTAAGCTCATCTTTGGCCAGTGAAGCACAATTTCAACAGAAATTGCACTATGATAATACGTTCTTGGCGCGCGTCAGAGAATCGAAAATTGATACCTGGCCAGTTCGAGACACTCATCAAATCCCATATATCCTCTTGAGGGCATCTCCGATCGCTGAGGATTGATTCTCACACACTATTAATCTTAACTGGTGTTCTTCCACAAGTCAATGTATTTAATGCGCTAACAGTTTATGACGCATTTTCTGCAACCAACTATGCTTGCACAATTTGTGTCACTGGACGTCTGAGAGCGTCCCTTCTCTGCTATGTCTCACCAGGTGTATGGACAAAAAATTACACATCTTCTAAGCGTAATGCGGACTAAGTTTTCCTACTGGAAAAAATACAATGCATTAAAGTTCCGGAGTCGAATGATGAGTGCTACAACACAAAAGACGCCATCTTGTGAAACACACATAAATCTGTTGATTTGATAACCTCCTAACTCTGTGTTCAGATCTTATATATGAAGCCAAGGTTTCGAGTTCATTGCGATTAGCTGAGATAGGGACTGATATTTACAAACCGAAGTTATACGTCGGTTCTGTAAGAACAGAGTTCCGCACGCTACACGTATCTGCGAATATCCTGATGTCAGTCTATTTATGATTTTCCACTGTCTTCCTATAGATGATCCCATCGTACCCTGATGGGTCAGAATTATTTTCCATTGGTTCAACTGTTTTAGAATCCTCTCTAAAGTTTTTCATCCAGTTGTTTCGATAAGTAAGCGTAGGTATTACTCCACTACACACTACTTCAATCACGGATATAAGTAAATAATCGTGTAATTTGTAGCTTCAACCATTTCGCTTATACAATCCATAACACAATGAGCAAATGTATAAATACCGTTTTTAGCGAAGCAATCCACAGAATGCATCACCTACCAGCACTTGACTTCAAAATCACAGTAACTGAATAGTTCCAAGTTTTTTATCAATTGTACAAATCACATATTATTCTACTAATACTGCAGATTGGCACCAGTTAATGGCGGAACAAAGAACATTTGTCTGTATGCTTTTATGATCATCATGTGTATTGTTAGTTGAACGAAACATAAAACAGTAAAAAACTAGTCTTACTTAATCACTTCTTCGTTCACTATCTCCGCTTGACGAAAAGATATCAATAGCAGTTTTACATTTTTTAATGTAATTTGATAAGAGCAGGACCACCTTTCATTGGAACAGACATGGATCTTAGCGCCACGCCTATTTTGCCTGTAAATTATCTTTCGAAATCGATATAGTAATTATGGACACCTACCAGCATGTCACAACTGTATCACTTTAAATAAGTACAACATCCACAACTTTTAGCTATAGTTTTAAATATTTCAAAATTAGTTTTACTCCAAACATATCGTTCCACCAGTTACAATGTAATAACAAAGCCCATTTTTATTCATTAAAATGTTGACATAGGTACAATAATGTACTGTAAATGAACTGACGACAGCTTCACTTAGATAACATTTGTTACAATTCTTTCGATATCGTTTTTGAGATAGGAGAGCTTTTTCGTTCAGATAAAAGTTTTCGATTGTTGCGCAACTGGCGAGCCTTTCACTTAGTATGGAGTGGAGTACACACCCAAGTTGAAGTTCTCCTTCATTAGTGATTTTTATTTTAATAATTAGAGCTCTTATGAACTGTATCTTTGTATGGTCGAAAGATTTCTTCCAACTTACCTCTAAACTTCCATCAAACGACAGTAAACAGCTTGAGTTCACATCGCGTAACTAACAATACTGAAGCACTTAGCATCAAATTAGTCTCCACATTCCCGGCGGTTATTACTTCTAAACTTTAGTACCCAGTTAAGTGCAAATGTCTTACCAAGTTTTTTTTCCATGGATGTTCTACTTACGTTTTTATATAAACCAAAATACTCCAAAAAATCTCTCATAAAACAACTGCATTATGCAATTTTTCTTGTAACAAAATGTGCGCAACTATATTTAAAAGAAAATCTGGGTGTCCAATCTGTTTTCAGTTACCTTAGTTCTCTCTCAGTAATGACATTTAGCAGCTCCTAGAGGTGACCAGAGCTAATAAGGATCAACGGCTGCATTGTTCTATACAGAGCTGGTGTGCCCACGCACATTTCCATCATACATTCACCTTATAGCAGCACACACTAAACGACAGATGCATTCAATATACAATGCCTTGGCCAACTCACTGTCTTGGCCACACATGGTAACTGGTGCGAAGCACCATCGAATAACCTCACTACCAGATACAACCTGATTGATTAAAATATTACGGAGTTCCACTTTCACATCTAATGAATAACATTTCAGCTACTATTGAGTGACACTATGACACTAAAAATAGATCAACAGTCCATCAGTGATGCCTTTCACAAATGTGCTGCTGCCTCCAGAAGACGAACAGTATTAGAAACCAGAAAATGAGCGCCCAACAATATTGTTTAAATATTTCACCAGTTTAGCACCTGCTCGTCAGTTAGCCATTATCTACAATGAAGAGCAAAAACATTTTGTTCCCCTGCTTAATAGTATGTGGGTCACCTTTTGAGCCGGCCGCGGTGGTCGAGCGGTTCTAGGCGCTTCAGTCCGGAACCGCGCGACTGCTACGGTCGCAGGTTCGAATCCTGCCCCAAGAATGGATGTGTGTGATGTCCTTAGGTTAGTTAGGTTTAAGTAGTTTTAAGTTCTAGGGGACTGATGACCTCAGATGTTAAGTCCCATAGTGCTCAGAGCCATTTGAACCACCTTCTGAACACAATACAGCAGAGATTCTGCGTACATGACACCGATTCGACATTCCTCTATAGGTTCCTAGAGATATGTGGCACCAGATTTCTACGTACATGTCACGGAATTCCCGCATTTTATTGCCCGCTGGTTTGTGAGTGCAGACCTGGCAGCCAACAGTGTCCCAGATATGTTCCACCGGAATCAGATCAGGCGAATTTGGCGACTAAGGAATCATCGTGAGTTCACTATCATACTCTTCCAAGCACTGTAGCACGGTTCTGGCCTTGGGACACGGATAGTTATCCTGATGAAAGATGCCATTGCCGTCGGGGAAGACATCAATCATGATGGGAGGCAGGTGGTCCACAACAATATTCACGCTGTCCTTAGCTGTCATAATGCCATCGACTATTGACTCAGGTTCCACTTTATTTAATCGTATGGCTAGGGCCCCTCGTCAGGCAGACCGTTCGCCGGGTGCAGGTCTTTCAATTTGACGCCACTTTGGCGACCTGCAGTCGATGACGATGAAAGGATGATGATGAGGACGGCACAACACTCAGTTCCTGGGCGGAGAAAATTCCCCGACCCAGCCGGGAATCGAACCCGGGCCAGAGGATTGACAATTCGTCACGCTGACCATTCAGCTACCGGGGGCGGACAGGTCCTACAAAAGCCCAGGCTATTGTTTCCCACACCGTAACACTGCCCCGCATCCATGACGCGATACAGGTTTTGGGCATCTGTTCGCCTGAATGACGGCATACCAACACACTATTATCGTTATCGACCTGGTGTAACAAGAAACGCGACTCATCCTACCAAGCGACTTTTCCACTGATCCAAGGCCCGATCTCGAGGCTCCCGCCCCCACTCCAAATGTGACTAACGATATCTTTGGGTCAACACGACGCCACCGAGAGCTCTTCGAAAGAATCTTAAGGAGATGTAATTCATCAATTAATGAAGTGGCATATAAGGCGATTGTTCCATCGATTCTTGAGTACTGTTTACCTGTCGGGATCCTTAACAAGGAGGGTTGATAGAAGTGATAGAGAAGCTCCAAGAGCGTCGCGTTTCGTCATGGGTTCATATAGTTGGGGCGAGAGTGTTACGGAGATGCTCAACAAACTCCATTGGCAGACGCTACAGGAGATGCGTTGTGAATCACGGAGAGGTATACTACTGAAATTTTGGAATTTGCGAAATTAGAGGTTCAAATGGTTCAAATGGCTCTGAGCACTATGGGACTCAACATCTTAGATCATAAGTCCCCTAGAACTTAGAACTACTTAAACCTAACTAACCTAAGGACATCACACACACCCATGCCCGAGGCAGGATTCGAACCTGCGACCGTAGCAGTCCCGCGGTTCCGGACTGCAGCGCCAGAACCGCTAGACCACCGCGGCCGGCAAATTAGAGGTTGTAAGATGGCTATTTTGTTGATGGTATTAATGGATGTGTTAATATTTCTAAAGGAAAATGATATAGTTGACGAATTGTTGTCAGAGAAATAGTTGTTACGCAACGGGATCTGTGTCTGTGATGGCAGCACTGTGGAGTCATAGAATATTCGGCAGTCAGTAGTGGATAGCTGTGGTGTGCAGGAAGCGAGTTTTTCTTTGTACAGTGTAATGCATAGACGCAGTTTTGGAACTTTGTGACTTGCAGATATATTATGAGGAGGCATGACGACTCAGAAAAAGGGTTGGATAGAATACAGTGTAACTTAACTACAACAAATGAAGCCTATGTTCGTTTGTGAAAATGGAATCGATAAGCAACCTGAGCTATCAGTAATCGGAATCTAACCTGCATAACACTGTGTGCGTGTTGTATGAGTGTCAGCTGCACTGTCATTTAAGCCCTCAACAAATCATTACATGAAAAACTTAAAACTAACATTCGGATAAGCTATCTGACTGCGTATTTGAATAAGAATTTACAAGTGGTACAGAACCTGACGTTGTTGTTGTGGTCTTCAGTCCTGAGACTGGTTTGATGCAGCTCTCCATGCTACTCTATCCTGTGCAAGCTTCTTCATCTCCCAGTACCTACTGCATCTTACATCCTTCTGAATCTGCTTAGTGTATTCATCTCTTGGTCTCCCCCTACGATTTTTACCCTCCACGCTGCCCTCCAATACTAAATTGGTGATCCCTTGATGCCTCAGAACATGTCCTACCAACCGAACCCTTCTTCTGGTCAAGTTGTGCCACAAACTTCTCTTCTCCCCAATCCTATTCAATACTTCTTCATTAGTTACGTGATCTACCCATCTAATCTTCATCATTCTTCTGTAGCACCACATTTCGAAAGCTTCTATTCTCTTCTTGTCCAAACTATTTATCGTCCATGTTTCGCTTCCATACATGGCTACACTCCATACAAATACTTTCAGAAATGACTTCCTGTTCGGTAATCTTCACATCTGTCAACACCGGCTTTCTTTGGGATTGGAATTATTATATTCTTCTTGAAGTCTGAGGGTATTTCGCCTGTTTCATACATCTTGCTCACCAGATGGTAGAGTTTTGTCAGGACTGGCTCTCCCAAGGCCGTCAGTAGTTCCAATGGAATGTTGTCTACTCCAGGGGCCTTGTTTTGACTCAGGTCTTTCAGTGCTCTGTCAAACTCTTCATGCAGTATCGTATCTCCCATTTCATCTTCATCTACATCCTCTTCCATTTCCATAATATTGTCCTCAAGTACATCGCCCTTGTATAGACCCTCTATATACTCCTTCCACCTTTCTGCCTTCCCTTCTTTGCTTAGAACTGGGTTTCCATCTGAGCTCTTGATGTTCATACAAGTGGTTCTCTTATCTCCAAAGGTCTCTTTAATTTTCCTGTAGGCAGTATCTATCTTACCCCTATTAAGATAAGCCTCTACATCCTTGCATTTGTCCTCTAGCCATCCCTGCTTAGCCATTTTGCACTTCCTGTCGATCTCATTTTTGAGACGTTTGTAATCCTTTTTGCCTGCTTCATTTACTGCATTTTTATATTTTCTCCTTTCATCAATTAAATTCAATATTTCTTCTGTTACTCAAGGATTTCTACTAGCCCTCGTCTTTTTACCTACTTGATCCTCTGCTGCCTTCACTACTTCATCCCTCAACCTGACGTGTCCAACGGAATTTACTGGATTAGAGTACATGACATGTTGTGGTGAGTCAGTGTGTCTGTTTTGGCCCTAAGTTTTGCACTCACCTCTTTAGAGGACTGCCTTTTCCAAGTGGTTTATAGTAATTCGCAGCAGCATGCAGCAGCAGCGGCTAAGCTTATTGTTACTAAGAATGAATTTGATAAAAAGGAGTTTGCTTGGGTCTTATCAACTACTAAATAACTTGTAAGAAGGGATTTCATAAATTAAGTCTATTTAAAAACTTCAGGAATCACCATGACCAATAATAGTTTGACAAGTATTAATAATAGCGAAATACCTGACAATGATCTCATAAATATCAATAATGGCTGAGTGCCATATTAACAAATTATTTCAATTTCAAAGTTACATTAACATTTAATAACCACAGCATATGTATGAATTGGATGCGAAGAATAATTATTATTATTTGGAGGATAAGGAGGTTCTTTAACTGACAAGCAAAACATGGTATTATTACAAATTCGTACTAACAATCACGAGCCTAACCCAGCAATTGCTTTTATGCTATGCTTGCGAATTTTACCTTGAATTCCATCTTCAAGCGGAGTTAGGCCATCTATATCTCTCCTGGCCATATACATGAAATCAGGCCTTGACTGTGGTAAGATCTGCCATCAACGATGTACAGCCAGCGTAACACGTCTTGTGTCTCCGAGTACTCACCCAACTATACTGAAATTTTAATCCGCAGACAGACCTCGTCTTACAACAGTGCTTAGAATCGCGCTCCCATGTTTCGCCATCAGACTGTTACTATCGATATCAGAGTGCTTATTTATTTCCAATCTTACACAATGCAAAAAATAACCTTAAGTTGGCTTTATTGTTTTCGATACTCAGTGTAATATTTAATCAAAGTAATGGAATAGTTCTGACACACTCCTTACAGAGGACATAGAAAAGGTTTTAAAATGAAGAACGAGGTATTATTTGATGAGGTAAAAAGTTTATCTTTATTTTTGTAGACCTGTATTGTTGATCCACTTCGCCCTAGTCGCAGTCGAGTTTTTGATAATTATTCTGTTGCTTGATCTTCTGAGTTAATTTACTGTACAATGGAAGTTATTAGATTAAATGTATTTTCATATTAGAGTCTATAATTGTTTTCTTTCGTAAGTTCCTTCCTAACTGAAACTTCAGAACTTCAAGATCGTCGTGTGTTTCATTGCAATTCTGTGTCAAGATTATGAACCCAATTTCCCCCGACAAACTGTAGTTTGTTTTTAATAGTATTTTTTTTAGCTGTTGCGGAGTATTGTTGTGTTTCTGTTTCTGCGTGTACTTCATTTTGCAAGTGAGATTCACAAAACGCGATTGTTTCGTTTCCTTTGTGCAATGTACGTTCTGTCAGTTAGTTTATTTTACCAAGGCCATATGCCAGTTCAAAAATTTTCGTGTTTTTCAGGTTACATTCTTATATAGGTCGACATTACTTTTTTTTGTGTACAGTTACTTTTTTTTTTCAAACAGTTCGCACTGACCAAGTATTCTGAGCGTGAAGCTGTTGAGTTGCTTATTTCTTTGCTTATGAATGAGATCGGTTTACGCACGCACAGGATTCTTTTCAATTTCATATAAGTGGTGTGGTTTTGAGCTCAGTAGCACACTTAGGTTTTCACATTCCCAGGTTTGTACTTAAGATAATGCAAGCTTAAGTAAAGGCTACTCACTTACAAGGTAACACACAGGCTTACCAACGATCATTCTTCCCACGCGTCATTCGAGAGTGGAACAAGGTAGGAGGCCCATCAGTTAGTGGTGCCAGAAGTACCCTCCGCCATGCACCGTTCGGTGGCTTGCTAAATATAATGCAGACGTTTTGCCGTTTCCAAGATACTCGTTCGTGGGATCCAGTCCACAACAATCTGCCCTTTGTTGAAGCAGCATATGTCAAGGGATTTCCTCATTTGTGGCCCATATCGTCAGTAGAATGATTTCCAATTCGTCTCTGCAGCGCTTAAATACTTTTCTTAGGGTGTTACGTACCCGCAGTACTACCAGATGGCACTGAGTCTCATTGTGGGCATATTGTTTCGTCTCATAAGTTTTATCTTCCCGTACAGCCGCAGTCACTCTCAACGTCATCTGCTTGCCCGACAGCTTTAAAAACCAATTATCCCTACACTTTGCACAGTTACTTATCGCCTACATCGCGATTATCAACGGCACACAAGCTCATTTGGAAGAGGACAGGTAAGGAAATAGGAGAACTAAATCTGCTAGGTCGAACTTCATTTCTTGCAAATACAACACAAGTGCCCTAAAATATACAACCCTCTGGCGGTTACACTAGTAAAGTGTTATTAAGTGCATCCATTGTTTCAGAAGACGACTGCGTGAAACTACAAGACATAAATGACTCATCACATGAATGATACGTAATATGCACCCTGTGCACTTTTAGAGTGCATCACTAGGTGACAGGGGTGTTACAACAATGCGTATTGTTACATAAAATTAGTTCGTGCCTCCACATTTCAAAAGCAGGCTGCTGTCGCTGCGCCTTCCCGCGCAGCAGCAGCTATTTCAATGAGTTGCACACAGATTTTTTTCACGCCCTTATTGACATTGCCGTATCACAAACAGGGCCCTTTTGAGGAACTGTTTTGCGAGCTAAAAATTTGGGAGTTACTCTACCCACTGACATGTACCGGGTGGTTATAATTAAAGTGTAGCTTCTCACAGAACTCCAGTGCGGGCTGTAATTATCGTACGGCAGCGGAATTTGGTAGACATGCTAATGCGTTAATGCGGAACCGATTTACGCTGGAAAATTGTTAGTTTTGGTCACCAGGTGCAAATATGGTGCTGAACAGCATCTCGCCGACGTCTCCAGTCCTCATACTGAACAAACTATGTAAGAGGTAGTTAATAATAAAATCAACATTATGACTTTTTCACTTGTTTGAGTTTTTCTGTCCATGCCCCGTTATTAATCCATTACATATGGACACATTTCTCTACGTCGTATTGCATTTACAGTGCCAGATTTGCACCTGGTGGCCAAAATTACAACTAATTTTTTTTGTAGTTTAAATCGGTTCTGTATTGACGCAATAGAATATCTACCGCGTTTCGCTGCCATACGACAATTTCAGCCCACGCTCTTCTGTGAGTAGCTGCACTTTAATTATAACCACAGGGTATTTCAAATGGTTCAAATGGCTCTGAGCACTATAGGACGTAACTGCTGATGTCATCAGTCCCCTAGAACTTAGAACTACTTAAACCTAACTAACCTAAGGACATCACACACATCCATGCCCGAGGCAGGAATCGAACCTGCGACGTAGCGGTCTCGCGGTTCCAGACAGTAGCGCCTAGAACCGCTCGGCCACTCGGGCCGGCCACAGGGTATTTACACTACTGGCTATTAAAATTGCTACACCATGAAGAAATGCAGTTGATAAACGGGTATTCATTGGACAAATATATTATACTAGAACTGACATGTGATTACATTTTCACGCAATTTGGGTGCATAGAGCCTGAGAAACCAGTACCCAGAACAACCACCTCTGGCCGTAATAACGGCCTTGATACGCCTGGGCATTGAGTCAAACAGAGCTTGGATGGCGTACGATACCACAGTTCATCAAGAGTAGTGACTGGCGTATTGTGACGAGCCAGTTTCTCGGCCACCATTGATAAGACGTTTTCAATTGGTGAGAGATCTGGAGAATGTGCTGGCCAGGGTAGCAGTCGAACATTTTCTGTATCCAGAAGGGCCCGTACAGGACCTGCAACATGAGGTCGTGCATTATTCTGCTGAAATGTAGGGTTTCGCAGGGATCGAATGAAGGGTAGAGCCACTGGTCGTAACACATCTGAAATGTAAAGTCCACTGTTCAAAGTGCCGTCAATGCGAACAAGAGGTGACCGAGACGTGTAACCAATGGCAATCCATACCATCACGCCGGGTGATACGCCAGTATGGCGATGACGAATACACGCTTCCAATGTGCGTTCACCGCGATGTCGCTAAACACGGATGCGACCATCATGATGCTGCCATGGTCTCCGAACTGATAGTCCGTGCTGCTGCAAACGTCGCCGAACTGTTCGTGCAGATGGTTGTTGTCTTGCAAACGTCCCCATCTGTTGACTCAGGGATCAAGACCTGGCTGCACGTTCCGTTATAGCCATACGGATAATGGCTCTGAGCACTATGGGACTTAACATCTATGGTCATCAGTCCCCTAGAACTACTTAAACCTAACTAACCTAAGGACATCACACAACACCCAGTCATCACGAGGCAGAGAAAATCCCTGACCCCGCCGGGAATCGAACCCGGGAACCCGGGCGTGGGAAGCGAGAACGCTACCGCACGACCACGAGCTGCGGACCATACGGATAAGATGCCTGTCATCTCGACTGCTAGTGATACGAGGCCGTTGGGATCCAGCACGGCATTTCGTATTACCCTCCTGAACCCACCGATTCCATATTCTGCTAACAGTCATTGGATCTCGACCAACGCGAGCAGCAATGTCGCGACACGACGAACCGCAATCGCGATAGGCTACAATCCGACGTTTATCAAAGTCGGAAACGTGATGGTACGCATGTCTCCTCCTTCCACAAGACACCACAACAACGTTTCACTAGGCAACGCCGGTGAACTGCCGTTTGTGTATGAGAAATCGGTTGAAAACTTTCCTCATGTCAGCACGTTGTAGGTGTCTCCACCGGCGCCAACCTTGTGTGAATGCTGTGAAAAGCTAATCATGTGCATATCACAGCATCTTCTACCTGTCAGTTAAATTTCGGCTCTGTAGCATGTTATCTTCGTGGTGTAGCAGTTTGAATGGCCAGTAGTGTATTTAGGTATGTTTTGTAGTTTTCACGCATTCATCTTCTACAACACTGAGGGTACTTGTGAACAACCCTGTGTTACCAAAAATTAGATGAGGGAGGAAGGCAAGGGATATGTAGTTTTTCTTAAGATGTGAGTGTAAGACAAACGCTCATTTCATACTAATGAATGCTTTGTTTAGCTATGGAGCGCAAAACGGCTCAAGTTATAGGAGTGGCTCAAATGGCTCTGAGCACTATGGGACTTAACAGCTATGGTAATCAGTCCCCTAGAACTTAGAACTACTTAAACATAACTAACCTAAGGACAGCACACAACACCCAGCCATCACGAGGCAGAGAAAATCCCTGACCCCGCCGGGAATCGAACCCGGGAACCCGGGCGTGGTAAGCGAGAACGCTACCGCACGACCACGAGATGCGGGCAGTTATAGGAGTCCAAAATACATCTTAAAAAGGCAGGTTTAGAAGTAAAACAGTCTGTGTTTGCTGAAGCTATGTAACACAGCCCAAATCACATTACCAAGCGCGGAAAACTGTAAGGACTAATGAAGGTGGACTTGGAAACTAGTTAAAAGGCAACTAACAAAATGGAGAAGTGAAATAAGGAGTTAGAGCGACCCATCTCTTTAACGGACTGCTCAGTAAAAGTCTATAAGACATCCGGCTTCCACAACCAAAAATTAAATCGTCTTTACCATTCTGCTATTGTGAGCAAGGAGTAAACTGCGTTCTAGAGACTTAACTGTCTCTGCTAGAACCTTGTAAATGACACACACACATTAAAAGTTGTTTTTTAGTGTTCAGTTTTCTGACTGGTTTGCTGCGGCCCACCACAGATTCCTCTCTATTACCAACCTCTTCATCTCAGAGCAGCAGTTGCAGCCTACATCCTCAGTTATTTACTGGTTGTGGTCCAAGCTCTGTCTTCTACAGTTTCCACTCTCTGCAGCTTCCTCTAGTAGAATGGAAGTTATTCCTTGTCGATGTTTTCCCTATGTTCCGTACTTCGTCGATACAGCAAACGTCTTTTTCATTCCTTATAAGTTTACCTAGTTTTCAATATTCTTCTATGGCATCACAACTCAAACGCTTTGATTCCCTTCTTTCCAGTTTTCCTCGCAATGCTGTTCGCCAAACAGTAATTTCTTCCTCAAATCAAGGCTTATGTTTGATACTGATAGACATCTTTCGGTCAGGAATACCTTATTTGCCTGTGATAGTCTACTTTGCATGTCGTCTTTTTTTCGACTGTCATGTACAATTTTGCTTCCAAGGTAGCACAGTTCCTTCAATTCGTGCTCAACAAATTTGATGTTAACTTTACTGTTAACCTTCTTCTTGCTACTCTTTTTTCTGTTAACTCTGAATCATATTTCGATAGATTAAGGTTTTATTTAAATACTCTGAAAAGGATTTTGCTGAAAAATTCTTTTTTCGAGCATTTAAAGAGCATTTTCCTACCACATGTGTTTATGTGCCACGCCTACTTTTCTGTCACCCACTGGCAACTCTAAGCCATATGGAGATGCCATTATCAGCAAAATAGAAAGTGTAGGCCATGTTCAAAAACGTTTGGGAACAAGGCTGAGAAAACTGACTGTTGATATGAGAGGAAAAAAAATTAGATGGAAAATTGTTGACCGGACAGGGTCGGTTAACTAAAACTGAAATAGAAAATTTGCAGGTATACTATGGGAAGGCCATTAGGAGAAATAAAGAAAATCTGGAGGCAATGAAGAGAGATGTTTGGGCCATATACTTCCATAAGTCTTCTACTGATGATAAGCCATGTCATGGATTGTGTCCATCAGGAGAAAATTAATGATGCAAATACAATAGGGCTCAGGCAACTGGAGAATCTTATTCTCACCAGCATTCTCTTCCTGCTACTGTTATTACAGCAATTAAACCTATTTTCAGAGACTTGGCTCCCCCTGACCTTCTAAGGAAATGTCTGCATGGGCAGACACAGAACCCAAATGAATGTTTCAACAGCATAATTTGGAACCGCCTTCCTAAAACTGTATTTTTAGGCATGCATACAATGGAACTAGGAGTTCATGATGCTGTTATTACATTCAGTTGTCGTAATATTGGAAAGTGCTGGGTACTGAAAAAGCTGGAAATTAATCCTGGTGAAAATATGATCACTGGGCTGCAACATTGCGATAAAATGAGGATAGCCGATGCAGACAGGTCTGCATCTAATATGGCCAAGAAAGCAAGACAAACATCCAGGAAGATGAAAGACCTGCTAGAGGCCAAAGAAGAGCTATCATATGCAGCAGGACAGTTTTAATTAACTGTAAGTAACAAATTTCAAAAGTTTTTTCTTTAAAGTCAATTTCCCGCAAACTAAAATTTTCAGTACATATGCCCCATTATATCAGAAACTATTGTAGATAAATGAATGAAATTTTCAGAGATTATGCATAACATAAAAAGCCACCTCTGATACTACATTCATTAATATTCCCCCTATAGGAAGTTCACAAAAATATTTTCTGCAGAAAAAATTTAATATTTTTTGTTAATAAATTTAAAAAAGTATTTCTTAAAAACTATAAAATGGATAAAGCAGATTTTAGTACAATGGTTCAAATGGCTCTGAGCACTATGGGACTTAACTTCTAAGGTCATAAGTCCCCTAGAACTTAGAACTACTTAAACCTAACTAACCTAAGGACATCACTCACATCCATGCCCGAGGCAGGATTCGAACCTGCGACCGTAGCGGTCGCGCGGCTGTGTAGCGCCTAGAACCGCTCGGTTGATGATGATGATGATGATGATGATGATGATGATGATGATGATGATTAGTGTTTTAGGGCGCACAACAGTGAAGTTATCAGTGCCCGTTCCCAAAAGAAATGTTGACGAGTGCAGCCAAGATCTGTTAAACAAGGGTCAATTCAGAGCCGATCTTTGCGAGAATTGTAAATGCTCAAATTTCAAGAGTGGACACAGTTACAAGCGCTCGGCCACATAGTACACTTGCCTCTATTAGCATCATGTAACATATAGTAAAAATATTAAGGTCCTGCATCAAATAGTTTTTCAGAAATGGGTCAAATACTTGCCTAAATTAACATGGGTTAGAGAGGCAGGGTGTGGTCCCCTTAAACAATGGCTGGGATCCTACTAGTGACCCAATATGTTTCGATTACTAGTGAAGGACGCTTCCACTAGCCCATGGGTGTTTAAAAGGAAAGAGGTTAAAAATGTCTCTGGGTTAGAAAGTGGAGGGGTTGTAGCTTAATACGTCTTGGTGAAAATCGCTGAAAAGACAGTGCCAATACTGTCAGCTCCTCGCGGCTATAAAGACGGACGAAGTTGTCCAAGTTATAGAAAGGACTTTAATACTAAACTAAACTCCGTCCGAACAGGCCTTGGAAGGTCCAGCAGTACCGAGCGGCCGTCGTGTCATTCTCAGACCACAGGCGTAACTGGATGTGGATATGGAGGGGCATGTGGTCAGCACACCGCTCTACCGGCCGTATGTCAGTTTACGAGACCGGAGCCGCTACATCTCAATCAAGTAGCTCCTCAGTTTGCCTCAAATGGGCTGAGTGCACCCGAGTTGCCAACAGCGCTCGGCAGACCTTATGGTCACCCACCCAAGTGCTAGCCCAGCCCGACAGCGCTTAACTTCAGTGATCTGACGGATCTGACGGGAACCGGTGTTACCACTGCGGGAAGGCCGTTGGCGGGCTGTAATACCCCTGAGTCTGTTTCCAGGGAGCAACGGCCAGTGTTTGTGCCAGAGTGATAGTGTTCCTAGAGATAGCAATGATGAAAAGGTCTGAGGGGACAGAATAGGTTCAAGGCCTGGATGATACAGTTGCAGCCTTAGCAGCATAATCAGCAACCTCATACTCGTGTACGCTGACGTGCCCAGGAACCCGTATGAATAGCATATTGGTGCCAGCGTCGGCGAGGGAGTGAAGGCATTACTAGATACGCTGTACTAAAAGAGTGGTTCATGCTCGGCGCACGGTCGGCCTACGCAGAGCAGCGGTAGCGTTACCGCCTACCATGAAAGGGGGTCCGGGTTCGATTCCCGGCAGGGGGTCCATCATCATCGTTTTCTTCATCAATATTGACACGCAAGTTGCAGGAGTGGCGTCAACTAAAAAGACTTGCAATACGGCGGCCGAACCCCGAAGGGGATATCCCGGCTAATAAATGCCATACGGACAAAAAGCGCACAAGGTCTCTGGAGAGCGCTGGAGGAATCTGAACATACAGGACCTTTAAAATAAACGTTTTATTAACATAGAAAGTAATCGTACCAGAGGAAGGCAGCCGTGCTACATTATAAACGAACGTTAGAGGCAGAAACTTACTGCATTTACGAGGCAGCTGGTCCTTCATAGTGCTCGTCCTTAACGTGTTTTTCCTCTTTATCTTTTTGGCAAAACGCTGGCATGCGGAACGTTGTTCTGTTCTGTCACTGGCTGTTGGAGCCGGCATCCCTGGAACTGGCATACACAAGTAGCAGGCACTTCTAATTGGACACGTTTCGGCTGTTCCGGCTCGGGATCTTCATTAGATCTGCTGTGTGAGCACAATCTGGTCGAACAGCGTTGTACGTATGCCAATGTCTGGTACCATTCCACTAGCGGCTTCTGCAGCTACAGACATCTCTGACGATATCTTAAAAGCCTCTAAGGAGTGGTGATAATTGCAAGACAGACTGCAACAATTTTTTTCCCCTGTAGTTAGCGTTAGCGAGACGACGCAGAAACGGCTCTGCCGCAGTTCTCAGAAGTCGCTTATCTTCTTCACAGTGTGCAGGTACACTAGATTATCCTTCCGTCTCTTTCAGATAACTGATATTCGTTTCCGCAGCTGCCAGAACATGCTGTTCTTTCTAGAACTACATCACTGCACGAGTCTCGAGAAGATAGGAGAAACTATAACTAAAAAATAAATTAGGTAACAGTCAAACAACGGCCGACGGCCATCGTATAACGGGGTTTTGCAGCAGACAAACGTTTTCAACGAGGCAGACTTGCAAATCGGTAGTACACTACTGGCCATTAAAATTGCTACACCACGAAGATAACGTGCTACAGACGCGAAATTTAACCGACAGAAAGAAGATGCTGTGATATGCAAATGATTAGCTTTTCAGAGCATTCACACAAGGTTGGCGCCGGTGGAGACACCTACAACGTGCTGACATAAGGAAAGTTTCCAACCGATTTCTCATACACAAACGGCAGTTCACCGGCGTTGCCTAGTGAGACGTTGTTGTGATGCCTCTCCTTAGAAGAAATGCGTACCATCACGTTTCCGACTTTGATAAAGGTCGGATTGTAGCCTATCGCGATTGCGGTTTATCGTATCGCGACATTGCTGTTCCCGTTGGTCGAGATCCAATGACTGTTAGCAGAATATGGAGTCGGTGGGTTTAGGAGGGTAATACAGAACGCCGTGCTGGATTCCAACTGCCTCGTATCACTAGCAGTCGAGATGACAGGCATCTTATCCGCATGGCTGTAACGGATCGTGCAGCCACGTCTCGATCCCTGAGTCAACAGTTGGGGACGTTTGCAACGCAACAACCATATGCACCAACAGTTCGACGACGTTTGCAGCAGCTCGAAGACAATGACTGCAGTTACCCTTGACGCTGCATCACAGACAGGAGCGCCTGCGATGGTGTACTCAACAACGAACCTGGGTGCACGAATCGCAAAACGTCATTTTTTCGGATGAATCCAGGTTCTGTTTACAGCATCATGGTGGTCGCATCCGTGTTTGGTGACATCGCGGTGAACGCACATTGGAAGCGTGTATTCGTCATCGCCATACTGGCGTATCACCCGGTGTGATGGTATGGAGTGCCACTGGTTACACGTCTCGGTCACCTATTGTTGGCATTGACGGCACTTTGAACAGTGGACGTTACATTTCAGATGTGTTACTACCCGTGGCTCTACCCTTCATTCGATCCCTGCGAAACCCTACATTTCAGCAGGATAAATCACGACCACATATTGCAGGTCCTGTGCGGGCCTTTCAGGATACAGAAAATGTTCGACTGCTCCCCTGGCCAGCACAATCTCCAGATCGCTCACCAATTGAAAACATCTAGTCAATGGTGGCCGAGCAACTGGCTCGTCTCAATACGCCAGTCACTACTCTCGATGAACTGTGGTATAATGTTGAAGCTGCATGGACAGCTTTACCTGTACACGCCATCCAAGCTCTGTTTGACTCAATGCCCAGACGTATCAAGGACGTTATTACGGCCAGAGGTGGTTGTTCTATGCACCCAGATTGTGTGAAAATGTAATCGCATGTCAGTTCTAGTATAATATATTTGTCCAATGAATACCCGTTTATCATCTGCATTTCTTCTTGGTGTAGCAATTTTAATGGCCAGCAGCGGTTACTACCGACGAGCGGGAAGACTGAGTGCTGAATGAAACTCTTTGCATCACTCGTAATCCTTGCGTAATAAGGTCTTGTGTGACTATGGAAGGAATACAAAGAAGTCAAACTAAGTAATCCCCCCCCTCCTCCTCCTCCTTCTCCTTCTCCTCCTCCCCCCCTCCCGATTCTTTAAAGGATCGAACTCCCATGTATAAAACAACTTCAAAGGTCTGATTATTTTACGAATTAGTTAATGTTTTAAACAGTTGCCTTTAATCATGTGAGTGAGAAAAAGTTTAGGAAATGTTTGAAATTATGTTTGACGTTTGTTGGAAGTCACTAAGTGCTCGCATTATGAAATACTTGCTGAGTATAAATTAGCTAATTTGAGCTCCATTTTTAGCAAAAACTAGTCTATCACGCAACTCGATGTTTATGACGTCATATCTCCCGAATTGTGTGCTGTATATTCATATAATTCTGGCGGTTCATTCAGTAGCATATGTGGATACCGTCTACAAAATGTGTTTCGATAAGAGGTAGTAGTGAAGTGAAAATTAAAACGTCAGGCCTGGTGCTGAACTTTTACTGCATGAACAGCGAAAATTTAGCAAACGATATTTTTTTTCTTTTCATCACTTTGTGGAGGTTGTCAGAGAAAAAGTTTTGCAAAGGTTTGAAACAATATGTAAAGCTTGTTCCAGGTCAAATATTGCATCAATACAGTTTGGATAATTTACGCGCCACGAGTAACGCTGTTTCGAGACATACAGTTTCTAACTGTAGTACTTGCCTTACTGTACTAACCTTTTAACTGAAAATTATGGCTCTCAGTGGCTCGATTATGACAGCATTTTACATTTTTAAATTCTCTCATTAATTGCATAAAATATTGTAACCCAAACTTTTGTTGCCTTGAAAGCCGCTTGCTTGGGACCTACGACAGGAATAGTGCAGCGTAGTCTCTGTAATGCACAGAATTAGCCGTTTTGTAATATAGACTCACTGGAAAATATTGGTGACTGTTTTTTTGTTACAATATTTATTTTACAAACTAACGATTAGGCTTACCCCTTGACTCAGCTGACTGGCATTTAAAACAGACGAAATGACTGACATGCATCAGATCCGTTCCGGAGAGATGTTTTATATACTTTGTTACCATTTACCATTCTCTTACTCGCTCTAATTTTATTCTATAGCCTTTTTGGAGCTTTTCACTATACATTGTCTTTGGACCGCGACTACTATTTAATACCGCTGTTCATCTTTAAAGAACCTTTTCCTGGTTTTTCAAGTTTATTGTACTTTTTGCAGCTAACCTTATAGAGCCGTCTTCTTCATTTCGCCTCTTTTAAATTGCGACTTTCGTCACTATTCGACGAATTTATAACAATCTGTCTGTGAATGATGGGACATCCAATGTGCTCAATTTTGCCTGTAAATAATCTGAAAATAAATAAGTTGACTACTATATTCAAATTTGCGTTTGTCAGTTACGTGTTTAGTACACCAGGTTACCATTCTTCTTCCTAGATACTTGCTGTCATCTTTTTTAACAATTTTAATTTGCTCGTGTGCTATTATTCTTTATCAGATTTACCTGAAGACCCAACATTAACGTTATGAAGCCGATAGTACTATTAAAGGATCATACAACAGATGTTTGCGGTTTATTTTTCAAGAATGCATAGCTGTGGCTGTATTAGAAAGTCCGCTGTTACCATTCGACTTCACCTTTGAGAAAATACTGCAAAACTCTGTGTAAGGTGTTTTTGGAAAAACAATTTAAGAAGTTACTGCTGCCCATATGACAATCAGATCTGTATAGAACTGAACTATATACCGAAACTACAATGATAAGTAAACAGACGTAGAGTGTGGGTAGGGCCGAGAGAAACGTAGATCTGATTTCAAACTCGAATGAAACACGGAATATAAAGAACAGATGTAAGGTTTGTGTGTGCGCGCCTGCTCAGACAGAGAGGGGAGAGGGACAGAGGTCATTAGATATAGCCCAAGTTCGGAAAAGAAAAGTGAGTTAGAGACAGACTGTGCCATTTACACAGTATCCATACCGCATTCGCCTTAAACGATGTAGAGGAACGTCAAAAATATCTATCTCGATGAGTGGGTGGGGATGTGAATTCCTCGGTCTGCTATCTTAATCGCTGCATCACCTCGCTCAGTGGCAGTTTTATACTTTACGTGGGATCTGATTTCTGCTCCTGAACCTACTTATTGTGAGCATCAATTGCCATACTCTGCAACGAAATGGACTACAGTAATACACCCGCGTAAAAACAATAGCAGTGGTGATCCGGAAAATGATGAAACTCACAAACAATACCATTAAAGAAATTATTTTAATTCAGAATGATACACAGAGGTTTAGATCTATCCCATCACCATGCCAGGAACAAAACTGTTCCAAATGGAGTATTTATTTCAGTCATACCTACAGTTGTTGGCAGATATATCCTCGTACCATTATTAATAGCGCTTTTCTCTCTTCCACTGAAAATGGGTAGGGCTGGCCTCCGTAAATCTTTTTAGATTTCAGCCAAATCCCTGGGAAGTGGGTAAGGAAAATATTTATGAGAAGAGTATTTAGGTATTTGAACTTTAACACAGTGTAGCAAGGACAATGTATATTTTGCAGGTGATGCTCTGGCCGACAGTTTACTTAAGCATTTTACAGTAAGACATTCACTTTTCCTTAAAATCTTTAATTCTGCGTTGCCGTAACAAAAATGGTTCAAATGGCTCTGAACACTATGGGACTTAACTTCTGAGGTCATCAGTCCCCTAGAACTTAGAACTACTTAAACCTAACCAACCTAAGGACATCACACACGCCCATGCCCGAGACAGGATTCGAACCTGCGACCTTAGCGGTCGCGCGGTTCCAGACTGTAGCGCCTAGAACAGCTCGGCCACCCCGGCCGGCTTGCCGTAACATCTTGGCCCTTCTTCTACTCAGTGTTTTCAATGTAATTCTTACCTCACAACTTAATTTTCACCGTATGTCTGTAACACATCTCAAACACTTTGATTCCTTTCCGGTTTTCTCACAGTCCATGACTGACTTCCGTACAATGACATCCTCCAGACACATTTTCTCAGAAATTTCTCTCTCAAATACCCACCTGTGTTTGATACTAGTAGAATTCTTTGGCGAGGAATGCTATAGGGGGCCAAGGTCTTGGCTTTTGAGTCGTCAGGATAGTGTCGCATGGGGTGCCATGGTGAGGATTTGTCTAACAAACGAAGGCGCTACAAATCGTTATCGGAAAACACACTTAATCACGCGTATACAGTTGTCGTTCAAATTTGCCAGCGGTGCAGTGGGCAGACGTGTGCCAGCCACGTTGGTGTGCGCTGACGCCAACACATCTTCCAGTCTCGGCTGCCACGGAGAGGCAATCGTGTACTCAGTGCCTCGTGACGTCACAACCAGCTAGCCGCGCTACCTCGACAGCCAGTATCAGCGCCAGCGGATTACCAGAGCGCTCTCGTCAACGTCATGATTGCGCGCCGGTAAGACAGCCAGTAGCTCTTACGGGTCGTTGAACATATAACACATGGCTTCAACACAAACAAAGCAACAGGGGCGGTGTTCCTCGACATCGAAAAGGCTTTCGACCCTCTATGGCACAACGGCCTCATTCGCAAACTCAGCGACGCGGTATTGCCCGACGGGCTGGTGCGTCTAATACACTCATACCTCACAGACATGTGTTTCAACACTGACGTGCAGGGAAAACAATCAACACGTCACGGTATACATGCGGGAGTACCCCAGGGAAGCATCCTAGGGCCCCTACTGTTTAACCTCTACATAAACGATCTCCCAACCACACACAACACAACGATGGCAATCTACGCGGATGACACAGCCATCCTCGCGCAAGATTGGAAACCATCAAACATTACGTCACGCTTACGTTGGTTGGAGAAATGGCGTGTTAGAGTAAACGTCGACAAGTGCGAAGCCCTTTTGTTACTAGAAGACCGAAGCAACTGCGCAAACACCGATACTGCAGACCAATAACTCTACATGCACGCCCAATACGTTTCTGTGAGAAAGTCAAATACCTCGGTGTCTGGCTGGACCGGAAATTACTCTGGGGGGACCACATACAACACATGATGAACCGATCTAGCGCGAGGCTCAAACAGCTCTACCCTATGTTCAACAGGCGTAGCACACTGAACAGAAGGGTGTCGAGGTCCATGTACATGACACTTATTCGACCCCTGATGACGTACGCAGCTACTGTCTGGGGATATGCTGCGCCTACACGCCTACGCCGTCTGCAGCTCATACAAAACAAAGTACTCAAAATCATAAGCAGTGCTCCACGATACAAGCGCATCGCGGACCTTCACCGGGGATACCGACTTGAGACTCTCACGGAGGTAATCCACAAACTCACCACAAGACTATACAGAAACTCCAGACATTCGCAGAACCCGTTTATTCTGAATCTGGGGAACTACTACCACAACCATAGATGGAAACATAAAAGACCAAAAGACATACTTGTAAGGACCTAACATCTATGGCCAAGCACACGCAAACACAACGGTAGAGGTGAGCCCCTTTTAATCAGACGCCATTACTGGATATCCAGCTGGAATACACTGCCGAATAACTGGTACCACGCAGGGAAGCCGTACTGTACACTGCATGCAGACAAGCTCCACACATCCCCCACACAGTGAGATGATCTATGGCCGACCTCCCACTACTATATAACGATCTTGATTGTTCCAGGAATGTAGCGGCTGTAGCAACTGGGATACATCGCCATCACTTGCCACGGTAATTATGCATGATACCCATATACGGATAACATCACAGCCCAGCATCCTGTGATCCACTTACTAGATAACTAACATGTTGACGGAGGTGACAGTAGAACTTTTGGTCTGGTCAACACGTTGGTGCGGGCGTGGAGGGGCCCCATCTCTATCTGCACGATGTGGCTGTAATAGTGGTGGAGACTGAACTTCACCGGCTCTCTGTGTGTGACCAGCTTGCGATATTGGAGTGTGCTCGTAGCGACGAGTCGGGGAAGGGGTGGGGGAGGAGGGGGGGGCGGAGGGCAGAAATTACTGTGCTACCCCAGAACGATGATGATTGATCAGCTCGCCAAGCACCAACAGCGAGGCCTGATGTTTGAAGGCAAGCGTGAGGCAGCAGCAGAATTCATCAGATCTCTTTGGTAGTGGCGTCATAGATCCTAGTGATCTGAGTAGACTGCAGATGGAGCATCACAAGTTTCGCCTCGGTACTAGTTAGCTGCAACACAGAGCTACAAACTGAGCTGCAACTGAAATCAGGGTATTAGTACTTGTCAGGCTACATTGATGACGTTATCCTTCTGCGGGGATGACCAAATGTGCCCCAGTTTTCGGAGCTCGTCAGCTCTCTTGGTCGCTTCAGAATGACGCAGCTTCACCTTTCAGGTGCTCTTTTCTGTCGTTTCAGTAACTGAATAATTACTCTTGCATTCAGTTTGAGCTTTATTGCGACACCTTGTGCAGTCATCATTATGACGATATTCCTCTATCGCCATGTCATCAATCTGCTGTGCGCTCAGCCATCCAGGGTGTTGCAATAGGTTCGGTGTTTGCTGCTACTCCATCGGCATCTCACTCGCTGAACTTCTGCCTGGCCACTTGTAACAGTATAGCTTAGACACTACATACCTTTTGTTGATTCATTTTTCTTTCTATTTTGTTCAACATTCCATCGTTGAGCTTCTGTAATTATTCTATGATTAATTCGGTTCAGTATAAAAATGTGTACTTTTTCTTTGTAGAAACGTTGATGTCCTGGTTTAATATGTATAGTATTGTCTTTATTATTTAAATTCTTTGCCTCATTTGGAGCGGACAAAACTTACTGCATAAAATTCTAATTTCTGTGCGAATAATTTTTTTTGTAGAAATACCAATTTGTGTAGCTGATCTATTTTATTTAATGTTTGGTTGCCGTTATGTAATTACTGATCCTCACTTAGGGTTCTTAGTTATTTTGTATGTAAAAGGTGGTGTGGTTCTCCCCGGGAACGGAACTGTGTAGCGCGCGCAAAATGTGGCTGGCATGGGTAGAAAGGTGGAAGAAAGAGTCAGTCGGAGACGAGCTGCCGCGCGGGATTAGCAGAGCGGTCTGGGCGCTGCAGTCATGGACTGTGCGGCTGGTCCCGGCGGAGGTTCGAGTCCTCCCTCGGGCATGGGTGTGTGTTTGTTTGTCCTTAGGATAATTTAGGTTAAGTAGTGTGTAAGCTTAGGGACTGATGACCTTAGCAGTTAAGTCCCATAAGATTTCTCACACATTTGAACATTTTTTTTTGAGACGAGCTACTGAACCGCTAACAGCTCATGTAAAGATTGTGATTTGTGCTGGTGCCGAGAGGGGCTTTTAGTGCCGCTTTAATACACGTCAAAGCCTCGGATGAATGGAGTAATATGCTGGCAATACTCTGAAGTTAATATCTATCTTCGCCACCAAGAAATGACAGAGGTGGTGGTTGTTGGGATGTTTAAGGGGGACTAAACAGCTAAGGCCATCAGTCCCAAATGACAGAGTCCAGCTTGTCTATCTGCATCTCCAGCCAACAACACGCACTCGCCACCATATTGCGATATCACTGAAAAGGGACCAGGAAATAGGAGAATTGTACAGTGAAGGATCAGCTCATTGGATATTTCAGTGTGCTCAAATATAAGGTAAATTAGATCTGAACTCTTGTACCTTTGCACTTGCCCGCGAAAGGCAAAGGTGCCGAGTTCGAGCCTCGGTCCGGCACACAGTTTTAATCTGCCAGGAAGTTTCATATCAGCGCACACTCCGCTGCAGAGTGAAAATCTCATTCTGGAAACGTCCCCCAGGCTGTGGCTAAGCCATGTCTCCGCAATATCCTTTCTTTCAGGAGTGCTAGTTCTGCAAGGTTCGCAGGAGAGCTTCTGTAAAGTTTGGAAGGTAGGAGACGAGGTACTGGCAGAAGTGAAGCTGTGAGTATCGGGCGTGAGTCGTGCTTCGGTAGCTCAGTTGGTAGAGCACTTGCCCGCGAAAGGCAAAGGTCCCGAGTTCGAGTCTCGGTCGGGCACACAGTTTTAATCTGCCAGGAAGTTTCATATCAGCGCACACTCCGCTGCAGAGTGAAAATCTCATTCTGGAAACATCCCCCAGGCTGTGGCTAAGCCATGGCTCCGCTATATCCTTTCTTTCAGGAGTGCTAGTTCTGCAAGGTTCGCAGGAGAGCTTCTGTAAAGTTTGGAAGGTTGGAGACGAGGTGCTGGCAGAAGTGAAGCTGTGAGTACCGGGCGTGAGTCGTGCTTCGGTAGCTCAGTTGGTAGAGCACTTGCCCGCGAAAGGCAAAGGTCCCGAGTTCGAGTCTCGGTCGGGCACACAGTTTTAATCTGCCAGGAAGTTTCATCGTTATGTTTGCTAAAATAAGGATCCCATGTGTATAGGAAAGTGCATATCATTAGTGTAATAGGACCTACAGTTTGTTTATTGTGCTCACTAGTAGATAGATAGACCATTTGTTATGATTCATCATCATCATTATCAGCCAATTCAATCATTAAATGATGTGGCCTCTTCGAGTCGTGGATTCAGGTAGGCTTTCAGCAGTCTTCTCCAAGTGGTACGGTCTTGGGCAGTTCTCTGCCAGGTGTTACCAGCGATCTTCTTGATGTCTTTGTCCCATCTGTCTGGTGGTCTTCCTCTAGGCCTCCGGTGCTCTCTCGGACTCCACTCCAGTACTAGCTTCGTCTATCTGTTGTCTTTTCTTCTTGCGACGTGGCCAGCCCACTGCCATTTCAAGGAACCTACTGTCTCTAAGATGTCATTAACCTTCGTCACAGACCGGATGTCATCTGCCCTTTTCCTGTCCTTTCTTGTATAGCCCAGCACTGATCTCTCCATGGCTCTCTGTGCTGTCCTAAGTTTCCCTTCTGCAAATGAGTTCAGTGTCCATGTCTCGCAGTCATACGTCATCACAGGATGAATGCATTGATCAAATACTGTTTTCTTCGAATTTACTGGCATTTTTGATCTGAATACTTTTGAATTCTTCCCAAATGCTTGCCAGCCAAGTTTGATGCGTCGATAGATTTCTGGCCTTATGTCTCCCTTCATATTTATAATCTGGCCAAGGTAGACATATTCACTGACCTCTTCTAGTAGACTGTCCTTGACTTTCACATCTCCAGCTGGGACCCATTTGTTGGACATTACTTTTGTTTTGGAAAGGTTCATGTTCAAGCCAACCAGCTGACATTCCAATGCAAGATCTGTAAGTAAGTTTTGGAGCTCTGCGAAGTCTTTGGCCAGTAAGGCAATATCATCAGCAAATCTCAAGTTGGTAAGCCTTCTTCCATTAACTCTAATTCCCTTACCTTCCCAGCTCAGCTTTGACATAGCCATTTCCAATACAGCAGAGAACAGTTTTGGGGAGATGGGATCGCCTTACTTGACACCCCTCATGATGCGGAATTCTTTAGTTGATTCGCCAATGTTAACATAAGCTGAAGAATTCTCGTAGATTTTCCTGAGCACTTCAATGTATGCTGCTCCCACTCCTTGCTCACTCAAAGCTTGGACAGCTACATGGCTAACTGAGTCAAATGCATTTTCAAAGTCAACAAAGGCAATGCAGAGAGGCAGTTGGTATTTATTCGCTCTGCTTATCACTTCACTAACGGTCAGAATGTGGTCAATAGTGCTAAAATTGCTTCGAAATTCTGCTTGTTCTATAGGTTGGGCTGAGTCTAGGGTGGAACTAATTCGGTTTCACAAGATCTTTGTGAAAATTTTGTACAAAATTGAGAGCAAGCTGACAGGACGGTAGTTTTTAATATTGTGAATACTTCATTTCTTGTGTATCAATATAATCGTAGCCTTGTTCCACGATAATGGGATTGAAGCATAGTGCAGGCAGGAAGTAAATACTTTTGCCAAGTGGTTTATTGTTACCTCTCCTGCCAGTTTGAGGATGTCAACGCTGAGCTCATCATCACCTGGCACTGTTCCCTTCTTCACGGTATCTAGAGCACACTTGACTTCCGATGGGAGTATATCTGGAACACTAGGTACATCATTTAATTTAGATACACTCAAATTTTCCCTTGGATTGCTATAAAAATTGCTATAAAAGTCTCTGATGAACTTCAAAACCTCCTCCTTTTCAGTGATTCGACTGTCATTTCCATCGAGCGCGATAATCTGCTTTTTACCGATTGTGAGTTTGCGTTTGGCTGACTTTAAACTTGGCTTGTTCTCCAAGCTTGCTGGTAAGGTGTCTTCAGTGAATTTCTGTATGTCAGTTTTCATTTCTCTTCGCACTGCCTTACATAGTTCAGAATACGCTACCATGTCACGACCGGTTTGGATTTTCATTTCTCTCCTCTGTTGTAAAAGTGTTTCAGTTTTGGCACTGAATTTCTTTGGTTGTTTATTTTTTTGGCATAGGCAACCGACTTCTTGTGCACTTGAAACAATCATTTCCGCCAAATCACCATCTTTAGTTACGTGAAACTTGCTTTGGAGGACTTCTTGGAATTTCAAGGAACGTTCTTCCAGATTTTTAAGGTTGATTACCCTTCTCTTCCCTTTCATAAGCTTATTCCTTTCATTTCTTACATTGAGTTCGACTCTTGCTCTCACAAGACGGTGATCACGGCCAGTGTTGAACTGATTTAGCACTGATACGTCTTTTACAATCCGCGGAATGTTTGACAGAATAAAGTCTATCTCATTTTTGACACTGAAATTTGGGCTCCTCCAAGTCCATTTTCGGTCAGGGTGCTTCTTAAAGAACGTGTTCATGATGGACATACTGGTGTACTCAGCGAACTGGACTAATCTCTCTCCTCTATCGTTTCGGTCGTCAATCCCATAGTTGCACACCACTGTGTCGCCTTGTTTCTTGGTGCCAACTTTTGCATTGAAATCGCCAATGACCATCTGGAAGTGACAATCGCTACCTTTTTTACAGCTGCTATCCAGACTTTAATAAAAGTATTCAATTTCTTCGTCAGGGTGACTTGAGGTGGGAGCGTACACCTGAAAATCTGTATTTTGTACCTATTCGACACCTTCAAGACCATTCGAGCTGTCCTGCTGGAAGTACCTTCTAAGACAGATACTCTATCAGCTATATTCTTGTTTATTAAGAACCCAACTCCATTGAGTTTTCCTTCTGGGTCGCCACAAAAGTAAAACAAGTTGCCAGACTGCAAACGGAGACAACCTTCCCCTTTTCGGCGTACTTCGCTTAAACCAACAATACTCCAGTTGATTTTTGTAAGCTCTTTCTCGATCTCTTCTAGTCTGTCGTTGCCTATTAGAGGGCGACAGTTATATGTACAGACTTGAAGAGTCTGTATCTTCTTCTCAGCACCACTTGGTCTTTGGGACATCAAAGTTGCTCCCACCCGGAGATCCGACTGTGGGGCTATTACTCCGGAAAATTTGACATTAATGTCACACAACATAACTCGAAGGTGAGAAGCATAATCGCCACGCTTGCTTCGGAACGGATTGGCGATATAATTTCCAGGCCGCCCCTGACGGGTTCAGGCGCCTTTGGTAGGCCCCTCCACTGTAGTACAGGCGCCACCACGCTGCTAGGTTTGGTCCACCCCAGGTATTCCCTCTCACCGATGCCACCCATATCTGACAGGCTTTCCCCTATCCCACCTGGGGAGGCGCCCAATGGGTGACTAGCAACTCCACATGGGTTCTTATGATTACCGTATATGACATCAATCGGTGAGAAGCATAATCGCCACGCTTGCTTCGGAACGGATTGGCGATATAATTTCCAGGCCGCCCCTGACGGGTTCAGGCGCCTTTGGTAGGCCCCTCCACTGTAGTACAGGCGCCACCACGCTGCTAGGTTTGGTCCACCCCAGGTATTCCCTCTCACCGATGCCACCCATATCTGACAGGCTTTCCCCTATCCCACCTGGGGAGGCGCCCAATGGGTGACTAGCAACTCCACATGGGTTCTTATGATTACCGTATATGACATCAATCATACATCAGTGAGACGGTGATTGTAAGTTTTTTTTTTTTTTTTTTTTTTTTTTTTTTTTTTTTAATGGACTTGTAGTCCGAGGTGATAGGTTACAATACAGCATCACCGGTCTGTTGCGGTCTAACTGTGTTGGTGAGCCAGTAAATTTCCACTGTGCAGTGACTTTGTCACTGCAATTCACTTTGGAGGTGTGGCGGTGGGACTTGAAGTCCCGTACCACCCTCTTACGGTGATAGTACTACATGAGTCAGGCAGAATTTATTGCCTAACATGGGCGGGTGCAGGTGTGGCGGTGTGACTTGTAGTCCCGTACCGTGGATGCAGGATTGTAAGTACATTTCATTTAAATTTTATTCCGAGTAGAAAGGTATTTAGCTGCGAGAGACTTAACCTATGCTCAATTCATAATTTTGTAGTGAAATATGTTTACATTTTTTGTTAGATAGGAAAATGTTTGAAAAGGCAGAACCTATGTCCAGTTTATGATTCTATGGTGAATATTAATAGTAATATTGTTGAGACCAGCGTGTTTGACTAAGCACTGAAGACAATAGTGTGTGCCAGTATCTGTTGTACTTAGGCAACTAGTTTGTTCTGCTCTGACTGTCAGCTCCAACCTTAACGTTAACATATACTTGTGTTAGAGTTCATCGCACTCTCGTGTGGCAAAGTATAGGTTGGGTTTGTCCATTAAAGTTACTCATATCCATTTTCTTGAATAAGAATGGTACTCATTCTTATGTCTAATTAGGCTGGCGAACGTTTTCTTTATCATTTGTACAATGTGGATAGGTAAATTTTGTTTGTTGCTGTTTAAACATTTACGTAATTCTGACTTCCCCTTCCGATAAGCCACTTCCGTTAGGTACATCACGGTCAACATAACAAAATTACTTCCAGAGGGTAACACTGCTTTGCTTCTTTATACTATAATTGCTTTGACTAATAATTTCGTGATACGATTTGCCTCCAGCTTTGAGATTATGGTATAACAGTATCGGACGGAAGTGTTATACACTGACATATTCTGCTCTGCTCTCTGCCGTTACCAGGGAAGAACTGCAACATATTTTTAATGTGATTGCCGTAAGCCTAGTGACAGTACATCCTAATTTAAGTTATTCAATATAGCACTGAAGATGGTCACTCAGTGACAGAAAATCGATTTTGCAATAGAAAAAAATATACGACCAATGCTGTCTCTTTTTTCAAGTATAACAATAATTTTGTTTCACAATCTGCGACACAGTGACCCGATTGGAGAATAAATTTCCTTTACTTCACGTCTATCGTCACAAATCTTTAGTCATCGAGCTATCCTAAAGTACTGGAAACATAGTTTATAAAACAGATCTGAAGACGGTCATTATAGACCGAAACCGGTAGTCTGATGACAAAAAATTTGTGACCATAGACGTGATGTAAAGGAAATTTAATAATTTTTTTTGCCTGTTCTAGTCTGCTTCTTACGTCGTTCTCGCTTCGTCCATCAGACGTTCTTTTCCTTCGAAAATAGTACAATTCCTCCAGTTTGTCTACTGCTCAATACCCAATTTTTATGCTAAGTTTATCGTTGATTCCATTTCTGCTGTTTTAAAATATACACGCGATACTTTTGATTTATTCTCATATAATACAGTATATTGTTCGCAGCAGACGGTCATTCGATTCAACAGTTCCTGTAATTATTCCTCACTTTTACAGCACAATTAATCAGCAAATCGTATCACTGATATCCTTTCTCTCAGATTCCGATTATTTGATTCATTCCTAGACTAAGGCGAAACTGTCAGAGGGCAAACTGGGAACGTCCCCCGAGAAATTTAATAAAGTAATCAGATGGATGCCAGCTGCAATGAAAATTGACAGATTTGTTGGTGCTTTAAATTCGACGGCAAAGAAATGTGCACCAAGGGGATACAGTAAGGAATATATTCCAGTATGCAGCCAAGAATGCGGAAAACTTTGTGGATCACACATCCTAAGTTAAAAAAGGAAACGACGCATCAGGGCGGAATTATCCGAATGGTATGGAATTGGTACATGTGATGTACATGTACAAACAAGTGATTACAGTTTCACAAAAAGTGGATGAATTATTCATAAGAAAGTGATCTGCAAATTGAGCAAGTCAATAACTCGTTGGTCCACCTCTGGCACATATGCAAACTGTTATCCGGCTTGGCATTCATTGACCGAGTTGCTAGAGATCCTCTTGCAAAACTCTCGAATTGGCACTGAGCTCCTCAAAATCCCGACGTAGTTGGGGGATTCTGACCATAACACTCTACAAGTTCTCAGCTGGAGAGAGATCTGGCTACGTTGCTGGGCAACGTAGGGTTTGGCAAGCACAAAGACAAGCAGTAGAAACTCTCGCTTTGTACAGGCGTGCATTATCTTGCTGAAATGTAAGCCCAGGATAGCTTGCAATGATGGGCAACAAAGCATAGCGTAGAATATCGTCGACTTGCCGCTGTGATGTAAGGGTGCCGTGGATGGCAATCAAAGGGGTCCTGCTACGAAAACAAATGGCGCCCCAGACC
This sequence comes from Schistocerca cancellata, assembly GCF_023864275.1. NCBI lineage: Eukaryota > Metazoa > Arthropoda > Insecta > Orthoptera > Acrididae > Schistocerca > Schistocerca cancellata. The sequence continues at coordinate 197,924,998 of NC_064634.1, forward strand.
GTAATTCCTGGTTGTTGGGCAGTACGGCGGGCAACAGTCGAGTTGGTAGCCTACCGCTGTCTGGGGCGTCTCGAGACATTTCTTCGCCGGTCATTGGGGCTCAGTTCGAAGTGGGACTTATCGCTGAAAACAATTCTGCTCTCGCCAACGAGATTCGAGGTCGAAGACGTGTCTGAAGACGCCACAGACAGTTGTGGTACATGGGACTTATCGCTGAAGACAATTCTGATCTCACCAACGAGATTCGAGGTCGAAGACGAGTCTGAAGATGCCACGGACAGTGATGGGATACCAACCTGACTGTAGCCCGCTATACAGCGCTAAAGGCAAAGGCCCTGAGTTCGAGTCTCGGTCCGGCACATAGTTTTAATCTTCCAGGAAGTTTCATATCAGCGCACATTCCACTGCAGAGTGAAGATCTCATTCTGGAATCATGATTGATGGTCTGGGGTGTCATTCCGTTTCACAGGAGGGCCCCTTTGGTTTTCATACATGGCACACCTACAGCTAAGCGGTAACTCGACGACGTTCTATACCCCGTTTTGTTGCCCTTCAAAGCAAGGCATCCTGGGCTTCCATTTCAGCAAGATAATGTCCATCCGCACACGGCGAGAGTTTCTACTGCTTTACTTCGTGCTTGCCAAACTATACCTTGGCCAGCAATGTCACCGGATCTCTCCCCAATTGAGAATGATTGGAGCATTATGCGCAGGGCCCTTCAAACAAGTCGGGATTTTGACGATCTAACGTTCCTGTCAATCAATGCCAACTGCTTGCATAAGGGCCAGAGGTGCACCAACAGGTTACTGGCTTACTCAGTTTGTGAAGCTTCTCCTCTTGAATGAATCACCCAATTTTTCTGGAATCGTAATCGTGTGTTGGTCTGTACATGTACATTACATCCAATTCGGATAATTCCTTCGTGATTCGTCGGTTTCTTGTGTTTTTGTTGTCTTAGAGTGTACATGGTGGTTGGTGATATTGAGCTGGCTAATGAATGCGTAACATTTATGGCAAATTAGAATCAATCCAAGAGTAATATGATACAATAGTAGCAAGCCCTACAGTTGATGGTGTCGTCATCGTGGTGTGTCAAGGCGTCACAGACGCATTTGAAGACACTTATTGCCTGAGAGAAGACGGCCATTATTTCGTATTAAGGAACGCGCTGTCCACAGTTTGGCAGAAATTGTGGTATCATTGCTGAAAACAGCCGTAGTTTGTTGCCACAGTAAGTGGTCGTGCCCATAAGGTCATCCTAAATATGTTCTGTAAATGTGCTAATTCTTTCATTCTAAGTGTTAATCGCATCACGAATATACATTATTGGAATAGGGTGGCGGTAGCCACAGTGTCCAGTCGCCACCGATTATGGTTGTTAAGAAATACTGCATTATTACACTCAGCTATGTGCGGTTGCGTATGAGTAGCAGGAGAGTGAAAATTATTATTTATTTATTTACTTAGTTTACGCCCACATTGGAGCACTAAAATCAAACATAATACAACACAGTCTACAATGATTAAGATTAGGTCTTAGCTGTCAGCAGTTTTTTCGTTCCCCAAAACTTCTTCATTCGCTGTGATCTGGCTGCTCGTTCTTCTGCAGACATGACATACTTCTTCCGTTCTGATGGTTTGAATGTCTGCCATGTTTGTTCTTCGGAAGCAGTTTCTATTCTCTGTCTTGAATTTGGTGTGTGGTGATGTTCAGTTCATCCAGATCACTTTGTACTTCTTTAAACCAGATGTTTTTGGTTTTACTGTTCCAAAAGTAGTCAAAAAGTTGCTTCAGGATTCCAGTATTTGGTAGGCGAGATATGTGACCGAAAATGCAGTCCTTCTTTTCCGCATTGTACCAATAATGGATTCACTTTCTTTATACACTGCTGAACTGGGCAAATTCTCCACTGCCCATTAACTTGATGTTTCTTACTGATAATTGTTCGGAGTATTCTTGTATCAACTGTATGCAATTTGTCAGTTGTTGCTTGAGTATTTAGTCTGAATAAAGTTCCACTTGCATTTGTTACTTCCGGTTTAACGACAGAGGAGTAATGTCGAAATTTAGCATTTATTGAGGGAGATCGTTTTTTGTAGGTTATTATTATTATTATTATTATTATTATTATTATTATTTATTCACAAGTATCACAATGCATGTTGTATAATACCACCTTTGTGAAGTTTAAGAAGTACAGCATTCAATAAATGATATCCACTGAAACAAAGTTTAAATAGTCTTTTATGAGACGGAGTACCACATTTTCCAACACTTCTCACAATTATAGCATCACATCATCAACGGAGATACAGCTGAGCGTCATTTTGTGAAAGGGACATCTTTAGAAGACGTCAGGTAAGAGAACTAAAAGCACCTGCGAGATGTATCTGATGTGATACATCAGCAACAACGCCGTCGTAGACTGCCGTGATACATCAGCAACAACGCCGTCGTAGACGGCAGTCTTATAACCAGACACCCGGGCAGATCACTCCAGCGAGGTGAAGCTATTGTAAACTAGTGCAAAATCTGGTTGAATCACGGACGGCTAGAGAAACAGAGCAAAACTGCAACCGAGTTGAATTTTTAGAAATCATATCGTCAGCCCAGGAGTTCACTGAAGAATTTGGGTCGAAGCAGCCCACCGATGTGGGTATATTAGCCACTGACACCAGACAAATAGCTAACAACTGTTTCACTCTCAAAAGCCCCACGAGACGAAAAGCAGACTCGAAAATTAAAAAAGGAGCTTAGTAACATTCAGGAAATAACACCTGTTGATACAGAGTTCTCTCAGGATTTCACACTGAGGGAACTAGGAGCAACTCGAAAAAACTACTTAGAAAATAAACACACAGAACAACCTTATTCATTAACTTCTCAGTACTAACTTTTGTGCATCAGCACATATGCTTCGAGCTTCTGTGCCCAGCTATGTTTCCTACAGGCGAATAGTGTGCTCCAGTACGGTTGAACAATCCTCTCATTAATAAGAGACACTCAGCTCAGTACAACCATGAGAATCAGCCCTGGGTGCATAAAAACTACTTCACTGTATTGGCTATCAACACTCAGTTATTTGGCCCCTCCTCTGTTAAGAATACAAGAAGCCCTACTGGAAAAGAAAATATTCCAAGATAATGACAACCCTTCAACTTCCCATCAATGAAGATATTACTGGATTGACAACAAATCGACTTTCAGAAATCAGCCCCTGAGGTGGGCGTAATAGCTTTGTGATTATAGCTTTACCATTGACAGCAAATGGAGTGACACCTGGACAACGACTGCTCCATCTGAAGTGAGACTTCTTATCGACCCTCTACAGAGACCCAAGGACTTTGACTTTTCACGGCATAAGTGGAACAATATAAATCGCTTCCGAACAGAACACCGAGTGTGTGCATACAACCCGCACGAATGGGGTAAGCAACCTAGTCCAAGCTGTGATTGTGAAGCACCGGTACATTGTCGAGCAGACTAAATTGAGAGCCTTCCTGGATGATCCGAACGACTTTTTCATGGCTGTGTCATCAAGCCTCAAATTGGATAAGCAGCCTGGACATTAGCATGTAACAACCGTTTGTTAGTTAATTTATCATCTGTATTTGTGTCTTCTTCTTATGTGTTAGTTTATTTTCGCGAGTAGCTCTACACGCTAAATAAATAAATGTCTCGTTTGAACATATGCACCTTCGATAAACGAGTTGAACAGTACAGCACAGAGACTGCATGCCTGCCATACGCCCTTGTCAATTCAAGTACTTTTAACTTGGTCTTACATTCTCATTGTTTCCTCGTGACCCATCTACATACTGTTAGTACTCAGCTTTCAGTATACCGTACACTTATTTTCATGAGACTTCAACCATCTTGCACCACTTAACCCTGTCGAACTCCTTTTGTATGTCGATAAATTTAATGACAGTTTGTTGATTTTTCTCAGATCATGTTTCCATTAACAACAAAAAACTTTAGAACCGATTTTCTGACACTTTTACCTTTCATGAAGCCATACTGATCATTGTGTAACAGATAATTTTCTTTTCCATTCTTCTCTATATTAAACTAAATAGCAATAATGGAAACTGATTGTCAAGCTAATTGTTCGACAGCTCTTACTGTCTTAGTGATGGGTGGACAATATTTTTCACTAAGTCCGTCTGTTTATCTCCGTCTCATAGATTTCACAAACTAATTCGAATATACACTGAAGCGCATAAGAAACTGATACTAGCATGCATATTCAAATACGACGCTGCGGTCGGCAACATCTATATAAGACAAGTGTCTTACGCAGTTTTCAGATCGGTTACTTTTGCTACAATGAAAGGTTATCGAGATTTTAGTGAGTTTGAACGTGGCGTTATAGCCGGCGCACGAGCGTTGGGGCACAACATGTCCGAGGTAGCGATGAAGTGGGGATTTTTCCATACGACCATGTCACGAGTGTACCGTGAATATCAGTAATGAGGTAAACATCAAATCTCTGACATCGCTGCGGCCAGAAAAAGATCCTGCAAGAACAGGACCAAAGACGACTGAAGAGAATCGTTCAACGTGGCAGAAGTGCAACCCTTCCGCAAATTGCTACCGATTTCAATTCTGGGCCATCGACAAGTGTCTGCGTGGTAACCATTCAACGATATGGGCTTTCAGAGCCGAAGGCCCACTCGGGTACCCTTGATAACTGCACGACACAAAGCTTTACGCATCACCTGGGCCCGTCATCACCGTCAATGGACTACTGATGACTGGAAAAATGTTGCCTGATCGGACGAGTCTCGTTTCAGATTGTGTCGAGCGGACGGACGTGTACTGGTACGGAGACAACTTCATGAATCCATGGACCCTGCTTGTCAGCTGGAGACTGTTCAAGCTGGTGGAGGCTCTTTAATGGTGTGGGGCGTGTGCAATTAGAGTGATATGGGACCCTGTGATATCTGTAGATACAACTCTGATAGGTGACACGTACATATGCGTCCTGTCAGATCACCTGCATCCAGTCATGTCCATTGTGCATTCCGAAGGACTAGGTCAATTCCAGTAGGACAATGCGACACCCCACACGTCCAGAATGGCTACAGAGTGGCTCCAGGAGTACTCTTCTGAGTTTAAACACTTCCGCTGACCACCAAACTCCAGAGACATGAACATTATTGAGCATATTTTGAATGCCTTGCAACGTGCTGTTCAGAAGAGATCTCCACCCCCCGGTTCTCCTACGGATTCATGGACAGCTCTGCAGGAGTCATGGTGTCAGTTCCCTCTAGCACTACTTCAGACATTAGTCGAGCTCATGCCACGTCCTTCGTGCTCGCGGGGCCCTATGCTATATTAGGCAAGTGTACCGGTTTATTTGGCTCTTCAGTGTAGTTTGTTTGCTCTTCCCCCCCAATAATTTCGGAAATTTGAAAGGTTTGTCATTTATCTCTTCTGCCTTTTTTAATCGCAAATCTTCCAAAAGCTCTTTCAAAGTACGACTTACTATCAGATTTGAATGGAACTGCAAAGTTGTAAGGAGGCTTGTCCTTTGGTTATCGTTTTGATCTTTACATTAGTTCAGAGTTCTCTACATTTATGAAACAGAACACTGTGAGACAAATATCGTCAGTCGACTTTGTGTATCGCGCTCCTTTTAAATGCACTCAGCAACTCCACAGCATTTTCGGATGGACTCAAGATGTCGACATAGCGACTTTGTGATTCTGTGATGTCTTTCATGCCCACTTGGCTGGAGTGGTATAAGAAATTAAGTTTAATGAGGGTCTTACTGTGCTCTCCTTTACAGCCACACAACATCTTTCCGGAATCCTTATAAGAGATTTATGTCCTCCCGCAATTCCTCTCCTGTTGTAGGTAGAAGAATGACAGATGATTTCGTATACAGAGTGATCCAAAATTCGCTAACGGCCTTGCCGCAGTGGTAACATCGGTCCTTGTCACATCACCGAAGTTAACGCTGTCAGGTTTGACTAGCACTTGGATGGGTCACAGTCCGGGCCTGCAGAGTGCTCTTGGCACGCGAGATGCACTCAGCACCAGTCAGGTCAATTGAGAAGCTACTCATCTGAGAAGTAGTGGAACCAGTCTTGCAAACTGACAACGGCTGGGACAGCTGTGTGTTGACCACATGCCCATCTGTATCAGCATCTGGTGAAGCCTAAGGACTGCGAATGACATGGGGGATGGTTGGTACCATTGGGCCTACAAGGACAGTTCGGAAGGTTTTTTTTCTTTCTTTCTTTTTTTTTTTACCAAAATGCGCGCTCTATGATTCCTGCATATTAACAGTAGGTTAACATCTGTACCAAAATTTCTTCCTGAGCATGTTTCGACAGAAAATGGACTTCAAAGAACGGCAGTTGGCACCACTGTAAGTATCTACAATTTATACTATGTAGTTTTGTTGCCCAGTTAGTGCTGTGGATACAGGTTTGTGTCAGAATACTCTAGCTCCTGATTTATGTTTAGGGTCTAACTGTAGCTTTTTAATTTTCTATTTTGTTACTGCATGATATGACCTTTGCCTTCTTAATTATTGAACAGGAATTACAGCAGGTCATATGCAACACACGTGAGATAAGTTTTAAAGGGAAGCAACGCTGACACTGGACGGGGGAAGCAAGGAAGGATGTAATACGTGGAAGAGAACAGTGCAAACGTTCGAAAGCAAAATGTAACTTTAGATGTGGAGTAATAAAAATGATTATACTCTCATTTCTGTATTAGTGTTAACTAGTTGCAGATATTTTGTATGAGAATAAAGACTATACCCTCATTTCTGTGTTAATCTTAAATAGTTGAATTTGCTGTAATTTCTATGTAACGATAAAGCAGCCAGGTACCATATCATACATTCTAAAATTAGAATATAAAAAAATTGCATCTAGTCTCGAAATTGAACTTTCGAACTATAGTATTCTGGTGCAAAATTGTAGCCACTGTGGTAACTGGGCATACAGTTAAAAAGCACACAACAGGGATACTTGTACATATTATTACCGTGTTGCCAAACTGTCGTTTCGGGACTTCCATTTCCCAAAGAAAAAAATGCACTGAAAGAAATTTTGTTAGACATATTTTTGCACTGGCAGTATGTAAGGAATCGTGCTGTGGCGCCCGAGTGCGTGGTTCACTGGTATGTTATAAACATGTAGATCTTGAAGAAGACGTACATTTCTTAAATATCTTTCGTCGCAAACTCGTGAGAGCTGGTTATGTCGTTGTAGGACTTCGTCTTTCTTCGCCAAGTATCCCAACGGGCTAGGACAGTGGTCAGCAACATCATTAGTAAACACAGCCAAATATCAACAGTACAACGACTGAAATTTCTTTTGAGATCCAAATTTCTTAATTTTTAACTTTATAAGATGGGAAATTGTTATTAACTTCACAAGCGCTCTGCTAATCTGGCCTTTGATAAAAAGACGTCGTCAGTAATATTGAGATATGTTCGCTGTGGTCGACCCCTTCAAATTCTTCCATCCACAATCGTCGTGTATAGTTTCCTCTGTCTCGTTTCGTTTATCCTCTGTGCATGCCCAAAACATCTCAAAATACCTTCCTCAGTACTCAACACTACATCATCCTACACTCCGCCGGCCTGGGTGGCTGAGCAGTTCCAGGCGCTACATTCTGGAACCGCGCGACCGCTGCGGTCGCAGGTTCGAATCCTGCATGGATGTGTGTGCTGTCCTTAGGTTAGTTAGGTTTAAGTAGTTCTAAGTTCTAGGGGACTGATGACCTCAGAAGTTAAGTCCTATAGTGCTCAGAGCCATTTGAACCATCTTACACTCCACAATGCACTCTAAAATTAACTTAATAAACTATGTGAAGTTTTAAGTCTTAGTTACTAAACGTTATCCTTCAAATTAAAACATAACAATGACTGACAAACACTAACGTGAACAATGACGTTCCATCTCTTACGAAAATTGGTAAGAGAAGTTTTTACGTTATTGTTTTTAATTTTGTGCACGATTTCAGGTTCTCATCAATAAGACGTCTTCTCAATTTAACCTTGATAAGATTTGTGCTTGAAAATGATTGTTCCCTTAAATATGTAGGTCCAAATGAGGAAAGAATAGTAAAAGCTAATTTTTTCAAATGATTATGTATGTCAGGAATACTACTCAAAGTGTTAAAAAAATCAGCACTCTTCCTTCTCTAGGTCTTTCAAAGCAGATGACTTGCGCTGTGAACAAACTTCACATTCGTTTTTCTCTAATATATCTGTAGCAGCACATAGACGTTCATACTTCGAACCTTCCCCGTACGTTCAGGTCACTGGACACTTGGTGGCCACTCAGTGCGTAGAACGCCAATGAATGGAACGTGAAGTAGCGATGGCAGGCGAACCCTGGAGGGGACGCAGAACGCTTCGGGCAGAGGGTGCATGTAGAGCATGAGCAGGAATCAGTAAATAGAGCATAATGCTACAAATTTTTAGGTGTAAATATAGATGAAAACTTGAACTGGGAGAAGGGTATTAGTGAACTTCTCAAACAACTGAATTCAGTCGCTTTTTCTCTTCGTATAATTGCTAAACTCGGAGACAAATGAGTCAACCTCCTGACATATTTTGCATATTCCAAGTCAGTAATGTCTTAAGAAAGAAAATAATTTTCTGGCGTAAGGAATCGCGCAAGAAAACATCGATTGCACAAATGCGAGCATTAAGAATGCTATGCGGCTTTCACCCACGGACGTGTTTTAGGTAGCTCTTCAAGGAGCTAGGCATTTGAACTGCACAGTCACAAGACATATATTCTACAATAAAATTCGTCGTAAATAATCAGTCACAATATGAGGACAGCGAAGTCCATACATACAACACTATTGGGCAAAATGTCCTTTACTTTTCGGGTCATAAGTCTTCTGACTGGTTTGGCATGGCCCGCCACTAATTCCTCTCCTGCGCCATCTCTTCATATCAGGGTAACACTTGCAACCTATATTCTCAATTATCTGCTGGATGTATTCCAATCTCCGTCTTCCTCTACAATTTCTGCTCTCTACAGGTCCCTCTAGTACCATGGAAATCATTCCCTCATGTCTTAACAGATGTCCTCTCATCCTGTTCCTTCTCCTTATCAGTGTTTTCCACATATTCCTTTTGTTGTGGGTTGGCAAGAGAGCCAACCCGGTATACTAGAGGAAGCTGAAATGCACGCGTTTTAGCTCACGCAGGCTGGCGTGAGGTCTGTAACAGGTCAAGGAAATTAGACTTCAGCAAAAAACGTACGTTGCTGCTGGAATACTTAACTTTAATCCATAAATGGTGAACATCGCTCTTGATGGTACATTATTCATAATCTCAATAGTAACTGGCAATGGCGCCTTGCTAGGTCGTAGCAAATGACGTAGCTGAAGGCTATGCTAACTATCGTCTCGGCAAATGAGAGCGTAATTTGTCAGTGAACCATCGCTAGCAAAGTCGGTTGTACCACTGGGGCGAGTGCTAGGAAGTCTCCCTAGACCTGACGTGTGGCGGCGCTCGGTCTGCAATCACTGATAGTGGCGACACGCGGGTCCGACGTATACTAACGGACCGCGGCCGATTTAAAGGCTACCACCTAGCAAGTGTGGTGTCTGGCGGTGACACCACACCTTTCCTCTCCAATTCTGCGCAGAACTTCCTCATTCCTTACCTTATCAGTTCACCTAAATCTCAACATTCGTCTGTAGCACCACATCTCAAATGTGCCAATTCTCTTCTGTTCCGGTTTTCTCACATTCCATGCTTCACTACCGTGCAATGCTGTGCTCCAGACTCACATTCTCAGAAATTTCTTCCTCAAATTAAGGCCTACGTTTGATACTAGTAGACTTGTTTTGCTCAGGAATGCATCTTTGGCCAGTGCTATTCTGCTTTTGATGTCCTCCTTGCTCCGTCCGTCATTGATTATTTTACTGCCTAGGTAGCAGAATTCCTTAAATCTACTTCGTGACCTTCAATCCTGATGTCCATTTTCTCGCTGTTCTCATTGCTGATACTTCTCATTACTTTCGTCTTTCTTCGATTTACTCTCAAGTCATATTCTGTACTCATCAGATTGTTCATTCCATTCAGGAGATCACATAATTCTTCACTTTCACTCAGGATAGCAATGTCACCAGCAAATCGAACCTTGAATTTTATTTTTACTCCAGAATCTTTCTTTTATTTCCATCATTGTTTCTTCGATGTACAGACTGAACAGTAGGGGGAAAGACTACATCCCTATCTTTTAATACGAGCACTTAGTTCTTAGTCGTCTACTCTTATTATTCCCTCTTGGCTCTTGTCTATATTGTATATTACCCGTCTCTCCTTTATTCTCCAGTATTAAAGCTGTCAGTGGCTCAGAAAGGAGCTCAATAGGCAGTTACAAAAGGTAGTGATCATTTGCGCAATAACGTAAAATGTCTGTCAGGTAGCAAAGCAAGTTTTAAATCTAACTTCAAATCGTTTCTCCTGGACAGTTCTTATTTCACTGACGAATGCCAAAAAAATACCCAGGTGCGAGTAGGGCCCGAGCACTGGAGGCTCCGTACAAGTTTCATTCCGTATGTAGACAGTTCATCTAGTCTGGGAACGGAGGATATCTACAATTTTTGCCTGTTATCGACATTGCTACTGACAAAATATCGGTTTCAGGGATTCCATAACTTTCGAGGATGTTTTAATTTCATTCTGAATTCGGATAACAAATGAAAAAAGAAATATTTACTATCAAAAACATCTTGATCAAAAATTATTTATTCCGGTGACCGGTTTCGACCACAACTGTGGTCATCTTCAGACGAATGAGTAAGAACCTCCTTCTGGTGGTAAATCACTACCGTACATGTGCAGGTGGAGGTTCTTACTCATTGGTCTGAAGATGATCACAGTTGTGGTTGAAACCGGAATAAATCATTTGTGATCAAGACTGTTCTTTATACTAAATATTTGTAATAACATTGATCACTGTGTACTCCCACAATGTATTCAAAAGCAAAAAAGTAATAGTTTTTCGTGTAATGTAATTACAAATAAACAACTTTCGGATTTTTTTCCTTTGGTTGTAGTGTGAAACCTTCCTCCTTGCCAAATGTAATGGGTTCTAGGTCCACGGGAAGTACCCTGTGGGTTTTGATGACAGTTTGTGAGTATCAAAATACACACATCAAAAAACGTTTTGCATCACCCCAGTTCGCAGAACTGCTGAAGATAGACTTTGACTATGGATATTGTATCACACACACACAGTCTCTTTGACTGTTCAGGGATGTCACTAAACCCGCCCAAAGATGTAAACAACCATGCATGACCAGCGCCTGTTAGATGGAAGGTGTCCAACAGCGGATCAGTTCCAGTCATTCCACCAGGAAGGAGGTATACAGCTCGTGTTGTCTGTAGTTCAACCATGCCTAGATGATCAGTACCGAAGTTCGATCGCGTCCGCATTATTACTTTGTGCCAGGAAGGGCTCTCAACAAGGGAAGTGTCCAGGTGTCTCGGAGTGAACCAAAGATTTGTTGTTCGAAATGGAGGAGATACAGAGAGACAGGAAATGTCGATGACATGCCTCCCTCAGTTCACCCAAGGGCTACTACTGCAGTGGATGACCGCTACCTATGGATTATGTCTCGGAGGAACCCTGTCAGCAACGCCACCACGTTGAATAATGCTTTTCGTGCAGCCACAGGACGGGATGTTACAACTCAAACTGTGCGAAATAGGCTGCATGATGCGCAACTTCACTCTCGATGTCCATGGCGATGTCCATAATTGCAACCACGACACCATGCAGCGCGTACAGATGGGCCCAACAACATGCCGAATGGACCGCTCAGGATTGGCATCAAGTTCTCTTCACCGATGAGTGTCGCATATACCTTCAACCATACAATCGCCAGAGACGCGTTTGGAGGCAACCCGGTCAGGCTGAACGCCTTAGACACACTGTCCAGCGAGTGCAGCAAAGTGGAGGTTCCCTGCTATTCTGGGGTGGCATTATGTGGGGCCGACGTACGCCGCTGGTGGTCATGGAAGGAACCGTAACGGCTGTACGATACGTGAATGCCATCCTCGGACCGACAGTGCAACCACATCGGCAGCATATTGGCGAGGCACTCGTCTTCATGGACGACAGTTCGCGCCTCCCATCGCACACATCTTGTGAATGACTTGCTTCAGGTTAACGACATCGCTCGACTAGAGTGGCCAGCATGTTCTCCAGACATGAACCCTATCGAACATGCCTCGGATATATTGAAAAGGGCTGTTTATGGACGACGTGACCAACAAACCACTCTGAGGGATCTACGCCGAATCGCCGTTGAGGAGTGGGACAATCTGGACCAACAGTGCCTTGATGAACTTGTGGATAATATGCCACGACGAATGTGGGCACGAATCAATGCAAGAGGGCGTACTTCTGGGTATTAGAGTTACCGGTGTGTACAGCAATGTCGACCACCACCTCTGAAGGTCTCGCTGTATGGTGGTACAACATCCAATGTGTGGTTTTCATGAGCAATAAAAAGGGCGGAAATAATGTTTATATTGATCTCTATTCCAATTTCCTGTATAGATTTTGGAACTGTCGGAACCGAGGTGATGTGAAACTTCTTTTGATGTGTGTATATTGCTTAATGGCCGTATCTTTTGATTGCATTGACTTAGAAGCTAACGCTTATTATACTGTCAAGGGACTATAGACCTGAGTAAGTGACATAAATTCTATCTCGATTCGTCTACCCGTTCCTGAGAGAACGTCGTTTAGTTAGACAGACAGACAAACAAAAAAGTGACCCTATAAAGGTTTTCACCGAAGAGGCAGGGAACCCTAAAAGAAAGAAAAACTTGCTTTTAAATGTAGTTGCATGAGAAGGACTAAAATAATGTGTTCATTAATAATGATATGTTTATACACATCCTGCGAACTGACTCGTCCCACATAATTTCGATCAAACAACCGTTCATGTGATCTATGAAAAATGCAGCTGTTCGGAACTACTTTTCTAGTCTTCCTTGTGGAGACACCAGCTCGGAAATAATATATTGTAGAACGCGATGCAAAGTGACGATTTGCCGAAATGTGTTGACGTTTTATCTTTTTTTGTCACGTATGTACCCAAATGATGTGGTAATTTGTGGAACAACCACACTCTAGGGGCCAAACAGCCGCATGTGCCTCGCGAGCTGCCGTTTTCCGACAACTGGGATGGGAATTAGAAGCAATCCCATTGAGGATCTCTAGCAGGGATTTAAATTTCCGGTATTTGCCTGACTATGAAGGGAAACAACCCGAAAACATTGGTCGGACTGGGGTTGGAACTATTATTATTTCTGCGACAATGCTGTCAACTGTCACAGACAAAACTTAATGCCCGTGTGTGTGCGTGCGTATGGGTGTGCGTGGTGGCGTTTTCCCTCGAATGAATCTCAGGATTTCAGACAATTGCTGTAGCTTAAGATGGCGCTGAAAGTTGAAACACTTGCACTGGACAAGTTTGCTTAGATGCAAACGCGCAGTATTCTGCTGGTGAAGCGCTTCACAGGTAGCGTAGTAACTGCACTCCATATCGGACCATCTGGCGCAAATGCACGCTCGACGGAGTCATAATGCAGTGCTTCTGGGTGAAAGTTACGCTGTGAACAGGAAACCTGCAACGTCACGAAACATCGTTGCGAGAGCTGCGCCGCTGGTCGCCCAGCAAGTCTCCATTCCGCTCTTCTTCATACCCACTCCTAACGGAGAGACCTGATACTGACTGTATCAAAAAAATGGTTCTGAACACTATGGGACTTAACTTCTAAGGTCATCAGTCCCCTAGAACTTAGAACTACTTAAACCTAACTAACCTAAGGACATCACACACATCCATGCCCGAGGCAGGATACGAACCTGCGACCGAAGCGATCGCGCGGTTCCAGACTGTAGCGCCTAGAACCGCTCGGCCACTGCGGCCGGCTGACTGTATCATCCAATGAGAATAAACGTCTCATATACACTTCTATGCATTAAAGCAATGGTTGTCGAACTGCGGGCCCTAATCAAGGGTTCGTGCGACCCGCGGTTCTCAGCAGTATTTTGTAACATTGCATGTAGCAGCTGACTAATTCTAAAATTTCAAATTTCGTTAAGAGCTTCTTAAGAGTATAGTTTTCCTGCTCAGTAACAAACAGAAATACTTACAGAGACAGTAGTATTTTAAAATTTTCTTAGTTTCAGTTGATGGTGGATTCAGCTGTGAGATAAATAAATTTGACCGCTTACCTCAGGGTCAGAGGAGTAAGTAGTGCGGCTCTGCGGATTTAGAAGATGTGAAAGGTGGATGTTTCCTTTTTGTCTTCCAGTACTGACAACTCACGGGCGTGCGTGATTCGTACCAATCAGCTGCTACGGTGTAAATTTTGACATTGAAGTAGAAGTGAAAGAGCATCTTCAAATGCGGTACTTGTTTGCAGTAAGGAACATTGAATTAATTAAGGCTGTTGTGAAGGAATCCATTGAGCATATGAAAACAGGTATTTAATTTATCAGACTTTTGGTGATGGTGTCTCATATTCATATTCATAAGTACATATGAATACGGGGGCCGCGGTGGCCGAGTGGTTCTAGGCGCTTCAGTACCGAACCGCCCGACTGCTACGGTCGCAGGTTCGAATCCTGCCTCGGGCATGGATGTGTGTGATGTCCTTAGGTTAGTTAGGTTTAAGTAATTCTAAGTTCTAGGGGACTGATGACCTCAGATGTTAAGTCCCATTGTGCTCAGATCCATTTGAACCATTTGAACAAATGAATACTATTAATATCAGTATCATTGGCATACACAGTGAAACCGACAACGCTTTACACGCAACTATATTGTCTCAACTGTTAGACCACTGAGGTTGGCGGCAGTCTGAAACACACCACATTCGACACGATTTGTTCCGAATAGTGCTGACTTGTAAGGATCAGTACTTGGACACCGGGCCACAGCAGCTGTTTTATTCACGTGCAACAACAACTACAACAACACTATCAACTGTTTGTATCAGTTTTATTTAATTGCAACCAGCTTCGGGGATACAATCCACTGTCTTGAGGCACCCCTGCGACATAGGGTGATGTGGTTTTCAGCGGGTATCAGCACCATATCTTTAATAAAAGGAGCAGAAACCACTGGTGACCGCGGGCCTTTTCATTTATACTGCGTCCAGGCGCACCATAAACGAGACGTTCCGCGGACGCCAATGGTTTCTGCTTCTTTTATTAGAGATATGGTGGTGATTCCCGCTGAAAGCGTCACCGCCCTATGTTGCAGAGGGGCCTGAATATGACGTATTGTACCCCAGAAACCGGCTGCAATTAAATAAAATTGATACAGACATCTGATAGCGTTGTTGTTGCTGCACACGTATTGTAATTAGAATGTTGGGAACTCATAATATACTAGTGTACGTATGTTACCAATTAACAATAAGGTCAGGACGTACATTATGTAATCAAAAGTATCCGGACACCAGGCAGGTTCAAAATGGTTCAAATGGCTCTGAGCACTATGGGACTCAACTGCTGAGGTCATTAGTCCCCTAGAACTTAGAACTAGTTAAACCTAACTAACCTAAGGACAACACAAACATCCATGCCCGAGGCAGGATTCGAACCTGCGACCGTAGCGGTCTTGCGGTTCCAGACTGCAGCGCCTTTAACGGCCTGGCCACACCAGGCAGGAAATGAATTAGAAGTTCGTGGCACCCTCCATCGGTAATGCTGGAATTCAGTATAGTATTGGCCTACACTTAGCATTGATGACAGTTTCCACTCTCTCAGGCATACGTTCAATCAAGTGCTGGAGAGTTTCTTGGGGAGAAGCAGCCCATTCTTCACAGAGTGCTGCACTGAGGAGAGGTACCGATGTCGGTCGGTGAAGCCTGGCACGAAGTCGGCGTTCCAAAACATCCCAAAGGTGTCCTACAGGATCCAGGTCACGACTCTGTACAGGCCAGTCCATTACATGGATGGTATTGTCGTATAACCACTCCGCCATAGACCGTGCACTATGAACAGGTGCTCGATTGTGTTGAAAGATGCAGTCGCCATCCCCGAATTGTTCTTCAACAGTAGGAAGCAAGAAGGTGCACATCAATGTCGGCCTGTGCTGTGATCGTGCCACGCAAAACAACAAAGGCTGCAAGCCGCCTCCATGAAAAACACGACCACAGTATACCACCAACGCCTCTGAATTTTACCGTTGGCACTACCCATGCTGACAGATGACGTTCACCGGACATTCGCCATCGGATCGCCACGTTGTGTACCGTGATTCGTCGCTCCATACAACATTTTTCCACTGTTCAATCGTCCAATGTTTACGCTCCTTACACCAAGCGAGGCGTCATAACATGTAGAACATATGAAAAACGCCCACAAGAAACTGATCATGATGAAAAACATTCATGTGCGAATGCATCTACATATCATGAACTGCAATGAACCAATAACCCAACAGGGACACTAGGTGGCCTGCAAGGATGCAGTGCATCGTAAAGGATGACTCAACTATATATATATATGTGTACATGAAAAATTAGAAAAGCTCTCTGACTGGCACACCGCTCAAAAAGTACTCATGCGTGTTAAACATAAGTGATTACGAAGAAATAAATGGGATCTAAAATAATATATAGTTATGAATAAATGTACTGTAGCCAGTAAACACCTAGGTGTTTAGATGACACTAAAACCGAAAGCCGTTATCTCCAAGAATTTTTAAAAAATGGAAATCGTGTATATTCTGAATTGGCAGGAGCCAATTCACGGAATTTGGAGGAAGCCGAAAGGCACGCTTTTAAGCTCACGCAGATTGGCGTGAGGTCTGGAACAATTAAAGGAGTTGAGTCTAATAAATAAAGTACGTAGTTGATGTAATACTTAACTTTAATCCATAATTGGTGTACATCGGTCTGACGGTACAGGCATGACAAGATAAATAGTAAAGGATAAAGGCGCCTTCCTAGGTCATAGCAAATGACGTAGCTGAAGGCTATGCTAACTATCGTCTCGGCAAATGAGAGCGTAATTTGTCAGTGAACCATCGCTAGCAAAGTCGGTTGTACCGCTGGGGCGAGTGCTAGGAAGTCTCTCTAGACCTGCCGTGTGGCGGCGCTCGGTCTGCAATCACTGATAGTGGCGACACTCGGGTCCGACGTATACTAACGGACCGCGGCCGATTTAAAGGCTACCACCTAGCAAGTGTGGTGTCTGGCGGTGACACCACAGTGTAAAAGTGAAGCTACATTATTAATTGACCAGTGAGGAGGCCACACAACATGCCAGTAATTAAACTGTAAGTAATTGTGATATGTCTGTCAAATGTAAAACTGTGAACATGTCACATCAAACTGTAAGTTGGCAACACGTACACTATTTCAACAAAAACAATGGCAATGTCACGAGTCGGATCTAGCGGAACTTAAGGTAATGTAAAGCCACATAAAATTGAAGACAGGCACATTATCACTAAGGGTGTCACATATGACTAAAGTAAATGCATGTTAAGGAGAAGGAGGAAGGAGGTATTTAAAGATATCTAGATACAGTTCTAGGGCTAACACACACAGTTCTACCACCAGGCAACTAACTAGAGGCCAATGGCAGCAACGTTCACGTCAGCTAGCTTCCTGACCAGCAATCTACTCGAAAAGTACTCATATGCATGAAACGTAAGTAAATACGCAAAAATGCAATAAAATTTAAATTGGATATGCTTATGAGTAAACATACTTTAAACAGTACACATCTAGGTCTTTGAACCACCTCAAAGTTCACTTGTAGGGTCTTGTCGTTGTTTCTCATTCTGTTTTTAATCTGTTTCTATGTAGCTTGATTGATAAGGTGACATTATTGTTTTATGCACACAGGCCTGAAGATGGCGCACTGATGCGCCGAAAATGGTTACAACAAAATAAATAAAATCATAAGGGATGGATGTAGGCGTTTTATTTTCTCACCATAGTAAACATCCGTCGTCCCAAATACGTCCTGCCAAAAGGGGTGGACATGAAAACACTTCCAGTATGTCTAGCCATTGTAGAAGATCGCAAAATAAACACGCGAGGAAGTGCGAACAGGGCAGAATGGGTTTTGGCAGAAGAGTTTCACACAATATGACATTTTGGTTTGTTCAGGGCACGCTGCTACGATACTGACGCATTTAAGGAACCAACTGATGGAATATCGCAATCATCGACAAGCGCCCATTGGGCCATAGTACAGGGTGACCGCCAAGTTGTCCCGCGAGGCCCTAATGGACTCTGCAGCTCAGTCCACTGTGTTGGCTCGATGCTGGTGTCAATCAACGGTTTCAGAGCCGTCTGTATGGGTTGGACTGCTGGCATGCATGCCATTGTGTAAATTTCCTTTGTTCAGAAGTCAAAGATGCCTCAGATATCAATGAACAATTAAATGCTGTCTATATTGCAATAAGTGGCAAGCTGTAGTGTATAATTAATGTAATTTTACTTCTTTATCACTAATGTTAATTAGTGACATAATGATGACGGACTCGTATAATGACTTTTGTTGTTGACAAAACTGTAGCGAGTCCAGGTTCAGACTACACTGATGTTGGAACCAGCAGACACTGTAATATAAAGTATGGAGTACTGAGAGGAATAGTGGACAGTTGCGAAGTGTACTTTATGGCGCCATTGAATCCAACATCTACATCTACATACATACTGCGCAATCCACCATACGGTGCGTGGCGGAGGGTATCTCGTCCCACAATTAGCATCTTCTCTCCCTGTTCCACTCCCAAACAGAACGAGGGAATAATGGACTGCCTATATGCCTCTGTACGAGCCCTAATCTCTCTTATCTTATCTTTGTGGTCTTCCCGCGAAATATAAGTTGGCGGCAGTAAAATTGTACTGCAGTCAGCCTCAAATGCTGGTTCTCTAAATTTCCTCACTAGCGATTCACGAAAAGAACGCCTCCTTTCCTCCAGAGACTCTCACCCGAGTTCCTGAAGCATTTCCGTAACACTCGCGTGATGATCAAACCTATCAGTAACAAATGTAGCAGCCCGCCTCTGAATTGCTTCTATGTCCTCCCTCAATCCGACCTGACAGGGATCCCAAACGCTCGACCAGTACTCAAGAATAGGTCGCGTTAGTGTTTTATAAGCCGTCCCCTTTACAGATGAACTACATCTTCCCAAAATTCTACCAATGAACCGAAGACGACTATCCGCCTTCCCCACAACTGCTATTACATGCTTGTCCCACTTCATATCGCTCTGCTATGTTACGCCCAAATATTTAATCGACGTGACTGTGTCAAGCGCTACACTACTAATGGAGTATTCAAACATTACGGGATTCTTTTTCCTAATCATCTGCATTAATTTACATTTAAACATGTGACGTCCAATCTTTGGAGTTGGGAAAAATCTGAACGTCAGTCACTACACTAGGATGGTTTTAAAAGCTAATGTAATGTCCCCTTCTTCAGCCTACTCCGCATGCCACATTTTAGCAACACAATGTCTAGTGACGTATACGTGGTTCTCTTATTATATCTGGACAAAGACACAAATAAAAGGACACTCGTTTTCTTATAATGATACATAAAGTAAGCTTACTATGAATTATGAGTACGCAACTTCTGGCCAAGTGAGCGCTGTCTGACGATGTTTCCCATTTGTGCATTCGATTTTACACAAATTAAAGTTGCAAGCAATTTATACTGAGGTGACAAAAGTCATGGGATATCGTGTCGGCCCTCCTTTTTGCCCAGTGTAGTGCACCAACTCTATATGTAATGGACGCAACAAGTTCTTGCAAGTCCCCTGCAGCAGCAATACTGAGCCATGTTGCATCTACAGTTGGCCATAATTTCGAAAGCGTTGTTGGTGCAGGATGTTATGCACGAACTGACCACTCGATTATGTCCCATAAATTTTCGATGGGATTCATGTCAGGACATCTACGTGGTCAAATAATTCCCTCTAATTGTCCAGAATGTTCTTCAAACCAATCGCGAACAACTGTGGCCAGTAACGTGATATGAAATGATTGCATGGCATTGTTGGCCGGGAGGCCCCATGCGGGGGAGGTCGGCCACCATAGTGCAAGTCCTCTTTAGTTGAACCCACATCGGCGACTTGTGAGTCGATGATGATGATGAAAATGATGATGAAGGACACAAAGCACCAGGCCCCTGCCAGGAATCGAACCCAGGCCCCCTGTGTGGTAGGCAGTAACGCTACCGCTACGCTAACGTGACATTGTCTTTTGGGAACATGAAGTCCTTCAATGGGTGAAAATGGTCTCCAAGTAGCCGAATATAGCCATTTCCAGTCAATGATCGGTACAGTTGGACCAGAGGACCCAGTCCATTCCATGTCAACACTGCCAGCACCGTTACGGAGACACCACCAGCTTGTACAGTGACTTGTTGGCAGTTTGGGTCTATCGTTTCGTGGAATCTGCGCCACACTTGAACCATGCCATCAACTCTTACCAACTGAAATCTGGAGTCATCTGACCAGGTCACGATTTCCATTCTTCTAGGGCCCAACAGATATGGTCACGAGCCCAGGTAAGACTCCGCCGGCGATGTCGTGCTGTTGGCAGAGGCACTCTCATCGGTCGTCTGCTGCCGTACCCCTTAAGGGGCTCCGGAACGCCCTATACTTGCAATGTTCAAATAACGCTTATAAATTACATCTTTCCTCACAAAGTATTTGAGGTAGGAAGTTGAAATTTTTACAGATTATTTATTGGAATATGGGCTACAACTTAACACAGGGATTTTACAAAATTTTAGTTCAGTTATTAAAGATGATTTTTTTTCAATTGTAATGAAAATTCACAACATTTTTTGCAATTTTTTATTTATAGATTCAAAAATATACAGTTTTTTGGAATAAGGCTGTGTTAAATTATGCAGAAGGTACTGTGTAACATTTACTGAAAGTTTGAAACAAATATGTTTGGAAGATCCTTAGAAAACATGTAATTAGTATGAGAAAATAAAAGTTTTGGGAATCGAGCGACAAAGATTGGATTAACTTTTTAGTGCATTCCAGGTCCATAGGATGGATTATCTTCATCCTCTGCAAACTCCTCCTCCAGCTTCCTCTTGTTCCTCCTCCTGTTTACTCTTGCTTGTATTTCTAGACTCTTTACAGCCCTGTCTGCAGCCCGAAGGCATTCCTTGTCTAAAGCAAGCATCGCTCGTACCATGTTAGAACCTATCTTCATTCCCATATTTCTAAATACCTTGCACCTTACAATGTTGCCATCATTGAAAGTCGCAACAGAATCATACACACCAAAGTGAAGTGTTTCTATTCCAACAAATACAGTCTTGGGATTCTCGACCATATAACACTATTTACACTTTCATTGGGGTTTTGAGTTTTTCCGTGAATACACTTTTTCAACAGTTCAGGTGCTGCTAAGTCTCTGAAAATAGGTTAGCTACAACACATATTTTATCTCACATCACTAAAATGTACCTGATGAACACGGACGTTAATAATAACACCATTTGACAGCAGTTTAACAGCGCCACAGTGGGTCACGCCCATGTAGAACACATTTCAAAAAAATTTTAAAAATAGTTGTAGTCTTTGGAGTTGAATAAATTATATATCTATTAAAAGGTAATAGTCTGCAGATTCAGAAAACGCAAAAAAGTAAAAATTGAACTTTTCATGATTTTGAGCCTTTCCGGAGCCCCTTAACGCCAAATTTCATCGCAGTGTCTTAACGGATACGTTCGTTTTACATCCCACGTTGACCTCTGCGGCTGTTTCACGCAATGTTGCTTATCTGTTAGCACTGACAAGTCTACACAAACGCCGCTGCTCTCGGTCGTTAAGAGAAGGCCGTCGGCCACTGCGTTGTACGTGGTGAGAGGTAATGCCTGAAATTTGGTATTCTCGGCACACTCTTGACGCTGCCGATATCGGAATACTGAATTCGCTAACGGTTTCCCACCTGGAATGTCCCATGTGTCTAGCTCCAACTACCACTCCGTGTTCGAAGTCTTAATTTCCGTCGCGCGGCCATAATCTCATCGGGAAGTTTTCCACATGAACCACCTGAGTACAAATGACAGCTCCGCCAATTCACTGCCCTTTCGTGCCTTTTGTACGCAATACTATCGCCGTCTGAATATGTGCATATCTCTATCCCATGACTTTTATCGCGTCTGTGTGTAATAATTTCATTCAATGCACAGCTTACTAACTAGCCAACGTTTGATTAGAGTCCTTTCTCGTTTTCAAACAGAAGGGTTCTTTTATGTGCAAAAGAATGATTGACCTATTCTGTGATCGAAGTCTGCTTTGGCACTTCACTGAAATGATATACTTTTTCTGCCACTATTAATAGGAAAGATCGCAGAAATACTAGATTCTGTTGTACTTCATATAGGTAAGAGCGTGAGGATTCTGTAAACTTCTATCTGCATTAATCTCGAAAGGTCTTTGATAGAGATCAGTTTCGTTTACTGGAACTTAGTGGCCTCGACAGCACGCGATTTTTGTACCTAATTTCGGCAGTGGTTTGCATTGAAGCTAGGCCTGTTATTTCAGTAGCCAGGACTTAGAGCTCCAGTTTACAGGGACGGTAACCTGAAGGGGACATAATAATGACAAACTAATTTTGGGACATACGTCTATTTCATTAGTTGTGTTGGGAGACCCTACCGATAACGGCTGGCACGGCCATCTGTTTTCCATGCGTGTAGTGCTCAGTTAGTGCAGTGTCTCCTATCAGTTCGTATCAACGCCCATTTGAACCAACCAGATCGCTCTCTTTCGTAATACACACATCAAAAAGAGTTTTGCCTCACCCCGGTTAACAGAACTCCTGAAGATAGACGTTGACTATGGATATTGTATCACAGGCACAGCGCCCACGACTGAGCGAAGGATGTAGTTTTAATCAGGGCTGAACCACTTCTAATATTTTAAATCCCTGTTACTTTTCCAAACCTTTCTTCAAGATGTCCGACAAGGAATAATGACTTCGTGGTCAAAAAGGAATCGCTGTCTGTCCTAGAGCAAAACTAAGTATTATGAGGAGTACACTACAGGCCAAAGTTTCGATGATCTATCACAACTGGTTAGGACAGGGGTTTCGTTTTGAACATTCTATCACATCCCTGTTTTGATAATAAGACAAGCATAAACACGTGAAGACTAAGCGACTTTGATGTGTTTTTGACTGACTTCATAAAGGGGGACGCTCCTAGCACCCACAACAACACTAACGTTTCTTTAACTAAGACAGTTCCATTCAGATAGGCACTATCCCTTCAGCTGATGTTATAGAAATCAGTTCACATTAGTTTACAGTACACTTCGTACCCATCTAGCAACGTGTCTGCACACCTGATCAGGCTCAAATCTTGTTACCTCGCAATGCGACGTAAGCAGGAGGCTGGAATTGTCGAACGTCAGGAAGGCTACTCTAGTAGGACAACAGCAACAAATATTGGACTAGCTCAATCTACAGTGGTGTAAACATTGCAGCGGTTCAAACGAACTTATGCCAGTGGAACAATGATAGACAATGCGGTGCCATATGGCAAGCGACATATTGGCCATGTGTTTGTTCTGCAGCAGGACAGTGATCCCAAGCATGGTTCGTAACTGTGCAGAGGGTATGTCAATAGAAACGAGAAATGTTGGGAAGCGAAGAATATGATTTGGCAAAGTCAGTCACCTGGCTTAAATCTCACTGAACTCTTATGGAATGATAAAGAGATTAGAAAACCGCGGTCATCGAATGTTGAAAGATCTAAAGATTAATTCACATATGTGTTGGGTTGCAACATCTGGAAAAAATAATCATATCTTGAGAATGCCGAAAGTTTGAGCAGTTGTTCCGAGTGCAAAGGGTGGCTACGTTGAAGACGCTAAAACCTGCACCATGTTGTGCTGTACTTAATGACAGAGCGCAAATATTTATTTTGTTGCTCTATTTAGTATCTAGTAGGTGTGTTCTTACATTGATTTAAAGTATATAGTTTTTATCATGGGTGTTCGAAAATGTTTGACTGGTAGTGTATTCCTCCACTTGTTTCTGCCACAGAGTAGTCAGAGTAGGACGTATTGTAGGGTCGCATCTCTCCGCACTATAATAATCATTTACTTCTGAAGATATTGCTGGGGCCATGCGGCCACCTGTGGAACAAAGTTTGAGCATCTTCATTTGGTGCCACCCAATCTGAATGGGATCTCTCACCACTGGCGACACCTAGCCACAGCAACAGCAACCTGGCCGCAGGTAGTTTGACATACGCAGAGTGTTTCCAGCTCAGACACCAACAGTGCGGTCCCTTCTTTGTCTGGGAGCTGCCAACATGCAGATACTTTACGACACTCCTCTCCACAATGGGGTGGGTACCATGCTGGGTTTTGGTTGTATTACTTTTACTAGAATGTAAGGACACAAAGGTAAAAAGGCACAAAAGGTGGAATGTACACCGAGTTGGGCGACCTGCTCCGCACAAAACGCCCATCTGTAAAATGTGGAAGAGGAATTTTAGTTCAAACCCAACAATGGGATCATGTAGCGAAGGATGGAAAGTTGTACGAAGCGCCGAAACAGACGAAAAACGAGGGTCCAATATCTTGAACCAAATGATGATCGGCACCAAGAAGACCATTCATTGGAAAGGTAGAGGAGAAAAAAAAAATAGTAGAAGACTCGACTTATAACACGGACAGTGAAGCAGTGCAGCAAATGCCAGGGCCTTGTGGTGGCCAAGCACTTACTACTTACAAAGGAAATGTGGAGGAAGTACCTCAGTACTCCACTCATTTACACATTGATTCTTCTGGATGATTTTCCTATATTTCAGCCTACTCATTTTCATGAAATGAAACAACAAGTTTGCTGTTACCAGTCACTGTGACTGGTAACAGTAAACCTATCGTTTCATTTAATGTCAGTAACAGTCACGGTAAAGCCTATCCTAAAATTTTCGCATTTAAAACTACTCTTTTTCATTAACAACTTGTCGTCTAAGTATATGTACGCTCGTCAATATACGTTCCAGTCCAATAGCTCTCAGTTTGATGTAATCCAGCAAGTATCTTCCTGAGTTTCCAAGCCTTTTCCAAATACGTCTCTTCTCCTAGAGATTATTGAACAGTGTATTCGCCGTTACTAGTTAAAATGTATTGCAAAATCCAATTACTCTTTCTTCTCTCTCGTTCCTACTTCCAAGCCCATGTTCTCCCCTAACTCTCTTCTGTTCCTTCCCCTATGACATCATCACCCGTGTTTGTTAGACTTACATCTCCCTTTGCATACTGCACAACATACTCAGTATCCATGTACACTTCACCTCTTCATCTTGTGCTAGTGACGTCGGCACGTATACCTGAACTACTGTTCTTGGCATTTGTCTGCTGTCCAGTCTGATTAGTATATTTCTGTCACTGAATTCTGGAAGTACCTCATTTCCTGTCCTACTTTTCTATTCATAACGAATCCTACGCCCGCTATACCATTTCCTGCTGCAGTTCATATTACTATATATTCTTCTGGCCAGGAAACGTCTTTTCCCTACACTTCACTGACTCCCTCTGCATCGAGATTGAGCGTTTGCATTTCTCTTTTCAGATTTTCTAGCTTGCCTACAATATTCAAACTTGTGATATTCCACACTTTCAGTGTTACCCTTTCGTTGGTTATCCAATCTTTTTCCCGTCATTACCTTCCCCTTGTAAGCCACCTCCCGTAGAATGGAAAATGCAGAATATTTTGCCAATGGGGAGATACTGTTTCATTTACAGGTCACATTTCTTGTAAATACGTTGTGTTTCTAAAGCATTCTGCATTCTGATCGTGTTGCCCAATAATGATTCTCTCAAATTTTTGGGGCAGTTTCCTACATAAAGGGTAATAAGTTGCCCTGAAACACTGTCTTCTCTTCCACCTTCTAAGACAAGGCCGTTAGCAGAAAGACGGTAGTTCTCCTTATGTTGGGAAACTTCGGTAACCACTGGTGTTCTTTAGTCGAAACTGAAGAAGCACAGAGCCGGCCGTAGTGGCCGTGCGGTTCTAGGCGCTACAGCCTGGAGCCGCGTGACCGCTACGGTCGCAGGTTCGAATCCTGCCTCGGGCATGGATGTTTGTGATGTCCTTAGGTTAGTTAGGTTTAAGTCGTTTTAAGTTCTAGGGTACTGATGACCACAGCAGTTAAGTCCCATAGTGCTCAGAGCCATTTGAACCATTTTGAAGAAGCACTGACTGGGATCAAACCCAAGATAAAGAGCGTTTTGATTACTAGTCAAGGGCGCTACCAAAATACCACAGCTTTCCATTTTGTTTGTATTTCACTATAATGTTGTATTTTTTGTTTCGTAAGGTTTATTTTTCTTTGGCTCAAATGGTTCAAATGGCTCTGAGCACTATGGGACTTAACAGCTGTGGTCATCAGTCCCCTAGAACTTAGAACTACTTAAACCTAACTAACCTAAGGACATCACACACATCCATGCCCGAGGCAGGATTCGAACCTGCGACCGTAGCAGTCGCGCGGTTCCGGACTGCGCGCCTAGAACCGCGAGACCACCGCGGCCGGCTTATTTTTCTTTGCTTACGTCCTAAGGCTATACATGTTCTCAGATATACAGGAGGTGCTAAATATTTTTCGAGCAGATTGTCGAAGGAAATGTGCTGTGTACGTGTGACGTCCTTGGCGTTCAGTAATCGATTGTACCCCATGTGCTCCGTTGCTAGGATACCAGAGGATGCCTGTTGGCAAGAGGAAGTGTAAGCGGCAGTGGGCAGTTATATAGGCGTGTGCTCGGTAAGCAGTGAGGAAATGACCTGCTGATAGCGGTGTGGCGAGTTGGAGGTTCGGTTTTGTCTAGGACATGTGAACGCTTAGTTGAGCCGATCATATCTGGTATGCTGTGGCCTGGCATGTGGTGTTATTAATACCATCATGCTGGCTGGAGTTTAACTGTCAGCTCCTCTACCATTGGAAGAAGCGAGCTAGTTTTGGAACTGTTGTGTAGCCCTATTGTGGACTACATAGTGACGTCTTTTGCACTGGGCAGTAATTTTGCGCTTAGCTGGTGTGTGGCTCGCAGCGTGTGGTTTCTTCTGGGTCTAGCTGGTATTTGTGGTCGTTCCTTTGATATTCTTTCGTGAGTGAGGATGTTCTTATTTTCTGCTAGGCTGCGTTTAGCCGATTTTCATGACACACAGTCACTAAAATGGATTATAACTTGATTTTGTTGCGTACTCCCCATGTTATGGGGTAGCATGGCTTGGTTGTCTGTGTACGGAAGGCCGCGCTTTCACTCAATTTTTTTTTCCTGTGAAGTCGACTGTAAACTACCTTTCAAGCGTATTCCTTATTTAGCGCTCGCCAACCTTGTTTTATTCACTGGTGTTTTATATTTTGTTAGAATAGTGTTTAATTCTGCTGATGTGTGTTACAAGGCAAATTAATCATTACTTAGTCTTATTTATTGAGTACAGGAAAGAACCCAGAAAAGGGCTTCACTGCATGCCAGGGGTGGTCTTGTGGCATTCACCAAATCATTATGTAATGTAAATACTTCATACAGTTTATCTGTGGAAAACTTCTCTCGTTTGGTAAGCGAGCTGACCAGCTGATTACAGTAAACTCACATTACTTATAATTAGCTGTTTTCTGAACTAGCCGCTTGTGTAATAATTATCTCGTGATTTGTTTGTTCGCAGTTTCTGCTCACCGGACTTAGCCGATCCCTTCTGTATTTTTCGTCGTTTCTGTAACCCCCAAGATTAACCGTTTTCCTTATTTTGGTGTTGTATATTTCAACTGTGTACAGTGCCGATAAGGGAACCTTTATATTTATAATTTATTCTCCTTACGATTTAATGCTACTGATTTCTTTCAAATCGCGCTCGTGTAAATCTAAGCTACGCCGTCTAGAGGTGGTCCCTAGTACAAATTCGGCTCAGCCATTTGCGGCACCCTGTACACTCTAGATAAATCGTCGTTAAGCCCACAGAGCTTCGACCCTTGTACCCAGTTTTCGATCGGCCACAGCGCCACAAAGCTCCCTGTGTGTATAAGCGTGATAACCTGGCTGCCCGCAGAGGCATGTTCCGGCGTAAGCTTAAGGTCCCTCGCAAATGGTTACTAATGAATTTCTGGTATTTTAACCAAATTTCATCTAAATCCTATGCACCTTCACCAACAGCAAATCTCGTCTACATGGGTGCCGACCGCAAGCGACTAGTTCAGAAAACAGCTAGTTATAAGTAATGTGGGTTTACTGTAACCAGCCGGCCAGCTCTCTTACCAAACGAGAGGAGTTTTCCACAGATAAACTGTATGAAGTATTTATATTACATAATGATTTGGTGAATGCCACAAGACCACCCGTGGCATACAGTGAAGCCCTTTTCTGGGTTATTTCCTGTACTCAATAAATAAGACTTTAAGTAATGATTAATTTGCCTTGTAACACACATTACCAGAATTAAACACTATTCTAACAAAATATAAAACATCAATGAATGAAACAAGGCTGGCGAGCGCTATATAAGGGATATGCTGGAAAGATAGTTTACAGTCGACTTCACAGAAAAAAAATTGAGAGAAAGCGCGGCCTTTCGTACACAGACAACCGAGCCAGGTTACCCCGTAACATGGGGAGTAGGCGACAAAATCAAATTATAATAAAATTTTATTGGGATCAATCAATGAATTTTGCGATAGTTATTAATCTGCAACCGCATAGCATAAATACAGTCTCACCTGTATTTAGACCCAATTAAATTAAAAATCTACAGCACTAAATTTATATTTCCACGGATTTATGCAGATATCAGTTTGCCTAAATATCCATTACAAAACACTAAAGCCAAAACTAATAGTTTTTGTTTAATTTCAGATACAGTACGAAGTGTTTTACAAAATTCAGTGACGTAGACAAGATAACAAATTTGAAAAATTTCCATGAATTTGAAACTAAAACGGAGCAAGCTATTTTCCTAAAAGGCCAGCTGACTTTTTCTGATGTTCATCGCTGTAGACCACTGAAGGATACTCCAAAGGGCAGACTCCACAATGTTTTGTACAGCATTACTCTTGCAGGTAACAGACATTCTATTTGGAAAAAGCGTTCATCAGTTTGTATGGAGTATCCGAAAAGAGAGTGAGAAGACTTGTTGACTCGCTGGCTGCAGGGGAATCTCCAAAAGAAAATCGAGGAAAATCAGAAAACTGTAGGAACAAAGCTGTAGCACGAGCAGTTTGCGAAAAAATAAATGAGCATATTTCCTCTGTCCCAGTAAACGATACACATTATGCAAATCGAAATATCAAGTATTTGAATGCCTAGCTAACAGTATGCACTCTTGCGAAAAGTATCCAGACATTAAAGTTACTTGTTAATTTTATTTGAAGTATTACAAGGAGAACTTCGGTTATGCATTTTTAAGGCCACAAAAAAGACGTGTGTGCTACTTGTGAGGAGCTCGGCCAAAAACTTAAAAGTTATTTTCTAAATGATAACGCTAAGCGTGTTGCACCCGCAGAGCTGTTGGTACATAAGCGTAGATCACTAAAGTAGTGTTGAACGAGATGACATCGCATGTATTTATTTTGATTACATGCAGAATTTGCCCTTGCCGCACATTCCAGTGCAAGAGGTATTTTACTATGACTACTTGTTTTGCATCCATGATATGAAAAAGAGAACCTCAATACACCACTTATATCATGAGGGCTTGGGCAGAAAAGGACTCAATGAGGTGTGCTCACTTCTTAATCATTACATACGTAATAACATACCTGGCAGCACCAAGGAGCTTCATTTATTTTCAGATTCCTGTGGTGGTCAAAACCGAATTCACACAGTCACACACTTTATCATGAGTCTGGTTGCAACAGGAAGATTCGACAAAATTGTACAATATTATCCTACACTGGTGCACTTTTTGCTCCCCTGTGACCGTGACTTTCATCATCATCATCATTTAAGACTGATTATGCCTTTCAGCGTTGAGTCTGGAGCATAGCCCCCCTTACACAGTTCCTCCATGATCCCCTATTCAGTGCTAACATTGGTGCCTCTTCTGATGTTAAACCTATTACTTCAAAATCATTCTGACCGTGACTTTGGGGTAATTAAAA
Source organism: Schistocerca cancellata (assembly GCF_023864275.1). Classification (NCBI taxonomy): domain Eukaryota; kingdom Metazoa; phylum Arthropoda; class Insecta; order Orthoptera; family Acrididae; genus Schistocerca; species Schistocerca cancellata. The sequence goes on from NC_064634.1 coordinate 197,955,139, forward strand.
GATATATAAAGCGGAGTGATCGTGTTTACTCGCCTACAATGAAAGTAGCTGAATCGAATTCAAAATGTAAATTTACTAGCGTACTGCATGAAACATCGTTCAGTATTGATTATAAAAGTTGGTGGGCAAAATTTTACAAAAAGACAACCAAGTCGACTGAATCTCTGGGAAATATGGAGACAAAAAAGGACAAAATTGATTTTAATATATCAAAGTATTTCATGTTGCAGTGTGAAAAATATAATCCTGGGGTGTTAAAAGCTTATGAACATACTGATGGTTTAACAGTACACCACTTTACTCTGGCTAAGGCGGAAAACATTTCCCTACCAACAGAGGAGGCTTACCATAGCAAGTGTCCAATCAACCATAAGAAAGTTGAAGTTATTAAAGAGTTGGTAAAGTACATTCCATTGGAGCATCTCACCTTTTTTGAAGAAATATGTGAATGGCCGTCACAAGACGAACTCAATGATGACTGAATATAAAATATAACCTTAAAATGCACATATTTTGTTATTTTTATAGATAATCCAAATAAGTAATGATTTTTGATACATTATTAACATATTCAAATTCAACATTAAATAAAAACACATTTTCTTAGAAAGTGCTATTATTCAAATTTCCTTCTCTTTTTGAAAAGGGCATAAGTCCACTTACTTTAAACTTCTTTTGCGAAAACAAGAAAAAGATAATCACTTGCAGTTTAGGAACACAATTGAATAAATCTGTACATTAATGAAAAATTCTTATAAAATATAATTTTTTTCAAAAAGCAGTTTTAATCGATTTCCCGAAAATTGCTTCTTGTGGACTCGTGCCCTTTTCAAAACCACTGATTCAGCTGATGTTAGTGACCTGTAAACTTTGAACAGACAACTCGGATAGCATGCCAAGGAGGCTTATGACAGTGGCAGAATAAACGACTAAGGAAGTTGGTCTGTAGAATCTATTATTCAGGAAACATAACGCCAGACTTTCGGAAAAACATATATAATCCCGAAGACAGCTTGGGCAGCTAAATACGAGGACTTTCGTGCAATCAGTTTAACATCCCATGCAGAGCAGGAGCTAAGAATAATATACAGAAGAATGTAAAAGAAAATTCAAGATCTGTTACACGACGATCAGTTTGGCTTCTGGAAACGTAAAGGCACCAGAGAAGCGTTTATGACGGTGCGCTTGATAATGACACCTTCATACGATTTATCGGCCTAGAAATTGCGTTCGACAATGACAAATCCTTCAAAATGTTCGAAATTCTAAGAAACATAGATATAAGCTATAGGAGAAAACGGGTAACATACAATACGTACGAGAAGTAACAGGGAAAAATAAGAATGGAAGAGCAAGAAGGAAGTCCTATGATTAAAATGTCTGTTAGGCAGATGTGTAGTTCAAATGGTTCAAATGACTCTGAGCACTATGGGACTTAACATCTGAGGTCATCAGTCCCCTAGAACTTAGAGCTACTTAAACCTAACTAACCTAAGGACGTCACACACATCCATGCCCGAGGCAGGATTCGAACCTGCGACCGTAGCGGTCGCGCGGTTCCAGACTGAAGCGCCTAGAACCGCTCGGCCACACCGGCCGGCAGATATGTAGTCTTTCGCACCTAATTTTCAAGCTGTACGTCGAAGAAGCAATGACAGAAATGAAAGAAAGGTTCAGGCAGGGGATTAAATTTTGTGTGAAGAGGTATCAGTGATAAGATTCGCCGATAACAGTGATGACTGAAAGTAAACAATGATCATAGGACCTGTTTAAGGGAATGAACTGTCTAATGAGCAATTACCACAGATTAAGAGTAATCATAAGAAGAAAATAATTAGCAGTGGCAGAAATAAAATTAGCCGCAAACTGATATGAATTGGAGACTATGGAGTAGCCTAACTTACAGGCACGGTACAGCATGTATTGAGTTTGGCCTGCTAAGTAAGCAGAGAACGCGCTCTTTAAGTGTGTGATCTGTCAGTTAACTATCTTTTTTACCCGACACGTGCAACGCTCCATGTACTGCTCCTATGCTAGTGTCTTTGCACTGAGCGGAAAATGAACAATGGCCATTTATTTGGCACTTCACGAAAGGCTCTGGAAATCTATCGAAAATAAATCAAGTTTTATTGAACAGTGCCTGCCGACACAATATACAATTGGAAACTGTTACTGTGATCAGCACTTTAACTTACAAGTGATACGGTCATCCAGTTCTTTCGGCGAAACTGAGACCTCCAAATTTACGACTTTGTGGTGTAGTTGATGCTCCTTTAGAACGGTGATTGTTTGCATGTGTCAACAACAGTACTCCGTTCCAAGTGCACTCCTTAAACTCTGATCGTCGGGGACCAATATGATTTCCATCGAGATCCAACACACTAATCTCCATTGCCTCTCCAGAAGTTCAGTGCTTGCACAACTATGTTGGTATCTATGTACACTGAGGGACCGAAGTCATAGGATATCGATATGCACATATACAGACAGCGGTACTATTGCGTACGTAAGATATGAAAGGACAATGCGTTGGCGAAGCTCTCATTTGCACTCTGGCGATGCATGTGTGTTTCCAACATGATTATGGCCACACGTCGGGAATTAACAGACTGAACACGAAATAGTTGTTGAACCTAGACGCATGGGACATTCCGTTTCGAGAATCGCCAGGGAATTCAATACTGCTAGGTCCACAGCTTCAATACGGTGCAGAGAATGGTAAATGACCATGGACAACGACCGAGATTAGCTGCATTTTTATGGAGTCGTCAGTGCTAACAGACAAGCAACACGGCGTAAAATAAACGCAGGAATCAATGAGTTACGTACGACGGACGTATCCGTTAGGACAGTGTCGAAATTTGGCGTTACTGGGGTATACCATCAGACTACCGACGCGATTGCCTTTACTAACGGCACGCCACCACCTGCAGCGCCTCTCCTGGGCTCGTGACCATATCGGCTAGACCCAACCTGACTTGAAGACCTTGAATTGGTCAGATGAGTCCCAAATTCAGTTGGTAAGAGCTGATGGCAGGGTTCAAGTGTGGTGCAGACTCCATGAAACCATGGACGGAAGTCGTCAAAACAAGGCACTGTGCAGTTTGGTAGTGGCTCCATACGGTGTGGGATGTATGTATATGGAATGGACTTGATCCTCTGGTCCAACTGAACCGATCGTTGACTGTAAATGGTTACGTTCGTCTACTTGGAGACAATTTACAACCATTCCTGGACTTCATGTACCCAAACAACGATGGAACTTATGGATGGTGTCACCGGCACACGACTGTTTGCGACTGGTTTGAAAACATTCTGGACAATTCGAGCTAATGATTTGGCCACCCAGTTCCCGTGACAGGAATCCCAGCGAACATCTGTGAGACATAATCGAGAGATCAGGTCGTGCACAAAATCCTACAGCGGCAACACTTTCGTAGTGACTCGTATGGACGGTTATAGAGGCAGCGTGGCTCGGTATTTCTGCAGAGGACTTGCAACTACTTGTTGAGTTCATGTCAAGTCGTGTTGCTGCACTATGCCGGGCAAAATGACGTCCGACACGATATTAGGAGGTATCTCATGACGTTTGTCGGTGTATTTCATTTCATTCCCGCAGGCAGCCAAGTTAATAATGGTTCCTGACTTTCGACGGAAGGATTGGGGTTGGGATACATTTTATAGTGCCCTTCTAGTCGAAAATTCCATGTGGACGGAAACTATGATCTTTGGTTAAAATTATCGTGCAGACCTCAACTTATAGGTAAAATGGAAACGAGACTTCTCGCCTTACTCAAGCTCTACTTGTCGTGACGTGTTAGTGCACAACTGATTTTTCGATCTTGTACAAGAAGTACCCTCCACGACGCACCAATACCGCATTGTAATTCAATGCTGAGCTGTGTAGAAAGTTTATTCGGAAGTTAGTTTAAAATTTGTTCCTACCAGAGACCAGAGAATGACCTAATAAAAATGAGTTAATCATCACATTTCTGACTTCTCAGGATCTACCGCTAAAGAACTGTTTAGAGCCTTTGGGAGTGTTGTCTTGAAGTCTTACCACTGTATGTAGCTTGTGTAGTTTCTCATCGAAGATGAGGTCCAAGAACACTGATTTCTTAAAATTAAAGAGTAATGTCCCTCAGTTGAAATTGGACTGAAAATCTAATGAATTCGACTAAAACAGATTTGTTTCTCAGGGAAACTGTTTGAAATTAGTATTTTCTGGACATACTTACAGAGCCGTCATCGTTAACTGTAATTAATGAAAAGTAGTACTGAGGCTAGCAGATACGCAGAAACTTGTAAAAACTATTTACAATGCATGGGTCTATTCAGTGTCGACGAGGAAATAATAAGCAACACCTACACTGTTAGGCTGCTACAGAAGGGCACCAATTAAGAAATAACTTCAGCAACACTACTGTTTTTGCATTACAGGTCTGAACGAACACGGTAACTCTAAATACACTCTAGCTAAGAAGCGCTACACTGCTGAAGGAGGATACAAGTGCCAGAACTTAACTGCTCGCGCAGGAAAAGCTACTATATCGTCACCTCCAAGAAAGTCACTGTCTCCTGTGGATGAGATTATGTCTCTACGGAGAGTCGGTTGTGGTTGTGAGAACAACGCGTCTATTAATCGGAACCGCTACAGTCATCATTACCAATAGCATCATTGTCTTTAGGCGACTATCTAAGGGCTACGACAAGCTTTTTTCGTTTAAGTGGTGGTTTACTATCTATGGCCCGAAAAAAGCATGTTCTTTGAGAATTTTTTTCTCGGGATGTGTTATAGATAACAATGTCAAATTTGGTCAAAATATTTATTGGTATTTCCTCTACAAACTGGAATTTTTTCGATCGGAAATGTCGAAGAGCAAAGGCGGAAGTGCCGACGGAACGAAACAAAGTTTCGATGTAGACCTCCACGCGCGGTATCTCACAGGTCAGCCGGCTCGTCTGAAATCAAAATTGAGTTGAAGTATATAAGATACTTTAGGAGTTGTACCTCGCTTACGTTATTCGAACCATAGGAAACAAAATGGCGGCCATTCAAAGAGATAGGGTTTTTCTCATCGATTTTTCGATTTCGTCGGCCAAGTAAAGATATTTATGGTTGATGGATCGGAATAAAAGTGGTACAACTGCTAGACAATTTAGCTAGCTTCGTCGGAAACAAAGAATCATGCCAATAGATTCAGTAGATTTTAAGCTACCATACCGTGCGATAAAAAAAGTCATTTCGAGAAAAACGCGTTTGAAGTTTTGACTACATATAAATGCTACATTATGACTTGGTTCAAACGGCTCTGAGCACTATGGGACTATACTTCTGAGGTCGTCCCCTAGAACTTAAAACTACTTAAACCTAACTAACCTAAGGACATCACACACATCCATGCCCGAGGCAGGATTCGAACCTGCGACCGTAGCAGTCGCGCGGTTCCAGACTGTAGCGCCTACAACCACTCGGCCACTCCGGCCGGCTGCAATATTATGCAACGTACGTTCAATCTGCTATTCCGGGTCCATAAACTAATCCTTCCTCTTCCTCATAGAGGGCGTTCTGCCCGATCTGGGCCATCCTGCGCTGCTCCAGAGCCGCTCGTATGGCTGGTGACAAGCTGTTTTCGGCCGCTTGAATCCGGTGGTCGTCCAAATGCTCGGCGAACTGAATAGAGTCCCAGGGTGACATCCATCGTTGTCACGGTCTTCAGAATTACTGAATACCCTTCGTTGAAGCTGCTCACTGCCAGGAAAGTAGCAATCTCCACAGTCTTCGCACCAGAATGCAAATGCTTGGGGGCTAACTTCCAAACACACGCGTTCAAACTTTCATTTGTATTTTGTGTGTTCCCTCCCAAGCACCGGAACAATAACTCGTCCTCCGAAAGAAAAAAGTCTGGTGCGTGAAAAAGACCGATTTCAGGCAGGTGCATTTTTTTTGTTCAACCGCGAATAACAAACATTTCCGTTCCGTATTCCGAAAAACCGTTTCGGGGGGGGGATTCTAAACACTTTTATGGATCCAAAAATGCAATTTTTAAAAATCGATTTTTTGAACCAAGAGATAGTAAACCTCCCCTTAAGCTAGATTTTTTCATCAATGCACTGTGTCTAGCAAGACATCCATCGGGCCATTTGGCACCAATTGTTCGTTTGTCGTCTCTAAAGTCCCAAACGTCACTACAGCTGTTACGAGTAAGTCTCACTTTTGTGTATCTTCTGGTAGTATCCAAATACCATTCTGTTTTACATTCGTTGAACAGGCGGAACTTAAATGACGACTAGTCGTTATCCGACAAATGTGCGGTTGGTGGTCTACAGCGATTGAGTGCCGATGGGTGCAGTTTACCTCTAAATTAAGCATAGAATACTGTAGCATTCTAAGGACTGGCTTTAAAAAAAAGTCGTTGTCCTTCTTAGTCCTGTTGGTGGAAAGATCTGCCACAAGTATTCTCTTAACGTAACCAAGGGTCCGTTCGATCGTCATTGGCAATAATAATCCGTGCACGATCTTAGTCGATGCTCCTATCTTGTATAACATCTACATAAATGACCAATTCAAGTAGTTCCGGAATTAAAGCATTTATTTATGCTGATGGTACAGTGATTGCTGTCCAAGGTAGAACCTTTTGAAGAGGTGCAGATGTAGCTGACAAGAGCTGCTGAAGAGATGTCCAAATACTATAATACATCTGGAGCCAAATGACTGGAAGACCTAACTTTGCGCATTACGTCTAAAAACAGGGAACACGGAAGTACACTGAACATCGCTTGGAAAGCAGAACAACTATTTTGCTGCGATACTCTCACGTACGTTGTAATAAAGACGGACGGTTCTCTTACATTCAAAGTCCCCTTCGAAGAAACAAGGCTCAGAATATCTCAACGGACCATAACCACCCGCAAACTTACAGGAACCATTTGGGGCGCTCAACCAAATGTACTTCGAACATCTGTCATGGGACTATTTCTCCATAGCCTTCAGTCTGGCAAAGCTCTGGACACTCCAAACAGAATGAACGTGACTGCGCAACCAACTCTTTTCAGTAAACTATACCTAATTATGGGTATCAAGTATTTGCAGGAATGCAGTTTTAGAAGAAAAAGGAAACTCATCCCAGGCATCCCTTGTTTGGACACGAACCTCACCGATCAAGGCTCAGACCAAGAAAGAGCTTCATTCAGACAACTACAGAAGTTTCATCTCCCGAAACTCGCCGAGTGGAACTTTGGAGCGATTCTCTGCCTGAAGCGCACTGAACGGATGTCAAAGAAGACGCCGCAGATCCACACCTCCCTTATATGGGTTGGAAGACGCTGAACAAGCTGAGAAATGGGGTGTCACGATGCAAAGTCAGCCTCACAGATAGGGCTTCAGCAATGATGATGAAATCTGCCAGTGCTTTGATCTACAGGACCAACACCTGCTGGTCTGAGGAACCTGCCGGATACGCCTACTACCAGCTGCAGCTAGCAAAATAGCAGCTAACAAAATAGCAGTCAGAATAGCCGATGACTGGGATCTCCACTCAATATGAAGAGAATTATCTTTTACTGTTCATTTTGTTTTTATCATCCTATCTGTTTTTTACAAACACTTATACATATTAACCCCGTCTGGATTTTTCTTAATTTCCTCTTTAATTTATTCTTTGATTTAAATAATCTTTGTGTGTCTGTTTGCTGTACTTGTATCGCAATAATTTTGTGTCCTGGACACGTAAAATAAATAATAACTACCGTAGAATATATGGTCCGCAGCTCGTGGTCTCGCGATAGCGTTCTCACTCCCCGAGCACGGGGCCCCGGGTACGATTCCCAGCGGGGTCAGGGATTTTCACTTGCCCCGAGATGATTGGGTGGTGTTGTGTCTTCATCATCATCATTCATCCCCATTACGGTCGGAGGAAGGCAACTGGAAACCACCTCCACTAGGACCTTGCCTAGTACGGCGGTGCGGGTCTCCCGCATCGTTCCTCTACCCTCTGTCAAGAAGCATCGGACTTCATTTCCATTTCCATAGAATATATGCGGAAAAGCACATACAACTGCGAGCAGATGCGAACGAAGTTTGGATGTCATGCGCACATCGTAATACATGTGCACATACTGATCATTTAATTAGTAAAACCCATTGCATACTGTATGGCGTATGTTCAATGGAAACTAAAATAATATCGGGTGTACACTAAAGAAGCGTAATATGGCCTCTAACATTTTCAATATACATGAACGATATATTTTATATGTACCAACAGCGCTATAAAATTGTTCACGGCATAATTTGTTTTCTGCAGGGAATTATCATCGTTGGGTGATCGTACGAAAATGCAAAAAGAATTTGACAAAATTTCCACATGGTGCAATGAACAGCGGCTCTAATTAAATACGGATAAATGTTCCATAATGCACGTAACCAATACAAAGAATCCGACAGCGTCCGGTTGAAAGATAAGCGGTGAACATCGTAAGCACGTTAGAAAGTGAGAACGCTAAAAGCGTAATCTACATCAGCTGGACTGTCAGTTTACAGGATATCCATTCATGAGTAGTGTTAACATTAATTAACACATTTTTTAGTCGTACTCATTCAACTACACTTAAAAACTTTTTTTCTGACTATCAAAGCAGTTTTGAGCAGGAATTCATCAATGGAACAGAAAGAGATGTCCCCAAGAAATGATTTTACGTTACATTTAAAAACTACATTGCAACCTGTCGGATGTTTTATGTTATTAGGCAAATGGTCAAACTTTTTTTACTGCATATTGAACACCTTTCTGAGCCAGTGACTGCTTTATTAGCGCGTTATTAAGTTCATTTTTCCCTCTAGTGTTGTAGGTATGGACATCACTGTTCTCAAATTGTAATGGATTATTTGTGACGAATTTCGTAAGCGAATACACTGTACGTATTGTGACGGCACATTTAGAATGGCTAGTTCGTTGTACAGGTACTTACATGACGTCCCTGGGTGAACACCATATATTACTCATACTGCTCTCTTTGTGCAATCAATACTTTCTTTCTTAGTGATGAGTTACCCTAGAAAATTATTCCAAAAGACATTGTTGAGAGGAAATGTGTATAATATGTCAGGAGGTTGATTCGTTTGTTTGCAAGATTAAAACAAAAGTTGCAACTTGTTTGAGAGGCTCACTAATATACTTCTTCCAGTTCAATTTTTCATCGAAATGTACACCCATAGACTTGGAACACTCTACCCTATTTACTGACTCCTGGTCATGTGCTACATCAATTGTTGGTGTGACTGATACTTGTACAAAACTAAATACAGTGTGTTTTTTCAAAATTTAGGGAGAGTTCATTTTCTGAGAACCGCTTTGTAATTCTTTGGAAAATATCGTTTGCTATGTCTTCTGTTGCTTTCTCTCCTATGGGTTGTATAACACTAATATACATAACACTAATATCGTCTGCAAAAGTACCAATCTTTCGTTTAGAATGTTAAGTGGAGGGCTATTCATGTATATAAGGAATAGGAATTGACTCTGTGGGGCTCCCTGTGTGACTTCTGTGCAGTTACTAAAATTTTCTATCCTCCTGATGGTGTTTGAATTATTCAGCACAACCTTTTCATACGGTTTGTTAAGTGTGATCAAAGCAGCTGGGCATAAAGCCATCAGTTACATAAACTTGAGTTTTTCGAAGAGAGTGACATGATCTGTACAATCAAACACTTAGAGAGATCACCAAATACGCCAACTGGCGATATTTTATTGTCCTCTGACGTGCAGTGCACTATAGCGTACGTAGTGTACACCGTCCTCCCAAAAAATTCAAAGACTGATTTTATTCCTGGAGTGTAACTACGGCAGCAGCTTGACCTAACGACTATTAGCAACAGATTTGCGTTCGACAGTCAGTTGTGAGCGGTCAGTGTTAAGCAGTCGATTTGCAACCGTAGCGACTAACGTCGTTGTGCCACAAATCTGAATGGAGCAACATCTTGAAATCATATGTTTAAGACATTCTCCTGTATGTTTCGGAGGAAAGTGTGTGCCATGTTTGTCCCGCACATCTTGACTTTAGAATCGAAAATAACGACGCAAGGACCCCAGCAGCGACATGATTGAAATGCAAAACGCGGGCAATTGTTTCAGGAAAAAGTGACGAGTTTTGGTGTTATCGGTACGAACGCACTAGAAAACAAAACACGAAACTCCACATGAGAAGTCAACGCTTTGACAACATAACCAACGTTCAAGACAACGAGATGCGTGAGTTTAACAACACCCCAAAGAAGAACTTTTCTGACAGCTTCGCATGGTTGTATGAACGTTCTGCGAGTTGCATCCACAGGGAGGCGGGCACTATGTGGAACTCCTGAAGCATTAAAACCAGCATCTTAACTTTTCTGTTTTTATTGATCCATGATGATGATGGTGATGATTATGATGATGATGGTTTTGTTGTGGGGTGCTCAACTGTATAGTCATCAGAGCCCGTACAAAGCACAAATTTTTACACAGTCCAATTTTTACACAGTCCAATTTTTTACACAGTCCATTTTTTGCACAGTCCATTTTTGCACAGTCCATTTTTTGAACAGCCCATTTTTTGCACAGCCCATTTTTGCACAGCCCATTTTTGCATAGCCCATTTTTTGCAGTCCATTTTTGCACAGCCCATTTTTTGCACAGCCTATTTTTGCACAGCCCATTTTTTGCACAGTCCATTTTTGCACAGTCCATTTTTGCACAGTCCAATTTTTTGCACAGTCCAATCTTTTACACAGTCCAATCTAGCCACGGTCACGAATGATGATGATGAAATGATGAGGACAATACAAACATCCAGTCCCCAGGCAGAGAAAATCCCCAAACCAGCCAGGAATTTATTGATCCAGTCTCCAAATTTTTTGGACTGTCGGGGGTACATGCAGATACAAGGTGTGGAACATTAACATTGTGGCCGAAATCAATTGGTACTGCATGAGGTGTAGACATTTGTCCAATTGATACACCCAATAAAAGAACGATGACTTTACTTTGTGCAAGTAGTGGACACTAATTAGAAGAAACTACTCAGAGACAGGCAGTACAGATGTCTCGTTTATCGGAGAACTGTGAATTGGTAGCAGCCCGGCTGTGTACGTGTGCGGCAGCGGAGGTGGAGGCGTCGTTCGCGGCCGACTGACGCAAACGCGTGCTCCTCGGACTGGTGCACACCACGGGGGCAGGCGAGCTTCCGCAGACTGGCCGGTAATTAGGCTCTTCTTAATTGGGCGCGGGAGCGTGAACGTCGAGCAGTATATAACGCCGCCGCCGTCGTGTGTCGGCCACTCCGCTCCTCCGACTCCTCCCAGGACACCGAGCCGCCAGCAACACACCACTCCTCCAACATGCAGCAGGTACGCATGCGCACTCTCAACTCTCTTGTGTCTACGACTCTTCTGTAAGTTCTCTCTGTCTGAATACATGCCGTACAGCTAGCTCTGACATCGTAATATCACTTCAACTTGTACACTTGCGAACTCTGGAAGATCAGTTAAAAAGTAGCGGACCAAGCATAGCGCCTTGTGGTAGAACCACATTTCACTTCTTTCAACTTTTACACATGGAATCTCTGGAAAGATATATTCACTTGCCGTTAAAAAGTAGCGGAACAAGTATAGTGCCTTGTGGAAAAATCATATTTATTTTAAAAAATCAGCCTTTCGTCTGCTAATCATCTTCAGTATGGTTTTAACGTCATCAGAGTAATGTCTACACCTCATTCTACTTCACCTTGTATCGTCAAATACCATTTATTACAGCACTCAAGCAGAATTTTCGTTCATTATATTTCTACACCACCTTTAAAGATGACTTTGGCACTTTGAATCTGACTTCTAGCAATGTGTTTCTATCATCTTTTAACCTGTATTATGCAATTAAACATTAGATTGATGGGAGTCTGAAAACTGAATCTCGTGGTTTTCTTACCCAGATCATTTCAAGGATTAAGTCCTTTGACACGTTTCATTTATCTTCCTCTGTAGATGCCATAAAATTTGTCTGAACATCCCTGTTCCATATACAGCTGTTAGCAACGCCTCTTCCAGTATGCGGTGCAACTTCATTTCAAAGCGTGGTAATACTATAATTGACCCTGTTGGTATTTTGTAACTGAGTTTTCTCGAAAAATGTATTGCCAAATGTTATTTACTACTACCAGACGGTTTTCAGAAATGAGAACAAGTTTATACAAGATTTTTTCACTAATCTGTTCTTTCAACACAAAGTTTTCAAGACTAGCCGATGAATCTTTCTTGACTGTGATTTGATATCATAATTAGACAGTTTGTTGTATAAGGACTGAAAACACCATATAGTAATGTAGATTTTCAATTTAAACATTAATAAGAAATAGTGTTATTAGCCCTGGCTTACATTTTAAGTTTTTCTGCTGGATTCACTTTTGTACAACCCATAATTTACAGGATCTAATACGTCACATAAAAGCTTAATCTGATCCATTATGACCCGTTTCTTACTTAATTCCAATTACGTTTATTTTGGTAGCGAAGAATGCCAGATGTTTATGTCAATTATATAAAATAGCTTTTATCTAACAATGTTGTTGCAACGCTACCAGAATTGCAGTGAACAGTTGCTGGTGTTACGTGACAATCTAACGTCCTCTACAGCAGAGTCCACCTCCGTAGCCTAGTGGTCAGTGCGGGGGATCCATTTTCGATCCCCAGTATTTTTCCAGGGCTGGAGGACTGATAGGGGTTGCACTTAGTCTCGTGAGGCCAACTCAGGAGCTACTCGACAGATTAATAGCGGTTGTAAGGTCAAGAAAGCCAACGACCGGGAGAGGGGTGTGATGATCGCATGACAGTCCATACAGCATGATGCCATTGGCAGAGGATGGCACGGGGGTCGGTCGGACACGATCGACCCGTCCAGGACTAGAAGGTGGAACTTTGTTTTTTTATTTTACAGCCAAGGATACGTCTCCGTTCTACTTGACATCAGGGTTCTTGGCACGATAATGAATCTAGATATTCCACGCTGAGAGTATGTTGATTAGATGGTGGCAGAGTAAGCCGATTTTGAGAGCAAACATGTCACTGGGAGTTACGTTTCTTCCCCACTAATTTCACTTGTAGTACAGGATTGTGGGTTTCCTGCTTGTTACTGTTCTTGGTGTGTTACGTCACTGCTCTTGCACGAGACAAAAGTTTCCGCGCCGCGGGTGAAAGGCGTCCGTTCGAATCCCGGTGAATGGCGAGAATTTGAAGGGCACTGGGCGAGACCTTCACTTATGACAAACCTCGCGTGTTGTATATGGTGTGAGTTACTGAGGGTGGAGTGGGAGAGGGCGCATATTGACAGCGAATGCTGCAGAAGAGTACGAAGTGAGGTTGTTAGAGACGGAACTTAAGTTCCAGAGGGAATGAAAAGTTGACTGAATGGAAAGCGCAGATATTCCGACAATCTCTCGAATTCATTTAGGGATATTACGAAAATGTGAATCTGGCTGTCCCACGGGATTTGCACCCAGCGTCTATCGTATAGGAATCTATTGTCTTAACGACCTCGCCACCACTCCGAACACCATGAAATAGAATCATAGTATTGATGGACTGACTTTTTACGAGGGTAAAAATATGTGCCTCGTATAAATTAAGATCCTGGAGGAACCATGACTGGACTAAAAGATCGATAATCTTATCCAGCAGACTTTAAACACCACCAGATCGCGAGTAAAGTTATGAAACTAAGATGAGAATAAGATAGAGATATGATCTCTCCCCTCTCCTCTTTAATTGTCCAATGGAAAAAGTAATAAGAGGAAATAGTTAGCTAGACAGGAACTTCCAAATGGCATCTCTCAGGAGCACAAGCGGATTCTTTAGTATTTGTCGACGACCTATAGGGTTCAGTAGAAGCATCAGTGTATCGGCTCGTTGTTTTCAGACAACAAGCAGCAAAGGTAGCGCTAAATGTGTCACTTGAAAAAACACAGTACATCACGAACATTCTCCTTGTACACTGCACTTGGAGCAGGAAGAAATCAAGAAAATGAAAAGGTTTTAATAGCTAGAAGAATGAATGGAACCCAGTTTTTTCGAAAGAATAGCGTTATCAACAGGAGTAATCAAGTTGGAACTGGCATACCACCTGAACAATAGCACCTGTAACAAAAAGTATCTCCCGTAAGACAAAGAAAACGTTACAAAGCAGTCAACCACCTTGAAGTCCTGTACGCTTCAGAGTGGCTAGTACCCACCAGCAGGTCTCGTATAAAAGTCTGAAATCCGGTAGAGGAAGATACTGGGATCAGTCAATGGAGGTAACGTATTTAAAAGGCGACCAAACCAAGAACTCCACAGACACCGTGAAAAAATAAAACCAGAGATGTCTGGCCTTGTATGGAAATACACAAGATGCATCCCGGCGGGTTGACTGGCCAGAGTCTCGCATGTTAGCGAAAGAGAAATACCACCTCACCACGGTTGATGGAACTGAGAGGTACAGACAGAGACCGGACACCTCTCAGGAGAAAACTTCAGCAGAATGAGGTTCCAGGACAAACCACCAAGAAAGGAGACCGGTGCCCTTTGGAAAAAGAAAAGTAAGGAACAACAGAGCCACTCCTGGGCGAACATCAAAACCTACTCGAAAAACAATAGTTGAATGTCGTGGTCCTCAGTTAGCCTACACTAAACAAGGAAGGAAGGTGGGTTACGCTTTATCGTCCAGTGGAAGCGGTCATTAGAAGCGAAGCTCAAGCTGGAATTGAAGAAGAATGATGAAGGAAATTGGTCGTATCTTTTCCAAAGCAGCCGGCCGCGGTGGTTAGCGGTTCTGGCGCTGCAGTCCGGAACCACGGGATTGCTACGGTCGCAGGTTCGAATCCTGCCTCGGGCATGGGTGTGTGTAATATCCTTAGGTTAGTTAGGTTTAAGTAGTTCTAAGTTCTAGGAGACTTATGACCTAAGATGTTGAGTCCCATAGTGCTCAGAGCCATTTGAACCATTTTTCCAAAGCAATAATCCCCGTATCTGCGTTAAGCGATATAAGGGAACTTAAATCATGATAAGACGGTGATTTGAATCCCGCTCCTTTCGAATGTAAGTCTACTTTCTTAATATCAGTGGCACCATTCTCTCTACGTAGAGGAAATGAAATTACGAAAGTATTTCCCACCCCGTCTTCAAGATTCATAAAGGAAAAACTCTTTGGTTCCCATTTTCTTCCAAGTATGGAACAGAGCCGTCGTAACTTCTGCTTTTCTATATCTCACACGCACGAGTAGTTTACGATGCTTAGAACTGCTTCCCTTTGACTTGCCCTTCCATGAAAGAATATTCTCAGTTCGAGCCTGATCTTTGATATTACGAGATCTATTCAGTGTTCTTTTCACGCCCGTTAGATGTTCTGAAGAACCACGGACTTTACAGCGATACAGATAGCTGTACGGTATGTGCAACCACACCGCAGGGATATCCATTGAAAGCAAGAGAAAACTAAATCCGTTATATTTTCCAAGGACAATAGTGATGGCATCCTCTTGATTTTTATATTCTGGAGATAAAATAATCTCCCATTCAGATGGCTCAAATGGTTCAAATGGCTCTGCGCACCATGCGACTTAACTTCTGAGGTCATCAGTCGCCTAGAACTTAGTACTAATTAAACCTAACTAACCTAAGGACATCACAAACATCCATGCCCGAGGCAGGATTCGAACCTGCGACCGTAGCGGTCGCTCGGTTCCAGACTGTTGCGCCTAGAGCAGCACGGCCACTTCGGCCGGCTCCCATTCAGATTTTCGCGTTTAGACTTCTCAGGTGGATGTTGTCATCGGGAAAAATAAATCTGACGCTCTAGGCTTCGGAGCGTGGAATGTTATATCCCTCAGTCGAATGGTTAGGTCCAAGAAATTAAAAAGACTAATGGATAGGTTGAAATTAGAGTAAGCATTTTACAAAGGATGTCGATTGCCGTAGTTATGCAGAGGTGATGACGCTTGCGAATGGTATACCAATGTGGATTGGATAAGACTTTTACTCGTTTCAGCTACTTGTCTTCATCCGCAGCAAAGTTCGAGCCGATCATGCATAAATTATGACCTCTATTTCGAATCAGTCGATTCCGAATTATTTATTGTCACAAACGATTCTTAAAGGAAGGTGCCATGAAAATACTGAAATGAGCTGTGTCCAGATATTGTGAATTTGTCGGTTGCCATAGTTATGCAGAGGTGACGACGCTTGCAAGCGTCATATGTATTCGCAAGCGTCCTCTGCATAACTATGGCAACCGACAAATTCACAATATCTGGACACAGCTCATTTTAGTATTTTCATGACACCTTCCTTTAAGAATCGTTTGCGACAATAAATAATTCGGAATCGAAATAGAGGTCATAATTTATGCATGATGGGCTCGAACTTTGCTGCGGATGAAGACAAGTAGCTGAAACGAGTAAAAGTCTTATCCAATCGTTACTGCTCTTTATGTTGTAAATCACTCTGAACATTTCATATATGTATGTTCCTATTTACCTGCACAAGACTGTGGCGTTTTGCTTGGGATTTCCGTGTAGGTATCACTATTCTGACCTGAATTGCTGGCATATTGCACTGGTCTCTTGGCTGGTTGCGTTCTCACTTTACCGTACTCATTATAATGCACATTTATTTTCCACCTTTTGCCGACAGTTTCCCCCAATTATTTCCGCAAATGTGTGTTTTCTCGTGGGAAACCATGCGCGACATGTAAGTGGCAGTCCTCACTTGGTTGGGATTTCCGCGTGCTTTCCCCTCAGGGTGGCACATAGCGGAACGCGTGCTTCTCGCTCTTCTACTTTCTAGCTTGCTTATAAGTGTCTACACGGAACAAAATTTCAACTTTTGTCCTATTACATTAACATGGGCAAAGATAAAAGGATTGAATTTAGAAACCAATCATTTTATTTCTTTTTTTATGACCAAACCAGTTATCGTTATTTGATAATGGAAACTGTTAGGATTTCACAGTTTGTCGTATCTTTAGAGCTTACGAGAAGAAATACCGATTTGCCCTTTACACGTTGATTGACTGAGCCAAAGCTATAAAAAAGAAAATGCTCCCAGAGGCTATCCGCATCATGGCAATAAATGGTTGAAAATATGAATATCCTCGTTCTTCACGCACGGAGCAGAATAGTCTGCTCATACGCCAAAGGCGAAATAATTCATTATCATTCAGTCCTCTGCTTGTGGACTTCGAAACATGCTCGAAGTTTCAGTCCGCCCTCGTTGCATCCGCACTGGCAGTTCGCTCTACATTAGATGTACTTTTATTAATATACCTGTAGTAACGTAACTTAATAAAGTCAAAACCGAGTTATATAGGGCTTGCAGCCCACATGAACGTTTTAGACTGGGACTAGTTTATAAATGAATCCCCGGACAGTGGGAGCGCTTGTGATAATGTATCTACACGATGCACTTCTGTTTCTCGTACTTCAAATTATCTGTCAGTGAAATGTAAGAAAAAAACAATGGGCTGACTACATTATGTAGCTACCGCACCCGAGAATGACGAGGAATATAGGCACGCAGTACGTTCTGTTTCAGATACGTCTCGCGGCTAACACATGAAGAATCTATGACATGTAATGTCATGTTGATCTTTTTCAGAGTGAAAACTGATGGCCGTTCCATTATGGCTACATCATTTACTTGGGTCTGCTACTCACAGCTTGTAAGTGACACGTATCTGATATGAGTCCTTTCATATCAAGCAAGAGTGAGTGCCTGACCAAATGGAGTAACAAGAACGTCAGTTATGAAGTTAACAGTCAACGCAGTGTTACACCGTAATTTCATACAAATAAATGACCTTTCTGCTGCCGTTTGCCCATGTGGCTTTGTTCATTTTACTGTCTTTGGTAATCAGTAAGAATAAAACTCGACAAAATACAATAGTCATCAATAGTCGAAGTTTGCTAGTAACACGCAGTGGTTTACTGGACACGTTTCCACTATGATGTCACATGTCTCGTCTTCCATCGACCTAAGAATCCGTTCACCCCGCAATTTCTGCCCTTATACGTAGGGTATGGACCACTATGGATTTTTATAATACACTTCACTGCCAGAAAGGAACACGAAAGACGAGGTTAACATTGTTAACATTGCGGATCACAGACCTAATTGATCAACAATCCGAAAAAAAATATTTCTGTTTTAACAACACTTCCTTAACAGCCACATACTAAGATGTGTGGAATTTTGTGGGATTTATTTTCGATAGGTGTCCAGCAGAACCGTAAAAAGCGAGTAATAAATAACAGATCTCCACGTCTCAAAACACTATTCCGTCCAGAGGTTCCTTTATTCAGTGACTTGTTTTGTGACCACGTAATTCAAGCTCATACTGTCATTAGCATGACTAGAAAATAAACTAAATTTGACTTACCCCTTATGTTTATATTTTTACTACCAGTTCCTCTTATGACTGGTAGGATCTAAAGTGCGTTTTAATTAATACGTCGTTATAATAAGCCTTCGACAAGCGAATGTCATCTAGGATTCAATTGTTCTCCATCGTAATCCTGGATTTTCAACTTCATAAGTGGAAATTAGATCTAGTCCATCCTTAAACGATTTCCCGACTGAACGCTATCTTAAAAATATAACACGTTTCAATTGCAAATTGTTCCTCCCTAATTGTGTAACGGATTTTTTTATAAAAGTCGTGTTAAATATTATGGCACTCTGAGAAAGAATACACAAGGAGCTGGTACATACCGAATGCCATTCGTTAAACAGCGCGAAGAAATTTCCCCATCACCAATATTCAGAAGTAAAACTGTTGTTCGGGTCTTTCATAGGAGTTACAATGGAAAATATTACGCCCGAACAAAATAACTGACGGGAAACATGCAATAGTATCCCAATTATTTATTTGAAGCGTTTCACGTAATACTAAAACAATAAACGTCTTGGTTTCCTATATATTTGTTTGAAAGTAAACAACTAAATCTTTGACTACACGAACCAGATCGGAAATCACATAGCAAACTTTTAATCTCTTAGTGAATCACAAACTAAAACTTAGGTAAGAAATGAATTCGTCACATATTGCAATATTTTCAGCATCAAGGGTTGACATTCCAATATGTCCGCCTCCAGAGGCAACGGGCCTAAACGCTTGGCAGTTGTTACGGTGTTAAGCAAACGGGAAAATTAAATGCAGTACTTACCTCATACCGTAGCACAATTCTCCTTTGTCTCCTTATATTGCTCGACACTGAAACACTAACTTTGTTTACAGACCAGCGTAGTTCTCGCAGTCGCCGTAGGACTGCTGGTGGCGCAAGCGTTGGCTGGAGACATCGGCTATGCAGGATACGACGTAAGTATGAGACAGTGCACGGAAAAACGTCAGCAACACTGACCGCCTGTTGCGTATTACTTTTCGTACTGTTTCTGGAAGAAATGGCTGCATTGTAACAAAGTAACTTGCTACGAAATGTGCATAATACTGAAATGTACTGCAATTTCTTCTTCAATGTGTTACGTAGCAGATAGTTTCATAATTTTATGTTAGAGTAACAAATTTTACTTTATTCACAAGATTTGTTGTTACTAGTCATGTGATCAGTTTGGTCATCACGTTAGAGGTGTAACGTAGATAAATCTAACAGTGCTGCGTGCTTTCCTTATGGACGCCTTGAGTGTGTGTGTGTGTGTGTGTGTGTGTGTGTGAGAGAGAGAGAGAGAGAGAGAGAGAGAGAGAGAGAGAGAAAGACCAGCTGGAAAGTAACGACCACAGTGCTCCAAACCATGAAGAAGCATGGACATCATCAAGAAAGATAATAATCGGATAGTATGTACGACCACAGGTGATTGAAAAGTCAGTGTTTCTTAATGAAACTTTCCTTAAATATAATTTATTTACCAGTATAATCTTCTCCTCCCTCGGTGAAATTTAGGTCAGATTTTAATTTTCATCCAAGGCTTGGCTTTCAAAACTGACGATTTCTTTATCTCAGCAAAATAAAAGTTTATTTCGATTATAAACTCCTCATTTGAACTTCATTCCCCCCACCGATTTGCATACATATGAGCGAGAATATTGTCCCCACGGAAAAGACTCTATTTCATTGACAACTCGAGTCACTTTTCACCAGTTCCTAATGGAACCTATATGCCCCAGCGCACGGTGACTGCTACCTCCATGCAGCAGTGCTGCTCAGTCGTTGCTGGAGTACTGGTTATTCTTCATGTTCTGATGTCCCTTGCTAACACGTATCGATAACACGTATATCGTACTAGTCTAATCGGGGGGGGGGGGGGAGTCGTTTTGAATAGGCAATAAAATTAAAATAAATTTGTTTGTAACGTAAATCAAAACCCTGAAAGAGTGGTTCGGTGTGGGGCAGCGGAGGGGTGAAGTGGTCTGCGGTAATCGTCGTGGGGTTGTGGACCACTGCGGCTGCGGCGGGGACGGAGCCTCTCCATCGTTTCTTGGCCCCCGGTTAACATAGAATTCAATATAACGTAAAACAAACTGATGCTTACCATTGACACCGAGCATCGCATGAAAGACGTAAAGAGCAGTATTTCTTTGGGTAGACTCCAGCTAGACATTGCAAAAACAAAATTACAAATGAACATGCGGCTGACGACTCTTAGGAGGTACACCCTGTAGATGATGTCTTGTACCAATAACTTGTTCTTTTCTGCCTTTGAAGGAAATTCTATTATGTGATGAGATGCCCAGTACAAGGTCTGGGAGATGGATGAGTGCTTACCTGAGACATCCAGTAATCAAATGTAACATCTGATCCAGATTAAACCAACATGCTTTGTGTGGGGTCGGAGCACCTCACGTAGGAACAGCACTCTCGACTATAGATAAGCACTGTTCTACCTACCAATTACGCACGTATGCGGTAACTGTCTGACTGGTAGCTAACAGTGTGTGACTTTCCAGCAGGGCGGCTACGGTGGCTACAACGCGCCTAAGGACTACCAGTTCGAGTACGGCGTGACGGACCCGCACTCTGGCGACGTGAAGGAGCAGCGCGAAGTGAGCAAAGGGGGCGAAGTGGTGGGCACCTACAGCCTGGTCGAGCCCGACGGCACGCTCAGGACCGTCCACTACACCGCCGACCCCTACAACGGCTTCAAGGCCGTCGTGGAGCGAGCGGGCGAGACCACCTACCACGGACACGGACCCCACTAAGGTAAACTGCCGCCGACGCTCTCAGCGCTCACAGCCTCTGATCACTGGCACACTTGCTTGTCTGTCAAGCTCCAGTTTTGTATCTAGATTGGTCAGCAAGTGACAGAGTTGGAAAAAAACTGCCCAAAAGACACCCTCAGGAAAATCTTCAAATCCATAAAAGGCCCCTTTGAAGGGAGGAAGAAATATTAGGGTTCAACGTCTTTTCGACAGTGAAGTCTTTGGAGCCAAAGCTCAGACTGGGTAATGATGGCGATGGAAATGCACTGTGTCTTTTTCAAATGAACCATCCTGACATTTACATTAAGTGATTTTGGGAAACTATGGAAAAACTAAATCTGGATAGATGGACAAGGGTTTGAGGCACTGCTTCAGCAGAGTAAGCAGAAAAAACTATTGTAGAGACCTAGAGCTACAGTAATGTAGCTACAATTGTCTACTAGTTCACAATATGTGAGACATCAGTACTGCTGTCTATATCACCACCACACTGACCAGACAATGCCTGTAAGTTGCCTTCCCTCTAGTAGATTAGGTGAGACTTTTCCCCAGTGACGTTCCTTTTTAAATATGATTTGACATTTAATCAAAAATGGTGGTACAGTGTAGCATTCACTCGGTTGTAGAAGAATATGGGAAGAAAGAAACCTGGATCCTGTTAAAGAAATTATTTTAGTATCCAACTGAGGCGATTCATGAAGAAAGGAGGATTAGAATTTAATATCCCGTTGACGAAGTGGTCGTTGGAGGCAGAACACAATCTTGGCAAGGATGGGGAGGGAAATTGGCTTTGTCCTTTTCGAAGGAATTATGCTGCCACTTGGTTTAAGAAATTTAAGAAAATCATGGAATACCTAAATCTGAATTTGACTACCGTTTATTCCGGGTACAAGCTCGGTGGCTTACGAACTTCTCTCGGTCGAGTGATTCACTAAAGCAGAGGGTAACCATTTCCCTATCGAAACGAATCCAGTATTTAAGTCACTGGAATAACAATGTTGATTCCAAAGGGTATCGCTAAGGATCAATTGATGAACAGTAAAAATTGATAACAAGGCTGGGAATGTTGTTCCCAAAATATAATTTTGACGATATAATAGGAACTAGTCCAATACGTAGTTTGTGTAGCATTTTCACCGTTGGATATTTCCAATACCCAGCACTATATCATAGCTCAGCCAGGCAATATATTGCCAAATGGTTCATTGTAGAGCTAAATACTGAATTTTGAGGCGTTTTAATGTAGCTTTATTTTCTGAACTGCACTAGCGTCATATAAATCATCATGAAGACTTGGCGAAGATACATGTCTAGACATTAAAAGGCATTGAATATAAATACCACCCATAGACAGTATAGTGATGTGGCAATGTCGAACTGTCAAGCGATTATTTGCGTATATGGAAGTTCTTACAATGTTGACCTTGAGAGTTTGTGCGAAAAATTATGCAAGACTGTAAACAAATTCAAATATTAGTACATAAATAAAGACTAAGTGCCAGCAGTAAGGTATTTGCTAATGAAAAAGCCCTCTGAATTAGGATATACAGTTAAATGTCTTGTCTTAGATGCCAATCAGTAACGTATAACGATAAAATGCTGTATGAACCTCATCTAAAAGTATGCATCTGCTGCAGGAACATCACCAATACTTTGTGTTTGCAGGGAGCTGCTCAACAACTGACTGGCATCATACCACCACCCACCGCCTCAACAATACATCACAACATCACAGCAGCGTCCACAAACATCAAAACTCTCTGTAACATCACTTTCTTGTGCGGAACCTGTGTTGCTACTAACAACTATGCCTGCCTGAATAAATTTTTCTCAGCAAAAAATTGAGTTGTTTCTCTTCATTCTTTGTTAAAATTTTTCGTTTTTTTTTTCATTACGAGACAGATCCAGGAACGAAATAAAAAGCTAAACTAACCAAAGGAATACTGCTGCTTATGTATTTACGCATCGGAAATGTGATAGTCTTACAGCAGTTCATCGAAATAATATTACAGTGCCGATTCGTCATTAGTCGGCAGTGAAACAAGGTTAAATGCATCCACATCCTCAGAATGTATAACAAATATACAGAAACAAGTAACTGTGAACATATACACTATGTAATCAAAAGTATTCGGACACCTGGCTGAAAATGACTGACAAGTTCGTGGCGCCCTCCATCGGTAATGCTGGAATTCAATAAGGTGTTGGCTCACCATTAGGCTTGATGACAGCTTCTACTCTCGCAGGCATACGTTCAATCAAGTGATGGAAGGTATCTTGGGGAATGGAAGTCCATTCTTCACGGAGTGCTGCACTGAGGAAAGGTATCGATGTCGGTCGGTGAGGCCTGGCACGAAGTCGACGTTCGGAAACATCCCAAAGGTCAGGATTCAGGTCAGGACTTTCTGCACCCTAGTACATTGCAGGGGTGTTATTGTCGTGTAACCACCCCGCCACAGGCCGTGCATTACGAACAGGTGCTCGATCGTGATGAAAGATGAAACTGCCATCGCCGAATCGCTCTTCAACAGTGGGAAGTTAGAAGGTGCTTAAAAAGTCCATGTAAGCCTGTGCTGTGATAGTGTCACGCAAAACAACAAGGGGTCCAAGCCCCCTCCATGAAAAACACGACCACACAATAACACCGCCGCCTCCGAATTTTACTGTTTGCATTACACACGCTGGCAGATGTTCACTGGGTATTCGCCACACCCATGCATGCCATCGGATCGCCACAATGTGTACCGTGATTCGTCACTCCACACAACGTTTTCCCACTGTTCAATCGTCCAGTGTTTACGCTCCTTACACCAAGCGAGCCGTCATTTGGCATTTACCGGAGTGATGTGTGGCTTATGAGCAGCCGCTCGCCCATGAAATCCAAGTTTGCTGATCTCCCGTCTGCCATAGTACTTGTAGTGGGTCCTGATGCAGTATGGAATTCCTGTGTGATGGTCTGCCTATTACGCATTACGACCCTCTTCAACTGTCGGCGGACTCTGTAAGTCAACAGACGAAATCGGCCTGTACGCTTTTGTGCTGTATGTGTTCCTTCACGTTTCCACTTCACTATCACGTCGGAAACAATGGACATAGGGATATTTAGGAATGTACAAATCTCGCGTACAGACGAATGACACAAGTGACTCCCAATCACCTGACCACGTTCGAAGTCCGTGAGTTCCGCGGAGCGCCCCATTCTGCTCGTTCGCGATGTCTTATGACTACTAAAGTCGCTGATACCGAGTACCTGGCAGTATGTGGCCGCAAAATGCACCTTACATGAGAAACGTATGTTTTTGGAGGTGTCCGGATACTTTTAGTCAAATGGCTCTAAGCACTATGAGACTGAGGTCATCAGTCTCCTAGACGTAGAACCACTTAAACCTAAATAACTTAATGACATGGCACACATCCATGCCCGAGGCAGGATTCGAACCTGCGACCGCAGCAGCATCGCGGTTCTAGACTGAAGCGCCTAGAACCGCTCGGCCAACGCAGCCGGCACTGTTGGTCACATAGTGTATTTATCCCCACAGAAATTTTCTGTCAAAACAAGAAGCTATCTAGTATTGGGAAAGCACCATGTACAATTTGTACTACATCCCAAAAAAACTGACTAGCCAAAATTATGGAGAGAGATAAGAGAAAATACAGTTTTGCCGAGTTCATAAGTTCACTAAATTTTAAAGATATCTGTCGAAAAGTCATTTCCCAGTGATGGTATACGAAAACGACTGTGGCTTATCATGGACACGGCGAAATGATTTAAATATTTCCGTTCTATACAAAAGCTAGCCATTACGTGTATGGTCCTCATATTTCTATTGTAATTACAAACAATAAATTATAACTAAACCATATATGATATGAAAAATAAAGGTAAAGCTATCTGGAATACTGCGGAAACAGAAACAGGAGAAAGTCAGCTTAAATATAATTACATTGAAGTCGACCTGGGTAGTCAATATCCACAGTGTTTAGCCAAAACTGTAAATTAACAATGTTCCAGTACCGCAACGGTGTTACAGCACAGCTTTCCAAAAGCGTTACTGTCGGAAGATCTCGTCAGTCAGCTGTAACTGCGCTAAATAATATTTCGTCGCCTGAAAACTTGATCTTGGGTTTAGTTTCACACATAGAATCCTCGGAGCCTGTACAAGTGCAGTTACAGCACTCATCTGACTCATGGATGCCCTGTATGGAGACATAGGTTTTCACAGCGATAACAAAGGGTTACTAATTCTCTCGATGAATTGACCACGATAGTAGGTTCGCCGGGAAACATCCAGAAATTAATGTCCGAAAATCCTATGGTACTATTCAATCGGCACAACCTCAGATAAGTCACTTTGCACAAATAAAAATGTTATATACCTTGAAATTCAGAAATTATATTCTCTTGAAACCAGTACACTTGTCAGAAGAAATCGAAGTAACAATGATTGGCCGGCCGCGGTGGCCGTGCGGTTCTAGGCGCTTCTGTCCGGAACCGCGGGACTTCTACGGTCGCAGGTTCGAATCCTGCCTCGAGCATGGATGTGTGTGATGTCCTTAGGTTAGTTAGGTTTAAGTAGTTCTAAGTTCTAGGGGACTGATGACCTAAGATGTTAAGTCCCATAGTGCTCAGAGCCATTTGAACCATTTGAACAATGATCGGAAACCATTTGTACGTACAAATGCTATGAATTACTATCAGCTGTGATGGTGACCAACAACGGAATACGTATTTAACAAAACTGATTCCGATACCTATATGCGTCCGCACTAGCTGAATCTCCGGACCAAAGTAAAATCAATGCATTATGTTGTTTCGAAATTCTTCTCCAAGAAGAAGCGCTACAGTCGCAGTTAATAAAAACATTTCATGCTACGTTTGATAACGTAATTAAACTATTGGAACTCTGATTTAATTCCTATTTTCGTGGAATCTTGAACCCTAAATAAAGAGTTTACACAAATTACTATAGAGTTTTACAATGCTGCCGACCAGGGAACTCAAGTTATTTCATATTTACAGATTTCGTCACAAGCGGCTTCTAATCAAACTGTTTGCTTATGGACTATCGTCTCAGTTATGCCACTGGATTCGTGGTTTCCTGTCAGAAAGCTCACAGTTCGCAGTAACTGACGGAAACCCATCGAGTAAAACGAAAGTGATATCTGACATTCCTCAACGACATGTTATACGTACTCTGCTATTCCTAACCTACGAGGGTTGGAACTTAAATAGTGGCAACTATTTATTCACAACCGACACAAAAGAGTTACATGTTTGCACCTGTTACTGTCCTTCAAAGTAGTCACCAGCGTTGTGTAGAACCCGTTGTCAGCGATGTGGAAGGCGTAGTATACTGTTAGCAGAGCCTGTTCTGTTGATGGTGCGAATGGAGCGGTCTACTGCCTGTCGAATCTCTGGAACAGTTCTGAAGCGAATGCCACGAAATGGTTCCTTCATCTTCGGAATAAATAGTTGCCACTATTTAAGTTCCAACCCTCGTACATAAAGGATTTAAGAGAAAATCTGCGCAGCCCTCTTAGATTGTTTACTGATGATTGGAACATTTACGGCAAATTAGTATCAACCAAAGTATAATATTATGCAATAAATAGCAAGCCCTACTGCTGGGGAAGACTTGTACAAGGTGGGGATGTATTGGTGGCAAGTTATGGCGTAAAGACGCACCTGGAGGCGGCATAGTCCCTTTCTGTTGGCTGAAACAGGCAGGTACTTAAGCGGTAGCAAGGAATCTTTTGGCTCGGTGTTTACTGCAGTCGAGAGGCTATGGACAGAGTGAGCGGTAGTGTATGAGATAACTTTAGACAATTGTTAAGAAATATTGCATTATTTGAGTCGAGAGCGACTGTCTTAAGAAGTACTATATTATTATAAGCGCCAATAGATTTGTGTGGCAGTGAGTTACACGAGTGATAGATTGTGCAATTCTTCATGTGATCATTTTGTGTGTTGAGGGTGCTGTGGTAAGACTTAAAGCCCATAATAAAACAAGGCACCCATTAAATAACAATTAATTATCCTATATTGCAAAGTAGCTCCTCAGTTTCCTACAGGCTTGACTAGCAGCGCCCCAACATATCTGAAGAACCAGCCACGTGCTGTCTTCTGCAGTGAACAGGGCATAGAAATTTATCATCTCAGGAAGACACCAGGTGAGAATATAATAACTGCTAGGTGTACCTGATGTACACGTGTATGGTCAGTTTGTTACAACCAGCTACTGCGGTCATGTCCTACTGGAGGTGTTGTTTATGGTATCTCTGGAGGAATGATTTTAAGTGACGTAACGGTGAAATATTGTGGGGGAAAGTAACAGTGAACATGGAATAGTAGTGGCTTGAGACGGTAGTTCGGTGAATAGTATCCTGAGGGGAATGTACTGTGACTTTTGGTAATAATAGCAACAGACTGCGAGACATAAAAAAATTGTAGGCTATAAATACCCAGAGCATAACGTCGTACAGTGCCACATCGCAGTGCAATAAAGCAACGTGGTTCAAATGGTACTGAGCACTATGGGACTTAACTTCTGAGGTCATCAGTCCCTTAGAACTTAGAACTACTTAAACCTAACTAACCTAAGGACACCACACACATCCATGCCCGACGCAGGATTCGAACCTGCGACCGTAACGGTCGCGCGGTTCCAGACTGTAGCGCCTAGAACCGTTCGGCCACCAAAGCCGGCAAAGCAACATGCATCATTAGGTTAACGAATAGTAGATAGACTTTTAGCTACAGATATTAGTAACATTTGGACAATAAGTGACAATAACAAAAATGTGTTTTTACGGAATAGGGAAATAAGTTACTCTTTTCATGGATGAGTGGACGATGATCATCTTTCGTCGGAATCACATGACTATTCACATGACGGGACGTCGCCAATGCAAGACATTTCAGGTACCATCGAAGATATTGCTCAGGTGCACAAAGCACAAATACAGTGAGGTGATCATGGGTCAGACTTTAATGTACCGTGTGAAAGTCACCACACGCTACCGGCAGACAATGTGCCTGTTGACAGTGATGGTGAATTGTCTAGTGAAGATACTGCAGTACATGTTGCTGAAAAAAAATGATATGTTGTTGAAGTATATAAGAGAATCTCAGAAAACTTTTGAAGAAATTAGAAATTCCATTAAAGGTCAAACAACTGAATCTCAGAAATATCAGGGAAATCTTGGAAAAACAATTAAAATTTCTAGTTAAGAAAACAACCAAAAAATTAATAAGGAGGCTATCGAACTTTTTGTTTAAAAAAACTAAGAACTTGATGAGATGAAGGGCGATACATGGGTGGAAACCTGTACCTTACTTAAGGAGTATGAAGAAAGGCAAAAAGCAATTGAAGAGTTCTTGTAAGAACTACTGTGTCAAAGAGAAAGGCTGGATCTAAGCACATGAGCCTCTACTATCTTTTTTTTTTAGAATCTAATGTTGTACAATTCATGAGTGAACAAAAAGAAATTAACGAGATTTGTGAAATGGCTCACAATCAGCAGGGTATAAAAGTAGAAAAGATTCTTGTCGATTTATTTAAGAGAATCGACGTTGTCGAAAAGAGTCTTGCTGTGAATGGAGGCAAACTTCACTCAGAATTGAAAGAAATTCGCTAAAGAATTGACAATTGATCTGAGGCAGAATTAGAGTCAGTGGCTGAGTATGGTACTCAGGTGCAGTGTGAAATAAAGTACAGGTATGAAGCTTGGTATGAGCAGAAAAAACGGAAAGGTATAAGCAAAAAATTACGTAACGTCTGATGATGAGTACTTGCGAGTGTGTAAGTTTCATAATTTCTCTGCCCGATGCAGCATGCACCTGTGGGTTCAAACAACAGTTTGAAGGAGTATTTCCGGAAAATCCGGATGATAAGGAGAAGACTGTATGCGTATTTACAAGACTAGAAGGGATTACATTATCTTGCGGACTGCAAACAGGATCGCAATGCAGCACAAGCGATCAATTTATAAGGTTTCATGAAACAATATTGCTAAACAGCGTACAAAATTGCTTAAGGTCAGGCCTTTTTTAAGGTCATAAATTTGGTAGTTGTTCCGTCAGGCACATTTTGAATAACTGTAGGATCCAATTCAAATTATAATGGTTAAGTTACCAGTATCAATGAAGGAAAAGTTAATTGGAATTCCAAAAACAAACATCAATGTTACTGTGCAGGTTGCATGGGGGCTTAATTAAAATAAAATGCAAATATTTTTTTAGTAGCAGTAGCGATTATGCAAGTCTCGTAAACGGCTGGCCCTGACTAGTATTATTACGCAATCTGACTGCATGAAACAACAACAAAGAATGAAATGAAAATTTCAGTTAATACAATTAATTAATTAAGTCCCCAGCAACTATAAAACCTACGAAACAACAAACACAAGTGTAGCTGTTCTGTATGTGGTAGTATGACTCAACGCACATCTGGCACGGTTCTTCTTCAACAAGACAAGAATTTTTAAATACCAATTATACTGACGTGATAAAAGAAAATTAGAAATACTATAATTGCGCAAGAAAACCAAAATTACACTCTAATACAAGAACACGCGCCAGATGCTTTGTTGACTGAACCTTTAATGACACATTATTCGGGTCACTGAAAGAATAAAAGAATAAAAGAAAATACCTCCATATATATTGACGAAATGCACTCTGACCATTACAATATCTCCATTAGAATAACATCTGCTATCTCTCGCATCAAACCACTGCATAAAACATGGAACAACACTCTCCACTACCACATCTCACTCTGACTTCACGACAAGCAGTGTCCACCACAACTTCTCGGTAAGCACTGCCTGCCGCTACGTCTCAATAAGCACTGCCAGTGGAGGCGGCGGAACAATACTCTGTGGCGCGATCTTTGGCGCTGTGGCTCAGTGTAGCCACCTTTCATATGCCCTTCCTCCACGGGCTAGAATTTGATGGTATTTTTGCCAGCATTGGTGGTGAAAATACCACCAAATTCGTCAAAAAAATACAGGCAAAAATAAAAGATAATATTAATACGTAAATATCATATAACTAGATAAAATTTTGGCTTTGCACTGACCTTACAATAGCCTAATATATAAAATACAGTAAGGAATACAAATTCTTTCATACATATGACTTTACATAATAGTTTTCACAAATATCATGTGGTTAAACAATTCAATCGATAGCGTCAGCAATGACGAATATGAGCAGGTAAGAGTCTTATAACTTTTCACAAACAGTAATACACAAAAAATCAGTTTATACAAATATTCACATAAAATGTTTTCATAACAAGTAGTTGACAGTTCCAGCAGTAGCACCCAGCATTGTGGAACAGGTGCAGACTTCCACAGGTGACATCATTTCAGTAGAAGCAGTTCATGAGTGGCACCCAGCAATGTGGAGTAGGTTCAGACTCCAACAGGTGACATCATTTCAGTAGAAGCAGTCCATCAATGGCACCCAGCAATGTTGAGTAGGTGCAGACACCATCAGGTGACATCATTTCAGTAGAAGCAGTCCATCAGTGGCACCCAGCATTGTGGAACAGGTGCAGACTCCAACAGGTGACATCATTTCAGTAGAAGCAGTCCATCAGTGGCACCCAGCAATGTGGAGTAGGTGCAGACTCCAACAGGTGACATCATTTCAGTAGAAGCAGTCCATCAGTGGCACCCAGCATTGTGGAACAGGTGCAGACTCCAACAGGTGACATCATTTCAGTAGAAGCAGTCCATCAGTGGCACCCAGCAATGTGGAGTAGGTGCAGACTCCAACAGGTGACATCATTTCAGTAGAAGCAGTCCATCAGTGGCACCCAGCAATGTTGAGTAGGTGCAGAAAGCAGTCCATAATATTCACTATCACTGATCTCACTGTTCATCAGCAGAAATTAAACATGTCCTAGTGGCACCAATCATGTAGAAAAAGTACAAGTAACAGTCCATAATATTTACTATCACTGATCACACAGTTCATCAGCAGAAATTAAACAACTATCACTGATCACACTGTTCCTCAGCAGAAATTAAACAACTATCACTGATCACACTGTTCATCCGAGTTTATAAGCAGAAATTAAACATGTCCTATTGGCACCAATCATGTAGAAAAAGTACAAGTAACAGTCCATAATATTCACTATCACTGATCACACTGTTCATCAGCAGAAATTAAACATGTCCTAGTGGCACCAATCATGTAGAAAAAGTACAAGTAACAGTCCATAATATTTACTATCACTGATCACACAGTTCATCAGCAGAAATTAAACAACTATCACTGATCACACTGTTCCTCAGCAGAAATTAAACAACTATCACTGATCACACTGTTCATCCGAGTTTATAAGCAGAAATTAAACATGTCCTATTGGCACCAATCATGTAGAAAAAGTACAAGTAACAGTCCATAATATTCACTATCACTGATCACACTGTTCATCAGCAGAAATTAAACATGTCCTAGTGGCACCAATCATGTAGAAAAAGTACAAGTAACAGTCCATAATATTTACTATCACTGATCACACAGTTCATCAGCAGAAATTAAACAACTATCACTGATCACACTGTTCATCAGCAGAAATTAAACATTTCTAAGTGTCACACATCATGTTGAAAAGTGCAGGTAACAGTTCATAATATTCACCATCACTACTCAGACAGTTCAAGCATGAACAATAGTTTGAATACACATACAAATGCTTTTACAATGCTCTTACACTAAACATACAAATTCTAATAAACACACAAATTATATCAGATAATTGTCATATTACTATTACAAATACTCAAATATCAGTAAACCTATAATATTTATGAGTGTCAGTGCAAGCCACTACAAACAAATAAAAAATATTTAGGAGATAGGTGGGTAGGATTAGGAAAGGAAAACACACAAAACACACTCACTCATCTTTCATCAACATTAAGTACTACTGTGTAATTGAATAGTGTTAACTGTGTACATGCACTTCTGTCAAAATTTCATGTTCATCATGTGTATCAAGTAATAGTGGCAGCAATGTATAACAGTCAATAATAGTTAAGTCAACGTCATAGTCATCATGTCAAGACCAATGTTTGCCAAGCCAGATCAAAATGTACGGTTGCTGAACAACTGTCAGTGTGCCAAGATATGCAATGCTTCCTCTCTCCAAAAAAAAGTACATACTGCTTAGTGATTTAACAAAGTGTGTGTAGACAATCTTCCTTCCATTTTAGTGTTCTAGTCTGCTATCTTCATCCTCCTTGTTCCATATAGAACAACAACAAAAAAAAAAAAATATGCACCTCACTTACTTTACCTCTTATACACCAAACTCCAATAAACTTCATATAATCTCAATACCTCAATAATACCTCGTCAATACGTCGATACATATAAACCTTATTGCCAGTGTCATTTCACTTCCATAACAACTCTTTCCTCTAGTCAGTCTCCTCGAACAAGTACAGATAAAATCCTAATGCAAACCTCCTCATCCCATACAATCCGAAGACACACTGTCAACACACAACCTCTGTGTAATCCATCTGACCAAAATCTTCTACCCATTATGAATTATAAACAAAGAATGCATACATGACCTCTAACAGACTTAGTTCGAATAACTCTCAGTAATTAAGTACGATTACGGAGTGTGAATGATCCTAATATTTCACAGCGTGTACACCACTTCAAGAATTATGGCAAATAGAAGCAAACATGTGGAATATTTCTTGTGTCAAGTGTCACTTCCTATTTCAATTGCTCACGAAAAATGCAGTGTAATAACTGTGTTGGTATGTTATGTCGTTAGCTTCCTTTCTATTAGCACAAATTTATACAGATTCCATAAAACCTCCAGCTCATGTGACTTCTATGACGTTTCTTGTACTAAAGTCGCTCGTCGAATTACTGCAGTTCATTTTCTTATGTTAAAATATAAAGCACTGAGCGTAAGCAAAACAAGCAATAGCGAGTAAATATACCAGTAGTGAACAGAATGTCAACAAGTAGATGCAGCACAATTCTTACAACGAGGCTCTGCCAAGCGAACAATCTGTAACTAATACCATAGTGTAACCTAAACTCTATGTTCATACACAGTACAACAGCATTTCTATATACCAAATTAAAGAGTAGTTGTGACAACAAACAGAAATGTATAAATATGCAATCCATACGCATAGCAGCAAACATATCTTACGTAATAAACAGGTCATCAGCATCGTATCACCGTAAGCAAATAAATGTTCATATGTAATCTTAATAAATAAACATGAAGGCGCAAGCAAATAAGTAAACATGAAGGCGCAAGCAGATAAATGACAAAGTGTAACCTACATACATAACCACAGTCAGCACAATTAATCAGGTGACAATTATAATTTAAATAAATAAGCACAGCAGGCACATAATAAAAAAAAAAATATGACATCAGTGAAAAAGCATAGCAGCCAAGCGATGCATAATATCCACAAGTTACAACTCAGTTCATTAATAATCATTGTCAAAATCAGTTAACGTACGCAAGCACGTCGCTTCACAAGTAATTTCATAGAACATGTAATTAGCACAAAGTATGAATCACGTAATCGCGAGCAGTAAATTACGTCTAAAGTACGTACCTAAGTGGAAATATGTTACCTGAAAAATAAACTCAATTAATAATTACCTTTTTAGTTTATTACTTTCTTCTTCGAAATGACATTTTTCCTGAAATTTTCTCGATAGCAAGTCGTCTTAACGTCGGACACGCACAGAATTTACCTGAAGTTCTTAAATATTTTATAGAACCGTATCCTGAAAAATACTGAATGTTAATAACAGAATTCATCAAGTCACTATAGCTTTATACTGAATTTAGTCGGAGAAATTAGACTGTGTATTTACACTCCTGGAAATTGAAATAAGAACACCGTGAATTCATTGTCCCAGGAAGGGGAAACTTTATTGACACATTCCTGGGGTCAGATACATCACATGATCACACTGACAGAACCACAGGCACATAGACACAGGCAACAGAGCATGCACAATGTCGGCACTAGTACAGTGTATATCCACCTTTCGCAGCAATGCAGGCTGCTATTCTCCCATGGAGACGATCGTAGAGATGCTGGATGTAGTCCTGTGGAACGGCTTGCCATGCCATTTCCACCTGGCGCCTCAGTTGGACCAGCTTTCGTGCTGGACGTGCAGACCGCGTGAGACGACGCTTCATCCAGTCCCAAACATGCTCAATGGGGGACAGATCCGGAGATCTTACTGGCCAGGGTAGTTGACTTACACCTTCTAGAGCACGTTGGGTGGCACGGGATACATGCGGACGTGCATTGTCCTGTTGGAACAGCAAGTTCCCTTGCCGGTCTAGGAATGGTAGAACGATGGGTTCGATGACGGTTTGGATGTACCGTGCACTATTCAGTGTCCCCTCGACGATCACCAGTAGTGTACGGCCAGTGTAGGAGATCGCTCCCCACACCATGATGCCGGGTGTTGGCCCTGTGTGCCTCGGTCGTATGCAGTCCCGAATGTGGCGCTCACCTGCACGGCGCCAAACACGCATACGACCATCATTGGCACCAAGGCAGAAGCGACTCTCATCGCTGAAGACGACACGTCTCCATTCGTCCCTCCATTCACGCCTGTCGCGACACCACTGGAGGCGGGCTGCACGATGTTGGGGCGTGAGCGGAAGACGGCCTAACGG
Organism: Schistocerca cancellata; assembly: GCF_023864275.1. NCBI lineage: Eukaryota > Metazoa > Arthropoda > Insecta > Orthoptera > Acrididae > Schistocerca > Schistocerca cancellata. Next base: position 197,990,057 of record NC_064634.1, read on the forward strand.
TGTGCGGGACCGTAGCCCAGCTTCATGGAGACGGTTGCGAATGGTCCTCGCCGATCCCCTAGGAGCAACAGTGTCCCTAATTTGCTGGGAAGTGGCGGTGCGGTCCCCTACGGCACTGCGTAGGATCCTACGGTCTTGGCGTGCATCCGTGCGTCGCTGCGGTCCGGTCCCAGGTCGACGGGCACGTGCACCTTCCGCCGACCACTAGCGACAACATCGATGTACTGTGGAGACCTCACGCCCCACGTGTTGAGCAATTCGGCGGTACGTCCACCCGGCCTCCCGCATGCCCACTATACGCCCTCGCTCAAAGTCCGTCAACTGCACATACGGTTCACGTCCACGCTGTCGTGGCATGCTACCAGTGTTAAAGACTGCGATGGAGCTCCGTATGCCACGGCAAACTGGCTGACACTGACTGCGGCGGTGCACAACTGCTGCGCAGCTAGCGCCATTCGACGGCCAACACCGCGGTTCCTGGTGTGTCCGCTGTGCTGTGCGTGTGATCATTGCTTGTACAGCCCTCTCGCAGTGTCCGGAGCAAGTATGGTGGGTCTGACACACCGGTGTCAATGTGTTCTTTTTTCCATTTCCAGGAGTGTATTTACGGCTGTCAGTGCATTCGCACTGAGCGCTCGATCAGCTGTAGGCGCGTGACGTAGAAAGCAATTGTTTGCGGTCAACGACTGCCCTGTGCGGTATCCTTGCGGTATCCTTGTACTCTCCGCATGTTTACATGTAGCTGTTAGTTTCTCACAAGTATGTCATTCTACAAAAATTTTTCAAAAGTATATCATTCCACAAAAATTTTAACGTTAGATATATGATGTATTCCCTTAGAGCGTCGTGATTTAAGAGTTTCTACTTCAACAGTGTTATCATGAATAATTTTGCGAATTCTATATGGACCGTTATAAAGCAGAAAAAATTTGCGACACAAGCCTTTTCCTTTGTGAGACAAACGATGAGACTTAATTAACACCTTCTGACCAACTGACAAGATTTTTAAACGACCAGGACGCTTAGCTGATTTCTCTCTTCTAGCAGCCGCAGATGCATTATTTCGTAGAGCCAGGTTGACAATTTCAGAATGCCGCAGTTTCCGTGAAGGCGGAAAAGGAACGATTTCAGAAATGCGATTTGTCGGTGCTTTGTTTTTTAATATCAGTATAGGCGGTAAAGAAGTTGAGTCATTAGGAAGTTCATTCAGAATATTTTGAAAAATATGAAGATACTGATCCCAAGTTCTGTGATTCTGATGAGAATAAAGACGACACAATTTATTGATTTCCTTCATCCATCTCTCTGAAGCGTTAGATTGAGGGTGAAAAAGTGAAATGAAAATTGGTTTAATTTTACGACGCCGTAGAGTACGAAGCCAAATTTTAGAACGAAACTGTGATCCATTATCTGATATAACCTTATCAACATGACCCACTTCTTTAAGAAAATGTTTGATGAAAGCATTAGATACTGAACGAGCTGTTGCTTTGCGTAAAGGTGTAAAACACACATATTTTGATGTCAACTCCACTGCTACGAAAATGTACGCAAAACCATTAGTAGAACGAACCACTGGACCGAACAAATCAACTGCAGCCATGTCCTTTAATTTTGCTGGAATGATAGGAAACAACGGTGCTCTATGAGAAATTGTTGGCGGCTTAGCCTTTTGACATAATTTGCATTTGGTAACAACAAATCGAATACGTTTTTCCATATTATTGAAGTAGCAATTTTCTCGTAATTTATGAAAGCATTTTCTGGGACCAAAGTGTGCATAACTGAAATGCGTATACCAAATCAGCTTATTAAGCCACTCATCAGGAATACAAACTAACCAAACAGAGTTGTCGACCGATTTTCGTTTAAAAAGAACTTTCCAGATAGATCGCAAAAACGAGGTGTGACCAAATTGTCCAATCTAACAAAGCGCCTAAGAAAATTACAGACACCAAGGAAACTACGAACATCACATTTTGTGGTAGGCACAGCATAATTACGAATATCGTCTAATTTTTCTGGATCAGGAAGAATACCTTCTGTAGTAATAATGTAACCGAGAAATTTCACCTGAGAACGACCAAATTCAGATTTTTCCAAGTTTACTGTAATGCCAACTCTTGCAAAGATACCTAACAATGAATCCAAAATTTTGTTGTGCTCACTCCAAGAACGTTTAGCAATAAGAATGTCGTCAACATATGAAGTAATATTGTCACGAAGATAAACAGTAAAATTTCGAAACTTCCTGGCAGATTAAAACTGTGTGCCCGACCGAGACTCGAACTCGGGACCTTTGCCTTTCGTGGGCAAGCGCTCTACCATCTGAGCTACCGAAGCACGACTCACGCCCGGTACTCACAGCCTTACTTCTGCCAGTATCTCGTCTCCTACCTTCCAAACTTTACAGAAGCTCTCCTGCGAATCTTGCAGAACTAGCACTCCTGAAAGAAAGGATATAGCGGAGACATGGCTTAGCCACAGCCTAGGGGATGTTTCCAGAATGAGATTTTCACTCTGCAGCGGAGTGTGCGCTGATATGAAACTTCCTGGCAGATTAAAACTGTGTGTCCGACCGAGACTCGAACTCGGGACCTTTGCCTTTCGCGGGCAAGCGCTCTACCATCTGAGCTACCGAAGCACGACTCACGCCCGGTACTCACAGCCTTACATCTGCCAGTATCTCGTCTCCTACCTTCCAAACTTTACAGAAGCTCTCCTGCGAATCTTGCAGAACTAGCACTCCTGAAAGAAAGGATATAGCGGAGACATGGCTTAGCCACAGCCTAGGGGATGTTTCCAGAATGAGATTTTCACTCTGCAGCGGAGTGTGCGCTGATATGAAACTTCCTGGCAGATTAAAACTGTGTGCCCGACCGAGACTCGAACTCGGGACCTTTGCCTTTCGCGGGCAAGCGCTCTACCATCTGAGCTACCGAAGCACAACTCACGCCCGGTACTCACAGCCTTACTTCTGCCAGTATCTCGTCTCCTACCTTCCAAACTTTACAGAAGCTTTCCTGCGAATCTTGCAGAACTAGCACTAGGGCGCTTGCCTGCGAAAGGCAAAGGTCCCGAGTTCGAGTCTCGGTCGGGCACACAGTTTTAATCTGCCAGGAAGTTTCATATCAGCGCACACTCCGCTGCGGAGTGAAAATCTCATTCTGGAAACATCCCCTAGGCTGTGGCTAAGCCATGTCTCCGCTATATCCTTTCTTTCAGGAGTGCTAGTTCTGCAAGATTCGCAGGAGAGCTTCTGTAAAGTTTGGAAGGTAGGAGACGAGATACTGACAGAAGTAAGGCTGTGAGTACCGGGCGTGAGTCGTGCTTCGGTAGCTAAGATGGTAGAGCGCTTGCCCGCGAAAGGCAAAGGTCCCGAGTTCGAGTCTCGGTCGGGCACACAGTTTTAATCTGCCAGGAAGTTTCATATCAGCGCACACTCCGCTGCAGAGTGAAAATCTCATTCTGGAAACATCCCCTAGGCTGTGGCTAAGCCATGTCTCCGCTATATCCTTTCTTTCAGGAGTGCTAGTTCTGCAAGATTCGCAGGAGAGCTTCTGTAAAGTTTGGAAGGTAGGAGACGAGATACTGGCAGAAGTAAGGCTGTGAGTACCGGGCGTGAGTCGTGCTTCGGTAGCTAAGATGGTAGAGCGCTTGCCCGCGAAAGGCAAAGGTCCCGAGTTCGAGTCTCGGTCGGGCACACAGTTTTAATCTGCCAGGAAGTTTCATATCAGCGCACACTCCGCTGCAGAGTGAAAATCTCATTCTAGGTAAAATTTCGTTTAAACTACGAATGAATGCTGCAGAAAATATAGTAAGTCCAAACGGTAATTTCCGAAATCACTTTTGGGTAAAATAGTCATATCCGGTTATTTTTTACACGCTCTCTAGATAGATTGATAGTCGAAGAGTTGTTTTCGATAGATGCAAAGAATAGTAAAAGAGTGGGCAGCGGTACAGAAAACTAAAAGAGAAATAGCACCACTACAGCTCGGGGCCCTATGCTCGCTACGGCACATATTCACTTAAGAGTAGTGAATCCCCTGAGGCCATTAATAGCTGCACATTGATTTCAGTTTGTGACTTAGTGGCAAATTTGGTGGAAGTGCGTACATAAATTGATCTAACCAAGAACATGGATGTATGTCATTCTTAGAATTGCGGAAGATCTTAAATTTCCGAACAGTCAAAAAGTGTTTATAGTCAAAGTTTTCGCCTCGTGGCGACAAAGACCTACCGCGTCTGTCCCAGTCCCAATGTCGATTATTGTCAAGTTCGCGCGCCTGGCGCTCTCCTGTTGCATCCTGTAAATGAAACAAATTACTTTCTTCAAACCCTTCTGCTATCTGTGATTCTAAATTTCTTTTGCCGTCTTTTCCTACGATTTCGCCTTCAATTTGTTTGACTTGCTTTCGTAATGCCTCAACTTCCCTTTTAATGCGATCATTAAATTTTCCCTGATTTTCAACATGTTTATTTATGTTCTGATATTCTTCGGTTTCTGCAAATGGCAATGGTGCTGTATCATCCGAATCTCTGTCCCCATGTAAACTAAGATTTGTCAGTTTATCTGAAATTTCCTCAACTCTTTCCGATAAGTCACCTAATTGTTCTTTCTGTTTATTTACGTCTTCCGTAAGTGTCGCGACTCGGGTTTCAGTATTGACACATTTGGTAGCTAGCTGTTCATATTGTTGTGTTAGGTTATTTAATCTGTCATTTGGTACGGATTCCTCGATTCTCTCAAATATTTCTTCCTTATCCTTTGCACGTTGTAAATTTAACTCTGAAAATTTCTGTACTATCACGCGATCTCTTTCTTCCTGTTCTCTATCCTGTTCCCTTTGTCTAATCTCTACTGCAATTAATCTATTATTGTGAGAATTCAAAATCGGTTGTACTTCTTCTCTGATTTCTTTCTTTAATTCATCTTTCATATTTTTGAAACATGTCGCTATTCGTGAGTCTAACCGTGTTTCCATTGTTTCCATATCAGTTTCTAATCGTGTTGCCAAAGTTTCCATCTGTGATCCCAGTGAGTCTAACCGTGTTTCCATTGTTCCCCTATCTGTTTTTAATTCAGATCGTAACTGTGATCCCATTGTTCCCATATCAGTTTTAATTTCAGATCGTAACTGTGATCCCATATTTAATATAGCACTCATCAACCGCTCCATAGTAACTGGTTCGAAATTCTTTTCGCCCATAACGTTTCCCGCAAAACCAGCTTCCTTTGTCATAGCTGTAAGACTATCTGTGTTCGATACTATTCCAGAATCTTCTGTCGTTAAGCTCGAATTCTGAAAATTTTCTAGTTGTGAAAAGTTTTGAATTGGTTCCGGACTATTCTTCCGACTTATTAAATTGTTTTCAACTTCATTATTCATCATACTGTTGTCCTGTGTTGGCGAGTTCGCCATGTTAACAATTTCGTCATTCTCACTATTCATCATTTTTGCCTTTTTCATTGATCGCGTAATCATTTACTAAATGTACAAAACTCGTCACTATATTTATACACAATGACACTTTATCACCAACAATATCAATCACACGAAATGCTTCCTTCAAACACGATTAACGAACAATAGAAGAATGACAATCACCAAATCTACACATGCAATACAAACTACAATTACTAAACTACAAATTACTACAACAATACTACTGTCTACTATTTTTCCAATCAGAAGAATTCCAAGGGACGATCCTGGCAGGGTCGCCACGTGCATGTGGGCTTAATTAAAATAAAATGCAAATATTTTTTTAGTAGCAGTAGCGATTACACAAGTCTCGTAAACGGCTGGCCCTGACTAGTATTATTACGCAATCTGACTGCATGAAACAACAACAAAGAATGAAATGAAAATTTCAGTTAATACAATTAATTAATTAAGTCCCCAGCAACTATAAAACCTACGAAACAACAAACACAAGTGTAGCTGTTCTGTATGTGGTAGTATGACTCAACGCACATCTGGCACGGTTCTTCTTCAACAAGACAAGAATTTTTAAATACCAATTATACTGACGTGATAAAAGAAAATTAGAAATACTATAATTGCGCAAGAAAACCAAAATTACACTCTAATACAAGAACACGCGCCAGATGCTTTGTTGACTGAACCTGTAATGACACATTATTCGGGTCACTGAAAGAATAAAAGAATAAAAGAAAATACCTCCATATATATTGACGAAATGCACTCTGACCATTACAATATCTCCATTAGAATAACATCTGCTATCTCTCGCATCAAACCACTGCATAAAACATGGAACAACACTCTCCACTACCACATCTCACTCTGACTTCACGACAAGCAGTGTCCACCACAACTTCTCGGTAAGCACTGCCTGCCGCTACGTCTCAATAAGCACTGCCAGTGGAGGCGGCGGAACAATACTCTGTGGCGCGATCTTTGGCGCTGTGGCTCAGTGTAGCCACCTTTCAAGGTGTTAGATCAGTTAGACTCGTTGGCAGATAATAATTAGAATTTGAAAGGTCAGCACAGAAACAGATGGAAAGGTAACAGGTAGAATGATGTACAAACATCAGAAGACTTACTGCCAGTTGATTAAACGCCAAGAAAAGGGGTCGCGGTATGATGAGCTGCGTCTTTGTGCTGAATATTACAGTCCTCACAGCAGAGGAAGGGCTGGATGCTATAAAGGCAGCGGAAGAGGAAATTATCATGGAAAATTCAGACGTTACCATAATCATGATAACGCTTTATCTCAGTGTAACTCACAGGTTTTTCGGATAAGGTCCAATCAAGACCTGTAAGCACAGAAGTACCAAAGATCAATTTTCTGAGATATGATACCAGAGACAGTATCAGAGGGTCATTGATGCAAAAGGATGAGCGAGTAATTTTTGAAGCAGTTCAACCCAAAATTAGTATACAGATGTATAACTTGAATATAACAGCCTTGACGGATTCAAGATTTCAGGCAAGTGCCATAGCACAAAATCTGTATGACAAAATTAATGTAACTAAAGAGATCCCAGAGTTACAAATGCAACAGGAAATTTCCGTAGTACTTGATTTCAGGGAAGCATTTGACACAGTGCCCCATTGTAGACTCTTAACGAAGGTACGAGCATACTGCGTAGAGTCCCAGATATGTGAGTGGCTTAAGACTTCTTAAGTAACAGAGCCTAGTGTTTTATCCTCCACGGCGAGTGTTCGTCACAGACAAGGGTATCGTCAGGAGTGCCCCGCGGGAATGTGACATAACAGTTATTATTTACTATGTATGTAAATGATCTGGTGCATAGGGTGGGCGGCAATCTACGCTTGTTTACTCATGATGCTGTGGCGTATGATAAGGCGTCGAATTTGAGTGACTGTAAGAGGATATAAGATAACTTAGATTATTTGTGATCGACGTGATGAATGGCAGCTAGCTCTAAATGTACAAAAATGTAAGTTATGCGGATGAGTCGGAATACTATATCCGTAATGTTCGTTTACAGCATTAGCAGTGTCCTGCTTGACACAATGACGTCGATTAAATATCTGGACGAATGTTGCAAAGCAATATGAATTGGAACGAGCATGTATAGATTGTGGTAGGGAAGGCAATGGCCACCTTCTGTTTATTGGAGGAATTTTGGGAAAGTTTGGTGCATCTGTTAAGAAGACCACATATAAGATGCTTTAGTGCGACCTGTTATTATGTACTGCTCGAGTGTTTGGGATGAAAGGAAGACGTCGAAGCAATTCAGTGGCGGACTGCTAGATTTGTTACCGGTAGGCTTGAACAACAAGCAAGTGTTACGGACGTGCTTCAAGAACTCAAATGGGAATCCCTGGAGGGAAGGCGACGTTCTTTACGAGAAACACTATTGATAAAAATGAGAAAACCAGCATTTGAAGTTGACTACAGCACGATGCTACTGCCAGCAACATACGTTTTACGTAAGGACCATGACGATAAGATACGAGAAATTAGGGGTCGTACGGAGGTATACAGACAGTCGCTTTTCCCTAGCTCTATTTGCGAGTGGGACAGGAAAGCGAATGATTAGTAGATGTATGTATGTAGATGTTGGAAGAGTAAGAATAGTCACAGCTTAAGGGGCTAAAAGTAAACTAAAAAGAAGATGGTTTCTGTTAGACTTCAGGTAAATGAGATAAAACGTATAGTTATATGATGGCGGCACTAGGGCTGAGTAAGATCTATACTGTTCTTCTGGAGGGCTCTATCTTTTAACATGCCCCACCACGAAAAGTATAACGTTTCTCATTGGATAGACAGAATTTTTGTAGGCGTAGCTTAAGGTTACCATTGAGACCCTGATTGGTCAGATGAAAACACAGCCAGACAGTTTTTTTTTAAGCCAACTTTGGTAAATTGTAGTAAGGAGAAGTTAGGAAAGAGTTGCTTCCGAGACGGCGAGCTGGATGGAGCTGCGCCGGCTGCCGCCCCCTGACGAACACCGACAAGGTAATGAACGCACTCGATGCCGCATTTTTGAGCGCATAATGCTTCACTCAGAACTGCAGAAGTCTCATCTGTTACATCCCCTTTTTACGTAATACTAGTGTCGAACGTCAATTGAAGCTCATGGTATTCAGATTTGCTACGTAAGTTAAAATCTGAAATGCGATGATTTTTCTGTTATATAATTATTGAGAAGCCACATCAGCCACTGTAATTTACGACAAGTTAGATAAGTAATTAAAGATAATTGAGGGTCAGTGTAGACCATTTTGATAGTTTTCTCTTTTGTGAAACTTACTTTAAACCTAGATTATAGATGTGATATGGCATAGGTCATCCTTCGATCCATTGTAGAACTTGGAAACCCATTCAGGGAATATTCGTCCACATTTTTGTTGAACACAGTTGGTTTTTATCATCCTGTATTAAAATATTTCCTTTCATCAATAGTGCAATTTATAAACAATGTTTTGTGAGTAGAATAAAATTTCCAATGGTAAACTTAACTGCTTTTTCGACGTTATTTTACCAGCTAACTAAAAATAGGAAAGCCTTGAACCCCTTCCACTAAATTTAGTTAGTATTAAGATTCTTTTACAGGGAGTGCAGTGGAGCTGACGCTGAAATCATTAAGTATTTGGTTATATCATCGCTAGTCTCACTGAACTCTTCTGAGCTCTACATGTCAAGTGTGGTCTGGCGTCTCCTTATCAGCAACAGGTCCCAGGTTCAAACTAATCAATTCCCTAAAAAAACACGCTCAGAGAGTCGTTGTGCGAAAGTGATAGGGAGACATGACATAGAACAACAGACACCACGCAGAATGTTAGAGAATGGCGACCCTGCCAGGATGGTAAAATACCATGATTGAAGGTCGACCACATGCCTAACTTGGTCAGAAAAATATCTTGTTGAAAAATTTTTGTAACAAAATTTTTTTCTTAATGTTACACATAGTCGAAAACAGTAGCTGCAGCGATAGATAGTAAGAAAGTATTCAATATAAAGTGAGACATTCTAGCAGAGACAATAGCATAATTAAGTTATGAATTTTAATGTTGTTAGAATTAAGTTTTCTCCTCAATGCAAGCGCACAGGTGGCGGATACATCGTTGACAAGTTGGTTCTGACCCAACAAGTAAGTGAATGGAGTGTCAAGTCGTGTGTGCAAAACGTTTATGAAACGCGTGAGATCGTATGAGCGCATGTTGACGCGAAGTATGGCGCTTGAATTGCTTTTAAAACAGAAAATAAGGGATTCGGAAAGATTAGCAATGGCAGATCGAGACCTTGACCGAATTGAAGATGGACAGAGAATAGAGGACAGTACAACAGACGATGCGGTATCGCGAGAAATAGGACAGATAACGTATCATAACGAGGATAATGTACGCCAAGGCACAGAAAACCTAGGAAGCATACGACAGAGGAGCAGGAAAGTAGAGAGACAGCCGATGAGGATTCTAACTTGCTTCTTGAATACGTAGAACCCATAGTACAAGTAATCAGAGCTCCCTCACCACAGAGTACAAGGAATTCGAGCAGAAACGTGTCACCGCACAGTTCAATGCAATCGGTTGCGAACCAACACTTGGGCGAAAACACAGAGCGTAGGACGTCGGAAGAAAACGCAATAGGACCCACCAATCTGGCAGAATTATTACAATTAATGACGGAAACCACGACAAGATAAAATAAAGAAATTGCGAACCAAATTAAAATTCAGAATGCAGAAACGACGAAACAAATTGCAGAAACCACGAGACAAATGCGTGAGATTAAAGAACAAAACAAAAAAAATTCAGTTACACCTAAGTCATATTGAAGATGAGGCAAAAGAATCTCTAGAAGTAATAGGAAACTTAATAACAGGTCACAATCAATTGAGAACAGACGTTGACAAGGTACAAGTGGACGTACAAACATTGCGTAATGACACTCAGGACGAGATCAAAACATTACGTAACAACACCCAGGGAGAAGTCAAGAAACTAGAGAAACAGATAAACGTAATTACTAGACAAGCAGCAGGTACAGCGCGTGAAATTGTTGAAAACAGTGTGCTACACAAACGTATCACAAAAGCAGCGCTGAAAAAATATGATAACCGCATAGTCAAAATAGAAGCGCAAACGAAGCGACAATTTCAGAAATTGCGAACAAGAGTTGTTGCAAACCATTGAAGAGCGTAGTGAACAGGATCGAACAAGCACTGAGTCTGCAACCACATCCGTGTCTGTAACAGCACCGGAAAAACAAACAATTATCGAAGATATCATGAATTTGCGATTCCAATCACAGGCGGAAAGTAACATACGTGAAATCAGACAGCCTGCACCGCGGGTACGCCAAAGTTACAGTGGACAATATCCAATGGATCTACCACAACCGGAAAGAACGACGGGAGAAATGATCAGAAACAAAAGTGGCGAAGAATCGCGAATTTCATATGGAACTATGACGAAGTACGACAACGATCATTTCCTCACAGTCAGAAAATTTCAACACTTTCGAGAAGGAAACTCATTACATCCACGAACTTTTATTGATCAATTCCGAGTAGGATTACCAGAATAGTGGACGCTAGCACACAAATTAGACTTTATATGTGCACACATGTCAGGAACAGTCGCAGAAACCATGCAAAATGCAGCGACATGCCGATCGTACGAAGATTTCAGAGAGAAGTTTCTCCCACGATATTGGTCCAGCGAAGCACAGAACAGAGTGAAGTACGAATTATTACAGAACCCATATTTTAAAAATTCAGAAGAGAAGAGTCCCGTGAAATTTTTCGAATTAATGGCATAGAAAAATCAATGCTTAGATGTACCATACCGTGACGGAGAGTTGATTAAATTATGCGCGATGTAGTTACCATTGAAATACCAGCAATCATTAGTAGGTCGCGGAGGCAATGACGTCGAAGCATTTAAAGGTATTCTAAGTGAACTAGAGTTCATATTTTCTGAAGATGACGCAAGAAAAAGACGAAGCGCACGTGAAAACGTAGGCAAAAATCAGTGGAATCCGCAAGACACAGTACGAAGAAACAATAATTACGAACCACGTGATAACTTCGCACCAAGAAACGACAATAGATTCAACAAAGAACCGCTTATGGATTTAGAAGAGAATATGGCAATAACTATAATTCACCCAGGAACGGCAAAAACTATTACAGAGGGAATAACGACAACCGGTACGGGTAGTGGAGCGCCAATAGACCGACAAATTATCAACAAAGAAAACCAATATCAACAAGCGTAGCAAGAAAAGAGAATACAGATAGAAGAGGTGGACGTAAGACCACCAAACCCCGAAAAATGTTCGAATTGACAGCTAAGCGCCCATGCCAAAGGGAATGACGCACCGACCCAGGACAATTGCAGCACCTTGAACAGAGAAGTAAATACCTTATCACGAGAAGAGAAGAAGGAAGAAACAAATCCGCAGGGACCAGATGAAAACGAAGACAGGAAAATAACAATATCGTGTTGGGACGAAATTAATTGGGAGAATACTGACGAGGAAGATGAATTACCAGAGGCATGCACAACGAATGTAGGAGGAAAGGACGAAGTAACGAGTATTACAGAGCTATTTGAGATGGAAACCAGGGAAAGCGAATTCAATGAGAATAATGCGCAGTCGGCAGAAGTTGAAACTAAGTTACTAGTGGGCACACAACCCAACGTATACAGGGTGTTACAAAAAGGTACGGCCAAACTTTCAGGAAACATTCCTCACACGCAAATAAAGAAAATATGTTATGTGGACATGTGTCCGGAAACGCTTAATTTCCATGTTAGAGCACATGTTAGTTTCGGCAGTATGTACTGTACGTCCTCGATTCACCGCCAGTTGGTCCAATTGAAGGAAGGTAATGTTGACTTCGGTGCTTGTGTTGACATGCGACTCATTGCTCTACAGTACTACAGTAAAGGTTAGTGTTCATCACGAACGTGGTTTTGCAGTCAGTGCAATGTTTACAAATGCGGAGTTGGCAGATGCCCATTTGAAGTATGGATTAGCACGGGGCAATAGCCGTGGCGCGGTACATTTGTCTCGAGACAGATTTCCAGAACGAATGTGTCCCGACAGGAAGACGTTCGAAGCAATTGATCGGCCTCTTAGGGAGCACGGAACGTTCCAGCCTATGACTCGCGACTGGGGAAGACCTAGAACGACGAGGACACCTGCAATGGACGAGGCAATTCTTCGTGCAGTTGACAATAACCCTAATGCCAGCGTACAAGGTAACTGTACAAGGTAACTGTGCAAGGTAACGTTGACCACCTCACTGTATGGAGAGTGCTACGGGAGAATCAGTTGTTTCCGTACCATGTACAGCGTGTGCAGGCACTATCAGCAGCTGTACACTTCTTCGAATGGTTCATCCAATAATGTGTCAATCCTCATTTCAGTGCAAATGTTCTCTTTACGGATGAGGCTTCATTCCAACGTGATCAAATCGTAAATTTTCAGAATCAACATGTGTGGGCTGACGAGAATGCGCACGCAATTGTGCAATCACGTCATCAACACAGATTTTCTGTAAACGTTTGGGCAGGCATTGTTGGTGATGTCCTGATTGGGCCCCATGTTCTTCCACCTAATCTCAATGGAGCACGTTATCATGATTTCATACGGGATACTCTACCTGTGCTGCTAGAACATGTGCCTTTACAAGTACGACGCAACATGTGGTTCATGCACGATGGTGCTCCTGCACATTTCAGTCGAAGTGTTTGTACGCTTCTCAACAACAGATTCCGTGACCGGTGAATTGGTAGAGGCGGACCAATTCCATGGCCTCCACGCTCTCCTGACCTCAACCCTCTTGACTTTCATTTATGGGGGCATTTGAAAGCTCTTGTCTACGCAACACCAGTACCAAATGTAGAGACTCTTTGTGCTCGTATTGTGGATGGCTGTGATACAATACGCCATTCTCCAGGGGTGCATCAGCGCATCAGGTATTCCATGCGACAGAGGGTGGATGCATGTATCCTCGCTAACGGAGGACATTTTGAACATTTCCTGTAACAAAGTGTTTGAAGTCACGCTGGTACGTTCTGTTGCTGTGTGTTTCCATTCCATGATTAATTTGATTTGAAGAGAAGTAATAAAATGAGCTCTAACATGGAAAGTAAGCATTTCCGGACACATGTCCACATAACATATTTTCTTTCTTTGTGTGTGAGGAATGTTTCCTGAAAGTTTGGCCGTACCTTTTTGTAACACCCTGTATAATGAAGGAAGTTATGAAGCGATAATAGAGCATTTAGATGCGATTATGTGGAAGTAGCGACGAAGAAGGAGAAGATAGACGAGGATGAGGAAAAAGTAGAGGATGTTGAAGAAAGCGTAAATGAAGGAAAAATTAGAGAAGGGGAAATAAAAGAGAGAGAGAGAGAAGTAGCAGTCGAAGCTTATCCTACAGAAAGTTCGAATTCACAAGGGAAATTCCTGAAAAGACTCATGTATGATTCAGTGGAGGATTCGTTGATGCAAGAAGAAGAAGAACAGAACCAACCCTTTCAAATTCAACCAATTGTGAAGGCCATGGTAAAGCATATCCCAGTCAATATTGTAACTGATAGCGGAAGTGAACTGACTTCGATCTCAGAAAATTTATTCATGCAGTGTAATCCCAATGAGGAATTGCCAGTTCTGAAAACACGTAAGATTGAAGTATGAAGTCCTATTAGAATCAATGCTGCGGAAGTTCCGAGACAAACAAGGTTAACTCTTTCGTCTCAAGGTCAAAAGATCGAAGCCAACTTCGTGATTATACCTAAACTAACTGTAGATTTGATTATAGGTGCAGATTTTTTAAATGACAGACGAGTGATAATAGATATGGGGAAAGGTAGCATAACATTCGGGAATGTCACACTTCTCTTTGAGCAAAAGCTGAAATTAGAAGAAATACCAGTTATAAACAAACAATTAAGAATGATGTGAGATAAAGAGGATGAAGAATTAGAATGGTATGCACAAAAGGGGGAATCGCCTCAACTCATGTTAGAAGTCCATAAAGAAATCGACGAAAAATGGCAAGAAGTTCAAGGTATTTCGGAACACAGTAAAAGAGAATTAGAGGGTATTTTATGAGATAAAGCAGAGGTATTTTTACCTAAGACTGACAGTATTAAACACTTTCAGTACAAGTTTGAAGATTAATTTTATTACTGGTAAATAATCAGCACAATATTTCAAGATTATGTTGCAGATAAGATCGTCAGGAGAAAGAAGAATGAAGAGAGAGGAAGGTGGGAAAAAGAAAGTAGTTTCAATAAAAACAAAAACAAAAATATCACCAATAGTACCACAGATTAAGGTAAAGGGATAACATGTAGATAGTCTAACAGCATGAAATACTAAAATGCTATACACCACGACACTACACAAAAATAAAAAACGAATTTGAGGATTCTTGTAGAAGTTAAGACTCAAAATATCTTAGAATTGTAACATGGAAAGGGTGCCGAAATTTGTAAAGCTTTTTAAGAAGGCGTAAAACAATGTAGGTACTAGACATATGTTAGATGATTATAAGTAAAACTTTTTGTAAGAACCATTGTAAAAACTCCAGCAAAGACTAGATGCAACAACCCACAAGTTGCAACGCGAGAAGTATCAAGAAAGAAAAGGACGTAATTAGCAACACATGATTCCTACAAGGCAGAAGCGTCGAGAGAAGGGAAAGGACAGCGAGACCAACAGAGGGCCCTTGTATCTGATGTGGGCAGTAAATCTGCCTGCTAAGAGGAACCCTACTGTGACAGAACATGGAAGGTCAAGAGGGTCTTGGGACGCCCTGACTCAGTGGAGCGAGCAAAAAACGGCCCAACGAGAAGACCGCTTGGGCAAGCCACCACTGGCAAAAAAATGTGTGTAAAAGTCACAATACTGCTATTAAACAGCACGCTGATGCACGAAATGGAAGAAAACTTCCACAAAGTAAAAATGACATGCCCAAACAATTTATCAAACTGTTACTAAGAGGAGAACTTCAAAGCGACTAGTTATCAATAAAAATTTCCATATCCTGCCCATAGAAGAACCAAGAAGCAAGTAAGAAGCAGAGAAAAAGCAGGAAGAACAGAAGTTGAAGATTCACAAGATTGAGACCAAGAAAGAAGATGGGTGAAGAATAGACGACATACCTTCCCAAATTCCTATCCTATTGTAAACTAGTCGTCTGTGAAGTATTACAACGAAAAACGACCGCTTTTAGCGACACATAACAATGACTTTCACGCATACAAAGCCAGTAAATCACCAGATTCTGCACTCACAGCTCCATTCCATTATGGGACCTCCACAACAGCAACACACACTTGCAAAGCCAACAAGGAACAACGAACGAAGCTGTACATCAAATATTTGCCCACATCCATCTCGCTCAAGTCCATCACCTTCATGCAAAAACATTCGCCAACCTTGTGCTTAAACATTCATAGGATTGTGTGATTGTGTGAAATCAAATTATGTGATGTAGGAATTGTGCAAAAGAAACGTGTGAAAAACTAAATAAGTTAAGCACACCAGACAGCCAATAAACTACAAAATAACAGTCATTGACTATGGACTTCAGTAAAAAATAGACTATCGTTAAATATAAGGCATTAGTTCTGAAATGGACAGTATATAAAGAACAAAAGTAACGTATAATAAACACTATAACTATATGCCACTTATTTTCTCCTCATAAAAATAAAAGAATAACTATATTTTACTTATTTTCTCCTTATAAAAACAAAGAATAAAAAATTATCTTGTTGGATGTTTTCCCCTTTTTTTAACATTTGTACCATTTGTTAGGATAATATCTCAATACTTGTGTATGTATATTTCCTTGTCAAAGCAATTCTTGGAAATAATTCTTATTTGTTAGTGTAACAATGTTGAAATGAGTGTCTAGAAACAAAAGCATTTTACTTGTACATGATATTTAGAAAGTGCGTTATGAATAGATTTCACTTAATTACTACATTTATAAAAACAAATATATCTCTAAGAAAATCGATGTGAAAGACTCCTCACTTTCGATAACAAACTTCTTAAAAAACGAACTTCACAAACTGAATGCAGTTTTTATCATCCTGTATTAAAATATTTCCTTTTATCAATAGTGCAATTTATAAACAATGTTTTGTGAGTAGAATAAAATTTCCAATGGTAAACTTAACTGCTTTTTCGACGTTATTTTACCAGCTAACTAAAAATAGGAAAGCCTTGAACCCCTTCCACTAAATTTAGTTAGTATTAAGATTCTTTTACAGGGAGTGCAGTGGAGCTGACGCTGAAATCATTAAGTATTTGGTTATATCATCGCTAGTCTCACTGAACTCTTCTCAACTCTACATGTCATGTGTGGTCTGGCGTCTCCTTACCAGTAACAGATCCCAGGTTCAAACTAGTCAATACCCTAAAAAAAACAGGCTCAGAGCGTCGTTGCGAGAAAGTGGTAGGGAGACACAACATAGAACAACAGACACCACGCAGAATGTTAGACAGTGCTATATTTTTTAAAACGCAATTCTGCTGTCTGCTAAAGTTATCAATCTAATGGAACTTGTAACATAATTTCCTTCACTTCCCAACCCAAAATAGTCGCAAGTGGGGAAAGGGCTAACTTCTGTGACATTTTATTCATTTCAGGTTTAATAGACAGCCAGAGAGTAGATGCATCTCGAAACTTTTGTATTATGTATGGGTAGAGCGCATCGTGCCAAATTATGTCGGAAAAGTATTTTCTACATTAGCTGTCGCCTGGTAGTGGCATTTTATTCTTCTTCAAACCTTGTTTGACAGCTTTAACTCAGAACAAGTTTGCTACATGCATGTAATCAGTAAACTGCATGTCCATTTTCAGACTGTGGTAGATAACATCAGAGAATTCGCATATATCGTTGATGATTAATTTCTCTCTCATGTTTACTATTGTTTTAACAACGTTAAAGGAAACATTACGAAAATTGTGAACTGTATTATAAAAAGTGAAATAAAACTACCCACGATAACCTTATGACGAAAGTCTGTTTTAACAAAACTGAGTATCTCTACACAAGCATGCCTCTATCATCACGAATTAGTAAAATACTACTCACTTAGATTTTGATTGGGTCTGTGTTTAATTGGTATGCTGTGTCGTACTCAAGAGGTATGCAAATGTGGCATTTCATAAATAAAGTTATGTATTCCTAGAAACCCAAAATTTGCTTGTCAGCAGCGGAAAGAGGCGTTACCTGTTGTGCAGCATTGTAAGTTTTTCACCATTGCACTATGAGATGAAAGTATTTTCTTGCTCTTTCCTTATCGATATTTGATCTGACTGTTTGTAGCTCTTTCACAGAAGGGATAAAACCGCTACACTCAGTGAGACTGGAACTGAGAAACATAACAGACGCTTTTTCACAGGTCAGCACGTTACCACAGAGCTGGCGAAGAATTATGTGTCTTAGCTTCCTCTTACGAAACCAATAGTGGCTAGAACTCGTAAACCGCTATTTGAAGGACGAGATTAGTTGCGATTTCCACGTGCAATGACTTTCCTGGGCTGAAAACCGTAAATTTACAATCTTTTGTTACACCTCAAGCGATAATAACTCAGATTATTGAATGGAAATGACAGGTAAAATCAAGTGAATTTTGAGGCTTAATTCCGTGCACACCAGGAAGTAACTCGTCGATCACAGAGTTCCCAAACATACCTTGCCTTGTTGCCAAATCTCAGTTACAATACCAGCAGGAAGAAGACGAGCCGATGTGATCGTACAGCGGGCTGGGAAGTGACCATAGCTGGTGTCTCCAAGTCGCGGCTGCTACGGCCTGGAATACGTAATGCGTCTGATTCGCATTTCTGTAACTAGGTTTAGGGACTCGAGCGTAGTTACTAATACTACTCAGAACTGACTGCAAACTAAGCATCATGAATCAGTAACTCTCATAGTTGTTTTTATATTTCTTTCGTAAGTGTACTCATAACTAAGAAACTCATTCACAGACGTTTTCGTGCCTCGCCAATAGTCGAGCACAACAAACAAATAAAAAAAAGTATATATATATATATATATATATATATATATATATATATGTGTGTGTGTGTGTGTGTGTGTGTGTGTGTGTGTGTGTGTGTGTCAGAGAGACAAAAATCAAAAAGAATGATAGAGTAGGAAATTGTAATAAAACTGAATCATGGTATGTAAAGAAATATTTCATTAAATTGACACGTTCCACATCATTAAGAAATATCGTATTCATGATCTATGAAACAAGAATTAATCTAATGTAATCTAATCATATCATATTGATGACTAGCCATGAAGAGTCATGAATTACCGAAATTGTTGCAAATACCAGTAATCAAATCTAAACTTGAAAATAAAAGTCAACAATTTTTGTAATAAACCGGGACTTCTGTCATGACCCTTTCGTCCCTGTTAATTAACCACGAAAGATGTCTGATATACCTCTATTCTGAAGTAATAAAGTGTGCATTCATTTAAAGATGAAGTGCATGATGTGAAGTTCTGTGACGGAGATACAAACCCAACGCGGATCTTTCCATGTCTACGGAATCCTTTTAATCTTAATATCAAACATCACCAATTACTCGTAGATTACGTTAAAACTAAAGCAATTGATGAAGACGTTACCTGATAACAAAAATGCACTGCCTTTCTTCATTTACTTGTGCCTAGATATGGCGATCGAGTACTGCCAAAGCAAAAGGCAAGAAATCTTAGTGCCTGCGATATAGGTCTCAGTCAGTTCTTCCGTATGTTTTGGTCGGCATGACCTGTTTCAAGTTGTGTATGACAGACAATTTTTTCGAAATTCAATTGTTTTCCTTTGCAAATAAACAGAAAAATTTTTATTCTAAGCTATCCAAGTACAAAATTTTCGCAATATTAGTTCAAATTTAATATTCGCTTCTATAATGTAGGAAAATATTTCGCAGTTGTAAAACTCTCATACGACTTATTGACCTTACACTTAGTCGCTGACCATAAATTCTAGCTCAGAGTGACACCAGATTAAGTAACCTAATGTAGCGAAGACAGTTTGCCAGTGCTCTTTCTCACCGGAAAATACGCAGTTCACTCATTTGGCTCCATAAGTACACTGTAACAGTAATTTCTGTGTGTATGCAATGCATACGGATTAGAATGTAGTGGTGCTCTCTCTTCCACTTCTGTAAACAATATGCCTGACCTAAACGGGCCCTTTATCATTACAGGCCCTGGGTAGTGCAACATCATACTGACAACAGTAATGTGCTTATACTGACAACCTGAATGTTCGTTTTATCTGATTTTGTAATCATTTAAATAAAACATGACCTTCCAGTGGGAGACGTTTCGTCCCTCTTTTCCTTCTGTGAAATTTGTCAGTAAGCTTTTTGTCTTCCAACCAGTGAAATGCGGTAGATTACGTCCGGTAAATGATTCACAAACCACGATTTGGTGCCGTTAAGACAATTTATTTAATCGTCACAAGACTGTATATAGGTGCAATCGATTTCGAGGTGCAAAGTGTTTGTTATCTTACTTTTGTGACAGGTGGGCATAAGTGATTTCCAAAGACTTTTTATTGTACTGAAATAATCTTTTGTCACAAAGTAACAAGGGAAGTGTTTTATTCATATATATTTTGTAGGAAACTGTAATCTTGATGGAAGATTATACACCTGAATGTTTGACACAACTGGTAGGAGAAAACGCTGCATATTAACCAAACCCCGCGCCTCCTCTCCAGGTCCTCCTGTGACACGAGCACGGGATTCTCCTCGCATACCGCTACAGATCTGTTCCTAGCACAGCTGAGAACTGGCAACATCGTCACGATCATTAGGCAACACTGTGACAGTGCAATCACTTCCGCGTATGGTAGTGAATTGACTCCCTAAATTCACTTGATATTCCCTTTCCATTTGAATGACTTGTGCTATATAATCCTCTTGTAAACTAAGTCACTGAGACAGAAAATTCAATTTTTTGCCTAAAGAAATACTATTCTTCACATAAGTGACAACTTTTATTATCTTTCACGATGCGTTATGAGGCTGAGCGACCAATACCATGATTAGAGTGGCGTACAGGCAGCAGTGTGTCCGTAGCCCGGTGGTACCACTCGTGTCTCGTGTCAGAACGGCTCAATCAGTCGTCAGTTCTAACCGTGGTAGGGGCCAGCGTGTGCGAGCTTATTTTTTTCTGATATATTTTAAGGAGCTGCGAATTTCCAGAAAAAATTCTATATCGAAATCGGAAGAAAACCTTTACACATCAAATCCTCTTGGTAGCTCGACTCAGTAAGTTGTGTTAATGGTCATAGATCTTGGCTTTCTGACTGCCAAGCTGCGTCGCAATACCAGCGTTTCTGAAGAAATTCGAATCGACCATCAGCGATAAGAATTTCAATATTGTTCTTCACTTAAGACTCACATGCCAGGGTGATAAATATGAAGGAAATGAACCTCTTGATTACTATAGGGCCTCTATGCTAAATTTCCACAGTAGCAATTAGGAACTCCCTGCCGACATTTGCTAACAGTGGCTCTAGCAACTTACTTTTTCTCTGGGTAGCTTCAAATATGGGCAATTGTGTCGCCTTAAATCCAATTGAATATTTTAAGTATCACTTGTGAACAGCGCTCACTTCTTCATTAATTAAGGTATAGACCTCAAAACAAGCAATTTGCCTGAGTAGCTATAGAGCAGGTTCTGGTATGTATTGACACAATCTTTTGCATCCATTTACCATAGAGAATCAAAGAAAGAAACCAAATACATTACATTGCATTTACTCTCTGTACCTTGACTAACACATATGAATCCATGACAATAAAAAATTATTTGAGGAACCTCCCGTGAAAGGAAAAAGAACAGAATGTGACGCTTTAATTGTAGTGGCCCGGGTCCGAAACAATGCAATTAATTTGTGCCACATTGATGTATTTACATGGTCGAGAGTGCGGAGTGTAGCAGACGTTGTCTGCAGAAGGCGAGACTATGCAGTGCCTCAGCCCCCGCCGGTAGGCAGTAAACGGGCCCAGAGAACCCAGACGCATGCGGTGTTCAGAGGCAGATGGCCGGCAAAGAAATCTTTCGCCAAAACATTGTTAGACCACACTATTATTACCAGTGTGACAGAAAGCGAAATCTATTGTAGATTCGCTTGAATTACACTCATAGCTTCAGCACCGAGAGGAAAGGGGCGATAAAAACTTGGTCGACGTGTGCTTTTAGTTACTAGACGTCGAACTAGCTAGTCTCACGTTTTACCTCGAGACTACGGTCGTGGTCAAGAATAATGTACTAAGACTGATGTCAAGACTTCCCCTGGGAAGTGCCACAGTCTACAATGATGCCAGATGGAGCATATTGCCGGACATAAGATTCTGAGAGGAGCACGAGTGTATTGCCCATCTTACGTGAACGAATCGGCGGTCAATTTTTTGCTCTAAGACTGTATCTACAACACATATTGCACGCTGAAGACCCACAAGAATAAAAAAACAAAAGTAGTTTATGAGAGAAAATTTAACTATAGCGTTCGAAGTATTCGTAGTAATGTATACGTGTGTGTAAACGCCTTCCAATGCCCACTCAAGTAAGACAAGGATACACAGTCTAGCTTCAATATTGTAAATTCGCCTCAGTTTGCAGATGAACTCAGACTTAGGTTTATAATCATTTTGAATACTTAGCATTACTGTACATATTGGTGTTAAACTCATTTTCAACCAATGATTCCCACAGCTACAGGAACACTGTTTGTGATACCTCATATACAAAATACTTACGCAGAGCTATCAGACGAAAAGATCAACCTGACACAAAATGTGGAAAGTTTGTTTTACAACCTTCGTACCTGGATAATGAGCTTTTTCCTATTTGAGATGTCTATGATCGTTGCTGCTTGAGGCGATTTAAGACGAAACTAAACTCCTTCAGCTACGATAATGTTTGAAGAAATCGTCTTAACGGCACCAAATCGTGGCAAATCATCGTTTACTGGCCGTACTCAGCAGCATTTCGCTGGCTGAAGGCAAAAAGCTTACTGACAAATTTCACAGAAGGAAAAGAGGGACGAAATGTCTCCCACTGGAAGGTCATGTTGTTTTATTTAAATGATTACAAAATCAGGTAAAACGAACATTCAGGTTGTCAGTATAAGCACTATACTGTTGTCAGTATGATGTAGCACTGCCCAGGGCCTGTAATGATAAAAGGCCCGTTTAAGTCAGGCATATTGTATACAGAAGTGGAAGAGAGAGCACTACTAAATTCTGCAATCCGTATGCATTGCACACACACAGAATATACTGTTACAGTGTACTTATGGAGGGAAACGAGTGAACTGCGTATTTTCCGGTGAGAAAGAGCACTGGCAAACTGTCTTCGCTACATTAGGTTACTTAATCTGGTGTCACTCTGAGCTAGAATTTATGGTCAGCGACTAAGTGTAAGGTCAATGAGTAGGATGCGAGTTTTGAAACTGTGAAATATTTTACCTACATTAGAGAAGCGAATATTAATTTTGAACTAATATGCGGAAATTTTGTACTTGGATAGCTTAGAATGAAAATCTTTCTGTTTATTTGCAAAGGAAAACAATTGATTTTCGAAAAAATTGTCTGTCATACACAACTTGAAACAGGTCATGTTGACCAAATCATACGGAAGAACTGACAGCGACGTATATCGCAAGGCAGTAAGATCTCTTGCCTTTTGCTTTGGCAGTACTCGATCGCCATATCTAGGCGCAAGTAAATGAAGAAAGGCAGTGCGTTTTTGTTTTCAAGTAACGTCTTCATCAATTACTTTAGTTTTAACGTAATCTACGAGTAATTGGTGATGTTTGATATTAAGATTAAAAGGATTCCGTAGACATGGAAAGAACCGTGTTGGGTTCGTATCTCCGTCACAGAACTTGACATCATGCACTTCATCTTTAAATGAATGCACACTTTGTTACTTCAGAATAGAGGTATATCAGACATCTTTCGTGGTTAATTAACAGGGACAAAAGGGTCTTGACAGAAGTCCCGGTTTATTACAAAAAAGGTTGATTTTCATTTTCAAGTTTAGATTTGGTTACTGGTATTGGCAACAATTTCGGTAATTCATGACTCTTCATGGCTAGTCATCAATATTATATGATTAGATTACATTAGATTAATTCTTGTTTCATAGATCATGAATACGATATTTCTTAATGATGTGGAACGTGTCATTTTAATGAAAGATTTCTTTACATACCATGATTAAATTTCACTACAATTTTTTACTCTCTCTCTCTATCATACTTCTTGATGTTTATCTGTCTCTCTCTCTCTCTGTTACACACACACACACACACACACACACACACACACACACACACACACACACACATTCCTTTTTTATTATTATTTGTTTGTGGTGCTCTACTATTGGCGAGGCACGAAAACGTCTGTGAATGAGTTTCTTAGTTATGAGTACATTTACGAAAGAAATATAAAAACAACTATGAGAGTTACTGATTCATGATGCTTAGTTTGCAGTCAGTTCTGAGTAGTATTAGTAACTACGCTCGAGTCCCTAAACCTAGTTACAGAAATGCGAATCAGACGCATTACGTATTCCAGGCCGTAGCAGCCGCGACTTGGAGACACCAGCTATGGTCACTTCCCAGCCCGCTGTACGATCACATCGGTTCGTCTTCTTCCTGCTGGTATTGTAACTGAGATTTGGCAACAAGGCAAGGTATGTTTGGCAACTCTGTGATCGACGAGTTACTTCCTGGTGTGCACGGAATTAAGCCTCAAAATTCACTTGATTTTACCTGTCATTTCCATTCAATAATCTGAGTTATTATCGCTTGAGGTGTAACAAAAGATTGTAAATTTACGGTTTTCAGCCCAGGAAAGTCTTTGCACGTGGAAATCGCAACTAATCTCGTCCTTCAAATAGCGGTTTACGAGTTCTAGCCACTATTGGTTTCGTAAGAGGAAGCTAAGACACATAATTCTTCGCTAGCTCTGTGGTAACGTGCTGACCTGTGAAAAAGGGTCTGTTATGTTTCGTAGTTCCAGTCTCACTGAGTGTAGCGGTTTTATCCCTTCTGTGAAAGAGCTACAAACAGTCAGATCAAATATCGATAAGGAAAGGGCAAGAAAATACTTTCATCTCATAGTGCAATGGTGAAAAACTTACAATGCTGCACAGCAGGTAACGCCTCTTTCCGCTGCTGACAAGGAAATTTTGGGTTTCTAGGAATACATAACTTTATTTATGAAATGCCACATTTGCATACCTCTTGAGTATGACACAGCATACCAATTAAACACAGACCCAATCAAAATCTAAGTGAGTAGTATTTTACTAATTCGTGATGATAGAGGCATGCTTGTGTAGAGATACTCAGTTTTGTTAAAACAGACTTTCGTCATAAGGTTATCGTGGGTAGTTTTATTTCACTTTTTATAATACAGTTCACAATTTTCGTAATGTTTCCTTTAACGTTGTTAAAACAATAGTAAACATGAGAGAGAAATTAATCATCAACGATATATGCGAATTCTCTGATGTTATCTACCACAGTCTGAAAATGCACGTGCGGTTTATTGATTACATGCATGTAGAAAACTTGTTCTGAGTTAAAGCTGTCAAACAAGGTTTGAAGAAGAATAAAATGCCACTACAAGGCGACAGCTAATGTAGAAAATACTTTTCCGACATAATTTGGCACGATGCGCTCTACCCATACATAATACAA
The DNA here is from genome assembly GCF_023864275.1 of Schistocerca cancellata. Lineage (NCBI taxonomy): Eukaryota > Metazoa > Arthropoda > Insecta > Orthoptera > Acrididae > Schistocerca > Schistocerca cancellata. Next base: position 198,015,287 of record NC_064634.1, read on the forward strand.
AAGTTTCGAGATGCATCTACTCTCTGGCTGTCTATTAACCCTGAAATGAATAAAATGTCACAGAAATTAGCCCTTTCCCCACTTGCGACTATTTTGGGTTGGGAAGTGAAGGAAATTATGTTACAAGTTCCATTAGATTGATAACTTTAGCAGACAGCAGAATTGCGTTTTAAAAAATATAGCACTGAATGTACTCGATCTCGCGACATCTTATGTACCGTGCGCGATACTTACCATTACACTACTAGCTGACACATAGCTACAATAGCTCCAGAAGTCAACAAAAATTCCTCCAGAACTTCTGCATTCCACAGCGTTGTGGGATAATGCATATGGCCAGGTGAATACTTATGAGAGACAATCAGTGATACCTTTTCTTTTGCACTGCACGACGTTTTCAACAATCAGAGAGCGCAATAGAGTAGCTCAAGTGGAAAGGAACACTTCCTATTTAAATGTCTGCATCCTAAAGTGTTGGCAGTTCTGTGTTGGTGGCAGTTACGTGATTTTATTTTGGAGATGACAAAATAAAGTTGAATGTATGCACTGGGTAGCCAAGGCAGCTAGTTCATGGTGATTCGATCAACCAAGTAAATGAATTTACTGAACATGCTGCAAATTGATACAGGGAGTCTGTGTGTCAGAATTCTAAGCCAGTATGGCACAACGGCGTTAGATAGAAAAATGAGTCATTGGGAATAGGGTTTGGTGGTCTTTTGGGATGATGATAGGTTCATATATCTATGGTCTGCGTTCGATTCCAGCTTCGGGGAATGATTTTAGATAGGGAGAGACAGATTCCATTCTCTTCTGGCTACACCAAGTGCAGAAGATATAATGGCATTGTGGTCTGAAATTCACATTAAAAATGAAATTCCTTTTCTACCAAGCAGACGTTAGGTTGAGCCACAATAAAATCTGGAGTGGCGACATGTAGAAACTCTATCACCAGTAACCTTTCTGATACTAGTTATTTATTTCTAGTGACGGAACAAACGCTATGTAGGCTCACAGAACACTTATTCCATCTTTTATCTGGGCTACTGTATGTCGATAAAATTGGTTCTGAACTGGGAATGATACTCAGACCGCCCTTAAAGCGCAATTTGATCCCTTACTGGCAATACAGCTCGGCTACAATTTGTTGTTTTCTCAAAACTGCAGATTCCTCAACATCTCCACATACTGTGAGTGATTAGGTTTGAATCCTGGCCCCGCACTAATGATTTCATTACGTATTGTCAAGCCTTTGCATGAGAACACCTATCTGCTGGTGGATAATAATTTCGATTTTTAATGTATTTTCATTCGTTGTCAACACTAACGATATTTGACGTTTTTGACTCCCAGTGAGACACAGAACTATTTGCGAGATCACTGTAAGTTCAAGATGTTATTCCGCTGCTGGTGGAGAAAAATTCGGTAGCTGGCGTCTCTTTGTGTGTAGTCAACAACGATATGTGTGGAGCTCTATTTCCAGTCAGCACTGAACTCTTCGTCATATTATTTCTAGTTCAAACATGCTCACATGTCGCTGCTGGTGCAACAAACCCATATTTAACTTTCGTTTTCTCTAGAATATAACAGCGATAGGAGCCGGGTTGGAGTCCTGGGAAGGAAAAAATTAATGTTTTGTCTCGTCATTTCAATTAAAACATGTAGATACTGCCGAGAAAATCCGATATGTCACACTTGATTGTGATTCGATATCTATCCGATTAGGTTCTGGGTTCGAATCCCTGTCCAACACAAAGCTTTACCTCACGGAATTTCAAGTAAGTTACTTGTTAAGAAGCAATATTTAACATCTTTCGTAGTTCGTTAAGAGGGACAATGGGTGCTGGATAGGAATTCGCGTCCGTTAAAAATGTTTGCGTTACGTAATTTAAAGTTGGTATTTGCTAACTGATACTGTCTAAAATCGAGGTATATCACTCTCTGTATGGCTAATCAGGAATGACTGTTAGTTTCCGTCAGTCACGAAATTTTTGCTTAGCCTGCATGACCTGGGTTTGAATCAATATGCAGAACGAGACGGTTCATCGTGTCATTTGAAGCCCTACATATTCTCAACTAGCTGCTCGTGAATAACTTAAAATTTTAATGTCATTTTGTGTTAAATAATAAGTATGGTTTGTTACTTTGAAGAGGAAACCATGAATACGACGAACTTACTACGTGCATTAGTAATAATGAGAGTTGTAACATTTCAGGTATGTGATTTATTGTAATAAATGTGACCTTACAAGCCTTAAGGACAGTCTTACCTGTGATAAGGTGTTCCCTGATATTTGAAGAATCGTAGTATTACTTTACATCTTGAGTTACTGCGATACAGAGCAGTGTTTTCTAGTGGTGACTTGTTGGAACCATTTCCAATAGTCAAACGACTGTACCAGAGGACCTGCTAGACAGCTTTGTTATGTCGGTTGCATGCGAATCAGACGAAATGCAATTAAGGTCGTTCGGATTCTTTTGTGTATGACTGTACCTGTCGCGCCAACGTCCAAGGGCTCCTCCGCGGTTATTTCCAGAGCGGTTGTCTTGCTACGTGCGACGGTCGTTCGCTGCAGCACAGGAAGTTAGGATCCATTCATTTTGAGGCTTTTTCTTTCTTCTTGAAGCTATTCTCGTGTTTATCTATTTCTATAGCTTCTCTGAAGAAGCGGGTGTGATAGTTCTTCTCCACAGCCAGAACTTACGTGTCGGCGAATTTTACTACGTGGTCCGTTTCATACAGCGCGTGCTCTGCCACAGCCTATTTGTCCACCTGCCCCAACCTTCAATGTCGCTTATGTTCTGCGATCCTGGTGTTGAATGATCGTCCAATCATTACATCATAAACTTTTCCATGATATGCGGTTTCCGGCCGGAGCGGCCGTCGGTTCTAGGCGCTACAGTCTGGAGCCGAGCGATCGCTACGGTCGCAGGTTCGAATCCTGCCTCGGGCATGGATGTGTGTGACGTCCTTAGGTGACTGATGACCTCAGAAGTTAAGTCGCATAGTGCTCAGATCCATTTGAACCATTTGATATGCGGTATACAAATATTCCCGACATTGTAAGTGGGTCCATTTTCTTCTTTGCCGTTCTGAGGCACTCTTTGATCTTATTTGTCGGTTTGTAAATAGTCGACCGCGCGCGGTAGCCGCGTGGTCTAGGACGTCATTCACGACCCGGGTGGCTTTCCCTGTCGGAGGTTCGAATCCTCCCTCGGGCATGTGTCTTAATGTTGTCCTTAGCGTAAGTTAGTTTAAGTTAGATTAAGTTGTGCGTAAACTTAGGAACCGATGACCTCAGCAGTTTGGTCCCATAAGACCTTTCCACAAATTTCCAAATTTTTGTAAATAGTCTTTACGCCGTATTTGCGCAATATGCGGCCGATTCTGTCCATCACTCGGAGAATGTATGGCAGAAAGGCCGGAGCCGACATTTATTTTTCCGATTTGTCATTTCGCCAAGTGATTGGCTCTCTTATACTTCTAATATAACTTGTGAATTACCCGTTGCTCCTCAGAACACTTTCCAAGTGTTGTATTTCGCGTCTGAGGTGATGCGGCTCACATATTCGTCTTGCTCGCGATACGACCTTATTAATCTTGCCTCTTTTCTGGGTCGGGTGATGATTCGAAAGTTTGTGTAGGTATCGGTACCTGTGTGTCGGTTTTCGATACACGATGTGTCCCAGGCTTTCACCATCCCTTATGACCAGCACATCTAGATACGGTAGTTTTTTATCCTTTTGTTCTTCCATGGTAAATCTTATGTTGGCATAGGAGACTGTTCAAGTGTTTCAGGAAGTCACCGAGATGTTCTTCACCATGGCTCCACACGACGAAGGTATCATCGACGTTTCTGTATAGCACCTTGGGTATACAAGGTGCAAGTCCATTTCTATTTAGTTATATACTTGTGTTATTTTACTTACATCCATTATTGTGTCCTGTTCATCCAGCTATTTGTTGTTCTAGAGAGTGTTCGGAAATTCCCGTTACAAACTTGTAGGACTTGTTGAGGGGAGTGAGTACATAATACTGTGGATAGGAACCCATGTCCGGAAAAGTACCGTTTCCGTTCTACGACGGATTTAATTCAGATGTGTAACGCATCCACGTCTGCTGAGGGAAAGGCAAAAGTCGCTGAGTTGCTTGTACTGGTATGCAGTAGGATAAACAGGATGATACGTAGTACGTCAGACGGTCACCTGATGTCACTGAATGGCTGCCTTGTCCGGAGATAGTTCAAATGGTTCAAATAGTTCTAAACACTATGGGACTTAACAACTGAGGTCATCAATCACCTAGACTTAGAACTACTTAAACCTAACTAACCTAAGGACATCACACACATGCATGCCCGAGGCAGGATTTGAACCTGCGACCGTAGCAGCAGCGCGGTTCCGGACTGAAGCCCTAGAACCGCTCGCTCACAGCGGCCGGTTTTGCCGGGAGACCTATTCAATGCCTGTGCGTATCCGACACAGTAAACATGGCACGCTACACCTTACCGGAATGCACAAATGGTTCAAATGGCTCTGAGCACTATGGGACTAAACTGCTGTGGTCATCAGTCCCCTAGAACTTAGAACTAATTAAACCTAACTAACCTAAGGACATCACACACATCCATGCCCGAGGCAGGATTAGAACCTGCGACCGTAGCAGCAGCGCGGCTCCGGACTGGAGCGCCTAGAACCGCACGACCACCGCGGCCGGCCCGGAATGCACAGACACGATACTTGTGTATGGCGAGGCTCGAGGTAACGGGGGAGCTGCTAGTCGGCTATAACACGAACGTTTTCCCCAGCGTAGCACGCCACCGCACAAACCTTTTGCCCAAGTTACGCAGCGGCTCCGAGAAACAGGTACCTTCACCGTGAGGAGGCGGGATTGTGGTACTCCATTGCAACGCCGCACGCCCGAATTTGACGATGTACTGCGTCACGTCGTAGAGAACCCGTCAACGAGTGCTAAAACAATTGCGCTGGGAATGGGTGTTAGTCACAGTATCGTCTGAGACGCTCTGCTTGAGCAACAATTACAGGGTATAGGCAAAACAATGAGGATAGTGGTAGTAATGGGATGGTTGTGTTTGACGGTCAACAACGCAGTAAGGCACGTGTCGCGCTTGACTGTGGGTGTTCAGTACGGGCTAGGCATCAGTGCAGGTTGTTTACGAGCAGTGCACACTTCGTATTTGCAGCCAGAGGAGGAAATCGACGTGCAATGTAAGACCTAACAGAGATCCAAAGAGGGCAGATTGTGGGGGCTCGGTTAGCTGGAACATCAGTAATCAAGACGGCAAACTTATTGAATGATTCAAGAGCAACTGTTTCAACAGTCATGACAGCGTCTACAAAACATGGAAAAAGCATAATCGTGTAAACGTAATAGTGGGTGCAAATCAAAACTAAATGACAGAGATTGTCGCACGCTAACACGAATTGTGTCAAAACAACACAAACCTACGGCGGCTAAATTGACTGCAGAGCTCAATAGCCATTTTTGAGACCCCGTATCTATCGCCACTGTCCGCCGAGAACTCCATAAAGCGAATATTCACGGACGAGCTGTTATACCGAAACCATTAATGATGACAACCAACGCAAGGAAGCGTATAACATGGTGTCAAGAGCATAAATCCTAGACGGCTGATCAGTGGAAACATGTCATATGGTCCGACGAGTCAACGTCAACTGGGTCAGGTTTACGCCTGGAGAACGCCAAAAGAAGCCTACAATCCTGATTGCTTGATTCCAACAGTTACAGCGGTTAAGCATGGAGGTGGAAGTGTGATGGTGTGGGCAGCCAGATCATGGTCCCATCATTACCCTCAAAGGCCGCGCTACAGCCAACGATTACGTGAACCTTTTAGGTGACCAGGTGCACCCCATGATTCAGATATCGTTCCCCAGCAATGATGCCATGTTTCAGGACGATAATGCACCCATTCACACAGCCAGGACAGTACAATCGTGATATGAGGAGCTTGCAGCTGAACTGCAGCGTCTTCCCTGGCCAGTACAGTCCCTGGACTTGAACATTATCGAACTCTTGTGGGTGATTTTGGAGCACAGACTCCGGAGTACGTTTCCGCCTCCCTCACCCCTAGAGGAGTTAGAAGAGGTTCTGATGGAAGAGTGGCATAACATTCCACTGGAGACTATACAATCATTATAAGCCTGTATTCCTAGAAGAATCTCAGCTGTATTACGAGCAAATGAGCAAATGGGGGCCCAACCGCTTATTAATAAACAATTCATAAACCATTCCCAAGTAAGTACAGGTGTTCATATTATCTTCCCTATCCCCTGTACATCAGTATTACAATAGGCACACCTTATGGGTCCAGCCGATTTTCTACAACGCGTTGCCTACTGCACGTGTTTCCTGCACACCCCTGTTTCCACATAGAGTTCTTTTCACAGATGAATGTAAGTTCACTAGGGACTGTGTTCTGAATTCCTCAAGCAGAAGTGAATGAGTTAAATATTTGAACTGAAACCGTTGTAAAACGGAAACGTCAAGATTTCGCGCATGGCTTCATATTCAAGATAGTATGTACTCACTCCCCTCTACAAGTTCTAGAGATTTGCGACGGGAATTTCCGAACCCCTTGTATGTGTACTAAATGCACAAGGTATAGGCTCATTTCAAGAAATTCTTCTTTGCATGTTACCTGTAGTGTAGAAAACTGCACATGCTTGCACTGCTCTTGGTCGCATATTATGGAGGCACCATGGGAGCTGACTGAGGGATCATGGAAACTGACTCAGGGTTACTGGGAGAGTGGAGTGGAGTGTTAGGTTGGCGATGGAGGAAGGGTGGGTGGTGGGGCACTGTGTGTGTGTGTGTGTGTGTAATTTATTTATTTATGTTGTTGTTGTGGTCTTCAGTCCTGAGACTGGTTTGATGCAGCTCTCCATGCTACTCTATCCTGTGCAAGCTTCTTCATCTCCCAGTACCTACTGCAACCTACATCTTTCTGAATCTGCTTAGTGTATTCATCTCTTGGTCTCCCCCTACGATTTTTACCCTCCACGCTGCCCTCCAATACTAAATTGGTGATCCCTTGATGCCTCAGAACATGTCCTACCAACCGATCCCTTCTTCTGGTCAAGTTGTGCCACAAACTGCTCTTCTCCCCAATCCTATTCAATACTTCCTCATTAGTTATGTGATCTACCCATCTAATCTTCAGCATTCTTCTGCAGCACCACATTTCGAAAGCTTCTGTTCTCTTCTTGTCCAAACTATTTACCGTCCATGTTTCGCTTCCATACATGGCTACACTCCATACAAATACTTTCAGAAATGACTTCCTGACACTTAAATCTATACTCGATGTTAACAAATTTCTCTTCTTCAGAAACGCTTTCCTTGCCATTGCCAGTCTACATTTTATATCCTCTCTACTTCGACCATCATCAGTTATTTTGCTCCCCAAATAGCAAAACTCCTTTACTACTTTAAGTGTCTCATTTCCTAATCTAATACCCTCAACATCACCCGACTTAATTCGACTACATTCCATTATCCTCGTTTTGCTTTTGTTGATGTTCATCTTATATCCTCCGTTCAAGACACTATCCATTCCGTTCAACTGCTCTTCCAAGTCCTTTGTTGTCTCTGACAGGATTACAATGTCATCGGCGAACCTCAACGTTTTTATTTCTTCTCCATGGATTTTAATACCTACTCCGAATTTTTCTTTTGTTTCCTTTACTGCTTGCTCAATATACAGATTGAATAGCATCGGGGAGAGGCTACAACCCTGTCTTACTCCCTTCCCAACCACTGCTTCTCTTTCATGCCCCTCGACTCTTTTAACTGCCATCTGGTTTCTATACAAATTGTAAATAGCCTTTCGCTCCCTGTATTTTACCCCTGCCACCTTTAGAATTTGAAAGAGAGTATTCCAGTCAACATTGTCAAAAGCTTTCTCTAAGTCTACAAATGCTAGGAACGTAGGTTTGCCTTTCCTTAATCTTTCTTCTAAGATAAGTCATAAGGTCAGTATTGCTTCACGTGTTCCAGTATTTCTACGGAATCCAAACTGATCTTCCCCGAGGTCGGCTTCTACTAGTTTTTCCATTCGTCTGTAAAGAATTCGTGTTAGTATTTTGCAGCTGTGGCTTATTAAACTGATTGTTCGGTAATTTTCACATCTGTCCACACCTGCTTTCTTTGGGATTGGAATTATTATATTCTTCTTGAAGTCTGAGGGTATTTCGCCTGTTTCATACATCTTGCTCACCAGATGGTAGAGTTTTGTCAGGACTGGCTCTCCCAAGGCCGTCAGTAGTTCCAATGGAATGTTGTCTACTCCGGGGGCCTTGTTTCGACTCAGGTCTTTCAGTGCTCTGTCAAACTCTTCACGCAGTATCGTATCTCCCATTTCATCTTCATCTACATCCTCTTCCATTTCCATAATATTGTCCTCAAGTGCATCGCCCTTGTATAGACCCTCTATATACTCCTTCCACCTTTCTGCTTTCCCTTCTTTGCTTAGAACTGGGTTTCCATCTGAGCTCCTGATGTTCATACAAGTGGTTCTCTTATTTCCAAAGGTCTCTTTAATTTTCCTGTAGGCAGTATCTATCTTACCCCTAGTGAGATAAGCCTCCACATCCTTACATTTGTCCTCTAGCCATGCCTGCTTAGCCATTTTGCACTTCCTGTCGATCTCATTTTTGAGACGTTTGTATTCCTTTTTGCCTGCTTCACTTACTGCATATTTATATTTTCTCCTTTCATCAATTAAATTCAATATTTCTTCTGTTACCCAAGGATTTCTACTAGCCCTCGTCTTTTTACCTACTTGATCCTCTGCTGCCTTCACTACTTCATCCCTCAAAGCTACCCATTCTTCTTCTACTGTATTTCTTTCCCCCATTCCTGTCAATTGTTCCCTTATGCTCTCCCTGAAACTCTCTACAACCTCTGGTTCTTTCAGTTTATCCAGGTCCCATCTCCTTAAATTCCCACATTTTTGCGTTTTCTTCAGTTTTAATCTACAGGTCATAACCAATAAATTGTGGTCAGAGTCCACATCTGCCCCTGGAAATGTCTTATAATTTAAAACCTGGTTCCTAAACCTCTGTCTTACCATTATATAATCTATCTGATAGCTTTTAGTATCTCCAGGGTTATTCCATGTATACAACCTTCTATCATGATTCTTAAACCAAGTGTTAGCTATGATTAAGTTGTGCTCTGTGCAAAATTCTACCAGGCGGCTTCCTCTTTCATTTCTTAGCCCCAATCCATATTCACCTACTACGTTTCCTTCTCTCCCTTTTCCTACACTCGAATTCCAGTCACCCATGACTATTAAATTTTCGTCTCCCTTCACTACCTGAATAATTTCTTTTATTTCATCATACATTTCTTCAATTTCTTCGTCATCTGCAGAGCTAGTTGGCATATAAACTTGTACTACTGTAGTAGGCGTGGGCTTCGTATCTATCTTGGCCACAATAATGCGTTCACTATGCTGGTTGTAGTAGCTTACCCGCATTCCTATTTTCCTATTCATTATTAAACCTACTCCTGCATTACCCCTATTTGACTTTGTGTTTATAACCCTGTAGTCACCTGACCAGAAGTCTTGTTCCTCCTGCCACCGAACTTCACTAATTCCCACTATATCTAACTTTAACCTATCCATTTACCTTTTTAAATTTTCTAACCTACCTGCCCGATTAAGGGATCTGACATTCCACGCTCCGATCCGTAAAACGCCAGTTTTCTTTCTCCTGATAACGACATCCTCTTGAGTAGTCCCCGCCCGGAGACCCGAATGGGGGACTATTTTACCTCCGGAATATTTTACCCAAGAGGACGCCATCATCATTTAATCATACAGTAAAGCTGCATGCCCTCGGGAAAAATTACGGCCGTAGTTTCCCCTTGCTTTCAGCCGTTTATTTATTTATATATTGTAATTTTTTAAATATTTTTTCTTGATAGGCTGTGAATTAATTTGTTATTGATCTTCTTTTGTTGCTCTTTTGGTCATTGAGAATATTTATTTTTTTATTTTTGCCTGTATGAAATATGCGCCGTGTATTTTCTTTTGTGTTTTGGCAAAAGACTGCCATGACTATTCCTGAATTAGTGTTTGTTACTTATCTACGATTAGTACCACAATGCAGGGCCGCCAACTTGGTGTGTATTGTGCATTCGACTCATAGCCCATGAAAATTCTCATACATCGGAAACCACATATTGAGTTCCAGTTGGAAAACATTTCTAGCTTCTCTTTGCATGCTATCAGATTACAGATACAAACAAGGTAGGTCGACGAACGCTGATTCGAAGTTCGGTGCTTGCTAAATGTGCTACGAGGTGATCACGTATATTGTTGTGATATTAGGCGGCAATTATGTTGGTAAGTTATACGCTGGTTCCGATGGGTTTGTTATTCCTCTGGGCCGGCCGTGGTAGCCGTGCGTTTCTAGGCGCTGCAGTCCGGAACCGCGGGACTGTTACGGTCACAGGTTCAAATCCTGCCTCGGGCATGGATGTGTGTGATGTCCTTAGGTTAGTTAGGTTTAAGTAGTTCTAAGTTCTAGGGGACTGATGACCTAAGATGTTAAGTCCCATAGTGCTCAGAGCCATTTGAACCATTTTTTTATTATTCCTCTGAACTTAAATAACAACTAAAATGAGTATACTTCCTCATTAGCGCACCTAGCACTCCTTCAGTTCTTAATCACATTCTCTCTCAGTCATTACTCATTGCTTAGTATTCAGGTAGTTGCCACACAAGTCCATTGTTCAGTTGCAATGGATTATGAGAGTGTGCGTGAGGCTGATCTATTAAGCTTTACGAGTTAGATTGCGCTTCCAAATTGTATTCTGGTGCATACGAAATGCACCTGTTGTATAGCTTAAGAGTTAAGGGCTTAACTATCGTCGGTTCTGGGACCAGTTCACTTTTTATATCACAACACACACGTCTCAATAGTAATCATCAAGAATTTTGTTGCCCTTGGAAGCCATTAGACAGGCAAACTGCAACTGGGACTGGTTGACCATTTTAGCCGTTTAGTAACATTGATATTACTCACTTCGTGTGAACTTTTTCGTTTTAGATTAGTGATGGTTTTCCTCATTCGTGTGGGGATGTGAGATTAAGTTTTGTTTCAACAAATGTCCTTTGTAGTGTAGCCTACTGTTTGCATCCTCTACTGAAATAATCACTCCAATTTCCTCATCTGCTTTTAAAAAGTCATTATTAATGATATTTGATGCACATCAACTGCCTTTTAATATTCTCCCAATCTCATTAACAATAACAATGCCACCTTCTGTAGCTTCTTTTTCTGTCTTTCATTAATCGATATCCCGCATTGATTTTATTTTATTGTCCTATCAGTCAATTTGTAAGGAGATGTTCAGACTCCTGGATTTTTTAGAAGTACGATAGTTCTCGAAGAGACTACAAAAATGACTCGTGTTTAGGCGTGCTCTACATTACACACTTGCTACCACTCGCAGGATTCGTGTTAACTTTATGCTTATACAAGCTCGTATTAGAAATAACTTATGCTGGAGCATTGTGATGAGTGTACATGGAATTAAGTTTTTTAGTGACACATACCACTGTGGTGTCCTGCCCACTCATTATGTTTACAGTGCCTAAAGGATGCTGCGTTCTCGGAATGCTATGCAGTTCAAGCAAATAACAATAATAGTTTTATTTCAGTATTTTTTTTAATTGTGTGACACGGTACACTACAGCATCACCAGCCTTCTGCGGTCTAACTGTGTTGGTGAGCCAGTAAGTATAAACGATAGGGCAGTGACACTGCGTCACTGCAATACACTTTGGAGGTGTGGCGGTGGGGCTTGGAGTCCCATACCAACCTTCAACGGTGACAGTACTCTTCTGTCCGGCATAAAAACTTAGTCCGACATGGGTAGGTAGGATTGGAAAGTTGTGGACGTGGAATGGCGGCCTAGTCCTGGCAAAGGAGGCAGCCGTGGTGGGCGTGCCAGGCCCAGCGCTAGTCCTGTTGGGAAGCCGATTCCTCGAGGATGGCCAGCGGAACAGGATGGCGATGCCAGCGACGTGGATGTGTAGTCCCAACGTGGCGTAGCCCATGGACGGTGCCCCGTAGGGCAGCCACTTTCTCATAGAATTCAGTAAAGCAGGTTGACTATACTTTGTCCTTACAAGTGCCGCAAGCGACGGGCGACATGCAACATAAATGCGAGTCCTTTGATGTATACAATGTTCATACAAGTTTGACACATAGTTTGTGGATCACTAATAACTGCTATTGTAGTGTTCTCCGCTAGGGCTCGCTAATACTCTGCGATTACTGTCTTAATACTGAACGAATAGTAAGCGGTCGAGTCTGTTTTTTCTTCTTTATTGTTATTTTTAGCAACTTATACAAGGCGGGCTGTCAGCTGCAGAGTACGCCGCTCTTCAGCCTTGAGTTTCACAAAAAGTAAGACATAGAGGGCGCACAGAGAATACTAACAAAACGGCTGGCAAAACAATGTAGACACTAAAAAACGAAAAAACATGGAGCCGTTCACGCTGGACGAGAAAACATCACTGACACTAGTGGACACGGCGCACAGAACACGGATGACGGCGACGGTACACGTGAACACTGGCGGCGTAACGGCGAACAAACACTAAACACAAACGAAGGCACACACATGATACACTGATGGCGATGAACTCCGGCGCGCGAATGTTCACTTTGCGTGTACGAGTCCGGGGACCTGCCAAGAGAGGAGGAGGAGGAGGAGGAGGAAGGGGAGTGGGAGAGCGAGAGGGGAGAGCAGCGATGCCACGGGCAGAGGAGATAGGGGGAGGGAGGAAGGGGGAGGGGGAGCCCGGGGGAAGAGGGGTGGAGGGAGGGGACGGGGGAAAAGGAAAGAGAAGGGAAGGGAAGAGAAAGGAGGGAGTGTGCCGAAGGGAAAGGACACAGGAAGTGGGGGGAGGATCAAAGTTGGTAGAAGGGGTAGATGGAGTGGAGGAGGACATCATCAGGGAGGGGGAGCTGGCGGAAGCCATCTTGGGAGAGGGTAAGGAGGGTGGAGAGATGGAGACCGGGTGGGACGTGGGAATACAGGCGCGGCAGCGGGCGGGGGTGGGAGAGGTTGGGGGAGACGAGCGGGTGAGGAGGATCGAGTTTACGGGAGGTGTCGAGGCTGGCAGGAGCTGCGCTTATATTCTCCTCTTGTAGAGGCCGCTCCTCTCGTGGTGCGGTCCTAATCAGAACACCATTGGCCAGCGTCGTTTCACCGCCTTCTCTTCTCTTCCGTTCCTCATCTTCGTTCCGGCGCTTGTGGTTACCGCCAGAAGAAACACTATAACAGAATTGTGTTCTTTTGTAATGTATCGTGAAAAATTTGTAATAAATGTGATGAAAACAATCATTTTCAAATTGTCACACAGTCATTGGTATGCATCGGTGTTCGCATTAAAAAGTTGTGCTCTTAAACGTTAACACTCAAGAAGAAGGGTGATTGTATCCGTAGCCGAAGGGAGGGGGGGGGGGCAGGTAGTACAGTTTCAATACCTTCTCAGTGCTTGCCGGCTACTACTTTTGATACTGGCTTTTTAAACTCAATGGCTCTGTTCACTAGTAAGTTTACAGATTATTTGCTCAACCGTTCTGTTCCGGCATGTTCTGTCAGCATGTCTTTCGCTCGCTAGTTGAGAGTGCAAAACCCTGTACAAGGTTCTTTGAAAGTCACGCGCGTTGACACTAACCTGGGTGTCGCTGTCTACAGTCTTAAAGAGCTTGCGAAAAATCGTATAGAGAAGTTGTCACCAGAAACATTTGCTTGAAAAGTCGCAGAGAATCATGTAACAACCAAATGCAGGAATACTGATTTGCTAGGTCATGAACCTTTGAGAAATGTGTGAATTGCCGGCCGCGGTGGTCTCGCGGTTCTAGGCGCTCAGTCCGGAACTGCGCGACTGCTACGGTCGCAGGTTCGAATCCTGCCTCGGGCATGGATGTGTGTGATGTCGTTAGGTTAGTTAGGTTTAAGTAGTTCTAAGTTCTAGGGGACTGATGACCACAGTAGTTAAGTCCCATAGTGCTCAGAGCCATTTGAACCTTTGTAATTTTGCAGGTACATTGAGTGGTATACACTGAGATGACAAAAGCCATGGGCTACCTCCTAATATCGTGGCCGATCTCTAATTGCCCAGCGTAGTGGAGCAACTCGACGTAGCATGGACTCAACAAGTCGCTGGAAATACCCTGCAGAAATACTGAGACATGTGGCCTCGATAGCCATCCCCGAAAGAGTTTCCGTTGCAGGATTTTGGCACGAACTGACCTCTCGATTACGTCCCATAAATGTTCGACGGGATTCTCTCGAATTGTCCAGAATGTTCTTCAAACCAATGGCGAGCAATTGTGGCCCGGTTACACGGCGCATTGCCGTCCACAAAAATTCCATTGTTATTTGGGAACATCAAGTCAACGAATGGCTGCAAAGGGTCTCCAAGTGGCCGAACATAAGCATTTCAGTCAATGATTGGTTCAGCTGGACTAGAGGACCCAGTCCATTCCACGTCAACATAGCCACCACCAGCTTGCACAGTGCCTTGTTGACAACTTTGGTCCACGGTTTCGTGCGGTCTGCGTCGCACTCTAATCCTACCATCAGCTGTTACCAAATGATATCGGGTCTCATCTGACTAGGCCATAGTTTTCGAGGCGTCTAGGTTCCAACCGATATGGTTACGAGCCCAGGGGAGGTGCTGCATGCGATGTCGTACTGTTGGTAAAGGCACTCGGTGTCGGTTGTCTGCTGCCATAGTCCATTAACGCCAGATTTCGCCACGTTGTGGTAACGGATACGTTCGTCGTACGTCCCACAGTGATTTCTGCGGTTAGTTCACGCACTATTGCTTGTCTGTTAGTACCGACAATTCTATGCAAACGCCGCTACTCTCGGTCGTTTAAGGCCGTCGGCAACTGCGTTGTCCGTAGTAATGCCTGAAATTTCGTATTATCGCCGCTGTCTTTAATACCATGTGTACGCGATACTACAGCTGTCTGTATATGTGGCTATCGCTATCCCATGACTTCCTGTCACCTCAGTGTACGTAATGTTCGCAAAATATGTTATGAGTAGAATTAATGGTAAAGAAGTAATAAATTAGTACGTCATAGTTGATGCTGAAGTTTTACTATATGGACAGTGATTATGCAGTAAACGATAAATTTTTTGAAACTTCCTAGCAGATTAAATCTGTGAGCCGGACCAAGACTCGAACCCGGAACCTTTGCCTTTCGCGGGCAAGTGAAGCTGTGAGGACGGATCGTCAGTCGTGGTAGGGTAGCTCAGTCCGTCAGGGACGATAGCTCAGCGTGTTCGGTCAGATGTTTCGCTCTCCTCTGTAATAATAATAATAATAAAAAAAGAACTGAGTTAATGCATCAACGATGAACTTGAACAAGCGTCATGGGACGTCCACCCTGAACAAACAGAATGAACAAAATCAGATAAATAAGAAGGTCGATAGAGCACTTGCCGGCGAAAAGCAAAGGTCCCGAGTTCGAGTCTCGGTCCGGCACACAGTTTTAATCTGCTAGGAAGTTTCATAGCACCGCACACTCCACTGCAGCATGAAAATTTCATTCCGGATTAACATTTTTCCTTTCGTTATTTCATGGATGGTGTCAGCGAGAAGAAGTTTCGAAAATATTTGAAATCATCTGTAAAGTGTGGAAGTCGCTAAGTTTTTTCATTCTCAAATACTGGATGATTATATTCTGAGTAATTTCCGTACTGTGAGCTAAGTGGACTCAAGATATTTACATAGTTTCTAAATGTAATTGTGTCAAATCTTTAATGTAAAATTGTGACCATAAATGAGTAGATGTAAGAGAACTTTAAATTTTTAATTTAGGTCAATAATTACATGAAACAGAATACTGAAAATCAAATATTTGTTGTTCCCAGCTGCCGTTAGATAGCGACCTCCAACTGGAACACGATATTGTTAGCGAGTAATATGGGTCTCGGATAAGAGAACTTTAAATTTTTAATTTAGGTCAATAATTACATGAAACAGAATACTGAAAATCAAATATTTGTTGTTCCCAGCTGCCGTTAGATAGCAACCTCCAACTGGAACATGATATTGTTAGCGAGTAATATGGGCCTCGGATAAGAACAATGAGCTGTACTAGTAAGCTACCTACCTAAGTTATGCAGTATATTCTGCCTGTCACAACACGCCCAGAGTTCTCTTTTTTCATCGCACTGGAGAAAGTCTTTTCACTTGGGAGCAAGATGGTGTGATGATACCGCTGCAGAACGTAATTAAGCTGCTCAGCGCTTCCGCGAGACGTAACATTTCACAGTAGGACAACGCAAAATGCCAGCCTTTGTTAGCAGTTCGTTTCGCTGTTGCAGTCTTTACTGAGAACTCCCGACATAGATACACTAGCTGCAGTTCTCAGACATTACTCAATAAATTCAAGTGTGGAAACATTGTAGGTAGCCTATTAAGTTTTGGTCAGATGGCACGGTACACGTACTTCGAGCCAAAAGTGGCCCTCGGCGTCACTTTGTAAGTTAAGTGCAGAAAGCGATAACAGAAAAAGAGTCCATGAAGA
Source organism: Schistocerca cancellata (assembly GCF_023864275.1). Classification (NCBI taxonomy): domain Eukaryota; kingdom Metazoa; phylum Arthropoda; class Insecta; order Orthoptera; family Acrididae; genus Schistocerca; species Schistocerca cancellata. Next base: position 198,031,901 of record NC_064634.1, read on the forward strand.
ATTACGCCGGTTTACTGTTATCATTATAAAGTTAATAGTGGAGAAAAGGAAGAGAAAAGAAAGTAGTTGGATTTTGAAATATTACTGTGAGTAAAGCATGGAATACGAGATATGACGGGATGATAATTTAAGCTCAGATATCTTATTCAGAAGAGAAAACGTCGACCTGCATAAAATCTGACGCGAGACAGCTCGAACAAAAGGAGGGAAGATTAGGATTTAAAGTCATGTTGATTGAAGTTATTACAGACGAAGAATTAACTCCATCTAATCGAAACTTGCATAAAATCTGTCATGAGACAGCTTGAAAAAAAGGAGGGTAGATTAGGATTTAACGTCACGATGACATAGAGGTCATTAGAGACGAAGCATCAACTCCATCTGATCGAAGCTTGCAGGCTCAACCTTCTGTTCTTGGCTGTAAATCCAGGAACTAATTTAATACCTCTTGCGCGAATTTGTGTGATATTCTCCTTTTTTGATATTTCTCTTTAATCTTCCGAAAAAAAAACCATTCGATACGCTGTCGCTTTAGATCAAATGACTGGTTCTCGAAAAGACCTCTGCAGGAAGTTGTAGATTTCACATTACCAATAATTTGTGTTACAGGCTTTTGGTTTCGGAAAACTTCAGTTTGGCTTGATGAGTTTCCCCCAAAAATGATTCTGTATGAGAGTGTAGAATGAAATTAAAAGAACTATGCTAACTTTTTTATTTCTATATAACTTATGTATGACAACATCCACATTGCAAATAAAGATTCGTTTAGGCACTTCAGCAATTCTGTGATATACTCCTCTCAACTGAACTATTATCAGAATTAAATACCAGACTTTTTTATTTCTATATAACTTATGTATGACAACATCCACATTGCAAATAAAGATTCGTTTAGGCACTTCAGCAATTCTGAGATATACTCCTCTCAACTGAACTATTATCAGAGTTAAATACCAAACTCCACTTCAGCAATTCTGTGATAGACTCCTCTCAACTGAACTATTATCAGAGTTAAATACCAAGTGTGAATACCCAAACATTTAAAACTGCCCACCCCTTCTATCTGTTTGTCGCTCTATTTTAGAAGTATGTTGGGAGGAAACCGCTTACAGGTTATGAACTACAAATAGTGCGTCTTTTCAAAGTTTAATGGCAAAGAATTGGTTGGAACCGTTTAGTGATGTCCATGAAAACTTCGTTAATCGACAAATGTAATTGCTTTAATATTTAATGCATTGTTTGTACCACCTACAAACAAAACGAACTCGAGATCTTATAACGTTAATAATGAAAGGTAATTATTACACACAAGAAAAGGCAAGGACCCTAAGATGGAACCTTGAGGGACACCGCACGTAATTAGTTGTCGAGTGTGTGATGACTGATAGTCTAAAATATAACTGTTTCCTATTGACAGTCTTTGTTTTGTGTTCACGGCACACGGTTTGAACAATTTTCCGGCATTTTGTGTTACGCCATAACACACTCTAATATAAAGAAAAGACTCACCACAAATGGGACGGAAATCAGTATATGTGATTTACATGTACAGATGAACAAATGATCACAATTTCAGAAAAATTGGATGAGTTGTTTGAGAGAAAGAGCTTCACAAATTGAGCAAGTCAAATACAACAGCGCAATCTGCAGGCTTGCGTAACACCTGCAGTTACGTTCAGGCACGCGTTTCTCGCTGTGTTTCCGTCTTTTTGTCCACCCCTGTATTCGAACGTCAACCCAGTGTTCCTCTCTCGGCGGGCAGCGATGTAATTGGCTCAATGAACCGTGCTCCAAACACGTGACTTACCGTAAGCTTCAAAGACTACGCAGCCTAACCAAACAGTCTGCAGTTTGCATTGTTTAAGCAATAACTGGTTCAGGAGATAAAGTATTAATACACTGCCCAGTCACATTAATGTGATCACCTGTGACAAGCGTGAATAACTAGCTTTTTCAACGCGGACCACTTGCGATGCGCGCAGGAAGAGACTGAGGTTCCGGAAGGCAGCCGGCCGCGGTGGTCTAGCGGTTCTGGCGCTGCAGTCCGGAACTGCGGGACTGCTGCGGTCGCAGGTTCGAATCCTGCCTCGGGCATGGATGTGTGTGATGTCCTTAGGTTAGTTAGGTTTAAGTAGTTCTAAGTTCTAGGGGACTTATGACCTAAGATGTTGAGTCCCATAGTGCTCAGAGCCATTTGAACCATTTTCATCCGGAAGGCAGCGACAGGGTCATGGAAACATTACAGTTTCATTGCCATGGCCAGCTGCTATAGGTTTCTCAGTTGAGAATCCGTGGCGCGAACAGTCCGATCAAGATGGTCCCACAGATTCTAGATTAGGTTTAAATCCGAGGAGTCTGGTGGTCGGGAGAGTACGGTAAATTCATTGTGGTGCTCTTCGAACCACATACGTACACTGTGAGCTGTGGTGTGGCCGAGCGTTTCTATGCGCTTCAGTCTGGAACCGCGCGACCGCTACGGTCGCAGGTTCGATTCCTGCCCCGGGCATGGATGTGTGTGATGTCCTTAGGTTAGTTAGGTTTAAGTAGTTCTGAGTTCTAGGGGACTGATTACCTCAGATGTTAAGTCCCATAGTGCTGAAAGCCATTTGAACCATTTGAACTGTGAGCTGTGTCAGACACATGCACTGTCCTGTTGCTAGATACCATTCTGCCGACTAAAGACAAACTGCATATAGGGGAGGTCATGGTCCCCAACGATAGATGCCTAATTGTGTCGATACGCTGTGTCTTCCAAAATGACAAGGTTCAAAATGGTTCAAATGGCTCTGAGCACTATGGGACTCAACTGCTGTGGTCATAAGTCCCCTAGAACTTAGAACTACTTAAACCTAACTAACCTAAGGACAGCACACAACACCCAGCCATCACGAGGCAGAGAAAATCCCTGACCCCGCCGGGAATCGAACCCGGGAACCCGGGCGTGGGAAGCGAGAACGCTACTGCACGACCACGAGATGCGGGCAAAATGACAAGGTCACCCAGGAAAAGACACGAAAACATTCCCCAGACCATAACGCTCTCTCTTCTACCCCCGAGACTTCCGAAGATTGTTGAAGGGTGTTTGCTTGTTTCGTGCTGATTGAGCATAAAATGTGATTCAACTGAAACGGCCACCTCTCGCCACCAGTGGACGTCAAGTTGCGGCACTGGCGTGCAAACTGCAACCTTCATCGTCAATGAAGTGCAGTCAGCAAGGGTGAATGAACCACGCGCCTGCTGCAGAGGCCCAAACTCAGAAACGTTCGCTGAAAATTCGTTGAGGAGACGCTACTGGTAACCGCTTGGTTCATCTGCACGGTCAGTTGCTCAACAGTTGCACATGTATTCGTCTGCATACGTCATCCATGGCCCATGGAGCAACACTGTTGCCTCGGTGCCGCTTTTGGGTAGAGCCATTTTGCCACGCGCGGTATACTTTAACCGCAGCGGCAACTGAACAGTTTACAAATTTAGCCGCTTCGGAAATCCTTCCACACTTGGACTAAAAGCCAATGATCATGCCCTTTTGGAAGTCAGATAGAGTGCCCAGTTTCCAAATTACGGTAACGACTACACCGTTTTCCGCGTCCCTCGGACGCGCTTTATATACCATCCACAACTAGTGCTGCCATCTGCCGTCTGTGAGAGGTTATCGCGCGTTGACGTCGAGCGTAAGTGGTGTTCATATTAATGAGTGAAATACGAAATATGAGATACCACAGGATGGTAATTGAAGTCGAATTTCTTATTCAAGCTGCCGGAGTGGCCGCGCGGTTCTAGGCGCTACAGCCTTGAACCGCTCGTCCGCTGCGGTCGCAGGTTCGAACCCTGCCTCGAGCATGGATGTGTGTGATGTCCTTAGGTTAGTTAGGTTTAAATAGGTCTAAGTTCTAGGGGACTGATGACATCAGATGTTAAGTCCCATAGTACTCAGAGCCATTTGAACCTTTTTTCCTTATTCAAAATGGAAAAGGAAGAGAAGAAGTGAATATGGTTCGGCATAAAATGTGAAATGAGACAGCTCTTTGTCACTTATTAAGACAGTAAAAGGAAATATCAATTCCGATGGCATTTCGTATCGTCTTAGAACTGTGGTCCATGATGTGTATGACATTGTAAAGTGACGTCATTTTCCCATTACTTAGTTTTGCTTTATGACGGTCTACTTTTATGACATCGGTCTTCAGTCCGAAAAACCTACTTGATGCAGCATTCCACGCTGGCCTATCCCGAGCACATCTCTTCATCTCTAACTACTGCTACCTGCATTCATTTCTGCCTGCTAGGACTCCCTCCGCAATTTTTACCTCCTCCCCACCATTTATAATATTGCGTCACAGCAAAAATACATAACATCTCCTGCTGCGACACATATATAGCAGTCACTAAACTCCATCTAATCAAAGCTCACAAACTCGACCTTCTATTCTTGGCTCCAAATACTGGAACTGATTTTATTTTTTTGATATTCCTCTCTTTATTTCAGCAACAAAGATATCCAAAATCGCTGTCACATTAGATGAAATGATTATTCCTCGACAGGGCCTCTACAGGACGTTCCAGAGTTCATAAGTAGTTTATGTTTCACGTATATGGATTCGGAAAGCTGTAGGATAGCTTCATGAGTTACCCCCCAAAAGTGACCGTCGTACGTGATTGTAGAATGAAAGTAAGCGAAGTGTGCTAGGTTCCCTATTTGTTTATTACCTATGGACTGTAACGTCCGCATTTAATAAAGGTTTTCTTAGGCACTTCAGCAGTTCTGTGGTATTCTCCTCTGAACTAAATTTATTGTGGAAGTTTAATCCCAAGAATTTAAACTTGCCAACTTCTTCTATCTGTTTGTCGTCGTGCATTAGACATATATGGAAGAAAACCGGTTATAAGTTCTGATCTGCGTCTAGTACTTCTTTTCAAAGTTTAATTACAAAGAATTGGCTAAATTCATTTGGGAACGTCCATGAAAATTTCATTGATCTATCTTTCTAAAACTATAGTTGATTTAATATTAATTGCAATATTTGTACGATCTGCAAACAAAATAATCTCGTTATCTGGTAATGTTAATGATGAAAGGTTATTCATACACACAAGAAGAGTAACGACCGCTGCGAGAGACCACAGCAATTAGTTACAACTTTGATGATAACTGATAGATTGATGCAACGCTGTTTACTATTTACAACCTTTTTTCCTGACAAAGACATACAGTCTGAGCCATTTTGCAGAATTTTATGTTATACCATAATACACTAACGTCCTTATTAGGATATTGTAATTTACCTGAGAAACACCGGTGACATAACATAAAATATAACAGCAGGCTCAAATTTATATTCCCATCGTATGTGTAAATACACTATGTGATCAAAAGTATGCAGACACCTGGCTGAAAATGAGTTACAAGTTCGTGGCGCCCTCCATCAGTAATGCTGGAATTCAATACGGTGTTGGCCCACCCTGAGCTTTGATGACAGCTTCCACTCTCGCAGGCATACGTTCAATCACGTGCTGGAAGGTTTTTTTGGGAATGACAGCCCATTCTTCACAGCTTGCAGCACAAAGGAGAGATATTGCCATCAACCAGTGAGGCCTGGCACTAAGTCGGCGATCCAAAACATTCCAGAGGTGTTCTGTAGGATTCAGGTCAGGACTCTGTGCAGGCCAGTCCATTACAGGGATGTTATTGTCCTGTAACCTCTCCGCCACAGGCCGTGCATTATGAACAAGTGCTCGATCGTGGAAAAACGCAACCGCCCTTCCTGAATTGCTCTTCAACAGTGGAAAGCAAGAAGGTGCTTAAAAGATCAATGTAGGCCTGTGCTGTGACCGTGCACGCAATACAATAACGGTTGCAAGCCCCCTCCATGAAAAACACGACCACACCATAACACCACCGCCGACAAGTTTTACTGTTGGGACTACACACCCTGGCAGATGACCTTCATCGCGCATTCGCCCTACCCACACCCTGCCATCGGATCGCCAAATTGTGTACGTGATTCGTCACTCCACACAAAGTTTTTCCACTGTTCAATCGTCCAATGTTTACGCTTCTTACACCAAGCGAGGCGTCGTTTGGCATTTACCGGCGTGATGAGTGGCTCATGAGCAGCCGCTCGACCGTGAAATCCAAAGTTTTCTCACTTCCCGTCTAACTGTCATAGTACCTGCACTGGATCCTGACGCAGTTGGGAATTCCTGTGTGATGGTCTGGATAGATGTCTGTCTATTACACATTAGGATCCTCTTCAACTGTCGGTGGTGTCTGTCAGTCAACAGACGAGGTCGGCTTGTACGCTTTTGTGCTGTACGTGTCCCTTCACGTTTGCACTTCACTATCACATCGGAAACAGTGGACCTATGGATGTTTAGGAGTGTGGAAATCTCGCGTACAGACGTATGACACAAGTGACACCCAATCATCTGACCACATTCGTGATCCGTGTGTTCGGCGGAGCGCCCCATTCTGCTCTCTCACGATGCATTATGACTACTGAGGCCGCTGATATGGAGTACCTGGTAATAGGTGGCACCACAATGCAACTAATACGAACAACGTATGTTTTTGGCGGAGTCCGGATACTTTTGATCACATAGTGTAGCTTTCTCACTATCGGGTGCCTTTAGATATTGTAACTGTGAATTTGACAGTGTGTTGTTTGTGACGAGATGGTTAAGATTACCTTTTCTAAAATTTTCGAGACAGGTAGCAAAAGTGAAACTGGAGGAACTATAATAGTATGTCTTCATTTTTTTTGCAGCTGATTTTAGCCAGTCTTGAAATGTTCAGTGATAAACGACTGGTCACACAAATAATTTAGTATTTCTTTAAACTCAAAAGATCTCAATGTAATTAAGTTTGTTGATATTATTTACATTTTGAAATTTCTTTGATCTTCACATATTTTATGGTGGGCATGACTTCTTCTGGTATAGAAGTAATGCTATTTATGTTACTCAAGGTATTTGTTCAAATTGTTCACATGGCTCTGAGCACCATGGGACTTAACATCTGTGGTCATCAGTCCCCTAGAACTTGGAACTACTTAAACCTAACCAACCTAAGGACATCACACACATCCATGCCCGAGGCAGGATTCGAACCTGCGACCGTAGCAGTCCCGCGGTTCCGGACTGAGCGCCTAGAACCGCTAGACCACCGCGGCCGGCAAGGTATTTGTACTGGATTGTTTAAGATAGTGCATGACAGGACCTATTCAACTTGAACCTCATCTTTTCAGTGACTGTTATAAAATGCTTGTTACAAATTTTGCAACATTACACACACTTGTTACCATCATATCATTTACTGTTAAAGCTAACTGCACTTTCCCAGCTCTGGTTCTGCCAGCCTCCTTCTTCACTATATCTTACATTGCCTTTACTTTGTTACCTGATGTGACTGTTTATCATAATACATTTGCTTGGATGTCTAAATTACTGTCTTCAACAATTTTCAATATACCTTGTAAAGAGCTAAACCACCACATCCCTTGAACGTGCAGCAAACTGTTTACGGAAGTTTCACTGCTGTCTGTGCTGAGATGCTACAATAATTCCTACGAACTTTCCCTAAGTTCTTGTTATTTTGTCCGCTCTGCAGGCAAGCCTAGCAGCAAGCACCTTCAAATGATTCAAATGGCTCTGAGCACTATGGGACTTAACATATGAGGTCATCAGTCCCCTAGAACTTAGAACTAATTAAACCTAACTAGCCTAAAGACATCACACACATCCATGCCCAAGCAGGATTCGAACCTGCGACCGTAGCGGTTGCGCGGTTCCAGACTGAAGCGCCTAGAACCGCTCGGTCACAGCGGCCGGCCAAGCATCTTCCTCGCTGTCTGATGCTTGATGGAATTACCAACAGATTATATTCCTGAGCCACTCTCTAAATTCGATACGAGGTATCCGAGGAACGACTGTATCTTGGCAACTGAATGACAATTGGTGGCACGCCTAGAAGAGGGTGTCTATAACCAGGGCAATTCTTGGTTTCAGTTGCAAAGCTATCTCTTGTCACAGAAATCTCCTGTTGCAGCTCTCTTGACAGCTTAATCTCATGTAACTGTAGGAAGGTCTCAATGGTTTGACTTGCATTGTTGGTCTAGCGGTTCTAGGCGCGCAGTCCGGAACCGCGCGACTGCTACGGTCGCAGGTTCGAATCCTGCCTCGGGCATGGATGTGTGTGATGTCCTTAGGTTAGTTAGGTTTAAGTAGTGCTAAGTTCTAGGGGACTGATGACCACAGATGTTAAGTCCCATAGTGCTCAGAGCCATTTGAACCAACCAACTTGCATTGTTGATTATCTCCTGCTTCACTCTCACTTTTCTGTTAGTGTCTTCTACTCTCTTTTATACTGTCAATTCCATTTACTGTATTTACTTCTTCTTTATAATCACGAAGAACATGATTTATCATTTCTCTCGCTGGTTCCTTCTTTCTCTGAAGCTTTCTATAAGTTTATTCCCGGAAATATTTTAACTCTCTGACAATATCTTTTCGAACCTTTAAGAATTCGAAATTTCTGTGATCTTCCTTTCTATCTATGAACAAGTATTTCCATCTAACTTTGTCGTCATCGCTGACACAAATTTGGACTATCGGAATAATTTACGTGGGCAGTCATAAATTTTAATTTCATTTCGGAAAAATCGAGCTGCGTACATGAAACGTTGATGATCCTATTAGTCCCTCTCTGATTATTAACCCTTCAATGCGACATATGTCTCCCAACGATGGATGACCTGGCGGAGACCTTGGTCGCAGAAGTATGGCCGGCTGCTGTGGCAGAGCGGTTCTAGGCGCTTCAGTCCGAAACTGCGCTGCTGCTACGGTCGCAGGTTCGAATCCTGCCTCTGCCATGGATGTGTGTGATGTCCTTAAGTTAAAGTAGTTCTAACTCTAGGGGACTGATGATGGTTCAAATGGCTCTGAGCACTATGGGACTTAACATCTATGGTCATCAGTTCCCTAGAACTTAGAACTACTTAAACCTAACTAACCTAAGGATGTCACACACATCCAGTCAGGGGACTGATGACCTCAGATGTTAAGTCCCATAGTGATTAGAGCCATTTGAACCATTTGAAGCAGAAGTATGCATTTTGGCTGTTTAGGAAATGTTCCATCCTGAAAATTACCTCTTCGTCGTTCTGGGAATTCCTGCCATGCAATGGTACCTCCATTAGAGGAAAGAGGAAGAAGTCACTGGATGCCATGTAAGGGGATAGGGGAAGTGTGAGGGAAACAAAATTTGATAGCCCAAAGAAACAGCATGCTTGATTAAGTCGTGTGGAGACTGAGCTGAGGCATCATCGTGGAACAAATACAGCCCCTTGGACAGATACGCGCGACGCTTCATTTTGGCAGCCTCCCATAACGGAGGGGGAGATTTTGGTTGCACGCTCTTTTATATCCACACAAGGCGTGACATCGCCGCGAGCCGTTACTGTTGGCACAAATGTAAACTATACTAGCCGGCCGTGGCTCGACAGCAAAGCAGGAAGAGGGGACGAAACTCGGGTTAATCTACGGGGGAGCAGAGCACAAAGATAAACGCAAACGCGAACCACTGCCACTAGCACGTGGAAACAGCACGGTGTGAGGCGAGGGACTAGTCCGAGGCATTTGAAATCAGCGTCAGAGCTACGGGGCGAGGCCGATCGGCGCCGACAGGAAAACACATCAGTGGCTCTGCCCATGCAAAACCTTGTGTGAGCTATCCGTGACATCGTTCTGTACCATTCCGCTGCGATATCCACGCCAGCTCATCTGCATCCACCTCGATATCTACTGGCGCTGATGCGAATGCGACTATGTCGGGCTGCGCGGTGTGGAAGCGCGGTTTGAGGCACCATGACTCGGATTGCGCGGCCCCTCTCTCCGGAGGCTCGAATCCTCCCTCGGGCATGGGTTTGTGTGTTGTTCTTAGCATAAGTTTCAGTAGTGTGTAACTCTAGGAACAGACGACCTCAGCAGTTTGTTCCCTTAGGAATTCACACACATTTGAACACTTTTTACTATGTTGGTTTTCCTCTTACGAGCATAATCTCTTAGCAAAAAACAGAATGGCAGACCCAAAAACACTCAGAAACTTTGCCCGATGATGGCTGGGTCTTACCCTTTCTCAGCGCTGGTGAATGCACTTGTTTCTGCTTCTTTTCTCACTTTCATGGTGAAACACCCGGCACTCGTCATTGGTGATTAGGCGACTGAGGAAGTCACGTGAACAGCCCTGACACACTTGGAGCTTTCCGCTGCTGTCTTGATACGGTGGGCTTTTTCAGTGGGTGTGAGCAGTCGCGGAACTACTACATCTACATCTACATTTATACTCCCCAAGCCACCCAACGGTGTGCGGCGGAGGGCACTTTACGTGCCACTGTCATTACCTCCCTTTTCTGTTCCAGTCGCGATTGGTTCGCGGGAAGAACGACTGCCGGAAAGCCTCCGTGCGCGCTCGAATCTCTCTAATTTTACATTCGTGATCTCCTCGGGAGGTATAAGTCGGGGGAAGCAATATATTCGATACCTCATCCAGAAACGCACCCTCTCGAAAACTGGACAGCAAGCTACACCGCGATGCAGAGAGCCTCTCTTGCAGAGTCCGCCACTTGAGTTTGCTAAACATCTCCGTAACGCTATCACGGTTACCAAATAACCCTGTGACGAAATGCGCCGCTCTTCTTTGGATCTTCTCTATCTCCTCCGTCAACCCGATCTGGTACGGATCCCACACTGACGAGCAATACTCAAGTATAGGTCGAACGAGTTTTTGTAAGCCACCTCCTTTGTTGATAGACTACATTTTCTAAGGACTCTCCCAATGAATCTCAACCGGGTACCCGCCTTACCAACAATTAATTTTATATGATCATTCCACTTCAAATCATTCCTTACTCATACTCCCAGATATTTTGCAGAAGTAACTGCTACCAGTGTTTGTTCTGCTATCATATAATCATACAATAAAGGATCCTTCTTTCTGTGTATTCGCAATACATTACATTTGTCTATGTTAAGGGCCAGTTGCCACTCCCTGCACCAAGAGCCTATCCGCTGCAGATCTTCCTGCATTTCGCTACAATTTTCTAATGCTGCAACTTCTCTGTATACTACAGCATCATCCGCGAAAAGCCGTGTGGAACTTCCGACACTATCTACTAGGTCATTTATATATATAGTGAAAAGCAATCGTCCCATAACACTCCCCTGTGGCACGCCAGAGGTTACTTTAACGTCTGTAGACGTCTCTCCATTGAGAACAACATGCTGTGTTCTGTTTGCTAAAAACTCTTCAATCCAGCCACACAGCTGGTCTGATATTCCGTAGGTTCTTTGTTTATCAGGCGACAGTGCGGAACTGTATCGAACGCCTTCCGGAAGTCAAGGAAAATAGCATCTACCTGGGAGCCTGTATCTAATATTTTCTGGGTCTTATGAACAAATAAAGTGAGTTGGGTCTCACACGATCGCTTTTTCCGGAATCCATGTTGATTCCTACAGAGTAGGTTCTGGGTTTCCAGAAACGACATGATACGCGAGCAAAAAACATGTTCTAAAATTCTACAACAGATCGTCGTCAGAGATATAGGTCTATAGTTTTGCGCATCTGCTCGACGACCCTTCTTGAAGACTGGTACCACCTGTGCTCTTTTCTAATCATTTGGAACCTTCCGTTCCTCTAGAGATTTGCGGTACACGACTGTTAGAAGGGGGGCAAGTTCTTTCGCATACTCTGTGTAGAATCGAATCGGTATCCCGTCAGGTCCAGTGGACTTTCCTCTGTTGAGTGATTCCAGTTGCTTTTCTATTCGTTGGACACTTATTTCGATGTCAGCCATTTTTTCGTTTGTGCGATGATTTAGAGAAGGACGTGCAGTGCGGTCTTCCTCTGTGAAACAGCTTTGGAAAAAGGTGTTTAGTATTTCAGCTTCACGCGTGTCATCCTCTGTTTCAATGCCATCATCATCCCAGAGTGTCTGGATATGCTGTTTCGATCCACTTACTGATTTAACGTAAGACCAGAACTTCCTAGGATTTTCTGTCAAGTCGGTACATAGAACTGTACTTTCGAATTCACTGAACGCTTCACGCATAGCCCTCCTTACGCTAACTTTGACATCGTTTAGCTTCTGTTTGTCTGAGAGGTTTTGGCTGCGTTTAAACTTGCAGTGAAGCTCTCTTTGCTTTCGCAGTAGTTTCCTAACTTTGTTGTTGAACCACGGTGGGTTTTTCCCGCCCCTAACAGTTTTACTCAGCACGTACCTGTCTAAAACGCATTTTACGATTGCCTTGAACTTTTTCCATAAACACTCAACATTGTCAGTACCGGAACAGAAATTTTCGTTTTGATCTGTTAGGTAGTCTGAAATATGCCTTCTATTACTCTTTCTAAACAGATAAACCTTCCTCCCTTTTTTATAGCCGGCCGGAGTGGCCGGAGGTTCTAGGCGCTGCAGTCCGGAACCGCGAGACCGCTACGGTCGCAGGTTCGAATCCTGCCTCGGGCATGGATGTGTGTGATGTCCTTAGGTTAGTTAGGTTTAACTAGTTCTAACTTCTAGGGGACTGATGACTTCAGACGTTGAGTCCCATAGTGCTCAGAGCCATTTATTTGAACCTTTTTTTATATTCCTATTTACTTCCATATTCAGGGATGCTGCAACGGCCTTATGATCACTGGTTCCCTGTTCTGCGCTTACAGAGTCTAAAACCAGCGGATATCGGCCGTTGTCATGTTCAAAATATGGTTTTCACTTTTTCCACTATCACCTACTATGTGATACGCCATTGTATGAATATCAAAGCATTCACTTAGCTGAAACCTCCAAGGCTTTTCCAAAACTGGTGTCAGACAAGGAGATGGATTGTCCCCACTGCTGTTCAGTTGAGTATTAGAAAGGTTATTGTGGAAGAGAGTAAAACAACACGAGAAGAAGGAATTTAAATAAAAAAATCATTGATTGATTGGCTTCTGCAGACTACCTTGCCATCTTAGCCGACTCTATAGACGATTAAACACTATGAGGCAGAGAGGAATGTATTTTATGCACACACAGAAAAGATAGACGATAAAGGAATAACAAAAAGAATTTCTAACTTTTTAGACAAAGCGAAAAACATCAGTGACGTGCATAGAAGTTGGGACAGATTTGAGGGGAACTGAAATAGCGGAGAAAGACATAGGAGAAAGTAAACAGTCTCAAGGGGAAAGGAGATATAAGTTCTTTCATCTGTCCTCAGGAACCTAACTACAATATAAAAGTTCTGCAGTTCGAAAATACTATCTTCACCACACTACCGTACTGTACCCCTTATGTTAATGAAATGGCTCTGAGCACTATGGGGCTTAACATTTGAGGTCATCAGTCCCCTAGAACTTAGTACATAAACCTAACTAATCTGAGGACACCACTCACATCCATTCCCGAGGCAGGATTCGAACCTGCGACCGTCGCGATCGCGCGGTTCCAGACTGAAGCGCCTTGAACCGCTCGGTCACACTGGCCGGTGCGTTAATGAAATCTCTCAGGGCCTCTTTCTAGGTTCAGTTACCGCTACTCAGATAACAAATGGAACACTGACAGTCAGACTGTAATGGCAGCTCATAAGTGGACGTCGTTTAGCGGCTGGCGACCAGTCTGTCGGAGAGAGTTGATCACCATCATCTCCGAGATGCAGTGTCGCAACGGAGCTGAATGAAAGCAAACGTTTAGGAGCCAGAGACGACCATTCCGCTCGAAACCAAAGTACTGCGTGACATTCGAGCTATAGCGAAGGCTTGAGTCACAGTCCACATACAGTTCCACAGCAGGACGACCTCTCCTACAGTATTCTGTAAAGCGCTGGTCTTCAAACTGCGGCTGGCGAGCCTCGCGCGATCCGAATCAGTATTGCCGGCGGTTTTCAGCCGTATTTTATAATAATATCTGTCTAGCAACTAACAGCTGAATCCAAAAACGTTGACTAACGTAAGAAGCTTCTTAAGACTGTATTTTCCCCTCAACAACAAACAAAATTCAGGGGCAATGCTATTTTACGGCATGCTTAACTTTAATTGAGATTGGTGAATTCGGCCACTAGCTATCTAAAGGTTGGTCGCTTACCTCAGTGAGAGAGGGGTAATTACGGAGGCCACTGCGACGTTAGAAGATGTGAGAGGAGAAATATTTTGTTGTTTTCCTTCTAACTCAACGGGCGTACACGACTCGTACCGATCAGCTGCTATAATACAAATTTCGAAACGAAGTAGAAACATTTCGTAAATACATGTTACAGAGACGATCATCTTCAAATGCGGTACACGTTTGTGGCAAGGAATATGTAATTAAATTAAGGCTATTGCAATGCAACGCAAAGAACAAAAGAAGAAATGGTATTAAAACATTTTGTAATTATTTGCGATCGTGTTTCATAATGCAAAACGCATTTAAACAGAAGTACAATAAATTAATGTTATTAATCAGGTACTCATCGGCTCACAAAGACAACACAACAAGACTTCGTTAGGCAACTCCATTGTCACAGCTTTGGAGTTGCTAATCGTGGCGGTAATCTGAAACAGAGAACAGCCGACACGAAGTGTTTGAATTGTGCCGATTTTGAAGAATCAGTATCTGGCGGCTGGCGGCTAACTTATCGCGACCTTACTATAGCTACGGTATTGCGGGCCCATACATACTAATTACTGTAGATTACCAATTAATAGTAGATCGGTACATATGCGGCCCGAGGTGCTGCTCCAGAATGTCAGTATTGGCTCTTGAGCAAACAAGTTTGACGACCACTGCTACCTTAAGTTTCCCATGGGCGTGTAGGTACATCTGACTGCTCAGCTCAGTTTCTTCTTCTTGCCAATACAATTATTTATCATCAACTTTCGTAGATGACGTGCGATGCCCTTTTTTCCCACTCACAGAAGAATGCTTCTTCTCTGAAAGTACTCCTTCGTTATTGCGAGTTCCCAATTACTTGCAAGCTCCATGTCTGGTAGTCATGTCCATTTGTCAGCTCTGTCTTCAAAAAAGTGCCTCTATTTCCTATATTATCTGAGTCACTATGGCGTATCGATACACATGCTGATTGTACACTGAAGAGTCAAAGAAACTGGTACATCTGCCTAATATCGGTGTAGGACTCCCGCGAGCATGCAGAAGTGCCACAATACGACTTGGAATGGTTTCGACTAATTTCTGAAGTAATGTCAGAGGGAACTAACGCCGCGAATCCTGCAGGGCTGTCCACAAATCCGTAAGAGTACGAGGGTGGAGATCTCTTCTGAACAGCACGTTGCAAGGCATCTCAGATATGCTCAGTAATGTTGAAGTCTGAGGAGTTTGGCGGCCAGCGGAAGTTTTTAAACTCAGAAGAATGTTCCTGGAGCTACTCTGTAGCAGTTCTGAATGTGTGGTGTCGAATTGTCCTTCTGTAATTGCGTAAGTCCGTCGATATGCACAATGGGCATGAATGGATGCAGGTGATCATACAGGATGCTTGTCACGCGTCAGAGTCGTAGCTAGACGTATGATGGGTCCCATATCCCTTCTACCTTGAACAGTCCCCTGCTGACATGCAGGGTTAATGGATTCATGAGGTTGCCTCCATATCCGTACACGTCCAACCGCTCGATACAACTTGAAACAACATTCGTCCGGCGAGGCAACATGTTTCCAGCCATCAACAGTCCAATGTCTGTGTTGACGGGCCCTGGTGAGGCATAAATTTTTGAATATATATTTTTGAATAATGGCTCTGAGCACTATGGGACTTAATTTCTGAGGTCATCAGTCCCCTAGAACTTAGAACTACTTAAACCTAACTAACCTAACGACATCACACACATCCATGCCCGAGGCAGGATTCGAACCTGCGACCGTAGCGGTCGCGCGGTTCCAGACTGTAGCGCCTAGAACCGCTCGGCCCCCACGGCCGGCCGAGGCATAAAACTTTGTGCCGTGCAGTCATCAAGGGTACATGAGTGGGTCTTCGGCTCCGAAAGCCCATATCGATGATGTTTCGTTGAATGGTTGGCACGCTGACACATTGAAATCTGCAGCAGTTTGCTAAAGTGTTGCACTTACGTCACGTTGAGCGGTTCTCTTAAGTCTTTGTTGGTCCCGTTCTTGCAGGATCTTTTTTCGGCCGCAGTGATGTCGATTTGATGTTTTACCTGATTCCTGATATTCACGGTACACTCTCGAAATGATCGTACGGGAAAATCCTCACTTCTTCGCTACCTCGGAGAAGTTGTGTCCTATCGCTTGTGCGCCGACTATAACACCACGTTCCAACTCACTTAAATGTTGATAAGCTGCCATTGTAGCAGCAGTAACCAATCTAACAACTGCTCCAGACACTTGTCTTGTATAGGCGTTGCCAGCCGCAGCGCTGTATTCTGCCAATTTACATATCTCTGTATTTGAATACGCAAGCTGAAACGTCCCCTTTGAAAAAATATACAAGACTGTGCTTAAACTGACACACAATATTTTTAGCGCAACGCAATCTGACTTTCAAAAAATCCCTACAAAAGAATGGCCCTGACTAACATTAACCTGTACCTTTCACAAATCACTTACCTCACAAAAATCTTCGTTACTCAAGCTACTGCAATACAGCGAGCGCCACTACTGCCAGCTAAATAAAAGATTCAAACTACAGAAGGCACTAACTACTGATAGGCATAGTTAGCAATTGAAAGATGTTAATAGAGAACAAACAATGTATTTACCTTAACATCATAATATATATAGTAGTTCATGACATCCAGTGTTACAAATTTCAAAACTCCGCCATCTCTCTCCCCACATCCACCACTGCTGGCGGCTCACCTCCAACTGCGCAACGCTACGCGCTGTTCACGTCCAGCTGCCCAACACTACAATGGCAGACAACAATGCAAACTACCCACAGACTGCACACAGCACAGCCAGTGATTTTCATACAGAGAGCGCTACGTGGCGGCGGCGTTACCAATATAAGAACCTAAGCTTACAAAGCCTACTCCAGTTTCTTCGGTGCTTCAGTGTATATCTGTCCCTTATGGTCAGACCATGGAGCTTGGAGACCCTCCTACAGTGCTTTCACAGCCCGGCTCCAGATTCTATTCCAATGCCATAGACGTCTTATCTGCAATTTCTGAGGACGGCAGTCGTAGGTTGTAGAATGTTCTATTCTGATTTAAGGAAGACAAGTTTCGCCTGGATAAAGCTCATCAGGTTATCTGAAAATATAAGCGGACGACGACATTACAATAAATCCGGTGTATGCCTATCCTGGGCTACTATGGAAGCAAAATACGCTTGAAACCTGTTCGAATAAAATTATATAGAAAAACGTAACGTCACTTACCTTAAAAAACCAGAAACGTTCGGCCAAAATGCATGTGTCAAGAAGGCATGATACCGCATAAAACGTACTAAATGGCAATCTGTAAGGAAAATAGTGTTGAAAATTAGTGAAATTAAATCACCGGGATCATGATGTTTTGTTTGTGGGGCGGTCAACTGCGCGGGTATCAGCACCCGTACAAATTCCCAACCTTTGCTCAGTCCAATCTCGCTACTTTCCATGAATGATGACGAAAGAATGAGGACAACACAGACACCCAGTCATCTCGAGGCAGGTGAAAAGCCCTGACCCTGCCGGGAATCGAACCCGAGACCCGTGCTCGGGAAGCGAAAACGCGACCGCGAGACCACGAGCTGCGGACCACCGAGATCAGGCATGAATAGAGCGAAGGAGAAACCGAAAAATGCGTAATTCCTCATGGAGGCGATGACAGCGTAGAACACGACCTCGCGCGCAAACTGTAAACAGCCGTACACTATAGCGGCTCCAGAGGCCCGTCCGTATTTACACAGTACATACATGTGATTGATAGGAACTCATGCAAAATATTGGGCTAGTAGTAATGACAGTCGCTATGCGGCGCTGCTGTCGGGTGTACAGTGTGACGACGTAAAATTCAAATAGTAATGGATAAATTAAGAAATAAATGAAAAATAACAGAGCATATGGGAATACACGCAATGCAGATCATGCCAGAGGGAAAGCTACGCACAGAAACATAGAAAATCCTTATGCTCAAATGCAGTGTAAAAGAATAATGCAATAAAATACAGGGTGACAATTATTGAACAATATGACAAGAAATGTAAGTTTGTTACAAACTACGGAGTGCACACACTTTATTCAACATGTAAACGCCACGACAGATATTCCGATTTAAGTTATGACATGTTCGATATGCTTGCCATCATTCGCGATGATGTGGCGCAGACGAATAGCGAAATTCTGCATGACCCGCTGAAGTGTCGATGCTGTCGATGATATGAACGGCTGTTTTCAGCTCAGCAGTAGTTTTGGGGTTATTGCTGTGCACCTTGCCTTTAATGTAGCTCACAAAAAGGAGTCGCATGCACCGAGAATATGGTGGCCATGGGTACCCCAGAACCAGAATGCGGTCCCCAAAGTACTCCTCCAGGACATTAAACACTTTCCTACTTCGATGGGGTCAAGCTCCGCCTTGAATGAACCACATATTGTCGAAATCGGGATCACTCTGGATAATGGGGACGAAATCATCTTCAAAAACCTTCACGTACCGTTCGGTGGTCACCGTGCCATCAAGGAATATCGCACCGATTATACCGTGACTGGACACTGCACACCACACAGTCACCGGTTGAGGGTGATGACATTTCTCGATCGTGAAATGCGGGTTCTCAGTTCCCAAAATGCGCCAAATTTGCTTATTTACCAACCCAACCAAATGAAAGTGGGCTTCGTAGCTCAAAAATGGCTCTGAGCACTATGGGACTTAACATCTGAGGTCATCAGTCTCCTAGAACTTAGAACTACTTAAACCTAACTAACCTAAGGACGTCACACACATTCATGCCCGAGGCAGGATTCAAACTTGCGACCGTAGTGGTCGGGCGGTTCCAGATTGAAGTGCCTAGAACCGCAAGGTCACTTCGGCCGGCCGCTTCGTAGCTAAATGGAACCGCACAACGCATATTAATTCCGATCATGCCCCGCGGCCAGCCGCACAGTTTGAATGTCCTAGCGCAAACCGTTCAGAACTTACGGTGATTTTATTTCAGATAGTTGTATAATTGTCACTGTGAACGTAGAACAATAAAATAAAGATTAGACTGCAAATATATGGCTAAAAGATGACAATGGAAAAAAGGTAAAATATAACAGCATACACGCGACAAGCAACCATGGCCCTGCTAATAAAAAGGTGAAAACTAATAAATTGTTTAAAAATAATTGTCTGGGTTAACTCACCAGTTATAAAGAAAGTACTGATTGCACAAAAGTGAGCAGTGAGAGTAGTATGTGGTGTTCACCCACGGACGTCATGTGCAAGATGCTACTCCAGGCGAGTGTAAAATGAATGTGCACAACGGAAAATAATTAACGCTAAAATGATGATTTGGCTCTGCCTGACTACCTCCTGAAGCAAATCTTAGGATCACTTAATGGACTTTAACATATAAATTACAACCTAAACATAAATGAATGATTAACGCAAGTAATACTACTATATGATAAACGTTGTTTCTGCTTATATATTCATTGCAGATTAAAAAAAATTATATTACAAAGTTTACATCTCCTAAGTAAAATTACTAATCAATTGCCAAACCCTGCTCCTACTAATCAATTGCCAATTCCACCCCCATGAACCATGGACCTTGCCGTTGGTGGGGAGGCTTGTGTGCCTCAGCGATACAGATGGCCGTACCGTAGGTGCAACCACAACGGAGGGGCATCTGTTGAGAGGCCAGACAAACGTGTGGTTCCTGAAGAGGAGCAGCAGCCTTTTCAGTAGTTGCAGGGGCAACAGTCTGGATGATTGACTGAACTGGCCTTGCAACACTAACCAAAACGGCCTTGCTGTGCTGTTACTGCGAACTGCTGAAAGCAAGGGGAAACTACAGCCGTAATTTTTTCCGAGGGCATGCAGCTTTACTGTATGGTTTAATGATGACGGCGTCCTCTTGGGTAAAATATTCCGGAGGTAAAATAGACCCCCATTCGGATCTCCGGGCGGGGACTACTCAGGAGGACGTCGTTATCAGGATAAAGAAAACTGGCGTTCTACGGATCGGAGCGTGGAATGTCAGATCCCTTAATCGGGCAGGTAGGTTAGAAAATTTGAAAAGGAAAATGGATAGGTTGAAGTAAGATATAGTGGGAATTCGGTGAAGTTCGGTGGCAGGAGGAACAAGACTTTTGGTCAGGTGAATACATGGTTATAAATACAAAATCAAATAGGGGTAATGCAGGAGTAGGTTTAATTATGAATAAAATAATAGGAGTGCGGGTAAGCTACTACCAACAGCATAGTGAACGCATTATTGTGGACAAGATAGACACGAAGCCCATGCCTACTACAGTAGTACAAGTTTATATGCCAACTAGCTCTGCAGATGATGAAGAAATTGATGAAAGGTATGATGAGATAAAAGAAATTATTCAGGTAGTGAAGGGAGACGAAAATTTAATAGTCATGGGTGACTGGAATTCGAGAGTAGGAAAAGGGAGAGAAGGAAACATAGTGGGTGAATATGGATTGGGGGACAGAAATGAAAGAGGAAGCCGTCTGGTAGAATTTTGCACAGAGCATAACTTAATCACAGCAAACACTTGGTTCAAGAATAATAAAAGAAGGTTGTAGACATGGAAGAAACCTGGAGATACTAGAAGGTATCAGATAGATTATATAATGGTAAGACAGAGGTGTAGGAACCAGGTTTTAAATTGTAAGACATTTCCAGGGGCAGATGTGGACTCTGACCACAATCTATTGGTTATGAACTGTAGATTAAAACTGAAGAAACTGCAAAAAGGTGGGAATTTAAGGAGATGGGACCTGGATAAACTGACTAAACCAGCGGTTGTACAGAGTTTCAGGGATAGCATAAGGGAACAATTGACAGGAATGGGAGAAAGAAATACAGTAGAAGAAGAATGGGTAGCTCTGAGGGATGAAGTAGTGAAGGCAGCAGAGGATCAAGTAGGTAAAAAGACGAGGGCTGGTAGAAATCCTTGGGTAACAGAAGAAATATTGAATTTAATTGATGAAAGGAGAAAATATAAAAACGCAGTAAATGAAGCAGGCAAAAAGGAATACAAACGTCTCAAAAATGAGATCGACAGGAAGTGCAAAATGGCTAAGCAGGGATGGCTATAGGACAAATGTAAGGATGTAGACGCTTATCTCACTAGGGGTAAGATAGATACTGCCTACAGGAAAATTAAAGAGACCTTTGGAGAAAAGAGAGCCGCTTGTATGAATATCAAGAGCTCAGAAGGAAACCCAGTTCTAAGCAAAGAAGGGAAAGCAGAAAGGTGGAAGGAGTATATAGAGGGTCTATGCAAGGGCGATGTACTTGAGGACAATATTATGGAAATGGAAGAGGATGTAGATGAAGATGAAATGGTAGATACGATACTGCGTGAAAAGTTTGACAGAGCACTGAAAGACCTAAGTCGACACAAGGCCCTAGGAGTAGACAACATTCCATTGGAACTACTGACGGCCTTGGGAGAGCCAGTCCTGACAAAACTCTACCATCTGGTGAGCAAGATGTATGAGACAGGTGAAATACTCTCAGACTTCAAGAAGAATATAATAATTCCAATCCCAAAGAAAGCAGGTGTTGACAGATGTGAAAATTACCGAACTATCAGTTTAATAAGTCACAGCTGCAAAATACTAACGCGAATTCTTTACAGACGAATGGAAAAACTGGTAGAAGCCGACCTCGGCGAAGATCAGTTTGGATTCCGCAGAAATGATGGAACACGTGAGGCAATATTGACCCTACGACTTATCTTAGAAAATAGATTAAGGAAAGGCAAACCTACATTTCCAGCATTTGTAGACTTAGAGAAAGCTTTCGACAATGTTGACTGGAATACTCTCTTCCAAATTCTAAAGGTGGCAGGGGTAAAATACAGGGTGCGAAAGGCTATTTACAAATTGAACAGAAACCAGATGGCAGTTATAAGAGTCGAGGGACACAAAAGGGAAGCAGTGGTTGGGAAGGGAGTGAGACAGGTTTGTAGCCTGTCCCCGATGTTATTCAATCTGTATATTGAGCAAGCAGTAAAGGAAACAAAAGAATAATTCGGAGTAGGTATTAAAGTCCATGGTGAAGAAATAAAAACTTTGAGGTTCGCCGATGACATTGTAATTCTGTCAGAGACAGCAAAGGACTTGGAAGAGCAGTTGAACGGAATGGACAGTGTCTTGAAACAAAAGCAAAACGAGGATAATGGAATGCAGTCAAATTAAGTCGAGTGATGCTGAGGGAATTAGATTAGGAAAGGAGACACTTAAAGTAGTAAAGGAGTTTTGCTATTTGGGGAGCAAAATAACTGATGATGGTCGAAGTAGAGAGGATATAAAATGTAGACTGGCAATGGCAAGGAAAGCGTTTCTGAAGAAGAGAAATTTGTTAACATCGAGTATAGATTTAAGTGCCAGGAAGTCGTTTCTGAAAGTATTTGTACGGAGCGTAGCCATGTATGGAAGTGAAACATGGACGATAAATAGTTTGGACAAGAAGAGAATAGAAGCTTTCGAAACGTGGTGCTACAGAAGAATGCTGAAGATTAGATGGGTAGATCACATAACTAATGAGGTGGTATTTACTAGAATTGGGGAGAAGAGGAGTTTGTGGCACAACTTGACAAGAAGAGGGGACCGGTTGGTAGGACATGTTCTGAGGCATCAAGGGATCACAAATTTAGCATTGGAGAGCAGCGTGAAGGGTAAAAATCGTAGAGGGAGACCAAGAGATGAATACACTAAGCAGATTCAGAAGGATGTATGTTGCAGTAGGTACTGGGAGATGAAGAAGCTTTCACAGGATAGAGTAGCATGGAGAGCTGCATCAAACCAGTCGCAGGACTGAAGACAACAACAACACCCCTTATTATGACTGTGCGATCTAATATCAATAACGCGAAATGACTGACATCATCTAAGTACCAAACACTAGAAGACACTACTTTCAAAGATGATCTACGGTGGTGTGGAACCTCAGTGGAAATAAACTAACCTGATCACCGCTGTTCAGCTTTATAGCCCTAACAAGCCGAAGCAATTTGCCATATCACCGTATGTACTGCGTCCGGTGCGTCGAAGTGATGGTTCTCGTACTCGTCTGCGACGATGGAAGAACTCCAACTACAGATAAACTCTTTCAAACACTAGGACGGCAGAAGGCGGTCGTCTGACTAATAAATTCTAATAATGTCTTCTCCTCTCTGTGTTCTACAGACGAGAAACGCCAACTCCCAGCCACAAGGACGGAGTTCAGATAACGTCTCAACCTAAGTATAGGCAGAGGAAGTGAGCTCAATTACTGAACGCCACGTACTCAAAGACGACTTCCAACCTGGAGGTGAAGTCCAGAATCGTATAGGTTCGCAACAGTACAGTGCCTAACTGTTCTAACTATAAACTCTCCTGACAGCAAACACAGCAAGTCTGTACCAACAAAGCTGATATCGAGCGACCGTCACACAAGGGCGCTCACAACGGAAGATCTCGTCTCTCCACCGCTGGCTTCCCAGCAAGGCTCGGCTCCCCAGCCTCGTAATTCCGAAAACGAATCATATTCCTGAAACCACGGAATATTCTCCCTCTCTACCGATTCTTCCGAACGCCGACCAACCATATTTTAGTCTTTTGTCGTCCAGCTCGGAAAGTTTGCGAGGAAAAACCTATACTCGTACAATGGTACGCTTCTGACTAAAAATCCTTGGAAATAACCCAGACTGCATGGTTTCCGAGGTACCGCTTCTTCATTCCTCTCATCTGCCTCCAAGATTTCCAGACGGCCGGCCGTCACCCTATTGTGCTCCAGAGCTCAGATGCCACGACGTCCGCCTAGCTACTTTGATGTTAGAAGACTTCTCTTGGTCAGGAAGGCCCTTTTTGTTAAGTTTATTGATGATCTCATTTCTGCTGCTTGTTATTCATTTCGTCTTTCTTCTATTAACTCTCAGTTCATATTCTGTACTCATTGGACACTACATTCCATTGACCAGATCCAATACTTCTTCACTTTCACTGAGAACAGCAATGTCATGAGCAAATCTTCTGATTGATATCCTTTCATCTTCAATTTTAATTCCACCTTTCTTTCATTTCCATCATTTCTTCTTCGATGTATAGATTGAACAGCAGGGGTGAAAGACTACGAATCTCTGAGGTTCTATGAGGTGCTTAACCCACGGTATGTGGAGATTGCAATTCAGATCAGCAGAGGTGGTTCTGTGATAGTTTTTGGTGTTTTTCGTACCATGACTTGGGCCCATTTTTTGACGTTATCGTGAACTTGAACGAGAATGTTCAGTTCACTCTTCTCTGTGTGCGAGCGTTGCCCCTTGTTTTACAACTTCATACTGAGTCTGCTGTGGTCACTCCCATCTTCCAAAATGACAACTGCCTTGTTCGTAGGGTTGCATAGATACCTTCATGATTTGACGAACATTCAGGAATCCTATCACAGTTCGAGTTGCTAAATAAATGACCCGATCTCAACTGCATAGACAATATTTTTCCTCTTGTTCTACTTCAGCCTTATCTTGTCCCTTTCGATTACGCGGCCTGGATTGTTGTGTGAATTCAATCTATGTTAGTTGCAGTGGGTCACCGAATGCCATTTCTGACGTCACCCCTTCCCTTTGGGACGGAATTTGTGTACCCAATCTGCCTATGTTCAAGTGTGAGACCGTTTTCTAAAGGTTTGCATGTTGTGTGTATGAGGCGGGAAGTGCAAACAGAGCCGTACCAAAGTGATCCTGTGGCCTTGGCAGAATCGTCAAAGCTGCGCCCCGCACCCCCCACCCCTCCCAGCAACAGTTTAGTGCAATTTTTTCCTAAATTAATTTAGAATATTTTGTAATTTGCGAGATAGATCTAATAAAAATAAACTGTTACTGAAAAATATCATTTGAGTGAGCTATATAAGTGAAAAATATTACACATGACATATTATCTATTATTGTAGTATATAAATTACAACTTGTCTTTCATAAATTACAAATTGTATAAAATTAAAAAAACTATTCGAAATATAAGAAACAAGGGTCATAATTAAGTACACATTCCTTTCCTTTTAATGTAATTTAACTTTCCAATTCGTTGCTTTAGCAAAGTAAACACAGTGATTATGGCGCTGAAGTCAAATTTAGCAGTTGTGTCGTATTCTGTCGATAATAAAACTGAATTTCACCGTGGTCTAGGGGTCTGCCGGCACGGTAGCTCAGCGTGTTCGGTCAGAGGGTTAGCTGCTCTCTGTAATAAAAAAACTGAGTTCACCGATCAACAACGAACCAATACGGGTGTCTTATGACGTCCGTCCCGAGCAGATACAACGAAAAAAAGCGAACAAAATGAGATTAAAAAAAAAGGGTAGCGTCTTTGATTCATAATCAAAACGTTTTCGGTCCCGGGTTCGATCCCCGCCTCTGCCTAAATTTTGATAAATAATCAGCACTGGCGGCCGACGACTTCCGGCATAAGAAGTCAGCCTCATTTCAGTGCGGCTCTCGCAGCCGAGCGAAGCAGACGTGCGGTGTGTGCTCTCTGCTGTCAGAGAGGGCCCGCGCGCCTTGTTTACTTTCTTCGGCCGACACTAACGTGACGCCGTAGCGCTACAAGACCATGGCAAACCAATACAGAAGATCAACCTTGAAATTCACATTTCGGAACGACTTTACCCGACCAAAGGCGCTCGAAGTCGAACGCTTTTTAAAAGAGGAAGCCAAGATCCCGGCGGCCGACATTGTCGGCATTCACTTTTCGATCGTCAGTAGCACGGTCTATGTAAAGCTCATAAACGAAACTACATGCGACAAGGTGCTTCGTGAGATGAAACAAGAACTCTGCTTCTGCCACGCAGATGGCAATGTTGGCAACGTCGAGGTCGGCCATGCCGCAATGGGACTGCGGACTATACGCATATTCGAACTTCCATTTGAACTCCAGGCGGCAGAAGTTGTAGCGGCGCTCCGCCCCTACGGCACGGTACACGAACACGTGGCTGAAAAATGGACCCAGTTTAAGACGTATCCAGTACTCAATGGAGTACGCCAAGTGCGCATAGATCTCCAACGACACGTGCCATCCTATCTACAGATAGGAGGATGCCGGGCCATAGTTATTTATGACGGCCAGCCGAAAACGTGTTCCGGATGCGGCAAGGAAGGTCACCTTCGTTCCGAGTGCCTCCAGCGTCGGATCACACAACTCCCACCGAAGGACGTAGCACCACCAGCGGCGAAGACTATTCTACCCGTGACATACGCGGCGGCGCTCACGACGTTCTCCACACAACAGACACGGACGACCGCTTCAGTGGTACAAGAATCACTTTCCACGGACAAAAACCTGGATGATCCGCCGACCTGGCCAGTGGTGGAAAATAGTACTACGACTCTGGAGCTACCAAACACGACAGACATTGACGCCGGCAAGATGGCAATTGATTCCCTTATTGTACCGACCGAAGCGTTTGTTCTGGTGGAGCGTGAGTCAGTGCCGTCTTCTTACAATGAAGGCCACGTACGGAAACAGCGATCACCGAAACGCCGAAAGCGCCGTCGTCGGACCGTGTCGGAACACAGCGGTTCGCATTCGGCCGGGGAAGAACAACTGACCACTCAAGAAGCCAGCCGCGAAGCTAAGGCTGTTTCCACTGACTCCAACCTTGCAGAACAGACAGAAAAACATGCAGCTTTCGACCATCAGCCCATTGACAGAAACAGTGAGCAGCGGGAAGGTACCAGTGTAGGCAGCGAAGTCGCCCGGTCCCTTACTATCAAACATTCCGAGGTTATGGAACATGAACAGACATCCGCGCCCGCTTCTTGGGCCGAGGACGTCGAGACACAAGATCCCGATCCGCGGCCAGCTGAGGCGCCGCCGGATCATGCAGCATAAGCAGCACAAGGAGGACCGCGTTCGGCGGGGGGTGACATCACTTCCGATGTTCGCTTCTCTCCAACTTCAACACGGATAACCTCGCCCAAACAACGCGTTGCCAGGCTTACCGCCTGGCGACAATGAATATCAACATGATCAGTTCTCCTGTCAAGATCCAGCTTTTGAAAGAAACCATACGAGCCATGGGAGTTGACTTTGCTTTCCAACAAGAAGTGAAAACGACTGCACTCCCGCACTTTTACGGTTACGCCACACATGTGACGCCCGGTAGCCCTGCAGACACCGGAGTGGCAATATTAGTGCGTGAAGGTATTGAAGTTACCGACGTCACGTTTCTTCCCTCCGCGCGAGGAATAGCATTTACGGCACTCAACACCCGATTCATTAATGTTTACGCGCCGTCGGGTACCACAAGACGTCACGACCGCGCCAGATTCTACTCCACAGATGTCGCTCCCCTTTTCCTTGGACGATACGACCACAGCGTCTTCGCCGGCGATTTTAATTGCGTACTTCACCCCAAGGACCAAATCCCACATTACATGCCTTGTCCGGAACTGGGTGCGATGATCCAAGAACTTCATTTGTGCGACACGTGGGAAAAAGTCCACGGTAACCGCTCTGGCCACACTCATCTTACCAGTCATTCGGCCAGCCGACTTGACCGCATATATGTGTCACAAGATATCACACAATGTGTGGTGGACGCCGAATTATGGCCTCAAGCCTATTCCGATCACAGTGCCTATATCTGCACTATACACCTACGCCCCCAACAAGTCTGGCGCAGCAATGGCTTTTGGAAGCTCAACATAACTCATCTCCAGGACCTGGATTGCCGTCGGCAAGTTGCAGCAACGTGGACTGACTGTGAACGCCGCCACCCACGATACACCTTGACCCTGGAGTGGTGGCTCCTCTGTGCCAAACCAGCAATCCGTAGGACAATTATGCAATATGGCAAGGGCGTGACTGCGTGGCATCGACAGACCTTCGATTTTTACTACGCGGCACTCAGGGACCTCGACGCCTTACCCCCTTCCCCGGAGAGACAACATGACCAAAGCAGAATCAAGGCTCACATACTATCATTGACGAAGCGCCGACTAGAAGGTGCAGTAGTCCGCTCGCGACGGCACGACCGAACGGTTGCAGAGGAACCCACTATGCACCACGTTGTGGCGGATAAGCGCCGACAACGCCAACATTTAATCACACAACTCAGGACACACGACGGTCGCTTATGTACGACCCAAGCAACCACAGTAAAGGCGGTGGAGGATCATTTTCGTCATCTTTACAAGGAAAGAACCGTCGATGACGAGGCCACTACTGAAGTGTTACAGCAGGTACCACGTACTATCGACGAGGCTACCGCGAATGCACTAACAGAGGAAATCTCACTCGAAGAAGTCGAAGACGCCGTGGACACAGGTGCGACCAATAAGTCTTCTGGACCTGATGGATTGCCCATCGAATTCTACCGGACTTTCCGTGACATCATGATGCCTCGCTGGGTTATAATGTTCCGCGAACTTATGTCTCCAGACTGTGTTGTGCCGCCAGCGTTTGTAGAAGGTCTTCTCATACCGGTACACAAGCCAGGTGGATTGCTATCGATTAACGACTATCGGCCGCTTACAATGCTGAACGCCGATTACAAGATTTTCACCAGGATTATGGCGAGCCGTATTAAGACGACTTTGCCGATGATCCTCGCTCCAGAACAGACGTCGCAGGGGGGAGAAGCCAACATACAAATGGCCACCGGTGACTGCAGGGACTTAATAGCGATCGCTTCTGCGTGCCGTCTGAGAGCGGCGATCGTCTCCGTCGATTTCAACCGCGCCTTTGATAGAGTGCACCACAACTTCCTCCTACGAGTGATGGACTGTATGGGATTCCCCCCGGGCCTCATCGACACCCTACGGCGTCTTTGGACCGCAGCCAGCTCACACGTCCAGGTCAATGGAAGGACGGTAGGACCAGTACCCATTAAGAGGTCTCTACGACAGGGTTGTGCCCTTTCTACCTACCTTTATGCAATCGCACTCGAGCCACTCCTAGTGGGCCTTAACCACCGCCTATCTGGCATCACGCAGCGGGACGTCACCTTTCGCTATAGGACATACGCTGACGACCTGCTACTGCTGGTTCGTTCCAATGACGAAGTTCAAAGCGTACTAACCTGGATTGAGCGATACGGACAGGCCGCAGGCAGTCTTCTGAACATCAACAAGTCGGCGGCATTGGATATTGGGCGTGATCTCGGACCGGAGGCCCTCGCTCCCCTCCCACCAGTTTCTGATCTGCGATATTTGGGAATCACGTTCAAGAAAGATGTACGTAAAACAGCTGCAGCAAACTACCGGCGATTATTACAGATCATACGCGCAATGGTGCGACAGAACCTGCTCCGGGACTTGAATCAGCTACAACGTGTTGAATACCTGAACCTCTACGTAGCATCCAAACTCAACCACGTGGCACAGGTCCTCCCACTACCACTGCAGATAGGTCGCCGGCTTCAGGAGGCCTTCAGTTACTACGTTTCCGCAGATCATATCTTTAAAGTACGATACGACACTCTTACCCTCCCAGTGCACAAAGGAGGGCTGGGATTGGTCAACGTCAGGGCGAGAGCAGCTGCCCTTTACATGAGCAACATGAGGAAACGATGGAAAAGTCAATATACCTCTCTCACGGGTCGTTTACTACAGGTTCTGATGCCAGTCTGTAACGTCCGGCCGGTGTCGGTTGCGCACGTCGCACCACAGCTCTCCCATGTGCCGACCTTCATTCTTGGTTACAGCTATGTCAGCTCGAACCTCTCCGCCACACGTCCACCAAAGGCGAAAGATTTTTATACCAACCTTCTGCGGGCTGTTCCCCATAACGTGGTGGAAAACAAGTACCCTACGGTTCACTGGCCAAGAGTGTGGAAAACGATACACCACAACTTTCTGTCATCCACGGTGCGTTCGAAGTGGTATCAGATCGCCAACAAAAAATATGCCACACGACAGCGACTTCACACTATTGGACTGGCCGACTCCCCTTATTGCCCAGATTGTCACCTTTTGGATACCGATGAACATCGTTTTACTTGCGCATCATCGTCCGGAGTTTGGCGACTAACACAGAAGATATTGGCTTGTTACCTCCGGGTCACACCTGATATGATTGACCCTCAGACCCTACTCTGTCCCGATGAAACTTACTTTCCGGCTGCAAAATATCATGCGCTTACATGGTTCAAAGGACTAACCGTCGCCTACATCCTTAGCGATGGAGAGAAACAGCAGCTTGATTACTGGTGGTTCCTACAAAATGCTCACAATGCCCTCGAACGCACACCGAAATACCGTACGCTCTTCGCAAATTATTTACGCAGCGTTTTCGTTAACACCCCACTCAGCTGGGGAGTGCAAAGCTGCGGTTAATGTTCTGTCCCGCTTCACACTAACGGCTCAACGTTCTGCCTTGTCAGCCATGAGCGAAGGAAGAGACAATCTGCAGCAAGGATGCTGTTTTCCTTGAGGCACTAGCGAAGCAGAATGCCTCCGTTGCAGATGCCCTTCAAAGGCGCTATTGGAGATATCAGATAACGATGGCGAGGCTCCAAGTGGAACCAGTTACATTATTGAAGAACCTTTTAGTTGGAATTACATCAGTGATTTATATTTTTATTTTTTGATTACTCTTTTATGCCACCTTTGTTGTTGTAACACTTACTTGTAACACTTAGTTACTAGAATTCTCATTTGTATACGTTCCCTAAATGTAATCATGTAAAAAAAGTGGCAAAAAAAGGGGTAGCGTCTTTGATTCATAATCAAAACGTTTTCAGTCCCGGGTTCGATCCCCGCCACTGCCTAAATTTTGATAAATAATCAGACTTCCGGCATAAGAAGTCAGCCTCATTCTGCCAACGGCCTTGTCAAAGAGGGCGGAGGAGCAGATAGAGGTTCAGGGCACTCTCTTGTCCTAGGGGTGGGAAATTGCCCCTAAAGGCGGAAGAATCAGCAATGATCAACGACATGAGGATGCAGAAGGCAATGGAAACCACTGCATTAAAGACACGTAACGTGTATCCACAGGACATGTAGCCTGTAATTGAAGAAGTGTCATGATGATCTCTCCATTGGCAAAAGATTCCGGAATAGTCCCCCATTCGGATCTCCGGGAGGGGACTGCCAAGGGGGAGGTTACCATGAGAAAAAGATTGAATAATCAACTAAAGGATAACGTTCTACGAGTCGGGGCGTGGAATGTCAGAAGCTTGAACGTGGTAGGGAAACTAGAAAATCTGAAAAGGGAAATGCAAAGGCTCAATCTAGATATAGTAGGGGTCAGTGAAGTGAAGTGGAAGGAAGACAAGGATTTCTGGTCAGATGAGTATCGGGCAATGTCAACAGCAGCAGAAAATGGTATAACAGGTGTAGGATTCGTTATGAATAGGAAGTTAGGGCAGAGGGTGTGTTACTGTGAACAGTTCAGTGACTGGGTTGTTCTAATCAGAATCGACAGCAGACCAACACCGACAACGATAGTTCAGGTATACATGCCGACGTCGCAAGCTGAAGATGAACAGATAGAGAAAGTGTATGAGGATATTGAAAGGGTAACGCAGTATGTAAAGTGGGACGAAAATCTGATAGTCATGGGCGACTGGAATGCAGTTGTAGGGAAAGGAGTAGAAGAAAAGGTTACAGGAGAATATGGGCTTGGGACAAGGAATGAAAGAGGAGAAAGACTAATTGAGTTCTGTAACAAGTTTCAGCTAGTAATAGCGAATACCCTGTTCAAGAATCACAAGAGGAGGAGGTATACTTGGAAAAGGCCGGAAGATACGGGAAAATTTCAATTAGATTACATCATGGTCAGACAGAGATTCCGAAATCAGATACTGGATTGTAAGGCGTACCCAGGAGCAGATATAGACTCAGATCACAATATAGTAGTGATGAAGAGTAGGCTGAAGTTCAAGACATTAGTCAGGAAGAATCAATACGCAAAGAAGTGGGATTCGGAAGTACTAAGGAATGACGAAATACGTTTGAAGTTCTCTAACGCTATAGATACAGCAATAAGGAATAGCGCAGTAGGCAGTACAGTTGAAGAGGAATGGACATCTCTAAAAAGGGCCATCACAGAAGTTGGGAAGGAAAACATAGATACAAAGAAGGTAGCTGCGAAGAAACCATGGGTAACAGAAGAAATACTTCAGTTGATTGATGAAAGGAGGAAGTACAAACATGTTCCGGGAAAATCAGGAATACAGAAATGCAAGTCGCTGAGGAATGAAATAAATAGGAAGTGCAGGGAAGCTAAGACGAAATGGCTGCAGGAAAAATGTGAAGACATCGAAAAAGATATGATTGTCGGAAGGACAGACTCAGCATACAGGAAAGTCAAAACAACCTTTGGTGACATTAAAAGCAACGGTGGTAACATTAAGAGTGCAACGGGAATTCCACTGTTAAATGCAGAGGAGAGAGCAGATAGGTGGAAAGAATACATTGAAAGCCTCTATGAGGGTGAAGATTTGTCTGATGTGATATAAGAAGAAACAGGAGTCGATTTAGAAGAGATAGGGGATCCAGTACTAAAATCGGAATTTAAAAGAGCTTTGGAGGACTTACGGTCAAATAAGGCAGAAGGGGTAGATAACATTCCATCAGAATTTCTAAAATCATTGGGGGAAGTGGCAACAAAACGACTATTCACGTTGGTGTGTAGAATATATAAGTCTGGCGATATACCATCTGACTGTCGGAAAAGCATCATCCACACAATTCCGAAGACGGCAAGAGCTGACAAGTGCGAGAATTATCGCACAATCAGCTTAACAGCTCATGCATCGAAGCTGCTTACAAGAATAATATGCAGAAGAATGGAAAAGAAAATTGAGAATGCGCTAGGTGACGATCAGTTTGGCTTTAGGAAAAGTAAAGGGACGAGAGAGGCAATTCTGACGTTACGGCTAATAATGGAAGCAAGGCTAGAGAAGAATCAAGACACTTTCATAGGATTTGTCGACCTGGAAAAAGCGTTCGACAATATAAAATGGTGCAAGCTGTTCGAGATTCTGAAAAAAGTAGGGGTAAGCTATAGGGAGAGACGGGTCATATACAATATGTACAACAACCAAGAGGGAATAATAAGAGTGGACGATCAAGAACGAAGTGCTCGTATTAAGAAGGGTGTAAGACAAGGCTGTAGCCTTTCGCCCCTACTCTTCAATCTGTACATCGAGGAAGCAATGATGTAAATAAAAGAAAGGTTCAGGAGTGGAATTAAAATACAAGGTGAAAGGATATCAATGATACGATTCGCTGTTGACATTGCTATCCTGAGTGAATGTGAAGAAGAATTAAATGCTCTGCTGAACGGAATGAACAGTCTAATGAGTACACAGTATGGTTTGAGAGTAAATCGGAGAAAGACGAAGGTAATGAGAAATAGTAGAAATGAGAACAGCGAGAAACTTAACATCAGGATTGATGGTCACGAAGTCAATGAAGTTAAGGAATTCTGCTACCTAGGCAGTAAAATAACCAATGACGGACGGAGCAAGGAGGACATCAAAAGCAGACTCGCTATGGCAAAAAAGGCATTTCTGGCCAAGAGAAGTCTACTAATATCAAATACCGGCCTTAATTTGAGGAAGAAATTTCTGAGGATGTTCGTCTGGAGTACAGCATTGTATGGTAGTGAAACATGGACTGTGGGAAAACCGGAACAGAAGAGAATCGAAGCATTTGAGATGTGGTGCTATAGACGAATGTTGAAAATTAGGTGGACTGATAAGGTAAGGAATGAGGAGGTTCTACGCAGAACCGGAGAGGAAAGGAATATGTGGAAAACACTGATAAGGAGAAGGGACAGGATGATAGGACATCTGCTAAGACATGAGGGAATGACTTCCATGGTACTAGAGGGAGCTGTAGAGGGCAAAAACTGTAGAGGAAGACAGAGATTGGAATACGTCAAGCAAATAATTGAGGACGTAGGTTGCAAGTGCTACTCTGAGATGAAGAGGTTAGCACAGGAAAGGGATTTCTGGCGGGCCGCATCAAACCAGTCAGTAGACTGATGACAAAAAAAAAAAAAAAAAAAAAAAAAAAAAAGAAAATCTTCACTTGTATTTGACCTCAAGTAGTTAATTTGCTGAAACTGAGTTGACAAGACTCTGCTTGAATTGCCGATATATCCTCAAAGCTATTTCGATGTTGGGATAATTACCTCGCACCACATACAAAAAAAAAATCCTTCAAAATGTGAATATGGCGAGCTGTGTGTGCGCTATGCTTCGTGAGCTCCTTCTTCTGGAATTTTAAAGCCGCTATTGCGTTAAGTACATAAGCTGCATCGATATTTCTGCTATATTTATAACCAAAATGTACTGAAATGTTGTATTGTATTTGAGACCTATGTCCCATTTCATTTACTACTTTATGAAATACTTTAAAGTACTCTAGCTTAAACAGTTTCAATGCATTCCTCAGTTACTAGAAATAGCAAAAAAATCGAAGTCTTTCGTCAAACAGCATATCTGCTTTAGTTCCCGCTCGCCAACCCTTCATATGCTACAATGCCTGCTGAAGTAGCTGCAAATACTTCATTACTGAACATGATCTAACTGTGTAGGTGGCAGCTGTATCAACTAAGCACAGTGTTGACAGGGCCTCTGACAGCCAGGACTGGGCTCGGGCAAGATCTGTGATTGGGCCCTATCTCCAAAAATGGCAAAACAATTTGTTGTTATTTTACAGAAGGTCTGGCATGATTAATCATTATGCAAATTCTGGGGTATTAGAGACGCACGAAAATACTCGTTGGGATCAAATATAGAACACGTATACACTGAAGCGCCAAAGAAACTGAAATACGCATGCTCATTCAAATACAGGGATATGTAAATTGGCAGAATACCGTGCTGCGGTCGGAAACGCCTATTTAAGACAAGTGTCTGGCGCAGTTGTTAGATCAGTTACTGGTGCTACAATGGCAGCTTACCAAGATTTAAGTGAGTCTGAACGTGGTGCAATAATCGGCGCACGATTGATGGGACACATCGTCTCCGAAGTAGCGATGAAGTGGAGATTTTCCCGTACGACCGTTTCACTACCGTGAATGTCAGGAATCTGGTGAAACATCAAATCTCCGACATCACTGCGGCTGGCAAAAGATCCTGCAATAACGGGACCAACGACGACTGGGGACAATCGTTCAACGTGACAGAAGTGCAGCCCTACCGCAAATTGCTGCAGATTTCAATGCTAGACCATCAATAAGTGTCAGCGTGTGAACCATTCAGCGAAACATCATCGATATGGGCTTTTGGAGTCGAAGGCCCACTTGTGTACCCTTGATGAGTGCACGACACAATGCTTTACGCCTCATCTGGGCCCGTCAACATTGACATTGGACTGTTGATGACTGGAAACATGTTGCCTGGTCGGACGAATCTCGTTTCAAATTGTTCCGAGCGGTGCGGGTATGGAGACAAGCTCATGACTCCATGGACCCTGCATGTCAGCACAGGAATGTTTAAATTGGTGGAGGCGCTGTAATGGTGTGTGGTGTGTATAGTTGGACTGATGTGAGACCCCTGATACGTCTACATACGACTCTGACATGTGACATGAACGTAAGCATCCTGTCTGATCACTTGCATCCATTCATGTCCATTGTGCATTCGGACGGACTTGGGAAATTTCAGTAGGGAAATGTGACATCCCACACGTCCAGAATTGCTACAGAGTGGCTCCACACTCTTCTGAATTTAAACACTTCCGTTGCACACCAAACTCCCCAGACATGAACATTACTAAGCATATCTTGGATGCCTTGCAACTTGCTGTTCAGAAGAGCCCTCCACCCCCTCGTACTCTTAAGGATTTATGGACACTCCTGTAAGATTCATGATTTCAATTCCTTCCAGCACTACTTCAGACATTAGCCGAGTCCATGCAACGTCGTGTTGCAGCAGTTCTGCGTGCTCGCGGGGGCCCTTCACGATATTAGGCAGGTGTAACAATTTCTTTGGCTCTTCAGTGTAATTTCTTGTCAAACGCTAAGCACATGCTCACAAATGGAATTGGAACCAATATGTTCTAAAAAGCCGTATGTGAAATACAGCTTTTCAGGGGGTCGTATCTCGGTTTCTATTGATCATATAGATAACGGGTCAAGGATTTTGGATAGCTCTCGATCTCGTGACCATTTGTAGATCTATCGGAAGAATTGGCATACTGTAGCTATCCTATAGTACAAGGTTACAATTTAAACATTACACACTTTCCCCAGCCCAGGCAAAGTGAGGAAATTGGTTAGCTGTATGGTGGTTCAAAAAATTACCATTGGTTAATGGGCGATTTCTGAAAACCCGCAAAAAACCACGATTTTCGGATGCGAAAAGTATAGATGTACAGACGGCCACTTCTGTATTTTCTGTTCATGGCAGATCGTCGAAAATTATTTTACCATAAGATAATATTCTCTGGAAACTTTGAAAGGTTTTTCGATATCACTATCCGTTACGAAGATCCAGAGGCCCAAATTTGTCGTACTTGTCCAATAAAACATGCAAGGTGTGAGACGTAAATGTTGTTTTAACTGAGGTTGTGGACATATAGGAAGGGTTCCAAAGTCATAGCAGGAGTCCAGAGGTTATGAAACTATGTCCTTCGTCAGTATTTTTTCATCAATAAAACTTTACGACGTACTGTCTCTGCATAATGGGCACTTCATGGCATACAGATATGCCTAAAGTGGCTCTGCAGTAACAAAGAAAGGGCTAAATAGAGTCTTAACATGCCTAAAAAGAACTTAAAATGACTGCCAAAAATATGTATAACTGGAAATACTGCAAATTCAGTGAAATATTTCTAATAACATTTCTTACTCAAATAATAAGTAGGACATTTACGATAAACTGCAATCGATGACCAAAGTACTGAGAAAAACGCAAAGCAAATGATTCTGTGTGAGCCTTTTATTATGTGCACTTATTTGTTGTTTATATGTGTAAAAATATATAAACGCGTCACAGCATATAAAGAAACAGTCAAAACTTTTCTGAACTAAAGAATTTGTTTTATACGAGCTTCGTAAGTTGCTGTAGCAGTGAAAAGAGGGGAACAAGTGGAAAAATGCTCCTGCCACAGCAGAAAAGGGCAAATATGTTCCTCTTTAAAAGACCCTGACAGAAAAGTGGGACGAATTTCTCATTCTGCCTTCCTCATCAAAAATTTGGGTATGCGAATATATTTGCGATTTTTTGAGCTGAAAGACGGTAGTAGAGAGACAGTGACACTAGAAGAGAGAGGCAATGGTACGGGAAAGAAAGAGAGCAGAGACAATAATGGCGGGAGAGACAAAGTGGCAGTGGCAGAGAAAGATGGCCGAAGACAATAGCAGTGACCGACAGAGAGAGGAGGAGACATTGATGGTCAGTGAAAGACAGCGGCAGTAAGAGAGAAAGAGGTATGCATGGAGATAGAAGGAGTGTAAGGAAAAAGAAAGAGGAGAGGATGGAAATGAAAAAGAGGGATGAGTGGATACCATTCATAGACTTTGGGGAGGGGGGGGGGGGAGGGGATCCTCCCAGACCGATGGAATTTAACACTTAGCTATAGGGGAGGGTGCATTTTGGATCGAAATTTTGAGCACGTGGGTATAGGGGAAAAGACCAGTGGGAGACCGGCATCCCCCCTCTCCTCCCCCACCCCTCTCACCAACCTGCGCCCAGAATTTTTGCGCTGGTGAGGTGTGGTGGAGACGGTGGCATTGGCAAAGAAAAACAGAAAGGGGCAGTGTAAGTGAGAGAGGAGACAATGGCGGTGGGAAATACTGGAAGTCAATGGGTGGAAAATGAGGGGGTGGGGGAGAGACACAAATAGGCAGTAGCATTGAGAGGTAGTTGCTGGGACTGAATGCTTAACTACAAAGAGAGACTGGATAAAAGGATTTAGAGTCTTCTGTATTAAAAGACCGCGACTTTATTTGCAAGCCGAAATTTTTGGTGAGGAAGGCAGAATGACGACTGAGATAGCTGGTTCCCCACTTTCTTGTCAGGGTCTTTTCAAGAGGAATATATTCGCCTTTTTATGCTCCGACAGGGGCATTTTTCCGCTGGTTTATACTGTTGTATTATACGCTGCACGAAATACTGCCGGCGGGATTCGATCGAATTAACAGTTGTTCATGGTTCAATAGGATGAATCAGAGTGGGAAATAGTATACACAAGTGCATCATCGAGCCACTGCTAACAGCATTAACTTCTGTTACATGTTGGGTTATCCTGCAACACAGAGCATGTGAACATTCGAGGAAATTATACAGACTGTGATATGTCATTGCATTGGGTTTAGAAAACGGATGCCCACGAAGAAAGAGCGCGAAGTCTTCCAATACAGAGCAGAAAGTTTATATACAGGTTTATCAGAGTAACTTTCTGTCCTGGCGTAAGTTGACGTCAGCACACCGACCAGCGAAGATGTAGCTCGCAGATCGATAGTAGGCGCTGGAGCAAGTGCGCCTATCAGGAGAGATGCCAAAGACACACTGACAAGGAACATGCCACCAACGCCCTCTCGACAGCACGTATTTAGCCCGCCGCTGCTGACCGGAGGAGCTCAATGATGCACTCAGTTGGGTGTCTGTCAGTATCTTCGCAGAGTGGGTCACAGGCTATGACAATACATTGCGTCCAGATTAGTATCTATAGCGGGACTTGTACTTTTCCAGTAGTGACGATAAAGTTTGTAAAAGCAAGATTACATCTACATTTACATTTATACTCCGCTAGCCACCAAGCGGTGTGTGGTGGAGGGCACAATTCGCGCCAAATTCATATTTCCCCCCGTCTGTTCCACTCGCAGATCGCGCGAGGGAAAAACGACTGTCTGAACGCCTCAGTACGAGCTCTAATTTCCCTTATCTTTGAATGGTGATCATTGAGCGATCTGAAAGTTGGTGGTAATAATATATGCTCTACATCCTCGGCGAAGATCGGATTTCGGAATTTAGTGAGCAGCCCCTTCCGCTTAACGCGCCGTCTATCTGCAAGTGTGTCCCACTTCAAACTTTCTATGAGATTTGTAACGCTTTTGCGATGGCTGAATGTACCAGTCACGAATCTTGCCGCTCTTATTTGGACCTTCTCAATCTCTTGAATCAGACCCAACTGGTAAAGGTGCCATACAGACGAA
The DNA here is from genome assembly GCF_023864275.1 of Schistocerca cancellata. NCBI lineage: Eukaryota > Metazoa > Arthropoda > Insecta > Orthoptera > Acrididae > Schistocerca > Schistocerca cancellata. The sequence continues at coordinate 198,071,112 of NC_064634.1, forward strand.
CAATACTCTAAGACTGGACGAACTAACGTATTGTAAGCTATTTCCTTTGTCGAAGGACTGCATCGCTTCAGGATTCTACCAATAAACCGCAATCTAGAGTCGCCTTGCCAGTTACTTGTATAATCTGATCATTCCATCTGAGATTATTTCGAATAGTCACACCCAGATAGTTGACGGATGTTACCGCTTCCAAACACTGGGCATTTATTTTGTACTCGTACATTAATGGGAATTTTCGGCTTGTTATACGCAGTAGGTTACACTTACTAACATTGAGAGATAACTGCCAGTCATTACACCACGCATTTATTTTCTGTAAATCCTCATTGATTTGTTCACAAATTTCGTGTGATACTACTTTTCAGTAGACTGCAGCATCATTGGCAAACAGTCTAATGCCACTGTCAATACTATCAACCAGGTCGTTTATGTAAATTGTAAAAAGCAGCGGACCTATTACACTGCCCTGGGGCACAACTGAAGTTACGCTTGTTTTTGTTGAAGTTACCCCGTTCAGGACGACATACTGCTCCCTGTCTGTTAGAAAACTATCTATCCAGCAAGATATGTCATCTGATAGACCGCAAGCGACACTGCGGAACTGTGTCGAACGCCTTTCGAAAGTCGCGAAATATGGCATCAACCTGGGAGCCGGTATCTGGAGCTTGTTGTATATCGTGCACAAAGAGGGCCAGCTGTGTCTCGCATGACCGCTGTTTCCTAAAACCGTGCTGGTTTCTGCAGATGAGCTTCTCAGAGTCTAGAAAGGTCATTATGTCTAAACACAAAATAAATTCCATGATTCTACAACAAATCGATGTCAGTGAAATTGGCCGGTAATTATGTGCATCCGATTCTCTACCCTTCTTATAGATTGCTATGACCTGGGCCTTCTTACAATCCCGTGAAACTTTCCGCTGTTCCAATGATCTCTGATAGATGATGGATAAGGATGGTGCTATATTTGTAGCATGGTCAACGTAAAATATTACGGGGATACCGTCTGGACCAGATGCCTTTCTGGCGTCTAAGGATCTTAACTGTTTTACAGTCCCAGATACACTAAATACTACGTCGCCATCCTTGCGTTTGTTCGATAGTTGAAAGGGGGAATGGTGCTGCAGTCCTCTACCGTAAACGAGTTTTTGAAAGCGAGGTTTAGAATTTCGGCCTTCTGTTTATCATCATCAGTTACATTACCCATACTGTCAGCAAGAGAAGGTATTGAATTATTTGTAGCATTCATAGATTTTACGTACGACCAAAATTTTTTGGGATTATTTTTAGAATCTGCAGATAAAATACTGCTTTCAAATTCGTTAAAAGTATCTCTCATTGACCTTTTGACAGCTGCTTTCATTTCGCATAATCTCTGTTTTCAGCGGGGCAGTGACTACGTTTTAAACGATTGTGCAAAATTCTCTACTTTCTCTGCAACTTCCTAATATGTTTCTTCCCTCCCCTATATTTTTGCTAGGCACATACTTCTCTAGCACATGGTGGACAATACCTTTGAATTCCGACCAAAGATGCTCAATATCTTTGTGTCCCGCGGTGAATGCTTGGAGCTGACTACGAATATATTCATTAATGACACTTTTGCCGGCCGGAGTGACCGAGCGGTTCTAGGCGCTACATTATGGATCCGCGCGAGTGCTACGGTCGCAGGTTCGAATCCTGCCTCGGGCATGGATGTGTGTGATGTCCTTAGGTTAGTTAGTTTTAAATAGTTCTATGTTCTAGGGGACTGATGACCTCAGAACTTAAGTCCCATAGTGCTCAGAGCCATTTGAACCAATGACACTTATATTTGCTTTCCCAAACACGAAAACTCTACTCTGTTTTTTTTTCTTCTTCTTTTTTTTTTTCAACTTCCACTGACATAGAAGCCACAATGACATTATGGTCGCTGATATCTTCTTCTAGATTAACTTCCTCAAAAAGATCAGGTCTGTTTGTCACCAAGATATCTAATATGTTCCCATCTCGAGTTGGTTTTCTAACCAATTGTTCAAGGTTGTATGTTGAGAGCGCTCCTACAATAACTTCACACGAGTCTTTGCTTCTGCCCCCTGTGATAAACGTCTGATTTTCCCAGTCAATGGATACCAGATTGAAGTCTCCACCTTTAACTAATGGATGATTTGGATATTTATTTCCTATGTACTCAAGATATTGTCTACAAGAGTACTATTACTGATGAGCTTGTACCACAACACATGGACTCTCCCATCCAGTTAAGTAAATACTTCCAGTTCTTGTAAATAAAGAACCGTATTAAACAACGAGTGTATTTGTCCTGTAGAAAGAGGATACCAGCCAACTATAACAACATCCTCTACCTTGCTTCCTTACGGTACAAGACTCTATAGTGCCGACAAGACACTAATTTTTCCTGATTTTCCGATAATGTAGAGGGTAAACATTACTGAACAATAAGACAATGTCTGTAAACGCTTCGTTTTCTACACAAAAGCCAGTTCTCATCACTCCGAGGATAGATGCTTTCGCTTCAGCGTTATTCTTACCACGGAAACAAGAGCTACTCAAGTTAGTTTGTTACTCTTGGTCACAGAAATATGTTCTATGAAATTTTTGTATGGTGTTTCGTGCATTAAATTACATAAAATTTCTTTCTACAGAAGTGAGGAATGACTGGTTTTTTAATAACAGAATGGCACAGAAAGTTAAGGGCAACGGCCTTGCCGCAGTGGATACACCGGTTCCCGTCAGATCACCGAAGTTAAGCGCTGTCGGGCGTGGCCGTCACTTGGATGGGTGACCATCCAGGCCGCCATGCGCTGTTGCCATCTTTCAGGGTGGACTCAGCCTCGAGTGAATAGTAGAGGCTCCGGTCAAAGAACACCATCATAACGACCGGGAGTGCGGTGTGCTGACCACACGCCCCTCCTATCCGCATTCTCATCTGAGGATGACACGGCGGTCGGATCGCCCCGATGGGCCAACTGTAGCCTAATGACGGAGTGTTACAGAAGGTTAAATTTGCCGCCACCAGTACGTATTTTTTTTCGGCACATTCTCTGTGTTCATATTTCTGATTTCGACACACATTTCCAATCAGAATTAGATTAGATTGCAATGGATACGAATTTAAACAACATTTTTAATTATATTTGTATTTTCATTGTATTTAATTATAATTAAAATTTCAAAAATATAGGGAGCTCAGGAATTAATTACAAACATTTACAACAACAAGTGCACCTCTTGGAATGTCAAAATAAAGCACTACAATGCCGTGGTAAAAACAGAGTGCCAGTGAATGCCTCTCAATGAACTGCAAGTTAGAAAAGCTGGAGATCCTAGAAAGAAAAATATTATGGAAAATCATGGGTCCACCCCAAGTTGAAACCACCTGGAAACTTTGGAGCAACTATGAAATCTACAAAAAGATGGATAAAATCTCGGAGACCATGCAAAAGAGGAGATTATCTTTTCTAGGACACCCGTACAGAATGGACAAAACCAGACTAACCAAAAGGATATTCGACTACCTGTGGAAAAAGAAAACAACATCGACATGGATTAAGGAAGCTCGTAAAGATCTGGAAAGGTTCAACATTCAAGAAGTTCATATGTTAAATAGGGATACATTTCGGACCTTGATTCAAAATTTGGAAGGATTTCGAAAGAACTAAGAAGACTGGAAGAGGCTGGACGGATGAACAGAAGCGACAGCACAGCGTCCATATGAAGGAGTACTGGAGAAAGAGGAAAATTCAGACAAAGAAGAAATGAAATAGTAGCATGATCCTAAGTGGTCAATTTGCAAATTTAAAAAAAATCATAGAAAGAAAGCATCTAGTATTACACGTGCGTGATGTGCCCTTTCTATGATGACGCTTTAAATTCACACTCGTTTTGCAACGAAGTTATTCCAGCACTTATTACAACATACGGTTTCCTTCATCCCAGTGCAAGTTTAAAAAGGTACGTCAAGGAAAATATTTAATTTCATGCCCTCTATTATTTCAGAAAACTAGTAATACAATTTTTGAAACATTTCCACCGACTCGTTGTCATCTGTCGAGATCGGGTGTTCTGCCAGTTGCCCGCGTCTTCCCAACACAATATTTCGACGCCGTAGCTCGAAGTCTGCATCAGTGTTCCCTGAATCCCAGGCAACGTCTGATGTAGACGTCGATTTAAAGAGTCAAAATATCATGTTGGGAAGACGTGGACCGGCGGCAGATCACCCGATTTCAACGAGATGACAAACTAGTAACAGCTATTATAACACACCTTGTATAATGTTCTATTACAGCCAGAACTATCTGGATTGTAGTACTCCACATTTGCCTATAACAAACACACAGAAAATTTTGCAAGCGGATTTCACTGAAGAAAATGTGTCTGAGCTCCTTTATAAGACCCTCCAGTACTACTTCGGTTATTATAAAATTGTCTGCGACATTCACTGTTAGCAATTAAGTATTTCACGAGGGGTGATCGAATTAAATGCGCAATAGTAACTCTAGTTTTCTGATTACAGTTAACGAAATTCAAAAACCCTTCATTAATTTGATGTCTATGAATTTCCTGCTTGAAGTAAGTATAGCGCAGGCTGAATGTCGTTTGTTCAGTATGATTTGAATCATAAGTTTGATCAACTATAATTGAATAATATTTCTCATTTTTTCTCGGATCCAGGATGGTACTTCTGACATGATGGGCACAATTAGAAATAAATTCATTCTGAATATGACTTCACAAACAAAGCACTTGTACTTTCAGGTCCTTGTCGGTCTCTGACCTTGCTCAGTTTTTTTTTGCAAGGACTGGATCATAGTGACTCAAGAGCTCTAATATTCCGGGGAAAATTTCGTTATTTGGATCTCCAACTTTTTAAACTGAAAGTCTGAAAGCCAAGTTTCTTGACCAAGAAATAATGTAACATCAAATCACAAGAGAGTACCCATGTAAGTTGGTATTGTACGCATGAACAAAAGGAGAAGATTAATTCTTAACTTACGAGAATCAGCATGGCCAATGTACATCTTCCACAACATTTCATTTCTTCACTTTTACTATTCTTCCAGGACAGCTGTATACAAACGGAAATGTCTTGTGTTGTGTTTACTCTTGAATGCAAAATATTTTCCGTACACTAGTTGTTCGTGTAAAACCACCTTGTAATGTAATCAGAAGTACTTTATCTTGGAATTTTATTGGCAGACCTACCAAATTATAACGACGTTTCACAGCTGCTGCCGTGTACAATTATTGGGGGAATGTTTTGGCAGGATTTCCAACAACATCTAAAGAAAACGCATTTTAGAATCCATCACAAAGTGGTTTTAGTGCACAACGTCTAAAGAACATATTGTGTATTCAAGATTAAACACGAAACAGAACTGTGTAAAATTGGCCTGTATTACTCATAAAACTGAAGTGAAAAGGAAGAGCTAGTTTGGTTATGCTGGTGCTAGGTAATTTTCATTTATTTATTACGTGATACAAAATTTATTTTACAATAGCAGTCTGACTTTTACTAACTTGCACACCGGGGGATCCAAACCGTTGGGAGTCTTCGGCCCTCATAAGGTTAGGGTCCCGGGGATTCTGACTACCCTGCCCCTCCCCCTCTCATCGGGCCTGATTGTCGACGCGTAACAAAAGTGGCGCCTGCTCGATAGTAGTCAATTCTTTACGATGCTACTTGGACGAAATGACACTGTGACAACACCGTATGTTTTTAGCTGCAGGCTGAGAGAAAGGCTTCTTCTCGAAGGCAGAACATAGCAAGACGTGTGGCAGGAGAACTCACTTACTTCTCCCGGTTAATTCTGAAACCGTCTTCTGTTGTCGGTCACTTTCTGCGCTCCCTGTGTGCCTGCGCCCTCGGCGGAGGCCCATCTCGCCATGGCCTAGGTACGGTACCAGCTCGGTATACAGGGTGCCCGAAAAGACTTTCCCTGATTACATAAATTGATAACTCAGGCTAGAAGTAAGATACAAATATGAAACTTGTGTCGAATTGTTTACAACTATCAACGTTTTTTTCTGTTTTAGGCTCGCAGTACGTAAGTAGTGGATGAGGTGCAGTGCCCAAGAAGCCATGTTCACCAATCAGGAGAAGGCACAGTGTGTCCTGTGGTACCATGAGACCACAGTGCAGAGACACTTCCAGACAACATTTGGAAGGAATCCACCTGATGTCAAGAGCATTAAAGCCTGGTATGATGAGTTCAAGAACATACGATCGGTTGCTAACATTCCGAGGTCTGGTCGACCAAGAGCCTCAGCAGACAGGGTGGAAGCTGTAAGGCAGTCTTTTCTGCGAAATCCGAAGAAATCGGTGCGCAGGGCCTCACGTGAATTACAGATGCCAAAGAGCTCTCTCCATGACATTTTACACAAACGTTTATTGTTTCGTGCATACAAAGTGCAAATTGTTCAGGCCTTGTTGCCCAATGACAGTACACGTCGATATGACTTTGCGGTCGAAATGCTATCACGTATTGAGAACGATGATGGTTATCTCAGACGAATTGCCTTTTCCGACGAAGCGACCTTTTCTTTTTCAGTGTAGTGAATCGCCATAATGTGCGCATTTGGGGTTCACAACCCCCTGGCGTGGTCATGGAGTGCACCAGAGGCAGTCCAAAGGTGAATGTTTGGTGCGCGCTATTGCACGATCGAATTATTGGGCCATTCTTCTTCGCTGAGGCTACCATTACATCTGCAGTGTATCTGGACATGTTGCAACTGTATGCTGTTCCTCAGCTGCTTCAGTATCACTCCGATGTCTTGTTTAACAATACGGTGCACCGCCTCATTGGGGTTTGGACGTCCGTGCCTATCTCGATATGACCTTTACTGGGCGATGGATTGGTCGTGATGGACCAACGGTTGGGCCTCCACGCTCTCCTGACATAACCCCATTAGACTTCTTTTTATGGGGTTATGTCAAGGACGAGGTCTACCGCACACGTGTAACAGATCTTGAAACCCAGCGGCAACGGATAACCATAATCGTTGAATCGATCGCTCCAATGATATTGGGTAATGTGTGGACGGAAATTGACTATCGCCTAGTTGTGCTACGTGCTACCAAGGCTGCTCATTGGAAGTTTACTGATGTGTGAAAAAAACTTTGATAGTTTGTAAACAATTAGACACCAGTTTCATATTTGTATGTTACTTCTAGCCTGAGTTATCAATTTACGTAATCAGGGAAAGACTTTTCGGACACGCTGTATATCTATGTGGATGTGAGATACTGCCTAAGAACCACATGCAGCCTGGATGGCTCACCAAACCTCACCTTTGATTTGCCCGGAGGGATCCATACAGGGCCGGCGCGCTTCCCCGAATCCCAGGAGCGACGCGTTTATGAGCTCGGCTATCCTGGGGTCAGTTCCATAGAGAATCTTTGAAACAATTTGGGACAGCGAATGAAACATACCAATCAACATACCCACACTCTGTTAGCTCTACGGTACTTAGCCGCCAATGAGTGGCTTCTGCTGGATATGTCATATATGAAGAAACTTGTGGAATCGTTTTCTTGCTAACTGAAGCCACTATCAAGGCTACCGGCGTTGTTACTTGGCGTTGGTGTGATGTTTCGTGACGGTGACTAATTCTGTGTCCGATGCGCTTATAACGAATAAATTAATCTTCATTAATATAAGACAGTTGCTTCGGGACGTACATTTTTCATTTTCCACTTGTGCATACAGCAGACGCTGGAGGCTGCTTTGTTTACTTGATGACACCGCGCTTAAGACAGCGATGCGCAGGTAACGTGAGACGCCTTGTTGCTATAATGAGTCGACCTACTTGTGGCGACTGGTTCCCCTGTAGTCCCCGCGACCCGCTTCTTGTTAGCCTGCGTCCTTGCGCGGTCATCACGGCCCGCGCTGCTGGCTTTGTTTAGCAGAGCGGGGAACCCCCCCTGCCCAACGCGTGACGGCGTTGGTCAACGTCGAACCCACTGTGCTTCATGCCGTGTCTAAACGCGACCATTCAGTGCACTGGTGCGAGAATCTATATAAGCATATTGTCTCAGAGAGGCGGACGAGCGTTTGCTAAAGTGGCGGGGCTTCTGTGTGCTACAGCATGTCGGCGTCACCACGGCCTAACTTACGGGCGATGCTGCTGCTGCTACTGACAGCGGTGAGTTGTTACTAACATGCGTGGAAAGCTGCCAAATAGAAATGCGTGTGAATGTTCCCCAAGATTCAGAACCTCCGAGACCAAGATTATACTTCAAGCGAGATAAAGAAAGAAACATCTGGGAAACAAATACTGAAACCACATTGACGTCAGATTTTTGTACATACGTACACTAGTAACATCGCAATCCTCCCAGCCGCCTCCGACCCCCGTTTCTCTAAAGAACAGAACTCTCTTGTATACATCAGCTTTTAAACAGCTGACTACTTCGGAAGTGGTTTCTTCATCTTGGGAGTCAAATCAAAGTTACAAGGACTTAGGTCCGGGGAGTATGGTGGATGTACAGTACTTCCCAGTCCCATCGACCGAACAGAGCAGCCACAGCTTGCGCTGTATGCGCCCGCGCATTGTCGTGCAAAATGATGGGTAGGTTGCGCAGAAAGTGTCGCCACTTCTTTCCCAAAGCTGGTCGCGGATGATGCTTCAAAAACGAATAGTAATACTGTCTACTTACGGTGGCATTCTCTTCAGAACTGTTCCAGAGATTCGACAGGCAGTAGACCGCTCCATTCGCACCATCAACAGAATAGGCTCTGCTAACGGTATACTACCCCTTCCGCATCGCTGGCAACGGGTTCTACACAACGCTGGTGACTACTGTGAAGGACAGTAATAGGTGCAAACAAGTAACTCTTTTGTATCGGTTGTGAATAAATAGTTGCCACTAATTAAGTTCTAAACCTCGTATTTGGATTTAAGCATGCGAAACATTTACAGTTGCTGACACTAAGCAAAAATTGCGTTGGTTTTATCAGTTTCGTACAGTGTGGGAAATCTGCGCTCCGTTTTAAGGAAAGCTAGTTTTTTCTTGCAAGTCAGTGCTTATGGCGTCATATCTTCTGACCTATGCATCGTACAATACATAATTTCGCAGGGAAGTCGAGTGGTATATGTGGACAGTGTCTGCAAAAAGTGTTGCGAATAGGGTTAGTAGTAAATAAGTAATAAATGAAAACACCATTCCTCATGATGAAGTTTAACTGTATGAACAGTGAAGAGGTGGTAAGTGATAAACTATATTACTTTCATTATTTAGTGTGTGTGTGTGTGTGTGTGTGTGTGTGTGTGTGGGTGGGTGTGTGTGTAGAGAGGGGGGCAGGTTGCTGCTAAAAGTTTCGAAAAGGTTTGACATTATTGCAAAATTAGTTGGAAGTCGTTACGTGCTCTCATCCTCAAATGCTGAATGATTGCGCGGCATGAGTTATGCTGCCTCAACACATACACAGTTTTTGTATGAAATACTGATAATCAAATTTATGTTGCCCCTGGAAGGTGTTAGATTGGCAACCTACAACTGGTTCCGAGTGACCATTTTAGCCGTTGCATATACGTACCTGAGAGCTAAGAGAAACTATATTAGAGCTGTAGAACGGAACTGCAACGGTTGGTAACGATTGCAACACAGATGGGGAAGAACCATAATAATTTTGTGTACGTTACCGATAAGCATTTTCTGCCCACATCATGCGAAAGAATCAATTATTTAGAAATTTGTCAAGCATGATCTGGGAAACTGAGTCTCGAACGTAACTGAGAAGAAAAAAAAACGGTTTAAGAGTCATATTACCACGTAAACCTATCGACTTTAACCTTCATAGAGACGCTCAGCTGGACGAGCGGAAAGGGCGACATCGTCTTCCTGAAATAATGCGGAGCTCTGGTAAATCTAAATTATTAACGAGCGAAAAGAGACTTAAATTACTCTGTTTGCAAATAAAACTGCGCTCTTACACTGGATGAATACGGCGGATAGGAATCTTTGGTATATGGAAATTAGTTATAGATCCAAATTTTATTTAGGTCGAAGAAAACAGAATGATTTTCCTTTCTGCAATAAATTGTAGTATTACTGTGCTAATATTAATTATCTGATACGCCAGTAGCCCAATACACTACTTCTACGAGTCCATGCGAAGATACAATGGAGTAGAAGGTGATGCCCAAAAGAAACGTATTTATTAATACCTACGGCAAATTAATTACGGTGATTGATTGTTAGACCGTGGTTACTCGAGTATCTTATTTCCTTCAGTACTAGTACCAGTTCCTCGAAACCTTAGATCTTGTGTTTGGTCCTAATGCTACAATCATGTTCTGTGTAATTCTGTTACAGAAAAGAGAAATTTAGTTTCTGTAAAAGATTATTAACGAGTAAACCAAAGTGAAAAAGTTGCCGCGATATCAAATATTTAGCTAAAAGTGATCTCTGCAGGGTACTGGAGAACTAACTTATCATAGTGAATGGAAATAAGCAGAATATATTAATTTATTCGTTTCCAAACCACCTATAATTGAAAATGTAGCTGAAATAAGGCTTTAATTAATTCTAGGGTTTTCCAGTGCAGCTGTGAACTGTCTGTGGTCCCAAAAACTGTGTGATATGCATTTCCAACATCGTCAGCACGGGGGCGATGTGCAGTATTATGAACACTGAATAAATTTTTATCTGCCAAGACTGCCTAAAAGCATTTACTCATATAGATAACCAGTTTCGGCAAGTAATGTTGCCATCTTCGGACCTATGTTTACATCATCGCATAATCTCCTCCTTCAGTACAGTATGTGGAGCTATAAAATGTATGTCCATGTTGGTTATGTGAGCCATACTAAATCGTCGTGACAATTTTATAATAACAGCTATGTACATATATATTGCGCCGATTGTAAGGGCTCACATTTACCACCACTTTAGAGTGGTGATGAATGTGAGCATTTCTAACCGGCACAAAAATACGTGTGTATATAGCTGTTATTATAAAACTGACTCGCCAACTTCTATAGCTCACGATACCAACATGGACATTGTGTAGCACGATTTACTGTACTGAAGGAGCAGATTACGTAATGATGTAAACATAGACCCGAAGATGGCAACAGAGACTTGCCGAAACTGGTTATCTGTATAAATAGATGGTTTTAGCGATCTTGGCAGCTGAAAATTTATTCAGTGTTCACTGTATTGTATCGTACTGGTTAAACAAACTGTACTTACAAACAGTTGAGTTATATCGGAAGTACTATATTACGTGCACTGAGTCTTGGCAAAATTTGATGTCTCTCCATTGCCTTGAACCATCTCCTGAAAAAAAGTATCTGCGCAGTAAAAAGACTGATACAGTATTTTATACTTATACTTGCGTCATGTGCAAGAAGGACAGAATTTGCATCTTCTGAAAATGTAAGTGGAAAATCATTTATGAAAACATTAACAACAAAGGACTCAAAAGAGAACTCTCTCTTGCACCATGTGCGACGCCTTGAAGTTCGAGTGACTTTTGCTATCCACTGGAAATGACACGGATACGCTCCTGCTTCTATCATGCAGATAAGATGAAGACCGTGAAATTGCTGCGTCTACTATTTATTGTTTTGCATCTTGGTATTCCGGTTGTTATGGGTATATTTATCTATTGTCATGTTCCCTGCTTCTAGTTGAGTTTACATATTCTCATTTTGCCTTTTGGAGATAGAGAGTGGAGCAGTCGACGTTATGAAATGGAGTGCCAAGTGTAGAAACCGGAACATTTCCGACGTTTTCTTGTGTTTGAATTCAGTAGAGGGGTGACAGTAGCGGAGGGAGACAGAAACATTTGCGCCGTGTATGGGCATAATTCTACTGGACAGAGCAGGGCAAAAAAAAGGGGTTTTCTCGTTTTAAGGAGAATCTTTTTGACATTAATGACTATTCACGTTCAGGAAGACCTTCGTGGTTTTATAATGATATTTTAGACCAGGGATTCCCAAAGTGGTCGATATAAACGAAAGCTGATTTTGGGGGTCAACGAGGTCTAAAAATCGACCCCTATTAAATTAACACAAGTTCTTTTTTAAAACTTTCAAGATAGGTAGGTACTGTATTGTTTATGTTGTGTTACGTGTACTAAGAATAATTAATATTTTTGTAGGAAATACCACTGTTGTAGTAATGTAAAGTCTCAAGTTCGTACAAGATGAAAAACTCTGCAAGTCTGTGCGGGCAAGTATGTGCAAGATAATGAGTTCGAGCGTACGTCTTTCAGGTGCGTTTTGACTTGCTCTCTATTTGACGCTTACGCGATTTAACACGAACGAATTCATGATCAAGTCCAAACATGTTCCTGATATTTTACTATTTAACGAGCTTGCACTTAGGTTGAAAGTTCATTTGCGTTTTGAAATTCGTTGGAGCTTGAACGATAATAACTCATATAAGTACTCATTTATTTCAAGAGATTACAAAGTTATTACATAGCTAAATTAAGTGAAGTAAAGTGACTGAAAAGTGGTAAACACAACATAAAACATATTTTAAATAGGTGGGTATAAAAGTATTTGTAAAATTACTTACACTTAAGTTGTTAAGTAGGTAGGTACCTAAACTTTGAAGTGTTCAGTTTGCTTTGGTTTTCGTTCTTATGCTGATAGGTACCTACTTACCTGATACGAATTTTCTATACCTAATTACCTACTATAGTTACTTACCTAATATGGGTATCCAAATTTATCAATGAGTAAGATTCTTTAAGTACTTAATTTGTAATAATCATTATAAATTAAACTTGATATTTACTGAATTGTATGTCTTTTTACTTTGTTAAATTTTGATGAGAAAATGAAGTCAACTTTACTCACTTAACCAAGTGCAAAGTTTTCCAATTGGTACCTTAGTACCTAGGTATTTTGTATCAATAGGAAAAAACTAAAGATAGGCCCCCTTATTCATAAGAGTCTGCTAACGTAAAGCATTGCTAATTCTCACTCTGTCTTCTTCTATTGACCTAAGTCAGAATGAAAAATAACACTCTGTAGCAGCTGTTTTAAGTTAGCGGACCATTATGAATGAGGGCATTGATCTTAAAAGTAGGTAATTTGGCCATGGGGGTCTGAGGTAACAGTTCATTTTGGAAAAGGGGTCACTTGTCCAAAATAGTTTGGGGATCCCTGTTTTAGACGCATTAATCCCCTGTGACCCAGTCAGTGTACTCGAGAACTGGGAAATGTGGTGAACTGTGATCATTACACCATCGGGCGACATTTTCATGCAATGGAGGAAGTTCGAATATTAGGTATATGGATACCGTGTGCTCTAAGCCAAAATCACGAAATTCAGCGGGTGGATATATGTGCGCGTCCGCTTGTTCGTCATCAATTGGTTCACGAGCAACAACGACCATTTCTATCCTGTATTGTTACCGCTGATGAGAAATGGTGTCTTCACGCTAACATAAGGAAGAGAAAGGAATGGTTGATTCCAAAGAAAGCAGCAACTCCCCGTGCAAAGAACTGCGTGAATCCAGAAAAGATAATGTTATGCATCTGGTGGAACAGCGACGGTATCGCGTACTACGAATTGATTCTACGAGTTGCAGCCACTGCTGAGATTTATTGTCAACATCTGAGACGTCTTGCAGACGCAATCCAAGAACAACGACAAGGAAGATAGCTTGAAGTGATGCTATTCCACAATAACGGCCGCTCACATTCTGCTAGACTGACAAAAAACAATACACAGGAGTTGGGTTCAGAAGTGATTCTATACCCACCTCATCCATCTGTTCTTGCAGCTTCAGAGTTTCACCTGTTCTGCTGTCTATCGAACAACGTTTAAGGAACTTCCTTTCCCGGTGCAAATGCGCCTCGAAACCACATGATTTTTTTCAGTCGCAGAATCAAAAAGTTACCCCAGTGCTAGCAGATTATTGTAAAAAGTAATGGATGATGACTAAAGTCTTTGTTATGTGTACCTGTTGTGTTTATTAAACTTATGCAAGAACGCTACGAACTTATGACCCAACCCAGTATTACTTAGTTTAATTAATACCATTCACTTTCGTCGAATATCTTAGGAACGAAATATTCCCTCTACATGCTAGTAGACTAAAATAGATATTACTGGAGTTATTTTGCACAACTGCCCAACTGTTTCAGTCCAATGTATTATTTGTGTCATCGCGTATTTTTTACCTTTTCTTCAGGAGTTGTCCTTTCCTATTATGCTCACCTATATTTACGAACTATAGAAACCAGTCTAGGTTCCAAACCGCCTCAGCGAATATAGACATCGTCAATCGGATAGACATTAGCACGGGCTGGAATAGTAGGAGCATCACTAAGAATACTTATTCGTGCCGTATTAGGTCAACGTGGATCCTTAATTCAGTCATTACGTCCAAGTCCTTGAAGCTGCACAACGGCCGCATAGGCAACGGTTAAGGCGAAGCATTATGGTGAGTAGATTTTCGGAGCGTCTGAATCTCCTACTATTTGTTTCTAGAAATGCTGAGAAGAATACTCATTCGACAAATGAGCAAATCCTACGAATTTCTGGACTTTCAAGGGAAGGCATTTGATACAGTTTCGCAATGTCGTTTAGTGGGAAAAAATACACGCTTACCGAGTATCGGACCAGGTCTGTGTCTGGATTCAGGATTTACTTGCAGAATAGTCCTTAACACGTCGCTCTTAATGCAACAAAATCGACAGATTTAAAGGTAATTTCAGTAGTACCCGAAGAAAGTTTGATAATACCTTTACCTGTTTACGATGTTTATAAATGATGCAGTGGATAATGCTGGAAGCTTCTTAAGCCTATACACAGATGACGGAATTGTCTAGAAAAGGATACGGCACCAGAATAATGTAAGAAATTGCAGGAAGACGTGCAGAGGATTGATTGTGCGGGGACCTAAATAAATGTAACAGACAGCACAATACTAAGTGAATAAATCCACTAATTTACGAGCCGACTATTGGCGACAAATTGCTGGAAACTGTATCTATGGTAAAATGCCTAGGAGTAACCTTGTAGGGCGACATAAAGTGGAATGACCATACAAAAGAAGTAGTAGGAAGAACAGGTACTAAGCAAAGGTTAATTGGAAGAATCTTAGGGAAATGTGATTCATTTACGAAAGAAGTGCCGCACAAACTATTTGTTTGTTCGTCTCTTGAGTGTTGTTCAACATTTTGAGACCCTTACCAAGCAGCGTTAACAAAACAACTAGACAAGATCCAACGAAGAGCGGCGCGTAACATCACGGGGCTGTTTAGTTGGCGCGAAACCATTATGGAGACGCTACAAGAAAGGTTTTGAGCATCACGGAGAGGTTTACTGTTGAAATTCCGAAAGTGTATGTTCCGAGAAGAGTCGCGTAAGATATTGCTTCCGCTCACATACATCTCGCGTACTGACCACGACAAGAAATTAGAGCCAATGCTGAGGCTTACTGACACTCAGTCTTCCCAGGAGCCATTCACGAATGTAACAGGGAAGTGTGGAACAGATAGTGGAACCAGAAGTACGCTCTGGCACACCATAAAGTGACTTGAAGAGTATGGACGTAGACTGTAGATGTATAATACACTCCTGGAAATTGAAATAAGAACACCGTGAATTCATTGTCCCAGGAAGGGGAAACTTTATTGACACATTCCTGGGGTCAGATACATCACATGATCACACTGACAGAACCACAGGCACATAGACACAGGCAACAGAGCATGCACAATGTCGGCACTAGTACAGTGTATATCCACCTTTCGCAGCAATGCAGGCTGCTATTCTCCCATGGAGACGATCGTAGAGATGCTGGATGTAGTCCTGTGGAACGGCTTGCCATGCCATTTCCACCTGGCGCCTCAGTTGGACCAGCGTTCGTGCTGGACGTGCAGACCGCGTGAGACGACGCTTCATCCAGTCCCAAACATGCTCAATGGGGGACAGATCCGGCGATCTTGCTGGCCAGGGTAGTTGACTTACACCTTCTAGAGCACGTTGGGTGGCACGGGATACATGTGGACGTGCACCGTCCTGTTGGAACAGCAAGTTCCCTTGCCGGTCTAGGAATGGTAGAACGATGGGTTCGATGACGGTTTGGATGTACCGTGCACTATTCAGTGTCCCCTCGACGATCACCAGTGGTGTACGGCCAGTATAGGAGATCGCTCCCCACACCATGATGCCGGGTGTTGGCCCTGTGTGCCTCGGTCGTATGCAGTCCTGATTGTGGCGCTCACCTGCACGGCGCCAAACACGCATACGACCATCATTGGCACCAAGGCAGAAGCGACTCTCATCGCTGAAGACGACACGTCTCCATTCGTCCCTCCATTCACGCCTGTCGCGACACCACTGGAGGCGGGCTGCACGATGTTGGGGCGTGAGCGGAAGACGGCCTAACGGTGTGCGGGACCGTAGCCCAGCTTCATGGAGACGGTTGCGAATGGTCCTCGCCGATACCCCAGGAGCAACAGTGTCCCTAATTTGCTGGGAAGTGGCGGTGCGGTCCCCTACGGCACTGCGTAGGATCCTACGGTCTTGGCGTGCATCCGTGCGTCACTGCGGTCCGGTCCCAGGTCGACGGGCACGTGCACCTTCCGCCGACCACTGGCGACAACATCGATGTACTGTAGAGACCTCACGCCCCACGTGTTGAGCAATTCGGCGGTACGTCCACCCGGCCTCCCGCATGCCCACTATACGCCCTCGCTCAAAGTCCGTCAACTGCACATACGGTTCACGTCCACGCTGTCGCGGCATGCTACCAGTGTTAAAGACTGCGATGGAGCTCCGTATGCCACGGCAAACTGGCTGACACTGACGGCGGCGGTGCACAAATGCTGCGCAGCTAGCGCCATTCGACGGCCAACACCGCGGTTCCTGGTGTGTCCGCTGTGCCGTGCGTGTGATCATTGCTTGTACAGCCCTCTCGCAGTGTCCGGAGCAAGTATGGTGGGTCTGGCACACCGGTGTCAATGTGTTCTTTTTTCCATTTCCAGGAGTGTATAACCCATCAAGCGGAGGTAACTTTCGTCTAGCCACACCTTGTTAAAAATTGCGTGGTTGACCGGCCTTTGCAAACGACAACAAGTATTTCCTGACCAGCAGTGGTGTAATATAACTGTTGAAAGTGTAAGAGCATACTGGTAGTGAAGGGAGAAAACAGATTTATTGCTAATTCTTTCATAAAGAGCGCATCGGTTTGTAGACGGCCGTAAAGATACCTAAACGATGCAGAGAATAACGACAATGAACGCTTCGCATCGTCAGTATGGAAGCCACAGGCATTCCTTTCTCGTACTGGATCGTTACAACTACAGGGAAGATTTAGTGCCGTGTGATAACTGCCAAGCGCGATCTAGATCGAGGCTACATTCTGCCATTCATCATACAGGTGGCCATAGAGATGCTGCTAACTTCTGCACTGCTTTAAGCTTTAAAGAGCGCTATCAGACTCTCATGATAGCCGCTGCCCATTTCATCGGCATGTATACTTTGTCTGGCCTGCTTCTGCAATTACGATTATTTAGGCAGCAGTAAACATTTTGTTGTAATTACTTTTCAGCGCATCCTCGTACATCTTGTACAGATTCTCCTTTACACTTCATTGGCACCTACATTCCCCAGTCTAAGCCCAACAAAAACTGGTAAAATCCATTGGTCTGTTATATCCTTTTGTTAATTTCTGCCTCCATTCTCACACATTCTAAATATTTAAAGTTGTCCACATTTTCCATGTACTCCCCTTTAATATTAATTTGTCATTTACCTTCGTCAGGGTACAGATGTCGGTCGTTTCACTGACGGATCGAATTTACCTTTAGCCGTCTTTGCTCCAGCGAGCTAGCTTTCTTGACGGGGAAGCCCAGTTGTATCGGCCGGGGTGGCCGAGCGGTTCTAGGCGCTACTGTCTGGAACCGCGCGACCGCTGCGGTAGCAGTTTCGAGTCCTGCCTCGGGCATGGTTGTGTGTGATGTCTTTAGGTTAATTAGGTTTAATTTGTTCTCAGTCCTAGGGGACTGATGACCTCAGAAGTCAAGTCCCATAGTGCTCAGAGCCATTTGAACCATTTTTGAAATCTTTAGGCGGAAGAGTGAGCCAGTTCGGACTGAATAGCGATGCTGACCGGGTCGCTTACGCGAGGCTGTTTAATAATTCGGTAAAATTTATAATTTCCGGAACTGGTTATACTCGATTACATTTAATTCAACGGTGACCGTATATTATCGAACAGCAACGGCAAACTCAAACTAAGTGCTATTTATGAATGACTGCGAATGTAGAACGAGTAAGAATAGATACATAGTGATATCTTCTTTGTGATTAAAGTATAATAAATCGAGTGTTTTTAACTAATTGCTAACATCATTTAGTCTATCAATTTAATGCTAGTATTTTGATGGATATTATGAACAGAGTTATAGAAGAGGTAGGACACGTGTCAGTCAGTAGGATCAGTCAGGAATTGATACGGCAAGTGTACCTTGCGCGTAAGTTCGCCCTCATATGCCGTCAGAACCGACAAGTCCGATGTCTTTGAATTTCAAGCAGTCAAATTACTACAAGTATTTTTAATTACAAATGAGGTGCAGCTGACATCTTTCCTGTCTTCTGTGGTAACTACCATTGTGAAAATGTATCCATAAGCAATTTTGCGAGTTAAGCTACCATTTACAACAAACTGCATAGCTGCGTCTAGCATAATTCTTTAGAAATAATTACTTTTTAGTCAGAAAACTACTTCACGCTCTCCTTGTAAGTATTTTTGTTATACTGGAAGTAAATATGCTTTGAATTCGTGAATTATATGTGGTTAGGCGAGAATGACGAAAAAAAACCGGCAGGTTAGCCGAGCGCGCTAACGCGCCGCTTCCTGGACTCGGGCAGGCGCGCCGGCCCCGGAGCGAATCCGCCTGGCGGATTAACGACGAGGGCCGGTGTGCCGGCCAGCCTGGATGTGGTTTTTAGGCGGTTTTCCACATCCCCCTAGGTGAATATCGGGCTTGGTCCCACATTCCGCCTCAGTTACACGGCTCACAGACATCTGAACACTTTCACAGTATTCCATGGATTACACTAGTCGCAGACTGTTGGGTTACACTAATTCCTTCGCGGGGGGAGCGGGGTGGCGGCAGGAAGGGCATCCGGCCACCCCTTAAACTAACATTGCCACACCCGATTAAACATGGCGACCCTGCGTATCCACGGGAAACAAGGCGCAAGCAAAAGAAAACAAAAGAAAGAAAGGCGAGAATGAGTAAGGCTACAGCTCGTAGGACGTGACTGTGTTGTATGAGAGAAGTAGAGAGAAAAACAAAAATTATTTAGAAACAGTATATGTCTCGCTCGTTAGCAGCAGCCGTATAAGCGGAGAAGGAATTGGCAACTCTCACCAGCTTGAGGGTCACGGCGCAGTCTATTATCCGCATTTGGCTGTGTACGCTTGGCGGCCATTGCCTCCCGGTGCGGACAAGAGCGGGCGTCGCCAATGGGACGAGGCCGTGGGGTCTGGTTTTCGCCGCGCGGGCCTTGAACTGCGGCCGGTGGACCGTGGAGGCGCTGAGGGGCCCAGCTACCAGAGGCTGCAGCGCAGACAGAGGGCGACCTCTGGCGGCGCTCTCACACCGCGCCGTGCCGGATGTCCAGCGGTGCGCGCAGTCGGTAAACACCTGAGCGGGCAGCGAGGTCGCAGACCGCGGCCTCTGCCCTCTGGGTCTAGGACACTCGTGAGCAGCGGAAATGTATCGACGCGAGACTTCCCCTTTTCGTCCGGGCCTCGGAGCGTCCGTGGTGTCGCGCTAAATCACACTCGCGGTCGCGCCGAGTAGCCACGCTCTGTCGTCAATTGCGGCGTACGGGGCAATGGCGCGACGGGGTACTGCTCCCCGGATTTATTGGAAACGTTTATTGACGGACCCCAGTGAACTATGTGTAGCACTACATTGCCAAATCAATATGCCAGGCCTCATCAGACAAATGTGACCACCGCCTATGTTCGACGATGCCGCGCGGGATTAGCCCGGCGGTCTTAAGCGCTGCAGTCTTGGACTGTGCGGCTGGTCCCGGCGGCGGTTCAAATCCTCCTTCGGGCATGGGTGTGTGTGTTTGTCCGTAGGATAATTTAGGTTAAGTAGTGTGTAAGCTTACGGACTGATGACCTTAGCAGTTAAATTCCATAAGATTTCACACACATTTGAACATGTTCGACGACAACATGCAATAACCACTTACAGAAGGTAGGTGCCAGCACTAGCAGTGGAAGATATACAGGGTGAAGCGAAATTCGCGCACTCGGGCTTCGCAGCGTGACTCCTCACATGCTAGCGATAAAAAAATGTCTCTCACAAAATTTCGTCTGGCGAGTAGATCTGGCAGAAAAAGGACGTTAAAGAGTGGCAATCTGGCAACACTCTAACAACACATATGGTAGCTACCTCTGGCAGGACATTTTCGTTGTGCTGTGTAGTCGGCGCAGTGGATAGAGTTTTGGGCGGCCTTCGTTGCCCATGAGCAGCAGTCAGCATGGGTGCATGAACCAGGCGCCTACTGTGGAGACCCATACACCGCAACATTCTCCGAACGGTCGTTCAGTAGACACAGTCGGTAGCCCCTTGGTGCATCTGCAGAGGATGCATTCATCTACATCTACATCTATACTCCGCGAGCCACCTTACGGTGTGTGGCGGAGGGTACTTATTGTACCACTATCTGATCCCCCCTTCCCTGTTCCATTCACGAATTGTGCGTGGGAAGAACGACTGCTTGTAAGTCTCCGTATTTGCTCTAATTTCTCGGATCTTTTCGTTGTGATCATTACGCGAGATATATGTGGGCGGTAGTAATATGTTGCCCATCTCTTCCCGGAATGTGCTCTCTCGTAATTTCGATAATAAACCTCTCCGTATTGCGTAACGCCTTTCTTGAAGTGTCCGCCACTGGAGCTTGTTCAGCATCTCCGTAACGCTCTCGCGCTGACTAAATGTCCCCATGACGAATCGCGCTGCTTTTCGCTGGATCATGTCTATCTCTTCTATTAATCCAACCTGGTAAGGGTCCCATACTGATGAGCAATACTCAAGAATCGGACGAACAAGCGTTTTGTAAGCTACTTCTTTCGTCGATGAGTCACATTTTCTTAGAATTCTTCCTATGAATCTCAACCTGGCGCCTGCTTTTCCCACTATTTATTTTATGTGATCATTCCACTTCAGATCGCTCCGGATAGTAACTCCTAAGTATTTTACGGTCGTTACCGCTCCCAATGATTTACCACCTATGGCATAATCGTACTGGAATGGATTTCTGCCCCTATGTATGCGCATTATATTACATTTATCTACGTTTAGGGAAAGCTGCCAGCTGTCGCACCATGCATTAATCCTCTGCAGGTCTTCCTGGAGTACGTACGAGTCTTCTGATGTTGCTACTTTCTTGTAGACAACCGTGTCATCTGCAAATAGCCTCACGGAGCTACCGATGTTGTCAACTAAGTATATTGTAAACAATAAAGGTCCTATCACGCTTCCTTGCGGTACTCCCGAAATTACCTCTACATCTGCAGATTTTGAACCGTTAAGAATGACATGTTGTGTTCTTTCTTCTAGGAAATCCTGAATCCAATCACAAACCTGGTCCGATATTCCGTAAGCTCGTATTTTTTTCACTAAACGTAAGTGCGGAACCGTATCAAATGCCTTCCTGAAGTCCAGGAATACGGCATCAATCTGCTCGCCAGTGTCTACGGCACTGTGAATTTCTTGGGCAAATAGGGCGAGCTGAGTTTCACATGATCTCTGTTTGCGGAATCCATGTTGGTTATGATGAAGGAGATTTGTATTATCTAAGAACGTCATAATACGAGAACACAAAACATGTTCCATTATTCTACAACAGATTGGCGTAAGCGAAATAGGCCTATAATTATTCGCATCTGATTTATGACCCTTCTTGAAAATGGGAACGACCTGCGCTTTCTTCCAGTCGCTAGGTACTTTACGTTCTTCCAGCGATCTACGATAAATTGCTGATTGACGCCCCTCGTTGTCAGACACTCTATCAGGAACCAAGTCGCTTTTTTTGTAATTTCCAGGGGACTTCAAGAGTCACGGTGACTTCATTGTTATTACTGTGTTTAAATGAAAGTATCATATCTGTTTGCAAGGGACCTCATTGAGGGTCTCCATTTGGCTGACTGGTTAAGTGGTGCAGTATTAACATTTGTGTGACTTTATGATGAGACACTGTTGTAATGCATGGCACCGTGAGAGCAGACTTACTCGTCGTCAAGTTTTTCGTCGACCACATCTGACTACCGCAGGGGACGCTCGCCATATTGTGTGTAACATGCATATCGTAACACTTTCATGTCTGCGTCTGCCATCCAAGAAAAGGTAATGGACTCCCTGAAACATCTTGTGTCATCCCACAGCATGGGTCGGAGACTAGCAGCAGCCAGATTAGAGAATTACTGTCCGGTGCATTTAGGCTGCCGTTAACAACCCAATACAACTAGTGCATGTTAGGTGACCTGACAGGGAACCGTCGACTGCTGATGACTAACGTCGCATTGTGTTCAGCGATGAATCACGATTATGCACTACCCCATATGACCATCGTCGGCGAATATGTCGACGATATGGGGAGAAATCCCATTCTTCCAATGTTTTGGAGATGTACAGCGATGTTACTCTAGGCGTCATGCTGTGACTTCAAGTCACAGCTGGTAGTGACTGAGGCACAGTTGTACGCCATCTTCGTGCAATTTTTCACCAGGTCGGTCTATACCAAAGCTGGAGCTTGTCTCTAACAACTGCCTGCGTAATGTAGAAGTACTATCGTAAGGGGGGTAATATCGGACGGAATTTTCATAGTCTAAGGTAACTTCGTAAAGAACATTAAATTCTCGTATAAAAAGTGCGAGATATTTTCGATGACCATGGAGAATAATATGATCAAAGAACTTAAGTCAAAAACATTTTTAATTAGTCAGAACCTAACAAATACACTGTCTGATGCTACCCCTTTGATGGGGTAATTTCCGACATTCATTGAATTTACGCGCAAAGGTCCATATTACCCTCTAATGGGGTAATGTTGGACAGTGACTAATGTTTCAAGAAATACACATACTTAGAAACATGTTTTACATGTTTAGAAAACATTTTTTACAGATGGTTACAAAATATTGTACATAGCTTCAGTAAACATTTGACACATATTTAGGAAACTTTCACAGATATATGAGGGCTATTCGGAAAGTAAGGAACGATAGGTCGCGAAATGGAAACCACAATGAAAATCAAAACTGTTTCACTTGGAATGGTTAGATACACTTTCCAGCTACTTCTCTACACAGTCGCCGCTCAGACTTTACAACTGTCGTAGCGTTGTACCAAATTTTCAATTATCTCGTTATAGAAGACAGCCGCCAGTGCTTTTCGACAATTCTCTACTCTGGACTGTAGCTCGTTGTCTGTATCAAAATATCGTTTTCATAGCCAGCGGTTCATTTGAGCAGAGATGAACCTCAGGGGTAGCCAATTACAGGCTGCATTGTGGGTGGTCAAACACATCCCATGGAAAACGCTGCAGGAGCATCTGCATTGCTCCTGCAGAGTGCGGCCGAGAATTGTCGTGTAGAATGAACTGCATGACAGTTATGTTACGTGTATTGCATAGCTTCAGGAGAAATCTTTCGCCAGGCCTCCATACTTGGCGGGAGACGCTAATTTCTAGCCATATTTACGTTCTCACGTTCGTACGTGAGCTCAGAACTGTAAAGAGTGACATGGTGCGATCGACGGGCGTGCTAGACACAGTGCCCAACGCATCTGTGCAAAGCTTCATCAGATTTTCACTGTATTTTCCATTTCGCAACCAATCGTTCCTTACTTTCCAGATAACCCTCGTATTTACAAAATATTTCATTAATAAAGACAATCTACTCATATGACAAATCAATAATAATCTACAATATGTTCTCAGTAAAAGAAAATTTCCCTTTTTCTTCTCTTAGAGTTGGCAATACTCTTACAATTTGACCTTTGTCTACAGTATCATCTGGAATTCCAGGAAAAATAAACACAGATTTGCTGCCTTAATATGAACGCAGAAATCTAACTCCCACTTCTGTTGCGATTCAGACGAACTTCCTATTTCGCTGTTTCTCCTGAATCATGTGTGGATAATCCACAAGAACAAAAGCCTCCACTTCCAGAACTGCTTCCTCTGCTCTGCTGCTTTCGTCACCAGTGGATATTGCATCATTATTCACAAGCAATTCAGACAATGAATCAGCATTACCTTTCTTTCTCATGTCGATGCCTAAAGTGGACAATTGTGTTATTTTTCATTCCATAGCGAACATTCTGAAGCATATCTCCAAAGCTCGAAGACCAGGATTCTAAGGAATTGTTTTGAGGATCAGGAAATTTCTTGAGGAATCTTTCAGGGTCAAATGGAATTAATCTCATTGCACGGAATGCATTTCTTATATTGCCTTCTTCATTTGCATACACTTTTTATGCGTTTTCTTCAAAAGTGAGGGGAAAGCACCTTTCGATATTGGCCCACGGGAGCTTTTTTTCCATTGCGTCAACACTGCCCTCCAAGTAGCTTTTAAAGGTCTCAAGAAACCTACGTCTAATGGCTCTAAAATATGAGTACTGTTTGGTGGCTACAAAAAAAAAAAAAAAAAAAAAAAAAAAAATAGATTTCATTCTTCTCACCAATTACTCGTAGTGAAATGCGACTTGAAAGGTTATCTCCTGTCATAATTTTCTCCCCCTCCATTGACTTCAGGTAAGGCAGCGCAATAGTAATACAGCAATAACAATAGTCTTTTGATATCTAAGAACCTTTCAGGATGTTTTGTTCCCCTTTTATCAGATGCAGAATAGTCACGCAAATTGGTCTCGTCATAATCGACTACATTTTTTGGATCGATATTTTCCATTTTTTCACCAACGTTCTTGAAATGTTATTTCAATGTCTCATAACTCTCTTCAGCACGTTGCCTTTTAATGTTTTCAGATAGCCGGACGCTTAATATGTCAGAGTGATACTGTAAGAATGAACGCGACCACTCAAACTCTGGCATGTTACGAGAAAAGTGTTTTTCCCTTCGTCCACATTTATGAAGATATTCTTTCACTATATACCGAACATCATCAGAGGTAAAAGGAGAACACCAATGTGCAGTCCTTAAAATACCATGACAAGTACTTAAGATAGAAGGCGTTCCAATCACTAGAGGATTTGTATTATTCGCTTTATTCTCTAACGTTGAGCGTGGTACAGTAAATGTGCTTGACGCCTTTCTGTTCGATAGATTTCCTGATCTTACAGCAGTAGCCGCCTTTTCAAGATTTTCAGGTGAATAATTGCGCCTCGGAAGAACAGCAAACCTCCTTTTGTAAGTATGCGGTATTGTCCGATCTTACGCCAACGTGTGTAGTTGTCTGTAAATAGTTCACTGGACTATAGAGAAAGTGAGATGTGGAGACGAACTGTATTCAAGTTTCCTTCTTAACATTTCAGTAAGTAAACAATAAGCAAATTAATTACCAATTTTTTCTCTTCTTGTACAATGACGAAAGTATTCGCATAAAGATAACTAGCAACAATTGTACACTGCACTGTAACGCGCTACACACTATTGTTTCAACTTCCAACTGCAACAATGTGTGTTTGTATATGCTTGACAATACGCAAGGCGTAAACAGAAAAACGCGAGCGCGAAATAAAAACTTGAATTCAGTGATACCAACGTAAGAACAAAAATACGCTGTTCCCGTCCGAAATTACCAGTGTGTCTGATATTTCGCCATCTTACGGTACCACACCTAACAAAGTTCCCAGATCTGTTACCAGTAGAACATCTGTAGACCCAGCTCAGATGTCCATCCCAGGGCTAATATCCAAATATCGAGGACCATTTACAATTGTTGTGAGCGAGACTGCCTGAAGAGAGGATACAACTTCCTTATGACACCCATTCCAGTCGAATCAGTGCGTGCATCCAGACCAGAAGGGGTGTAACATTGTACTCATAAGCGGGCTCATACCGCCAAGATTTTGTAAATAACATCCCACCCCATCTAAAACCATTCTGGGTGCTTCTATTTTGTCTGGCAATGTAGTTTTTTTTTAAATCTCCTCCTTAGCCTCCAGTTGCAGTTTTCAGCACACATCGTCTATGACCATCTGTAGATGGTGGATAACAGTAACATCTGATCGTTGACTGATCGTCGATTCGCAAGACATCAGATCGATCACTTCTGATTTTCGACGTGCAGATCAGGTTATCTATGTCGTCATATGGTGGCTACAAATCGAAGAAGCTAACCCTTGTCAGTAAGCAATCAACCTCGTCTCCGACATTTTTGCTCTTAAAACCTTGTGTTCCCCTTCTCCGAAGTTAATTCTGTACTTCTTAGGTGTCTATAGACCGTAAACAGACCGTGCCATCCAAGATGTTCAACATTACAGGGACTTTGGAATTATTGTGGGTTTCTCTTAGGGCTGTGTTACATTGATTACAGCATTAGTTTCTTTGAATCATATATTGAGAGCAGCTGCCCCGACCATTTGAGATACGGAAACAATTACTCCCCGTTTGAGACAAGAAATGCTTTAATAAATAATAATCCAGACGGTGTTTATTTATTTATTATAAGAGAAATGTCACGGTTCCTTAAAGGCAGGGCATCACTTATAAAGAAAAGCTTTGTTGGAAAATTCTAGAAACTACAGTAGCGTTTGTTGTGTAGAGCATTATCTACGTTCCGGTACTTCACAGCGCGGTGGTTCTGGATCGCGACAGATAAAGAACTTCAGTGACAGGATTTCCCTCGCGAAGACAGACGTACACGAGTCTCCTCGAGGGAATTTCTTGCCGTGGCGCTGTTCGCTAGGATTATCCCAGTTCGGTTTGCTACAGTGGTTTTCTCCCCGTTTGTGCAGTGAACCCTCCAGGGTCTGCGAGCTTCCTGCTTTGATTTTCTTTTCGTTATGTACGTGAAATAATGCAGCAGCGTGGCGTTGGAGCAGTTTGTGAGCAGACTTTCTCCTGAGGCGTCTCAGTGTCTGAAGCCATGTCTCGCTTCTTCAGCTCTGCGGCGCTCCTCCGTCCATTAGCTTACAAGAAAAACACACAAAATTGCTTTCTACTACTTAATTCGTAGTAGTTCAACTGAAAATGTACCAAATGACTTTCTAGATCTACATTTACATCTACATGATTGCTCTGCAGTCCACATGTGAGTGCCGGGCAGAGGTTTCGTACAACCACTTTCAAACTATTTCTCTACACTTTTTCTCTCGAATAGTACGTGGGAAAAGTGAATACATGAATCTTTCCGTGTGAACTCTGATTTCTGTTATTTTATCATGATAGTGATTTTGCCTCAAGTGGGTAGGAGTATATAAAATGTTTTGGCCATCGGAGAAGAAACTTGGTGTTGATCTTCAACGAAAAACGCGTTTCTTTAAATGAAGCCACTCCAAGTCGCTTAATCATACCCGTGACACTCTCTCTCCGATTTAAACACAAAACGAAGTGTCCTTCTTTTAACTTTGTCGATGCCCTCCGCCAATTCTTTCTGATAAACGCCCATCACAGGCATTCAGTTTCATTAGAACACGCTTGTGATGAATTATCAAAAATCTTCTGAAAATCTAGAACTATGGAATGAATTTGAGATCCCCTGTACATTGCTTCGTGTAAACGATGAGCCAGTTGGGTAACACAAGAACGATATCTCATGAATTCGTGCTGGTTATGTGTCAATAGATCGGATTCATAATGCTGGAACATAGTACGTGTTCCAAAGCCCTACTACAAATCGATGTCAGCAGTGTGGGTCTGTAGCTAAGCGGATATCCTTTCTTGTGTATTGGTGTTACCTGTGCAACTTTCCAATCTTTAGGTGCAGATCTTTTGTCTAGCATGTGGTTGTACATGATTGTTAAAAATTTCATCAGCATACATTAAACTAACCCAACTGATCTGCAGTCTGGACAGGAAGATTTATTAGTGAATTAACTTGGATCGCTGCATTGAGGGCTTCTGCAGTGGCGGAAAAAGTCGCGGCACTAAGAAGGCATTGTGTGACGTAAGCGAAAGTTGGTAGCCGTGTTTCTACATCTGAAAGATGATGTCTGTTCAGATTTTGCGCCAGTCGCATTAGAGTGGCACTAATAGCGCCACTGTGAGGATGCAAATCAGGTTTGCTTTAAATACACGCTGTAATGGTCGTGAGTGTTAGTTACCTTTGAGATTGGACGTGGTGAGTTGATGTCAGTCAAGAACGACTTTGAGGACAGAGATATCATTATCAACACCTCAGTGAGTTTGAACGAGGCCGTGAAATATAAGTACAAGAAACTGGATTCCTTCTGCGACACTGCAGAAAGAATGGTTCAAATGGCTCTGAGCACTATGGGACTCAACTGCTGTGGTCATAAGTCCCCTAGAACTTAGAACTACTTAAACCTAACTAACCTAAGGACAGCACACAACACCCAGCCATCACGAGGCAGAGAAAATCCCTGACCCCGCCGGGAATCGAACCCGGGAACCCGGGCGTGGGAAGCGAGAACGCTACCGCACGACCACGAGATGCGGGCACACTGCAGAAAGACCTGGCAGGAATGTAGCCACTGTATGTGATTGTTGGGAACGGTGGTCGCGAGAATGCAGGGTGGCAAGAAGACCGGGCTGCGAACGGCCACGTAGCCCAACCGACTGGAGAGACCATAATCTTCGGCGTATAGCTCTGGCACATGGTACTGCATCTGCAGCAGCAATTTGAGCAGCAATTGACACAACGGCTGTTACAAGTCGGTTACTTCAAGGACAGCTCCGAGTCAGATGCTTTCCGCCCACTCCAAACTATCGACTTCAGTGTGTCAAGCGAGAGCTCGTTGGAGGGCAGAGTGAAGATCTGTTATGTTTTCTGATGAAAGGTAGAAATGCCTCGGTGCCAGTGATGGCCATGTGTTGGTTAGAGCCGGCCGGAGTGGCCGAGCGGTTCTAGGCGCTAAGGTCTGGAACCGCGCGACCGCTACGGTCGCAGGTTCGAATCCTGCCTCGGGCATGGATGTGTGTGATGTCCTTAGGTTAGTTAGGTTTAAGTAGTTCTAAGTTCTAGGGGACTGATGACCTTATACGTTAAGTCCCATAGTGCTCAGAGCCATTTGTTGGTTAGAAGGGGACCAGTTGACGGTCCGAAACCGTCGTTTCTGCGTACTGGACACACTGGACCTGCACGTTGAGTTATGGTCTGGGGTGCGATTTCGTAGAGCAGGTGTACTCCAAGCACCCTAACTGCAAATTTGTATGTCAGTCTGGTGATTCGACCTGTTGTGCTACCATTCATTAACAGTATTCCAGGGGGTATTTCCAAACAGCATAATGCTCGTTTACGTACCACTACAGAGTGTTGAAACGCTTCACCAGATCTGTCTCCAATCGAGCACATATGAGAGATCGTCAGGCAATTGCAGCGTCCCTGCTTTGACCGACCAAGTGCAACAGGCATGCAACTCCATCCCACAAACCATCATCCAGCACCTGTACAACAAGATGCATGCACGTTTGCATGCTATGATTTAACATACTGGCGGTTACACGGGCTATTAATGTACCGGTACCGGTATTTCACATTTGCAATGGCTTATCTCGCGATTACGTAAACTTGTGATCTTGCTATGTTAACTGCTTGCCGGCCGCGGTGGCCGTGCGGTTCTGGCGCTGCAGTCCGGAACCGTGGGACTGCTACGGTCGCAGCTTCGAATCCTGCCTCTGGCATGGGTGTGTGTGATGTCCTTAGGTTAGTTAGGTTTAAGTAGTTCTAAGTTCTAGGGGACTTATGACCTAAGATGTTGAGTCCCATAGTGCTCAGAGCCATTTGAACCATTTGTTAACTGCTGAAATATGTTACCTAGACAAATGTGTTTTCGAAATTTCGTTACTGTATATCAGTTATTTTTTGTTGTTCGGATTTTTTTACGTCAATGTACGTCTATATAACTCATGTTGTCAGCTGCTCTTGATTAGAATTCTGGAGTATTTACTGCTTCTTCTTGCGCTGAAGATTTTTGGAAAACCGAGCTTACTAAATGCGCTTTAGTGAAGCTGTTGTCGGTTACCTTACCATTGATGTCACGCAGTGATATCATGTAGTGCGTTTCCGAACAGGAAAACAAGCCCGGGACATGGAAATACGTCAAAGAATGTCATAAGTAGAGACCGGATTATATGCATTTGCATGTTGCATGTGCATTTGTATATTTGGTTCCTTTTTACCAGTTGTTGCACATTTCAACTAAAAACTAGTGACGATGCATATTTTCGCTCTATGTTTACAACATTTTAAAAATTTAGCCGGGCTGTCACTAGCTCGATCTAGTTTTGATGTCCCACACATTGACTGCGACCTAGAACTACGTGCAGTCGCTAATCGAGAGGCCACTGCCTAGCGAAATCATTACAAAGGGGGAACAAAAACAGACTGACAGAGTCAATGCTACTGCATCCGCGCCCCGGTTAATCCCCTCCGCTGTGGTACCGTACGTGTCGGCAACAATTAAATTAAACAACGCAAATATTGCTTAAATCAAAATATACCAGATGAATCAACATTGTGTAAAAATTAATTACTGACAATTTACTTAAATGTTCTGGAAGAAATACGCAAAGAAATCAAGGTTGGCAGTACCTGGGTTTCAGTTGACGAAACTACAGACACTTGTGGACATTACATTGCAAATTTAATTCTTGGTGCTTTAAAAGAAGAGCCTTCTTCTTCCTATTTAGCAGCCTCCAAAGAACATAAAAATCATTCTACGATGGCCAGGTTTGTGAATGAGGGTAGTAGACAAACATTTCCAGAAACTTCTGCAGATGAAAGGGTGTGTCTATTTCGGATGCTGCTCCCTATATGATCAAAGCAGGAAAAGCCCTCCGAGTATTTGATCCCAATTTGATCCATGTGACGTGCTTTGCTCATGGAGTACATTGCCTTGCTGAAGAAGTACGTTCCACGTTTGCGAATGTAAATAAACTGATATCATCCACAAAGAAAGTGTTTCTAAAGACATTAGAGGGGTACTAAATGACTTCGATAGTGCAGAGGCTTTGGCAGTTTGCCAATGCAAGGAAGATTTTAATGATTCCGGTATTAAAAAAGACATTGCTGTGGTTAGAACTCATTTTTCCCATATATGTGCAAGTATTAAAAAGCTTGAAACTCAAGGTTTGGCATTGGATGAATCTATGAAGTTAATGAATAAAATTATTCCAGTGAAATCCTCATTTCCGGAGGTATTCCCAAGAAAACTTAAAGAAAACTTGGAAAACATGTTAAATAATAACTCAGGCTTTGAACGCTCGTGCCAAATTGATAGTTTTATTTATGGGACAGGTGAACTTTTAGAACAACAAGGGCCAATATAGCACCCAAATTCAAATACTCCCCAGTTACCTCACTTGATGTAGAACAGTCCTTTTCTGCTTATAAAAATGTTTCGAGTGATCGAAGACACAATCTTACTAGAGAACATTTGGAACAGTACTTGGTCGTTTATGTTTACAATAGTAGAAAAATCCAAAATAAATTGTAAATGATGCTTTGGTCAAATAGTATTAATTAAAAGTTAATTTTATTCAAAAAAATTCATGGCTGTATGTTGTTTTTTAAATAAAATTTTACGGAATGCGATATATCTCGAAGTTGGTCTCGTAGATATCGATTGTTTCGCTGCGACTCACTCGTATCGCATGCGCTTGTTACCGACAACAATAGCAAAGAAAGAACAATTATTGAAACGCCATATGCGTCCTCATTTTACAAATTTTTAGAAAATAACGCCCGAAAGTCCCTCCTCCTAGCCTCTAAATGTTACGATTTTTCGCGTGGCCGGCGCTCTTCCTCGTAACTGATATGCACAGGTTCGACTTTGAGATGTAACGCACGCAGTAACTAACATGTTTTTTTATTATTTGATCTTGCATATTTCGAAATTTTGCATGCAATTTTAAGCATTTTTATGCATATTTGCATGCATATTTTAAGGTTTTTATGAAGCATGTAGTCCGGTCTTTAGTCATAAGCGTACGAAAATCATGTCCGTAGCAAGGGTCAAGGCATGGCACAAGCGGTTCAAGGAAGGACAGGGCAAGGACTGGAACGTCACACCGCATTACCGCCATTGTCTTGCGAGAGGATGTCCTCATTATTGAAGACCGGCAAGTTGCGGTGGCAGTCATTGAACCGCGGTCTGACTGAGCGTCGGAATTGCAAAGGACAGGCGGTGCTCTCGGTACATTTGTGTCATTGCTCGATAATTTCCATTCCCTGCATTCCTTCCGCTATGAAGAAACACACTAGATCCCTTTTTCTACTTTTGAAGCCCCCATTTCTATAAGCATTACTGAGTCCAGTGGACGCTCGAAGCCTGAGCGTGCTCGGTTTGTCGTCGGGTGGGTAGGCGGTTATGTCTTTCTAGTGATGAGGTTGGGGCCTCAGCGCTGTTTACGATACCTTCCGCAGCTTTCGTTTTACAACCTCCAGCTCGTTTCTTTTTGGAAGCATCTTGTAGCAATTTGTGTCGTTGTAACGGAGGGCACCAGCTGACGCCAGCGCTCTCCTCCCGTGTTTTGGTTTCAGAACCGAACATAGACCATTTCGTCCCAAACCGATCATAACAGTCAAATAAAAATGTAGTAGCTTTGTTCATAGAACTTGTGATTATCATTCACGCAGCGTCGCCGCAGTTGGTCCTTCTCGCCACCGCAAACGGGTTTAAGACACTCTGTTGAAGTCTAGGTCTATAGCTACACAGCGCCAAGTAGAAATGTGAAGTGTGTTATGCGGGATGCCGCCACGCTTCCCCTAATAATATTAGTTCCATTGTTCTGCTGCCAACGGCCTTGCCGCAGCGGAACACCGGTTCCCGCCAGATCACCGATGTTAAACGCTGTCGGGCTTGGCTAGCACTTGAATGGTTCACCATCCGGGTCTGCCGAGTGCTGTTGGCAAAAGGGGGCACTCCGCCCTTGTGAGGCAAATTGAGTAGCTACTTGACTAAGAAGTAGTGTCATTGGGCATGAAAACTGACAATGGCCAGGAGAGCAGTGTGCTGACCACGTTACCCTCCGTATCCATAACCTGTGATCCTGTGACACTTCAGGTCTGAGGATGACACGGCGAACGGTCGGTACTGTTGTTTATTTTCTATTTTTATTGTTGTGTTACCTACATAACTGTGAATAACTACGAGAAACTATTTTTGTACAATGTATTTGATCCAGTAATAATAACTGTTATCGTTTACAATGATAATGTGTATGTGATCACAAATAGTTATTGATACATGAGCAACAACATTATTGAGAAATTTCGGTAACATTGCCGCATTGAACTATGCCTCTGGTGTAGAAACAAGGTACACTATGTGATCAAAATTATCTAGACACCCTCAAAAACAGACGTTTTTAATAGTAGCTGCGTTGTGCTGCCACCTACTTCCAGGTACTCCACATCAGCGACCTCAGTAGTCATTAAACATCGTGAGAGAACAGAATGGGGCGCTCCGCGGAACTCACGGACTTCGAACGTGGTCAGGTGATTGGGTGTCTCTTCTGTCATACGTCTGTACGCGAGATTTCCACACTCCTAAACATCCCTAGGGCTACTGTTTCCCATGTGACAGTGAAGTGCAAACGTGAAGGGACACGTACAGCACAAAAGCGTACAGGCCGACCTTGTCTGTTGACTGACAGAGACCGCCGACAGTTGAAGAGGATCCTAATGTGTAATAGGCAGACATCCATCCAGACCATCATACAGGGACTTCAAACTGCATCAGGATCCGCTGCAAGTACTATGACATATAGGCGGGAGGTGAGAAAACTTGGGATTTCATGGTCGAGCGGCTGCTCATAAGCCACACATCACGCCGGTAGATGCCAAATGACGCTTCGCTTGGTGTAAGGGACGATTGAACAGTGGAAAAACGTTGTGTAGAGTGACGAATCACGGTACACAATGTGGCGATTCGATGGCAGTGTGTGGGTATGGCGAATGCCCGGTGAAGGTCATCTGCCAGCGTATGTACTGCCAACAGTAAAATTCGTAGGCAGTATTGTTATGGTGTGGTCGTGTTTTTCATGGAGGGGGCTTGCAACCCTTGTTATATTGCGTGCACGATCACAGCACAGGCCTACATTGATCTTTTAAGCACCTTCTTGCTTTCCACTGTTGAAGAGCAATTCGAGGATGGGGAGCACCTGTTGATAATGCACGGCCTTTGGCGGAGTGGTTACACGACAATAACATTCCCGTAATGGACTGGCTTGCACAGAGTCCTGACCTGAATCCTATAGAACACTTTTGGGGTGTTTTGGAACGCCGACTTCGTGCCAGGCCTCACCGACCGACATCGATACCTCTCCTCAGTGCAGCACTCCGTGAAGAAACCTTCCAGCACCTGACTGAACGTATGTCTGCGAGAGTGGAAGGTGTCATCAAGGCTAAATGTAAGCCAACAGCATATTGAATTCCAGCATTACCGATGGAGGGCGCCACGAACTTGTAAATCATTTTCAGCCAGGTGACAAGCTGGTGGGGGGGCTCCATTGCGCTCTGGTGAACATTCACGTGGGCGTCCATGGGTTCAGTGGAGTTCGTGCAAGGTTCCATGACGGCCAAGGAGTATCATACACTGGTTGTAGACCACGTACACCCCTTTATGACGATCATGTTTCCCGACGGCAGAGGTATTTTTCAGTAAGAAAGTGTGCCATGTCACAATGCCAGGAAGGTGATGAAGTGGTTAGAGGAACACAGTGGCGAACTGCAGTTGATGTGCTGGCCCCCCCAACTCGCCAGATCTGAACTCGACTGAACACGTCTGGGATTTGACTGAACGTGGCGTCAGAGCTCATCGCTCCCCTCCCCGTAATTTACGGTAATTAGGTGACTTCTATGTGCAGATGTGCTGCCAACTTCCTCCAGTGACCTCACTGCTTCCATGGCACGAAGCATCGCTGCTGTTATCCGTGACAAAGGCGGACATACCGGCTATTGGGCAGGTGACCGTAATGTTCTGGGTGATCAGTGTATAATACGGGATTAAGATCGCATGATTTGGTGGTCAGGTCTAGCTGCGACATGGCGCCCTGAGTGTTCGTCAAAAAAGGAACGTATCCGTTCAGCGCTTTTCAACACGGCTGTCGTCATCTTGGAAGATAGAAGTGTCCAGTACAAACCGAAAATATTGAAATAAACATCTTGTTTCAAGTTCACGGTAATCTGAAACAATGTTTCTAATTTACGGTTCGAAAAGCATCCCCGAAATGTCACAGGAACTCCTCCGGTGTGAAGTACCCTCTCCACACACTGCGGAGTGAACGTCCTAGTAAAAGATAGATCGTAGACACTACTTCACTGTCATGACGTACTTTATAGGCAGAGGCTCACACGAGCACCTGGGACCAGCGCTACACCATTTACAGCACTTCTAAGCGAGCAGTCTCTTCGTTTAAGGGGAGAATCTACCCAAAAATTTAACTTTTCTTTTGCTTTGTCGATTTCAGCCGAATTTTAAAATCATATATCTTACCTAAAGATATAACAAAACGCAAGCTTTGAAGTCCCGAGCTTCATTCGTGGTTGACGTTTGAATTTTAAATTTTATTCTTAATGGTATTTTTGAAAAACAGCTTTTAGTACTCGGAGCTCAACTTTCAGATTTCAGATTTTTTAGGTACATTCGCAAGACAGTATTCAACAGTTCTATATATTCATTTCGTGAGAAATGTCATTACTTTACTTTCAGTAGTTTCTCAAGTTTCAAACTTTAGTTTTCTTTAATTATCGGTACATTAATGTGATAGTAAAATAGACAATTTAGTTTTCTGGTAATATTAATTCATAGATGTGTACAAACACCTCAAGACCACTCCCCGCAAAAATTTCATTGAGATTACTTAATATTTAGAATAGTTGGCACTGAATTAAAGGGAAAACGAACTTAGGAAAAAGCTGATTTTAAAATTTTATTAAAAAAATGAATGCTAGTGCAAGGCACATTCCGGTTAAAATTCACCAGCACCATACATTTTCCCTTTCTGTTACTGCAAGACTCCTTCTCCTTGCAATTTAGAGACTAGGATAATCTTTTTTCTTGATTTTTTCCTTCTCGATGCAGCATCTTGTGGACTGCTTGATCTGTCGTTGATCTCTAGATAATCAGACCTTTTTTCGGGAATGGCGATAAATATGTACTAGGACTACTATTTTATTGCCAGCCCGGTTAGCCGATCGGCTTTCCGGAGCGGGAAGGAGCGCCTGGTCCCCGACACGAATCCGCCCGGCGGACTTGTGTCGAGGTCCGGTGAGCCGGCGAGTCTGTGGAGGGTTTTAGGCGGTTTTCCATCTGCCTCGGCGAATGCGGGCTCGGTCCAATTATTCCGCCTTCGCTACACAATGTCGGCGATTGCTGCATAAACAAGTTCTCCACGTACGCGTACTCCACCTTTACTCTACCACCCCAACGTAGGGATTACACTCGTCTGGTGCGAGACGTTCCCTGGGGGGTCCACCGGAGGCCGAACTGCACAGCAATTCTGGGTTCGATGTGGGGCGGCGGAGGGGTGGACTGCGGTAGTCGTCGTGGGATTGTGGAGCACTGCGGCTGCGGCGGGGACGGAGCCTCTCCGTCGTTTCTAGGTCCCCGGTTAACATACAACTATTTTCTTAACGTGGCGTCAGAGATCATCGCGCCCCTCCCCGTAATTTACGTTAGGTGACTTCTATGTGCAGATGTGCTGCCAACTTCCTCCAGTGACCAGCTAAGGCCTCCCTGCTTCCATAGCGCGAAGCACTTGCCCGCGAAAGGCAAAGGTCCCGAGTTCAAGTCTCAGTCGGGCACACAGTTTTAATCTGCCAGGAAGTTTCATATCAGCGCACACTCCGCTGCAGAGTGAAAATCTCATTCTGGAAACATCCCCCGGGCTGTGGCTAAGCCATGTCTCCGCAATATCCTTTCTTTCAGGAGTGCTAGTTCTGCAAGGTTCGCAGGAGAGCTTCTGTAAAGTTTGGAAGGTAGAAGACGAGGTACTGGCAGAAGTAAAGCTGTGAGTACCGGGCGTGAGTCGTGCTTCGGTAGCTCAGTTGGTAGAGCACTTGCCCGCGAAAGGCAAAGGTCCCGAGTTCAAGTCTCGGTCGGGCACACAGTTTTAATCTGCCAGGAAGTTTCAACTATTTTCTTCATTGTTCAAACATAGAACTGAGGAACAGCTGCTACAAGACCAAAACGTATCTTATTTGGGCAAATAACACTGTACAACGTTTCATTTACATTTTGTCTTACCATCAGTGCATCTAATCAGTAGTGCATCAGATGCAAGTCTCTGACAGACAGGTACTATCTTCACTACTTTGGTAGGTGTTAGCGAGCCCCAAACTCTCACGAAGTCCGTATTTAAAATACTTTTTAGATGTAATTCGAATACACCCAAATCGTTTAGGAATCTAAGAGTAAACTCTCCAAAGATGAGAAAGAGGTAGAATGAAACGAGAAAGTTTTAGGACGAAGTCTCCCCTAAATGAGTGACTGATTTTTGTTCTGTGGGATTATATGACAGCGCTGGTGCTATTACCTTGAAGATGACTTGACGTCGGGGACCAGAGTTGCAGTCAGTAGAAGAAGTGAGTGAGAGTATCAGAAACACACAGAGTTAGGCGTAAGTCAGTGCTTAGTGTAGTTAAGCGTTCGGCCGCACATGGCGCACCTCCAGAGACGTGGCGGCAATTGCGGCGGCCTCTGAAGCGGAACTGCGGACCGACAGACCGGAGCAGGTGAACTGCCACCTGTTGCAGCGGTAGAGTCACTGTCCGTGACTCCATGTGTTACTACAAAATTGCACACCGCTCTATATCTCTAAGTGAATAGGCAAGTAGCGTATACGCAGGGGGAAGGTGTTTGTAACAAATGTTTTCAGCAATACTTAAATGCACAAGATTAATCTGCAAGCGAATATGACAAAACTATCCACCTTATCAACCATATTATCTGCCTGTATACATCTTAGATTTGGGGATGGTCTTGTTTTGTTTACTTCGACAGTAGAGTGATAAAAAAAAGTTCAAATGTGTGTGAAATCTTATGGAACTTAACTACCAAGGTCATCAGTCCGTAAGCTTACACACTTCTTAACCTAAATTATCCTAAGGACAAACACACACGTCCACGCCCGAGGGAGGACTCAAACCTCCGCCGGGACCAGCCACACAAACTGCAGCGCCCTAGACCGCTCGGAGTGATAAAAAGTTTTATTCACTGATGTAATATGCTACAATTGTGGAACATTACACCAGTGCCGTCTGTATTTTCATTTATAGTGTACAATATATTCTACCCAGAATCTACGGAACAGTCACTTAATGCAGTTATACTAAATTACATTATAATTTCTTTGGAGTACAGTCTTGTACGGAAGTGAAGCGTGGACAGTTAAACAGTTGAGACAAGAAGCGAATAAAAGCTTTCGAATTGTGGTTCTATAGAAAAAGTATGTACATGAAATGGGTGGATCAAATAACTAGTGAGGAGTAAGGCGAAAACCGGTGTATGTTGAACCAATTTTTTCGGAAGTGAAACGTGGACAGTTAAACAGTTGAGACAAGAAGCGAATAAAAGCCTTCGAACTGTGGTTCTATAGAAAAATTATGTGCATGAAATGGGTAGATCAAATAAGTAGTGAGGAGTTAGGCGACAACCGGTGTATGTTGGACCACTTTTTCCTTGACTTTTCCAGCTTGTGTTTTAATAATTTCACTGACATTTTTACGTGGAAACATTCATTTTTTGTTTCAGCATCTTTGCAACTAAGTATGTAAGTTCTCTCACTGCTCGTCTATTCATAAAAAATATTTAGTACATGGGCCCACCTACCCCACTTACGGAGCAATTCGGCCCAGCATTTGGTGTAAGTTGGCCCGTATGATTTTATCATTTAATTTACTTACGCCGATGATTATTTATAAGCTATCTTAAAATTACCTCATGATAATACACTCAATACGGTAGTGGAAGGTGCTAAGCGCACTTAATCAGAAATAGTCGCTCCAGGAACACTCTTCTGAGTTTAAACACTTCCGCTGCCCACCAAACTCCCAGGCGAACATTATTGAGCATATCTGTGATGCCTTGTAACATGCTGTACAGAAGACATCTCCGCCCCCTCGCACTGTTATGGATTTATGGACAGTCCTGCAGAATTCATGGTGTCAATTCCTTCCAGCACTACTTCAGACATTAGTCGAATCACTTCAGACATTAGTCGAATCCATGCCACGTCGTGTTGTGGCACTTCTGCGTGCTCGCGGAGGCACTACACGATATTAGATAGGGGTATCAGTTCCTTTGGCTCTTCAGTGTAGGCTCACATGTCCTCGCAATTTGTTAAATTTTATTTCGTTTCCTCCTCCTCTTTGGGGTTCTTCACATTTGTATCAGGCAGTGTACTATAATAAGTTTCGGGGAATGTAGTTTATTTGCACTCATTAGTTTGACGCAACGATTGTAAAGGAAGAAAGGATAATAAGCTTGTTCTTCCGTTAATCTAAAATCGGACGCAATAAAACTCCATTACTTTGAATTTCCAACGAAAGGGGATAATCTGAAACGAAAATACAGTATTGCTCCAGAGTATTTTGTAGTAGGTTGGTGGGCGTGTTTAGCTATATGCAGAATCAAAACAAACCAGTTGTTCAGACAGAAGACTGACTGACCTCACCGCTGTTACGTCTTTTGATTGATGAGTGCAGATTAGCTTGGGTTTTAGCCGCAAGCAGTCTTTCCAAGAGGTTCATAACTATTTTGTAGAATGGGAGTCTGCAGAAAATCTAACTACATAAAGCAGATCTAATTCTAACATTTTTATTTATTTACGGCAGTGCCTAAAACGAAAGAATATTAAGCAGATTTCCTATAAGCCGTCTTAACAGCACCAAGTCAAGGCCTAACTCAGTCCTTGGTTGCGGAAGTGTTTAGTATCTCACAACAGCTTGGAAATGTCTGGGATCGGCTCCAGGAAAACGTGAACGATAGAGAAAAATGAGCGAAGTGGTCGGCCCCGAAAAACTACTTAAAAAAAAGATTGCATTATTCGAAGGCAATTGACGGCCAATCCGAAAAATCAGACCGGGCTATAAGCGAGGATTTAGATATAATACACGAGGTTAATGTCCATGTTTCGACTGTTAAACTTCACGTAGTAGCTATAGATCTGACTGGCGATCTTTTCTAAAACCTGAAGCTAAACTCCTCTCCTCCTAGGGCACACAGTACGTTCGACGGCCGAAAAATAAAAAAGAATGATAGAAAGTACCAAGTACCCACCCATAAAGCGTGGAGGAGCAAATACCATGGTGTAGGGCGCTTTATCACCAAGTGGTGTAGGTCCTCTCGTTGAAATTCACGGGGTAACGGACAGTCTGAAGAATGGTATAATATTAACAGACCATATGACATCGTACGGAAGGCGAAATATGCCTCGTAATTGGCACTTTCACCATGACAACGATCAGAAGCACGCTTCCGGCAATGTGAGGAGAGTTATTAAGTAGCACAATGTAAAGGCATTCGAATGGCCAAGATAGGGTCCATACTTAAAACCCTTTAGATCTTTGAGACGAGCTTGATAGGCGTATTCGCCAACAAAACTGCACCAACAAAGAGGCTCTCTACCAAGAATTGTGTGAACGGTGCGCGTTTGGCCAAACCCGTGTATTCTAGGCTATCAAAGTGTGCTGCCATTATACACGAAAGGGCTATGCAATCACGTTTTAAGACAAAAACATCGTGGAGGAAGAGTTCATTATTGTTTTACTTCTGTTCAATTTCAACAAAATACTTTTGACCCTGTGTAATTTGTTCTTTTGTGTTTTGTTATTAATGTAAATATGAGAATTGTATAATACATGTAAGAAAATAAAGCACTCATTATAGAGATTTGGTGTAATTAAGTTATTTCATTTAAATTTCCTCCAAAAGAATTTGTTTTCCGAATTTATTGTCTCTACAAAATACTTTTGAGCGATAGTGTATGTGCAGTAAGCATTAGAAAGGATTGAAGTATTCTTTGAATACTGTCAACCTTATGAAAATTAAAAGTACAGTGTTGAACTTCTACAATAAAGATAGAGTTTACAATTTCTCTACGTCCCTCGTAGTAATTACAACCGTGGAAAGCTTCGAGTGTGAAACTGCTATTGGACGCTTAACCTAGCGTTCTTGTAGCATGTGTGCTGTTCATACGAAGTATTTCACTTACGATGCAGACTCTGTCTCTGGCGTTGCGCGGGACCTAATACCCTAGTAAGCAGGCTGCGATTGCAGTCTGAGGGTAAAAATTATAGAAATATACTAAGGCCTGACTAGAACTATCTGATTCAAATGGATGTAGGTTGCAGCGGTTATGTAGAGATGAAGCTTGCACGATGTAGACTGGCGCGACGTGATGCATCTGGATAGTCTTCTGCCAGGAAAGCATAACAACAAGAACAAGAACAACAACAACTGTCTTTGGTTTCTGCGGCATCAAGCATCATCCCTACGTCGGTTCTTGAGACCCCCGTGATGTCAGAATTCACGTGCACGCTCACGAAAGGCCCGTCTTTGAGTTGGGGTCATCGCCGTACTGATGTTGATCCATTACTGGTGAAGAAAATGTGGGTATTTCCTATGCATTAAATGTTGCATTACGTCCACTGCTCATAACCACTATCATGCTGGCTGGTTGGGAATACTACTACAATCAACCCCTGACTGAAGTGCATGCTTTCTTACGCGTGATTATTCCAATGTCGCTAGTGGGTAAAAACTTCTGTGTTCCTTCATATGTGCATTCACTCTCCTCACTGTAGTTCCAATGTAAGCCTTTGTACTCGTACAAGTACATGGAGTCTTATATACTCCGCATGGAGACAGAGAAGGGTTTACATCTTTTACAAATCTGTTGGCATGGCATATTTTCTTTGTCGATCTTAAAACCGATCTAATGTTATGTTTCTGTTAAATCTTACACATCTGATCAGTTATATTTTCAATAAAAGGGAGATGAATTATGTTACTCCAAGGAAGGAAGGATAGAAAGAAGGAAGATTAGGTTTAACGTCCTCTCGACATCAAAGTCATTATAGACGGATCGCAAGCTCGGATGGTGTCAAGGATGGAGAAGGAAATCGACAGTGCCCTTTCAAAGGAACCACCCCCAAATTTGCCTGGAAAATATTGATGGCCAGACTCATGTCTGAACCCTCCAAATGCGATTCCAGTGTGCCAATTACTTTGCCATCTCTCTCTGTTGTGTTATCCCATCGTTGTTCTTCATCTTTGTCCTTCGACCAGCAGTTATTTTTTCGCTGAATTCTATTTATTTCTTTTCCTGAAGAACCTTTTCTCTGGAAAAGCTGGTTCAGAGGTTCAATTCGGCCTATGAGTATCAGATGTAGTCTCTATCTACCATTCCATACACTGTGCCATATGCTGGAGGGTGGCGATCTTCTTCAATACCTGAAAAAAAAGACCATAGTTATTTGTGTGAACATTATACCGCAAACCACGCCATTCTACCGTTTCCCATTACTG
This sequence comes from Schistocerca cancellata, assembly GCF_023864275.1. Classification (NCBI taxonomy): domain Eukaryota; kingdom Metazoa; phylum Arthropoda; class Insecta; order Orthoptera; family Acrididae; genus Schistocerca; species Schistocerca cancellata. The sequence goes on from NC_064634.1 coordinate 198,113,734, forward strand.
AAATATGTTGTAAAGATTATTTTAGATCACGTTGTACTGGAATACATGAAGCAGAATCTCGTAGTATGTATGTTTATCAAAATTCACTTCGTATTTCTCAGAGGAAACAAAGAGTATGCCATTTCGTTGCAATATGTACTTCGATTTCATGACGCAAAAGATTTTCCATCTAACGAAAAATAGAAAATTTAATTCTGTTCACTCTTTTGTAGTTTCTTGTGCTTCTATATATTCTTGACAATAAATGAAAGTGTGACGAACTAACAGGTAAACATCAGTATGCTACAGCGGTTAAAACGATAACATTGAGACTGAAGTAACAAAAAAGAAGAAGATCTTAGGTTAATGTGTATGTCAAGATCATTGGAGGCGGAGAGGCACTTCGGCTAAAGAGACGAGTGATTTGGAAGGAATGAGCATTGACTCACAGCACTAACCAGAAGGAAAGTTAAGTTTCCTTCTTTGAATCATCGCAATAAAATTCGTCTCCGTCAGTGCGAAAAAAGAAACTAGTATTTCACTTCCAATGAACTGACTTAAATTGTCAGCATCAGAACAAAGGAATGCACCATGAAAGACATTTCTAGGAAGCGCCTGATGGAACGGCAATATGCCCTCCCGCTCTACAGTAACGTGTGGTGGGTTGCGTGCTGTGGCGCTGTGCGCGAGCGGCGAGGCCTTGCTTTAAGCAGTGATGTGCGGCACAGGAGGAATTCCAAGAGTTACAATTTTGTTGAAACATGTCAGAGAACCACATCATCCGTAGATAGATAGCCTGAACTTGGTTTGATGCTCTTAGTTCCTAAATCGAGTGATATATAATGACGTTTCATTTTATTACTACAACAATATCAGCTACAGACCTTTTAATTTTACTTAAGGTTCAATAGTAAGAAGAACTTTGAAAGAAAAAAAATAAATTTGAGTAATGCTGCCACACGGAACTCTTTTTTTTTCTTATCTTTTTTCTTTTTCTTTTTTCTCTTTCGAGAAGCTTTATACATGTAATGAACGACGTAAAAAGTGGAAAATTGTGGCAGGATTTGATTCTAAACCGCCTCTGGTGCTGTCGCAAGCAGTCTTCATAACCAGTCATCCTAGTACGTCTTCGAGCCGATCAACAGTTCATTCTCCTATTTTTTCAGCCATAGAACCAGAGATTCTCCCTTTGGTAGATAGGGCCACTAAAAGAATAGATGTGACGGAGTACTGTCGCTTACTTTGCCACGGGGATTTACATCAGTTGTATGGCATCTGCACAATGCGTGTACGTTACTGGTGGTCATTAAATTCCACATACAATTTCCCTGATTAAAGATGCATTCCTTACTAAGTAAATAAAGCCCAAAAGGATAACATAATTACGCGATCTGACTGCCCTGTTATTCGATGCAGACGCACATACTTAGCGCAACAGATATTCTTTGGCACACGACATGACTTACTGTTATTAACTGAAAAGGTTTCTCATCGCTGAATCTGATTGTTGATCCCATAAGTATATTGACATGTAGCATACCGAGGATTTAGTTCCGGCGTATAAAACGTGACGGTTCGTAAGTGGTGATACATAATTCCACAAAACATTGTATCAATGTGGCGAAACCCTAGAGGTAAACTTAATTTCCGGAGTCTTAAAACAAATGATTAAGGTAATAGAAATCCTTGCAGGCCGTACAGTTCGTGCGTCATGAGAAGTAGTTATCAGCGAACTTATGATTGAGCTGAAGCCAGATCATTTCTCTTGTCAATCCTGTGCAAAGCGCTAGTGCAAGGCCTCTTGGTTATTCAGTACTGCCTTAATAAAAGGTAAAGAAAACGAACATTTTGTCCAGGCCTCGAAGGTCCAAGGGGTGTCTACCGGCCACCGTGTCATCCTCTGCCTTGCAGCATCATGCAGATTCGGTGTGTGTGTGTGGGGCGGGGGGGGGGGGGGGGGAGGGCATGTGGTCGGCACGCCGCTCTCCCGGCCGTTCTTACGAATTTTCAGCCCGTGGACCCAATACTCCTCAGTTGGCATCACGAGGCTGAGTGCACGCCATAATTGTCCTCCCACCAAATAAAATCTTCGCAATATCGGGAATGGAACCCGGGTCCTCCCATGGCAGCTATCTACGCTGACAGGTAAGGAGGCGGACTATGAGCAGTATACTCCATTTGATTAAGTTGATAAAATGGTCAAAACGAATGAAGGTATGAGATTTTATTTTTGACTTGTAATTATTAGCTGCCGATGAACACAAATGTTTTTGTACAGGACAAAAATAACGTGAGTCACGTGGTATACACGTCACTATCATAAAAAGACCTCCTGCTCCATGTATTCGACAGTAGATGTATGGAGAATTATCGTGGACAATTCTCAACATCACTTACTGAATACAAACAGTATGCGACATTCAAATATCACTTTCCATCTTTCTCAACAGAATACAAGGCAGCCACGTTCAAAAACATACCATATCACACACGAGTAAAAGCGCATCACTGCGGCACAGCTCAAAAGGAACAGAACACAGAAGTTTTTGTTCCCTATCGAGCTTACAAGCGATGTGGAGCGTCTCAGCGCACTCAATTATCGTTAGTCGAGAACATTCGAACATTCACAGCTCAAAGATCATAGGCGACATAATATAGTACAACAGGCGCAGCAGTGAATATACGAAAAACCGTTCAGTGGGTGCAGACATGACTGCAAAGATCGCTCGTGAGTAGTAAAGAGTTAAGAATATAATATATGGAAGATAAAGTCCGCAGTCAAATTAAATTCATTGAAATATGGTCACGATATACTCACAATAATGCAGAATCAGCCTTCTGGACGAATTTCACTGCTGCATTTCATGGTACTGAATTTCTTTTATTTAATCTTTATTTAATGTATTCGATTCCCGCGCAGTGGAGCGAATTTCGACTCGTCTTATTAGAAGTTTCTCTTTCTTACATGTGTCATTTTCTCGCAAACAAGCAACGTACAGATTTTTTGAATAACACAGTCTAGTCTAAATCAAACCTTTATTTATTTCTAATGACCGATTTTTTCCAGTACAGACCATCTTCAGATCTAAAAACTCGTCGTAGCAAGTGTTGCGCCCCGTCAGCGATTTAAATATTCAGATCACTGTGATGTCTTCATAACAGAATAACATCATGTTTAAGAAATCAACATTCAAATCCGATATCTGAATGAGAAATACAGTAAGTTATATTTCATTACATACAGAATGTAGATGGCTCTATTCCTGTTTAACTTGCGTGGCTGCACTCAAATGCTAATAAATTGCATTTGCCCGTATTCCCAGTGGGGTCAACTAATAAGACTTGACCCCCCCCCCCCCCCGGATCCTTCAGCCTACCCCCACCCTCCGCCCCTCTCACCAGAACCTGCTGTCATTGGGAGACCAACCTAAGTCAGCTACAACTTCTCGTTCATGCTGCTTGTTCCGCCGTATGTGGCATGCTCCTAGCGACATATTCACTGCTGCTTGTCGTTTTCCGTGTAGGAGTTAATTCCCGCGTCTGTGAAACCTCGGTGATTACACTGCAGTCACATTATTCTCTTCACATTGACATAAAAGTTTTCATGATGTAAAAAGAAAATTGTACTAGGGAAACCAGTAGAGCCAGAAGGAGACCACTGGAACCGAGGCCGAATCGTTGGTTTCTCCAGTAAAATTTCTTTTAACGATATGACGCGGTAGAATACTAAGAAAAGAGCTTTCATGTCAATTGACTCTGGCCACGGAAACCTACGCTGTTCGACTTCAACATTATCACATTCACAGACGAGCCAAAACATTATGAGCATCTGCTTAATAGCTTGTTTGTCCGTCTTTGGAAAGAAATACATCACTGATTCTGCGTATCAGGGAGGTTTGTGGAGGCACGTGGCATCAGATGTCTACGCACAGGTCATGTAATTAGCGTAAATAACGGGCCGCTGATTTGCGTACTCGGTAATAGGCGCCTGATAGCGACCCATATGGGTTCCATATGATTTACATCAGGCGAATTTGGTCGACATGAGTTTACTATAAGCTCCTTAAACCGCTGTAGCACGGTTCTGGCTACAATACACCGACAGCTGTACTGCTGAAAGATAACACTGCCGTAGGGGAAGACATCAAACATGAAATGATGCAGATCGTTCGCAGCTGTCAGCGTACAGTTTTTACCCTCTAGTTCGATGGAGGTTATTCCATGATGGCTTAATACATGTCCTATACTTCTGTGTCTTCTTCTTGTCAGTGTTTTCCATACGTACCTTTCTTAGCCAATTCGGTGGAGAACCACCTCATCTCTTATTTTATCACTCCACCTGATTTGCAACATTCTTCTGTGACCGTTCGTGGAACCCACATTGAGCCCAACTTTGAATAACCAGGGATCTGAATCATCGCACGTACATCCAACGCTCACCGATAACTGTAGAGCCAAATGTCGATGTGTGATACTCCTGTTTGCCTGTATAATGCCATCCTTTCGATTATCCATGTCGGGAGAAGTGACTATCACCGAACATACCGAACGTGGCCGACCATGGAACTATGTTTCGGCTCTTCTGCTTTAATTTTCTCTACTCATAGCTCAACAGTATTACCACCTGCGTCATTACCATACACTGCACACAAATGTGTGTCATTGTTCACCACAATTTCTTTTCTCGCAACCAAGAATTCAATTACACGCGTTGCTTATAACGAGTATCTTGCCCAGATATAATTTCGATGATTCGCTACGGTTCTGCCATTTGTCTGTTTTTTTCGAAACTTCGTAAACCTACAGAAGAAACCTCCGATTTGAAGTAACTGAGATGGTAGGGAGCTATCTGGCGTAGTGGTAAGGCGCTGGTCTCAAATAAAAACCATACTACATTGAACAAATTTATTTAAATGTTCAAAAAGCCAGATTTTGGAAACAGCTTTAGTATTTTGTTTTACAATGCAACACGTCCGCAATGGACAAAGGAAATAATAACGTTGATCAGATTGAATGTAAATAGTAACAACTCCAATCACGAGCAATTGTTAAAATCACTATTGAAAACTTTAACCTATTTAAATAAATTTGTACGCCAATGAATATTCGTAAAATGTTGCATGAACTGGAAGACAGTATATCATCAATGTTTAAAAGATTGTCTTTAAAGAAAAAAAATACAAGATTTCCAGAACTCAGCGTCATGCAAAGTCTGCTGTTCAAACTGAAAGCCCCAGCTGCAATGTGCTCGCAACGAACCACCTGTGTTTGCTAGACTGTATGCCATGGCCCCCACGTAATAGATTACATTTTCAAGATTGTTACAATACAATAAATAAGCTACCAGTCAAACATGATATAATTATAAACACCATCAATTTTAACACAAAAGTACAATAAAGTAACCCTTCCTAACTTCAACAGCCGATAGTTCTGAATATTTGAATACAATCTCTAAATTATTAAACAACGGCCAAAGATGAATGAAATAATCTTCCATCGGCCTGCGAAATCTACAGGCCAGAAACAAAGATTTCTGATTAACTGCTTTACACCTTAATCGCAACAGCACCAGCCCGTCACTCGGGTCACAATTACACAGCAACATTTGGTAAATGGCACACTTTCTTACATCCGAGGCAGTGAGACACATACTTTATTCTAAATATAGCTTAGATTGCAATGCACGAACAGTGAACTCTTAATGAACCACCATGCGAAAGCTTGGAAACCAGGGTGGTGTTGACTGGTAGGCTCCTTACAACGGAGCGGCTAACATTTTTAAAGGACTTAGACTATGTCAAACCCGGAAACACAGCTGAGCATTCTTGCCGCGACCACTGCGCTCACACTTCTTGCAGACCAAAGCATTACTACCTGTTAGCGCTCAAACAGCACTGTCGCCAGAGAGCACCACCCGCTCATACGCGCCGCTATATCCAAGCATCTTACGCCTGTCTCCTGATGAAAACCACCGTGTATACACTACTGGCCATTACAATTGCTACACCACGAAGATGACGTGCTACAGACGCGAAATTTAACCGACAGGAAGAAGATGCGGTGATATGCAAATGATTAGCTTTTCAGAGCATTCACATAAGGTAGCGACACCTACAACGTGTTGGCATGTGGAAAGTTTCCAACCGATTTCTCATACACAAACAGCAGTTGACCGGCGTTGCATGGTGAAACATTGTTGTGATGCCTCGTGTAAGGAGGAGAAATGCGTACCATCACGTTCCCGACTTTGATAAATGTCGGATTGTAGCCTATCGTGATTGCGGTTTATCGTATCGCGACATTGCTGCTCGCGTTGGTCGAGATCCAACGACTGTTAGCAGAATATGGAATCGGTGGGTTCAGGAGGGTAATACGGAACTCCGTGCTGGGTCCCAACGGCCTCGTATCACTAGCAGTCGAGATGACAGCCATCTTATCAGCATAGCTGTAACGGATTGTGCAGCCACGTCTCGGTCCCTTAGTCAACAGATGGGGACGTTTGAAAGACAACAACCATCTGCACGAACAGTTCAACGATGTTTGCAGCAGCATGGACTATTAGCTCGGAGACCATGGCTGCGGTTACCCTTGACGCTGCATCACAGACAGGAGCGCCTGCGATGGTGTACTCAACGACGAACCTGGGTGCACGAATGGCAAAACGCCATTTTTTCTGATGGATTCAGTTTCTGTTTACAGCATCATGAGGGTCGCATCCGTGTTTGGTGACATCGCGGTGAACGCATATTGGAAGCGTGTATTCGCCATCGCCATACTGGCGTATCACCAGGCGTGATGGTATGGGGTGCCATTGGTTACACGTCTCGGTCACTTGTTGTTCGCATTGACGGCACTTTGAACAGTGGACGTTACATTTCAGATGTGTTACGACCCGTGGCTCTACCCCTCATTCGATCCCTGCGAAACCCTACATTTCAGCAGGATAATGCACGACTGCATGTTGCAGGTCCTGTACGGGCCTTTCTGCATACAGAAAATGTTCGTCTGCTGACCTGGCCAGCACATTCTCCAGATCTCTCACCAATTGAAAACCTCTGGTCCATGGTGGCCTAGCAACTGGCTCGTCACAATATGCCAGTCACTACTTTTGATGAACTGTGATATCGCGTTGAAGCTGCATGGGCATCTGTACCTGTACACTCCATCCAAGCTCTGTTTGACTCAATGCCCAGGCGTATCAAGGCCGTTCTTACGGCCAGAGGTGGTTGTTCTGGGTACTGGCTTATCAGGATCTATGCACCCAAATTGCGTGAAAATGTAATCACATGTCAGTTCTAGTATAATATATTAGTCCAGTGAATACCCGTTTATCATCTGCTTTTCTTCTTGGTGTAGCAATTTTAATGGCCAGTAGTATATGGTGTCCCGAGATGCATCTTTGCCACCGTAGATGGCGCTGACGAATGGCAGTTCTTCTGACCACATAATGTGTGTTTTTTGTGTGCTGTAGGCTGTGTGACTGACGCGCGTACTGTAGGCAGGAGAATGGCCGGGTATTCATGTCGCGAACAAGTGGAGATATTGTTTCTGTACGGCGAAGCAGATGGAAATAGTCGAGAGGCAGCACGGATATATCAAAACAAGTAGAAAAAAAAAGGTTCAAATGACTCTAAGCGGTATGGGACTTCACATCTGAGGTCAGCAGTCCCCTAGACTTAGCACTACTTAAACCTAAGGACATCACACACATCCATGTCCGAAGCAGGTTTCGAACATGCGAGCGTTGCAGGCGCGCGGTTCCGGACTGAGGCGCCTAGAACCGCTCGGCCACAACGGCCGGCTCAAAACAAGTACACTCACAGCCACGAACAGATCACATTTCAAGTCTTCTTTTCCCCTAAAGGTCCGCCTTGATCATACAAATAGTTTGTGATATCAAGACGGGCCTTTACAAATAAAGTGCCAAAATTCTGCCGTGGACTCATTTACAGACTTTATGTCTCCAATTGACTCCCTTTTCGGCGTTTGTGTGAACATGGGTCCTTTCAGACAGACTAACGTGCAGGGATACTGCGGACTGTACGTATAGCAGATTTGGAAGGACCGGGTTCTACAGGATATTGTGATGAATCCTATTAGAAGCTCCAGGCAAGTGGCCCGCCCATAAGGTGTAAGCCGAAGTACGATTATCGTATCCTGCGTAGCAACTGCTACTATTTATATATACTAACGGCTGTTAGAAAACTGAGGCATTGTTTATTGAACGATTGTCGTATATTACAAATCAGAAAGCGAGTATTTAATAAAAGTTATATATAAGTTTCTTCAGCTATGTGGGAATACGACCTCCATTCTAAGTGGTTCTAAGTGGTGAGTGTCGAGATTGTAAGCAATAGTTGAAACCTGGTGGTAGTCAAAGGAAGGCAGGATTCGGTTACGGTTGTGAACGGGACGTAAACAGTTACTATTGAAATACAGATACAACAGATAATGTTTTAAAAGCAAGCCACTGTGATCTGGGCAGAAGGCCTTACACGCCAGTAATGGTAATAAATTAAGAGTTGTTTAAAAATCGCTGCAACTTATAAATTACAGGCATTGAAATATTAAAGGCAAGTCGCCACAAACACAGCAGAAGGCATCAGACGCCAGGAATGGCAGTAAATAAGGTTTTAAGGCTTACTGCTAAAATACAAATACCAAATTAAAATTTTAAGGCTGAAGGCCTTACACGCCAGGAACGACAATAATATAAAAAAAATTTGAAACCTGCTGTAAAACAGCAAAAAAATAAAAATAAAAAATAACAAAAGTAAGTTAAAAAAAAAAAACAAGCAACTGGTCCAGACGGTGCTCCAGGAATCGACCTCTGAGAAGGTCCGGCAACAAACACTTTCGCGAGCGATGACATAGGCAGCCAAGAGTTGCATTCACTTCACAAGATGGTAACTCAGACTAATGACAGTCTAACGAATGACTACACTACCACCAGAGTAGAAGAATCACCAACCGGCCTACAATCAAGGAAGCTGTCAAAACTACACGCCTTACCTGACAGCAGCGGCAAGGCGAGGAAACGTACACTGCCGTTACATACACTAAGCCCCAGGGGCGTTAGCGGCCACCAGGCAAGAAAAATTACCGCTAGTTGAACTTAACAAATTGTAACAAGTTGAACGCAGTAAGTAGTAATAAGGAGACGAGGAAAGCTAATCCGATCCGCCTTCCCCAAGTACTCCACTCACTGCTCTTCGCCTCGGCGACACTACGAGGAGCAACACGAACTAAAGTCACTGGAGAATCGCGGGATATCGCAATGGTGGAGGTATCTCTGCTTGGATTAAAATGCGCTCATCTTAAAGCTTGCTCGATCCGGTTTACGACGAAGTCTTGCACCCTCGTGACCACAGCCCTTCCATCCGGCAGTCCATGCGTACCGCCAGCGGTCCCAGCTTGTTCTGGAACTGCGCGGACCTGGCTCCTCCTGAATCCCCAACCGAACTGGCACACACACACGACATGGAAAAACAACGACGTCGCTCCAAAGACAGGACAACAGTTACTACATATCGATAACCGCCGCTGCTGCCACTAGCGGACAGGCAACGCTTGCGAAACAAGTGGCGCCAGTCAAGACGAGAAGAAGACAAACAACTGCAACCATGCCAACTAAAGGATACGGTGTGGCCTCCAACAGAGGGCGAAAACCTACAACAGCACCAACGAGCCGCAGCACGGCTCAATAATAAATATATACTCAACCAACTGATCTACCCAAGCACGACTCACGACCCGTCCTCACAGCTTTACTCCCGCCACTACCTCGTCTCCTTTCTTCCAAACTTCGCAGGAGTTCTCCTGTGAAACTCGCAGAACTAACATTCTTGGAAGAGAAGGTATCGCGGAGACACGGATCAGCCACAGCCTGGGGCATGTTTCGAGTATGAAATTTTCACTCAGCAGCGGGCTGTGCGCTAACATGAAGCTTCCTGACGGATTAAGTCTGTGTGCCGCTCCGAGACTCGAACTCCGGCCGTGTGTCCTACTTGGGTAGCTCAGGTGGTTGAGTACCTGCGCGCAAAAGGCAAAGACTCCGAGTTCGAATCTCGGTCTGGCGCACACAGTTCTGCCAATAAATTCCTTATCAGCGCACACTGCAGTGCGAAAATTTCATTATGGAGTTTTAAAGCGATTCTGTCTTAATTATTCGGGAGTTGACCGTCTGGTTTTAAACTTTCTTTGCTTTTTGCTTTTAATTTGATTGAGAAACCGTTGAGATTGAACTTAACATATACATGGATGGACATGAGAAGTTGCAATAAAGTTTTCATCTGTGATTATTGCTTTACGCATGAAATATTCTGTTGCAGATTAATAAAAATGAATTTTTTTGAATATTCCAAAATAATTATTCAAGTTTTACTTTTATTCAAGTACTAAAGCTGTTTGTGCAAGAATGAAAATATTATTGTCCATCGAACTTAGCAACCATTTTCACGTTGCAGTGGATTTTTGTTTAACTGGATATACCCCGTCTAGCTTTGAAGCATAATACTATCTTTACCATATGAAAATGTTTTCTTTTTTATATTGCTAAGCTGTCATGAAAATTATCCAGTTTTAAATACACTTTACGATATGTTCAGAATTTATCAGTATTTTGAATGAAAATTTACAAAAGCTGCAGCTTGTATCCACCTGTGAATGCACAAGATAAAATCTACTATCTCTTTTTATTCTGCGTCTGGAATGCTGTGAAAAGAAACGCTTTATTATTTTCCTTCACCTCTACCTGTACCCTTTTTAGGATGGGGTCGTTATTGCGATCGTATATTTAAATCGGCCGCTGCTGCAGCGCGCAGCTCCGCACCACCAGCGATATCCAATAAAATGCTGAAATTTCTTAAATAAAATGGGTAATGTTCGGTGCGAACGTTGCAGTAATTGTGACAAACAGATTTTACTAGATAAATACATTTTAACAGAAACAATTAAAATCTTTACACACCTTTTACAATCCCAGCTACAAATGGCGTTGATCATAGACTTATGACAAATGAAGACTACGAAGGAGCCTAATGCAACGTCACGGGTTCCTCTGCCATTTAGTCCGTGCAGAAGACAAGCGATTCTATTACAATATATTGCCTATTTATATCGTAACTAGTTCTTGTACAGTATTTGTCAGTTTTGACTACATGTCGTTTGTCCTGTGGTGGTTTTCACATCCTCCGCCACATATACACTCCTGGAAATTGAAATAAGAACACCGTGAATTCATTGTCCCAGGAAGGGGAAACATTATTGACACATTCCTGGGGTCAGATACATCACATGATCACACTGACAGAACCACAGGCACATAGACACAGGCAACAGAGCATGCACAATGTCGGCACTAGTACAGTGTATATCCACCTTCCGCAGCAATGCAGGCTGCTATTCTCCCATGGAGACGATCGTAGAGATGCTGGATGTAGTCCTGTGGAACGGCTTGCCATGCCATTTCCACCTGGCGCCTCAGTTGGACCAGCGTTCGTGCTGGACGTGCAGACCGCGTGAGACGACGCTTCATCCAGTCCCAAACATGCTCAATGGGGGACAGATCGGGAGATCTTGCTGGCCAGGGTAGTTGACTTACACCTTCTAGAGCACGTTGGGTGGCACGGGATACATGCGGACGTGCATTGTCCTGTTGGAACAGCAAGTTCCCTTGCCGGTCTAGGAATGGTAGAACGATGAGTTCGATGACGGTTTGGATGTACCGTGCACTATTCAGTGTCCACTCGACGATCACCAGTGGTGTACGGCCAGTGTAGAAGATCGCTCCCCACACCATGATGCCGGGTGTTGGCCCTGTGTGCCTCGGTCGTATGCAGTCCTGATTGTGGCGCTCACCTGCACGGCGCCAAACACGCATACGACCATCATTGGCACCAAGGCAGAAGCGACTCTCATCGCTGAAGACGACACGTCTCCATTCGTCCCTCCATTCACGCCTGTCGCGACACCACTGGAGGCGGGCTGCACGATGTTGGGGCGTGAGCGGAAGACGGCCTAACGGTGTGCGGGACCGTAGCCCAGCTTCATGGAGACGGTTGCGAATGGTCCTCGCCGATACCCCAGGAGCAATAGTGTCCCTAATTTGCTGGGAAGTGGCGGTGCGGTCCCCTACGGCACTGCGTAGGATCCTACGGTCTTGGCGTGCATCCGTGCGTCGCTGCGGTCCGGTCCCAGGTCGACGGGCACGTGCACCTTCCGCCGACCACTGGCGACAACATCGATGTACTGTGGAGACCTCACGCCCCATGTGTTGAGCAATTCGGCGGTACGTCCACCCGGCCTCCCGCATGCCCACTATACGCCCTCGCTCAAAGTCCGTCAACTGCACATACGGTTCACGTCCACGCTGTCACGGCATGCTACCAGTGTTAAAGACTGCGATGGAGCTCCGTATGCCACGGCAAACTGGCTGACACTGACGGCGGCGGTGCACAAATGCTGCGCAGCTAGCGCCATTCGACGGCCAACACTGCGGTTCCTGGTGTGTCCGCTGTGCCGTGCGTGTGATCATTGCTTGTACAGCCCTCTCGCAGTGTCCGGAGCAAGTATGGTGGGTCTGACACACCGGTGTCAATGTGTTCTTTTTTCCATTTCCAGGAGTGTAGTATTTCACACTCTTTGAATAACCATTTATAATAGCAAAATTCATAATTATCCTTTTCCTCACAAAATTAAGTGTCCTTTTGAAATTCAGTTAACAGAAATACATATAAATTATTTGTTACAGTGAGAATTATACATCGAAATGTTCTTCGAACTTTTACTTTGGATGCGTGCTGCCGGAGAACGTTACAGAGTAAATAAATACCTGAGTATGCAATACACGTCATGTCAGTTTGATGTTTCTTGCACGCCGCCTCCATGGTGGTACAATTTTAATGGGGAACAATGTATGGTCGTCTTGTTTCATGTAGGTAATTTATTTTGTGAGACGCTGAATAGGAAACCAGACTATTTTCTGGATGGAATCATCGTACTGAGATAGCAACGATACTGACACAAGACGCTGCCGGCACGCCCGGACAGCGGCTGCAGACCAGGGCGGCTGTGGAAAGCTGCAGCAGACGGAGTTCCGCTCCGTAACTGTCCACACACGCCCGATACGCGATACGCGATAACTCGACTGGGTAGGCTATCTCCTTGTCTCCCCCCGACTGGCCGGTTTCCCTGCCACACACACATCACCTCGCCGATCTGTCGTCGTGTTGCACTAGGACAAACTTCCGCGTCGCAGACACGTATCAGAAAGATCGGCTTTTCGACGTAGTTTTACGTCACGCCAGTTCATTTCTGACTGCAAGCGGATGTCGAGAATGTGTATCATTCCGTTTCTGAAACTACCCCAGAAAGGGGATCTCGCTGCAGTTGGAAAGCTTAAAAAGCAAATCGGTGAACAGACGGGATAGCACATGACGAAGTTTACTCTGGCAACATCCGTAGCAGATGAAAAACAGAGTGGTTATATCAGGGATGTCCAGTGTGGTCTGTAATTATCGTATAACAGCGAAACTTGATAGATGTGCTAACGCTTTAAGGGGGGTAGGACGTGAAACGGACCGACTTGGAGCAGGAGAGGCACCACAGGACATTTCAATTTCCACTGTCTATACTTTTACAAAAGAGTCCATAAAACTTTGTCAGTATGACCAGGAAGGATTCAGAATTCACACTCATTGCAGTGGAAGTTCGAAAACATAACTAAATAATTGTTTTACATGTGAAATTTCATCATTTTTTCCCTTACTAATGGCAGTATTTGTTGCTATATGTACCTTTTACTTCATAAGTAAGAGAGATTCTTCGATGAATTGTGCACAGCATACAAACCATACTTAAAGGTGTATGAAACTCTAGAATTTTCGAAATATATTAAAAACTGTGGTAAAAATTGAGGTAATTAACTATAATATTTGTGTTTTTCCTAAACATGAAGTTTAAAATATAACAGTACATTCGTTTTTTCATCAATTAAATAAATTCTAGAGTTTCATACACCTGTGAGTATGGTATGTATGACGTGCAAAATTCATCGAAAAATCTCTCTAACTTATGAAGAAAAGTGTACCTATAGCAACAAATGCAGCCATTAGTATCTGAAAAAATGATGAAATTTCACACGTAAAATTTTTTTTATTTTGTTATGTTTTAGAACTTTCACTGCAATGAGTCTGAATCCTGAATCCTTCCTGGTCATGCTGACAAAGTTTTATGAATTTATTTGTAAAAGTATAGACACTGGAAATTAAAATGTCCTGTGATGCCTCTCCTGCTCCAAGTCGGCCCGTTTGACTTCCTACCCCCCTTAACGCGGAACCAATTTACGTTGGGGTGAAAATTAGTTACACTTGCCGCTACCAGGCCCAAATCTGGCGCTTACGCTGTTTCTGTGACAGTATGACATTTCCGCTGTCTTTTGACTCGCCGTAACGCAAGTGAACGGTGTAGCTATCGAGAAGAGAGATCATGCGCTGTTAGTGAAACTGTTTTTTGCGAACGGCAGAAATTACAATGCTGCATCGACAGAGTATCGCCGGCTGAAAGCTCTGAGGAGAGACTCGAACACGAAAAAAAAAAAAAAAAAAAAAGCAGATGAGCTTGGTATGGCGCCTGGAAGAGGAAGGCGTCCTACCCCTGTGAAAGTTGCTGACGAGGCTGCTGTTGCTATAAGTGATCATGTAGCACGTGCCCCTTTGCTCGTACAGTCCATCAGATTATTCCCTGCGATGGTCGAGATTATGGAAACTTTTGTGGTCTATTTGACACTGGTACCCTTACAAGATCCAGACGGTGCAGCAACTGAAACCCCGTGATCCACAGCAGCGTTCTGAATTTGCCCTTCAATTTCTGGGTTAAAAAACTATGTATTCTGCCTTCCGGCAGGTCTTGTCATGGGGGAAGCCTCGTCAGAGAGGTCCACGGCATGAGAGTAAGTGATTCCAGTGGTAGTTTCCCGTTTCCTTCGACTGATGATGAATGATAATAAGGAGAAAAATCTCCGACCCATTCGGGAATCGAACCCGGGCCCCTGCGCTTGACAGACAGCCGCGCTGACCCCTCAGCTATATATATATATATATATATACGTTCCTTTCATCTGCTCGGTGCGGCCGTCGCAAGACACCCGTTGAAGTTCGTTGTTGATCCATTAACTCAGTTTTTTATTACAGAGGGCAGGTAAACCTCTGACCAACACGCTGAGTTACCGTGCCGGCAAAATGTGAATAGACACAACTGCGGAATTTGAAGTACAGTTAAACCATGTGTTGTTGACGAAGAGCCATTGCACCACTGTGCACCTTCATTCTCGATCCGTAGTTCTTTGAAGAGAATACACCCAGCGGGCCTGTCAGGTGTACCGTAACGTCTGGCGTTACTGAGACCTCCTTGTGCAGCATGTGATTTCTCTTTGGAAGAGCGCAACTGTGGGGAAACCACTGTTCTCATGCAAGATGGGGCAACGCTTTAAGTCGCTCGTGCAGTGAAAGATCTGCTTGATGCAACCTTCGACGCACAGGTTATCTCGAGAGGGTTTCCAGATGCATGGCCTGCAGGATCACCTGATCTGAATCCATGTGACTTTTGGCTCTGGGGATATCTGGAAGAAGGAATTTACCAGGGGCACGTTTGCTCCCTGTCTAATCTGAGGGCCGGTATACAGGAATACGTTGCTCAGATTCCACAGGCATTGCTGCGAGCAATTGTCGTTTTATGGATGCTGCGTCTCGTCGGTGTCTCCAGTGCTCATACTGAACGAAACTAGCAAGTGAAGGTTAATAATAAAATCAACATGACGTCTTTCTCAATAACTTTTGTAAGTAGGCTGTTTATGTTTTCTTATCGGCAACGTTACGTAGCGCTCTATATGAAAATCACTGGCTGTGCTGTGTGCAGTCTGTGGCTAGTTTGCATTGTTGTCTGCCATTGTAGTGTTGGGCAGCGGCAGCTGGATGTGAACAGCGCATAGCGTTGCGCAGTTGGAGGTGAGCCGCCAGCAGTGGTGGATGTGGGGAGAGAGATGGCGGAGTTTTGTAATTTGTCATGAACTGCTATATATATTATGACTACTAAGGTAAATACATTGTTTGTTCTCTATTAATATCTTTCATTTTCTAACTATCCCTATCAGTAGTTAGTGCCTTCCGTAGTTTGAATCTTTTATTTAGCTGGCAGTAGTGGCGCTCACTGTATTGCAGTAGTTCGAGTAATGAAGATTTTTGTGAGGTAAGTGATTTGTGAAAGGTACAGGTTAATGTTACTCAGGGCCATTCTTTTGCAGGGATCTTTGATAGTCAGATTGCGTTGCGCTAAAAACAATGTGTGTCAGTTTAAGCACAGTCTTGTATAAATGTTCTAAGGGGACGTTTCACTTTTACGTCCACGTCTCGTTCCTAAACCATTACATATGGAAACATTCCTATACATCTTTGCATTCATAGGGCCACAGTTGCACGTGGTGCCAAAAACTGGAACTAATTGTTTTCCAACGTAAATCTTTTCGGCACTAATGCATTACCATATCTACTAAGTTTCGCTGACATACGATAATTACAGCCTACAATGGCCATCTGTATCTGCTCTTTAATAGTAACTGCCCGGTAGGATACACTGGAACGTACTGACGTGCTGCTCATCTACATGACTGACGATACGGAAGGACACGTCAGTATCACCTTCAATAAGTCTAATTTGTATTTACAATTAACGTCGCAGCTTTATTTATAATATAGATCTGGAAGAGGCATTCTTAACTCTAGACAGGTATGAATTACATTGCGGGCGACAATAAAGCTTTTTTCATTAGTTGTGCTAAATTAAATGAAGCACAAGAGCCTAAAAATTAATTCAGAATTAATTATTCAGACAATTTCTCGCCTCAGCGGAGGCTTTCTGTGCACTCTTTCTACATATCTGCTATTTCCCCTTTGCTTGGGGGTGCAATTACCATTGCACTCTTAATTCTGACACCTTTGCCGTTTCAGCAAAGGTTGCCTTGACCCTTTGTTGTGTGCTGAATCAGTTCTCCAGACGACCATTTCTTTTTCGATTTCTTCCCATTTTTCCTGCAGATATTTCGCATGGCTTCCTTGCTCTTCCTAGTTATTATTTTCTTTGTGATCTATACTGCTATATTCCAGCCTTTTCGTGAATATCTTGATAATTCCTTCTTTCATCGATCAGTTGAAGTATTTCTTTAATCGCCCGAGATATGCGCAGTTACCTTCCACGTATCTATATTTATCTGCCCATCTTCTGTAATTGCCCATTTAGATCTATACATTCCCTTTCAATTGTACTGCCTATTGTGGTACTCATTACTACCGTCTCTACGGCCTTAGAGAACTGCTCGCGAAGCCGGCCGGGGTGGCCGAGCGGTTCTAGGCGCTACAGTCTGGAACCGCGCGACCTCTACTGTCGCAGGTTCGAATCCTGCCTCGGGCATGGATGTTTGTGATGTCCTTAGGTTAGTTAGGTCTAAGTAGTTCTAAGTTCTAGGGGACTGATGACCTCAGAAGTTTACCGAGCGAGGTGGCGCAGTGGTTAGACACTGGACTCGCACTCGGGAGGACGACGGTTCAATCCCGAGTCCGGCCATCCTGATTTAGGTTTTCCGTGATTTCCCTAAATCGCTCCAGGCAAATGCCGGGATGGTTCCTTTCAAAGGGTACGGCCGACTTCCTTCCCCGTCCTTCCCTAATCCGATGAGACCGATGACCTCGCTGTCTGGTCTCCTTCCCCAAAACAACCAACCAACCAACCTCAGAAGTTAAGTCCCATAGTGCTCAGAGCCACTTGAACCATTTTGAACTGCTCGCGAACCTCGGGTATTTCTGTATGTCACTTCTTTCCACATTGACTCTTTCGGGCCAGCCGGAGTGGCCGTGCGGTTCTCGGCGCTACAGTCTGGAACGGAGCAACCGCTACGGTCGCAGGTTCGAATTCTGCCTCGGGCATGGATGTTTGTGATGTCCTTAGGTTAGTTAGGTTTAAGTAGTTCTAAGTTCAAGGTGCTGATGACCTCAGAAGTTAAGTCGAATAGTGCTCAGAGCCATTTGAACCATTTTTGAATTTGATTCTTTCGGGCGATTGTCTTAAACTTCAGTCTTTTCTTCCTCATCACTAAATTGTGGTCAAAGTGAAGGACCATGATGGTTTTCCGTGATTTCCCTAAATCGCTCCAGGCAAATGTCGGGATGGTTCCTTTGAAAGGGCACGGCCGACTTCGTTCCCTACTCCGACAGGACCGATGACCTAGCTGTTTGGTCTCCTTCCCCAAAGCAACCCAACTCTTTTCCCTCTCACATTATACTTCCAAGCCCGTATTATCTCGCCTCCTATTCCCTCCTGAAGCATCTTTCTCTCCAATATACGCCGTGTTGTCAAGTTCAAGGAACTTAAAAGGCAGGATCCATATTGTCGAAGACCTATTACAAATTGTTACATTAATCCCAGTTTGGTGTTTAGTGGTGGAAGTAACGTTTTTTGTGATAAACAAGCCGTTCATGCAAGAATTTTCTCGTCCGAAGGCGAACAAATCTCAGATATGGCCAATCGTTACATTCCAATGCTTTTGTTTTTACACGGCTACCCTACTCATATAAAGAGCAGGGCATTTTAGAGTACCCAGCATGCTTTCCTAGTAAAGGTTCTGTAACTAAAAATGAAAAAAAAATTTTTTGGTATGAGAACACTTTACTTGATAGATGAAAACTAAGAACAATCTCAAATAAACGTAAAAAATTTATATAAAACATACATTTATTTTCAGTCATCTAATAGTATAATGCAGACGTGCTAGATACATTATGTGATCAAAAGTATCCGGGCACCCCCAAAGCGATACATTTTCATATGAGGTGCATTTTCTGCCACCTACTGCCAGGTACTTCATATTAGCGACCTCAGTAGTCATTAGACATCGTGAGGGAGCAGAATGGGGTGCTCCGCGGAACTCACGGACTATGAACGTGGTCAGGTGATACGGTGTCACTTGTGTCATACGTCTGTACGCGAGATTTCCACACTCCTAAACATTCCTAGGTCCACTGTTTCGATGTGATGGTGACGTGGAAACATGAAGGGACACGCACAGCACAAAAGCGTACAGACCGACTTCGTCTGTTAGCTGACAGAGACTGCCGACAGTTGAAGAGGGTCGTAAGATGTAATAGGCAGACATATCCAGACCACCACACAGGAATTACAGACTGTATCAGGATCCACTGCAAGTACTATGACAGTTAGGCGGGAGGTGAGAAAACTTGGATTTCAGGGTCGAGCGGCTGATCATAAGCCACGTACCACGCCGGTAAATGCCAAACGACTCCTCGCTTGGTGTAAGGAAAGTAAACAATGGACGATTGAACAGTGGGAAAACGTATGGAGTGACGAATCACGGTACACAATGTGGCGATTCGATGGCAGGGTGTGGGTATGGCGAATGCCCGGTTAACGTCATATGCTAGCGTGTGTAGTGTCAACAGTAAAATTCGGAGGCGGTGGTATTATGGTGTAGTGGTGTTTTCCGTGGAGGGGGCTTGCACCCCTTATTGTTTTGTGTGGCACGATCTCAGTACAGGCCTCTATTGATGTTTTGAACACCTTCTTGCTTCCCACTGTTGAAGAGCAATTCGGGGATGGAGATTGCATCTTTCAACACGGCCAGTGGTGGAGTTGTTACACGACAATAACATCCCTGTAATGGACTGGCCTGCACAGAGTCCTGATCTGAATCCTACAGAACATCTTTGTGATATCTTGCAACGCCGACTTCGTGGCAGTCCTCACCGACCTACGTCTATACCTCTCCTCAGTGCAGCACTCCGTGATGAATGGGCTGCCATTCTCCAAGAAACCTTCCAGCACCTGATTGAATGTATGCCTGCGAGACTGGAAGCTGTCATCAAGGATAAGGGTGGACCAACACCATATTGAATTCCAGCATTACGGATGGAGAACGCCAAGTTGTAAGACATTTCCAGACACGTGTCCGAAAATTTTTGGTCACATAGTGTACATCAGCACTGAAAATTGATGTACATACTAGCAGCAACTTTCCCATGGCACAGATGAAGAGAAACAGAAGTAAGGAAAAGAAAGCGATTTGTTGAGTGAGAGGGGCAGACGACCTGGCCACGAGACAGTTTGCTACTGGTAGCATCAGTAGCTGTATTTCATTTTTCTGTCATTAGTTATGTAAGTGCTATTCACGTGGAATGTCCACGATGAAATTCTTTTTCGTTCTGCTGTCGAGCATTACGTCAGCCATCCACCTGTGTTACGTAGCACACTAGCCTTTCATATCGTGCCCAGTTCAGTTCAAGCGGGCGTCTAAACGTAGCCACGATATGGAACGCGAAATGTGAAAGCTGGGAAGTGTTTCAAGCCTCTTGTACGACGGTGCCGTTTTCTGTTGGGACAAAAGCTACCATTTCGCTTCGCTTTGTTTTACCATCGGATTCTCTAACTTTTTAGGACGAGAAAACAACGTGGACAAGAAAATATCGGTACGATTGCAGCAGGTCGTGATGATGAATTATCACCCATTCCTAATTGATCACCGTGTAATTTAAGGAGCATTGTGTTGATCGTTATGGTGCTCGGAAACATTGTAAGGCTTAACATACCATTGCATTAACGCTGTAGATGAATTTCGAGACTAAAAGACAACAGATCTGTTGTATTATGTCACAACGAATAAATGGAATACAAATGGGTAAAATTAATAAAACGCTTTAGAATAGCCGGCCGAGGTGGCCTAGTGGTTCTAGGCGATACAGTCTGGAACCGTGCGACCGCTACGGTCACAGGTTCGAATCCTGCCTCGGGCATGGATGTGTGTGATGTCCTTAGGTTTTGAGTTTAACTAGTTCTAAGTTCTAGGGGACTGATGACCTCAGAAGTTAAATCCCATAGTGCTGAGAGCCATTTTTTGAACTTTAGAATGCGCATTACACCGATATATGCTGATCGAGGTTGTGAGGATTAGGGAAGAACAAATGCGGCTCAACAGCTGCGTTGGGTTGCTACGAAATCAAAGAGAGCTTCATCACAAATTTAAGAAGTCAAAGCCTAGTTGAAGAACAATAGCTGAAAGAAGCCAAGCCGGCCGCGGTGGTCTAGCGGTTCTAGGCGCTCAGTCCGGAACCGCGCGACTGCTACGGTCGCAGGTTCGAATCCTGCCTCGGGCATGGATGTGTGTGATGTCCTTAGGTTAGTTAGGTTTAAGTAGTTCTAAGTTCTAGGGGACTGATGACCACAGATGTTAAGTCGCATAGTGCTCAGAGCCATTTTTTGAACCAAAGAAGCCAAAATGAGCGTAAGGAGGGCGATGCTAGAAGCGTTTAGAAAAGAAAAATTTTGGAAAGTGATCTGACTATAAAGTCTAAGAAATTTTACGTGGCTTCAGTAAACTCTTCGAAACCATCCCTTCACCTCGCTTAGCGGTCATGCTGGGACCGAAACGGGAGTTGACACAGAATCTGTAGCTGCTCGGTCCTCCGAATTTGTTTCACCGTGTAAGATCGTGATACGGCTAATCCTTTCAATCATCGCACAACAACCTAAATCGAAAATATTAAGATAAGTGTTCGTGGAACAGAAATAGTGGAAAGGTGCCCGTACTGTACGAGATATCGGCTCGATTCTAGAGAGATTATACAAGACAGCTTACTTCTTTTCAAGCTGCAGTTTATCGCAGGTCGCCGGTGCAAGGACGTTCACCTAGGGACTAGGAAAAAAGTCGGGTCATTTGCATTTTGGGAAAGGGTTGTCGTACAAATACACATATCTGTAAGTCTCTATATCGCTGAAGCCAATTGCAGAATTATGGAACGCTTATTACTCTCGCGCATTATGACGTTTTTGTAGAAAGAAAATCTCCTCTATAAAAATCAACATAATTACTATTAAAAACAGTCTTGATCACAATTTATTTAACAAGGTGACCGGTTTCGACCACTACTGTGGTCATCTTCAGACCATTGAGTAGGAACCTCTTTATGTTGGAGAATCACTACTCAGTAGTGATTCTCCAACAGAAAGAGGTTCCTACTCAATGGTCTGAAGATGACCACAGTAGTGGTCGAAACCGGTCACCTTGTTAAATAAATTGTGATCAAGACTGTTTTTAATAGTAATTATTTATAAGACATTGATCACTGCTATTCCCGTAATGCATTCAAAAGTAAAATCAACATAGATTTTGCAAAGAGAGATATTGTGTAACACAGTTCACTCTGTCTGTCCATGAGATCCACAACTTATCTCAGGGTGATGCCATGTTCCTTGACCTAAGGATGGCATTCGATACAGCTGCGCACTCTCATTTAGTGAACAAAATACGAGCAGATATGTGACTGGATACAGGCTTCCTTACAGACAGGACTCAATACGGCGCTGTTAACGAAACAGAATAGACAGTTGTAAAAGGAGCACCATAAAGGAGCGTGATAGGACCGTTGCCGCGTGCGGAATACAGGGTGTCTCACCTAACTCGGCCACCTCAAATATCTCTGGAACAACAATAGATATTCAAGAACGGTTTTCACCAGCACGAACGCACGGCAGGGGCTTAGGAAACTAAATACAAGGTGCACGCTTGAGTCTCAGGACGTGCACTAGCTCTGCGCTTTATTTATTTCCAGCGTTAACTTCGCTTCGTAATTTCTTGGTATGTAATTGACGTATTGCGATGCAAACAACGCCATTATTTTTGTGATTTTTCATGCTATTGATTGCATACTAAATAAGAGGGGGAGTCAATTTAAAAATACACAAGTTTGTGTTGAAAACAGTGTTTGATTACGTTTTAAAATTTCGCATAGTATTTGGTTTCCTAAGCCCCTGCCGTACGTTCATGCTGGTGAAAACCGTTTTTGAGAAACTGTTGTGGTTCCAGAGATATTTGAGGTGGCAGAGTTAGGTGAGACACCCTGTATATAAATGATTTAGTGGATAACTTTAGAGGCTCCATCAGACTGTTCGCGGGCGATGATGCTGTCTATAGGATGTTTACAACACCAGAAGACAGCTATAAGAACGTCAGACGATCGACAGTTGTTCAGCGATTGGCAATTGAATCTGAAAGTAAATACTGTCGTATAGTGCATAAAAACAGTAACTGGTCTATTACTGTTCGATTAAACTATTAGTGACAAGCCACTGGAAACAGTATCTATTGTAGATCGCCTATGAGTAACCATCCAGAACTACCTAAAGTGAATGACCACATAAAATAAATAGCAGCAAAACTATTGAGTTTGATGAATTTTTGGGGACTTGCTGACTCAGTGCTGACTGATGTATTATCTGTTTGCTTTTGCCTCGGGTTCTTCGGGAAAAGATTGTCTAAAGATTTTCTGAGAAAGAATCCAACATGAAAAACGTCAACAAGTGGCCACTACATCCTCAACAGTTTTGTGCCATAGAGACACTTTGTTGAGGGCCATAAACAGGAAAGACTCAGTCGAAGAGTTGGAGAAGCAGCAGGCGAACCGTGGAAGACCTGAGAAGCTGCAGGTATACAGTGTGTCTCAAACTGTACAGTCAGTAAATCATCTTAAATGAGCACTTGACGAACTGATCTTTGGAAGTGAACATCTAGGAAGAAGACTACCCCTTCCAATACTGCGACATTAATATTGAGATTAGATTGTGAAGCTTGATGCTGAAATGACACCCTATCACTATCAACAAGAGCTACGGTTTATAAGAAAAGTGTCATTGCATCTGAGATGAATACCAGATACCATGTGCCATTCAAAACGAAGATAGTATATACAGGGAGAACATTAATAACACGGACAAACTGCAGGGACGGATTCCTGACTGGAAGCAGAGCAAAGAAGGTCCTGAGAACATTTTTCTGGAAATACTGGGTGATCAAAAAGTCAGTATAAATTTGAAAACTTAATAAACGACGGAATAATGTAGGTAGAGAGGTAAAAATTGACACACATGAATGGAATGACATGGGGTTTTATTAGAACAAAAAAAAGTTCACAAAATGTCCGAAATGTGGCGCTGGACAACAAAACGTCAGTGACTGCGCATGACAATCGTGTATAAAAGGAGCTGTAATGAGAGAGAAAATCAGTGTGTTGTTCCGGAGTGTTTTTAATACTGTGGCCGACCTTTAACCTGTGCATGCGCATTCAGTGTCTTCTCTGTGTTTTAAGACTCGCCAACTGTGTTTTTTAACTTTCTGGTGACTTTTTTTAACTGTCCCTCATGAATGTCTTCATGTCCGTGTATTTTTACCTCCATTTTCTCCCCTTACTCTGTTTTATGTTCCCCTTTTTTATCTCCTTATGTATGTACCATTTTATTCTTGTTTTAGTTGTCGTGTCACTCGGCTGAAGAGCGGCGGATTGTGCCGCTGACAGCCCTTCCCTGCCCATATGGGGCAGGGGAATGAATTCACAATAAAGAAAAAAAAAAAGAGAGAGAGAAAATCAGATGCGCCAGCAGTCGCAGCATGTTGACGTTACCTGAAAAGGCGCTTTTAGTGAAGCTGTATTATCAGAATGGGGAATGTGCTAGTTGAGCGTTACGATCGTATCGCCATAGGAAGAGGATTCGAACGAGTAAAGGTCCGTTGACAAATGCAGCTGTGGCGAGAATGGTTACAAAGTTCGAAGCCATGGGTTGTTTAGACGATAGACCCCGTTGTGGCCGACCGAGCACAAGGCGTAATGCTGCTGAGACAGTTCAGGAAGAAATGGAGATGTAGCTGGTTCGTCTATGCGCGGGGAAGTCAGCTCTCGTGCAATCGCACGTTGCACCGGCGATCCATACACTACTGTTTGGTTGGCACTGAGGTGTACCCTCCGATGCTATCCGTACAAAATCCATCGGCATCATGAACAGTTACCTGCCCATTTAGTGAAGCGGAGGGCACTTGCGGTGTGGGCGTTTCAAAATATGGCGGAAGATGACGATTGGTTGAGTAACGTGTTGTGGACTGACGAAGCTCATTTCATTCTCCGAGTGTATGTCAACGCCCACAACTGCAGAATTTGGGCTACCGAAAATCCTAGAACTGTCGTGGAAACTCCATTGCACGACGAGAAAGTCACGGTATGGGTTGGATTTACCACATCTACCGTTATCGGGCCTTTGTTCCTCGAGGAAATGCCTAATTCTGGTTTTGTAACTGCTATCGTGACGGGTGAGAGGTACGCCGATATGTTACAGAATCGCATCATCCCCAGCCTGGCTGATAAGCACCTGCTGGAATGTACGATGTTTATGCAGGATGGCGCTCTACCTCATATTGCTAGACGCGTGAAAGATCTCCTGCGCGCATCGTTTGCTGATGATCGTGTGCCCAGCCGCCACTTTCGTCATGCTTGGCCTCCCAGGTCCCCAGACCTCAGTCCGTGCGGTTATTAGCTTTGGGGTTACCTGAAGTCGCAAGTGTATCGTGATCGACCGACGTCTCTAGGGATGCTGAAAGACAACATCCGACGCCAATGACTACCCATAACTCCGGACATGCTTTATAGTGCTGTTCACAACATTATTACTCGGCTACAGCTATTGGAATGATGGTGGGCATATTGAGCATTTCCTACAAAGAACATCTTCTTTGCTTTGTCTTACTTCGTTATGCTAATTATTGGTATTGTAATCAGATGACGCGCCATCTGTCCGACATTTTTCGAACTTTTCTATTTTTTGGTTCTAATAAAACCCCATGTCATTCCAAGCATGTGGGTCAATTTGTACCTCTCTATCTACATTATTCCGTGATTTATTGAGTTTTCAAATTTACACTGACTTTTTGATCGCCTGGTACATCGTTGTCAAGGTAGATGATGCTGATGGATGACAGTTCCTCTGACCACGTTCCGTGGGTTCCTTGTGTGTTGCATGTTGTGTGATTGAGGCAGCGTACTGTAGACAGACAACGGTCCAGTATGCCGGGAACAAGCCGAGATTGTGTTTGTGTACGGCCCAGTAGATGGACAAGGTCGAGAGGCAGCACAGCTATACCAAAATGAACTATTCTGTCAGACACCAACCACTTCAAGGAACATTTCAAGCCGTTTTTGGGCTTTTGTGTGATCATGGGTCCTTTCGGACAGATGAACGTGCATGAAGGTGGCGTTCTGTACGTACACCAGATATGGAGGACCGCGTTCTACGGGATGCTGAGACGAACCCTAGTACAAGCTCCAGGCAAGTGGCCCATCAACATGGTGTAAACCAAAGTACGATTTACTGTATCCTGAATGACAACCGCTTACTATGCACTGTCAGTATTTTGCAGCCATGAATTATTTAACTGATAGTTCTATAATACTGATATCTGCGAACACCTTCTTTCTTTGGAACTGGTGTTATTAGATTCTTCTTGAAGTCTGAGGTTATTTCGTCTGTGTCATATCTTACACATCAGGTGCAATAGTTTCGTCATGGCTGACTCTCCCAAGGATCTTAATAATTCTGATGAGGAAATGTCATCTACTGCCGGCCAGGGTGGCCGAGCGGTTCTAGGCGCTACAGTCTGGAACCGCGCGACCGCTATGGTCGCAGGTTCCAATCCTGCCTCGGGCGTGGGTGTGTGTGGTGTCCTTAGGTTAGTTAGGTTCAAGTAGTTCTAGGGGACTGATGACCTCAGCAGTTAAGTCCCATAGTGCTCAGAGCCATTTGAACCATTTTTTGTCATCTACTCTTGTGTGTTTATCTCGAAGTGACTATAAAGTTACAGTGAATTAACGCGTTTTCATACAACCATGCTTTCATCAGTTCATGAATTTTAACATCTATATTTTACTGCTTGAAAGTTCTGTAAATTATAGAAAATAAGAGAGATTGAAGTTTATACAGATGCTTAGGAACAAGCATTTTTCCCGCGTATCATTTGCGTTTGGAATAGGAAAGAGGTGAGTGGGGATAGTGACGTTGATACACGAGATACTCGTAGCCCCACACCATAAAGTGGCTTGCGGAGTGTTGAGGTAATCCAGTCGTATATAAGCGCGTTTCTGCGGCAGGCGGCCGTGAGCTGCGAGGAGCGGATGCTGGTGGGGGGCTGGCAGAGTCGCGACGCCAGACACGCCTTCGCCGCCTCCTCTGCCTCCGCTTCGGCGTCGGCGTCCGCCACATCTGGGGCGGCGCCCGCAGCTGCCGCGTCGGCGTCGGCAGCGGCAGCGGCGTCCGCGCACAGTGGCGGCGGCGGCGGCGGCGGATCCACGCTGTGGAGCTCCACGTGGCACGGGACCGGTCTGCCCACCACCCCCTCTACCACCAGCACCACGGAGGCGCCCTTCTGGAAGACTCAGCACGTGAGTTTACTTCCATCTCCCTGCCGGTGGCCTTTCGCTCCATATTTGTTTCTTCAACAGTTATTTACTCCACACAATCGAAACTACGTACATCAAAGAACGATGTTTTATCCAAACACCCTATTTTTCCGCGTAATCTCCATCCAGTTGTACGACCTTCCTCCAGAAAGGCACAAGGGCATGTAGCCCCTGACGATACCAGTCCTCGTTTAGGTCACGAAGCGATTTCTTCACTGTGCGAATCACCTCCTCGTCGTCCTCAAAATGTCTTCCAGAAACGCTGCCCTTTAATGACTCAAACAAATGGAAGGCGGAAGGAGCTACATGGGCTGGAAAAAAGATGTGGAAACACCACAAAAACATTAACATGCCTGATAAGATGCAGAAAATCGTTGTCATTGAAAACAGCTTCCATTAGTGGGTTTCAGGGGAATCTTGTACCATTGTTACTGCAAAATGATGAATAGTGGCAAGTTTATTGGAGATTGCGGTAGCTGGGGGAGATGCGACAGTTCATTCTCGTGCTGACAAAGCCAGAGGCGGACGATGCGAGCTGTATGAGCTGGGGATCTGTCATCTTGAAACACACCATCGCTATTGGAGAAAAAAAATTGTACCTTGGAATGGACCTGATCAGTTAAAATGGTCATATAATACTCGGCAGTGATGAACCTTCCAGGGTAGCCATGGGCCCGTGGAATACCAGGATATGGCAGCCCAAATCACAGAACCCATCGACCCATGGGATACCAGGATGTGGCAGCCCAAATCATAGAACTCGTCGCGATATTTCACTCCTGGGACATAAACTTGGGCAGAAGTTGGAAAACAGTGCGAAACAAGACTCATCCGATCAAATGATTTTCTTCCATTGCTCCATAGTTCAGGTTTTATGCCTTCAGCACCACATTTTCGTGTTACGGGCATTTGTATCAGTTATGTGTGGTTCTGGAGTTCCAGCTAGCCCTGCAATTCCGATCTTATGGGGTTCCCTTCGTGTTGTTTTGGTGGCGATACGGTTTGCGGATGCGACATTCAGCTCTGCAGTAAGGTTTGCAACCGTCGTCATCCTACTTTTCCTCACAGTCCTCTTGAATGACAGTCTGTCACTATCACTAAACGCATACTTTCATTCGCGTTGTGTCGCAACGTATGATGTTTTCTGCTTTCCCTGTAGCTATAAATTTTCGACAAGGTGTCTCTTGAAATACCATGCACTTCGGCTACCTTGCTTATGGAGCACCCACCACGGTACCACCAACAATTTGCCCTCGGTCGAATTCATTTAGCTCCGACAGTATGCACTCGCAGCTACACGGAACACTTGTGATCATGACTGACACAACGTAGTGAGGTCGCAGGTACCGCTCGTAGTCAAATACAACAGTACAACCAGCAGGCTTGGCCAGCATCTGTATCCAAGCATTCTACATCTACATCTACATCCATACTCCGCAAGCCACCTGACGGTGTGTGGCGGAGGGTACCTTGAGTACCTCTATCGGTTCTCCCTTCTATTCCAGTCTCGTATTGTTCGTGGAAAGAAGGATTGTCGGTATGCCTCTGTGTGGGCTCTAATCTCTCTGATTTTATCCTCATGGTCTCTTCGCGAGATATACGTAGGAGGGAGCAATATACTGCTTGACTCTTCGGTGAAGGTATGTTCTCGAAACTTTGACAAAAGCCCGTACCGAGCTACTGAGCGTCTCTCCTGCAGATTCTTCCACTGGAGTTTATCTATCATCTCCGTAACGCTTTCGCGATTATTAAATGATCCTGTAACGAAGCGCGCTGCTGTCCGTTGGATCTTCTCTATATCCTCTATCAACCCTATCTGGTACGGATCCCACACTGCTGAGCAGTATTCAAGCAGTGGGCGAACAAGCGTACTGTAACCTACTTCCTTTGTTTTCGGATTGCATTTCCTTGGGATTCTTCCAATGAATCTCAGTCTGGCATCTGCTTTACCAACGATCAACATTATATGATCATTCCATTTTAAATCACTCCTAATGCGTACTCCCAGATAATTTATGGTATTAACTGCTTCCAGTTGCTGACCTGCTATTTTGTAGCTAAATGATAAAGGATCTATCTTGCTGTGTATTCGCAGCGCATTACACTTGTCTACATTGAGATTCAATTGCCATTCCCTGCACCATGCGTCAATTCGCTGCAGATCCTCCTGCATTTCAGTACAATTTTCCATTGTTACAACCTCTCGATACACCACAGCATCATCTGCAGAAAGCCTCAGTGAACTTCCGATGTCATCCACAAGGTCATTTATGTATATTGTGAATAGCAACGGTCCTATGACACTCCCCTGCGGCACACCTGAAATCACTCTTACTTCGGAAGACTTCTCTCCAACCCCTCATATCTTTGTCCAAAAACTGGACATACCACAGTTTGAAACATTGCTGCAGGTACGCTATCTGAAAACGGAAAATTTGCGCTCGTGCACAGGGAAGTTCAAATAGTTCATACCGAACGTTTAGATTCGCAAAATTTCTATCGCCTGAGGAAAAAAAGTGGAGAATTACTTACTGGGTGATCCTCGTTCATTGCTTCATGTGACTATTGGAATATACATAGCACCACATTAGAGATGGGCAAAACTGTTCTTTTCAGAGATTGGATCAGAACTGTTCACTCCCTGAAATGAATTAGCTCTTTTTCATGACTCACCACTCATTTACAATATAAAATAAATGGAAGGCACATTGCCCTTTAAACTTGGTTTATTCCAGTACTATACCTATATTTTGATCTTATTTGATCCTATTTTGAAGTAACACAGATAATGAGTAAGAATTTTGTATTGTTTATTGAAATTTCCACGATATGACAAAGTTTTTGATTATTGATTTATTTTGCACTATCGTGGTTTTTTGGGTGATCGGAAAATGTTGTAACTTGAGATTTACATTAACAATATATTTGGCTATAACGTATTAAAATTTCATTAACCTCATACAAATACATCGCAAGCCATATATTTTTAAAGTGAACGTTTCCTTTCGAAGACGCCTAAAATCGCAAAATCCGTACCAGAATAAGAAAAAAAAATATAAATTTGACTGTAAAACGAAAGTGCTGCATATAGCCTTACGCAGAATAAAACAAGGAAAATATTGGTGTATCACATTTTGCGATACGTTTATCGGTTCGCTCATAATTAAAGCGTAAATTCGAGTGTCTATAATAAAAATCCTATAGTAAGAGGAGTCATCAGGAACCTAATCTAATCAGTTTAAACAAATAAAAATAAAATAAAAACAATTGATGTATACATAACATAATAATGTAATATACATAGCGGCATTACTACGAAGAACAATATCCAGTGGGGACGAACTCCGATGCAGAGGCGCTGAGTCGAGCAGGTCGAGCCGCGAGCTGTATTACTGCGTGAGCTGAGACCGCAGAGACCACAGTGACACCTGAGTCGCTTTGCTCGACGCTCTGGCTAGAGTCGAGACGGTGGGGCGAGCGTTGAGCGGGCGAGTTCCGAGGGAGGGGGTAGCGGTGAACTTACCCGCTACGAGACAAATAGTTCGTTCCCTTGCGAGCGGGTTTTTGCAAGTAGTTCCTATGTTATCCGCTAGGTGCCTCTCTGTCCTGTTGCTCGCATCAACTGCCCAGAGGGCAGGACGTGCGACAGAGTGCGATGCGAAGTTACGCTGCGCCAGACACTGCGCGGCAGACGACGCACAGAGACGCCACCGCATATGTGAAACACAAAATCCAATGGGGCACTGCACAATGCAGGCAGCCAAGGTAGAAGCAGGGCAGAGGCCGGCGCTGGCTGTGTTGTGTGGCGTGCACTGTGCTGTGACCAGCAGAGTCGCTGCTGATATGCTCCCTCTCTCTCTCTCTCTCTCTCTCTCTCTCTCTCTCTGCCGTGGGAAACGTTTGGAGCTACCGTTCTTTTTTTCTGAATCACTGATTGTTCACTCCTTTGAAAGATTGAACTCTATGAATTAGTTCAAGAGCGGATCCCCCATCTCTACACCACATCGGGAGTAGCATTCAAACGTACTGTGATCAGCCAGAACGTTATGACCACCTACCTAATAGCCCGTACGTTCACGTTTGGTGCGGATAACAGCGGCGACGGGTCGTGGGATAGAAGCACTGAGGCCTTAGTAGTCGCTGGAGGGAGTTGGCACCGCATCTGCACACACAAGCCACCTAACGTCAGTAAATTCTGGGGAGGGGGACGATGATCTCTGACGCCATGTTCAATCACATTCCGGATGTGTTCGGTCGGTTTCAGATCTGGCGAGTTGGGGGCCAGCATATCGATTGGAACTCGCCATTGCATTCCTCTAACCACTCCATCACACTCCTGGCCTAGCGCATTATGTAAGTAGGCTGTTTATCTTTCCTCTATGTAAGTAGGCTGTTTATGTTTCCTCTTGTAAGTAGGCTGTTTATATTTTCTTACTGGCAACGTTACGTAACGGTCTGTATGAAAATCACTGGCTGTGCTGTGTGCAGCCTGTGGCTAGTTTGCATTGTTGTCTGCCATTGTAGTGTTGGGCAGCGGCAGCTGGATGTGAACAGCGCGTAGCGTTGCGCAGTTGGAGGTGAGCCGCCAGCAGTGGTGGATGTGGGGAGAGAAATGGCGGAGTTTTGATATTTGTAAGCATGGATGTTATGAACTGCTATATATATTATGACTATTAAGGTAAATACATTGTTTGGTCTCTATTAAAATCTTTCATTTGCTAACTATCCCTATCAGTAGTTAGTGCCTTCCGTAGTTTGAATCTTTTATTTAGCTGGCAGTAGTGGCGCTCACTGTATTGCAGTAGTTCGAGTAATGAAGATTTTTGTGAGGTAAGTGATTTCTGAAAGGTATAGTTTAATGTTACTCAGGGCCATTCTTTTGCAGGGATCTTTGATAGTCAGGTTAAGCGCAGTCTTGTATAATTGTTCTAAGGGGACGTTTCATATGGATCCTGGCAGGGTCGCCATATGAAACGTCCCCTTAGAACAATTATACAAGACTGCAAAAGAATGGCCCTGAGTAACATTAAACTATACCTTCCAGAAACCACTTACCTCACAAAAATCTTCATTACTCGAACTACTGCAATACAGCGAGCGCCACTACTGCCAGCTAAATAAAAGATTCAAACTACGGAAGGCACTAACTACTGATAGGCATAGTTAGCAAATGAAAGATTTTAATAGAGAACAAACACTGTATTTACCTTAATAGTCATAATATATATAGCAGTTCATTACATCCATTCGTACAAATTTCAAAACTCCGCCATCTCTCTCCCCACATCCACCACTGCTGGCGGCTCACCTCCAACTGCGCAACGCTACGCGCTGTTCACATCCAGCTGCCGCTGCCCAACACTACAATGGCAGACAACAATGCAAACTAGCCACAGGTTGCACACAGCACAGCCAGTGATTTTCATACAGAGCGTTACGTAACGTTGCCAATAAGAAAATATAAACAGCCTACTTACATAGAGGAAACATAAACAGCCTACTTACATAGAGGAAACATAAACAGCCTACTTACAATTATCTTGCTGAAAAATGCCACAGCCGTCGGGAAACATGATCGTCATGAAAGTGTGTACGCGGTCTGCAACCAGCGTACGATAATCCCTGGCGCTGATGGAGCCCATGGATGCCCACGTGGAAGTTCCTCAAAGCATAATGGAGCTGCCGCCAACTTTGTCTCCGTTCAGCAGCATAGGAGCCAAGGAGCTGTTCCTCTGGAATACGAGGATTTGCGTCCTTCCATCTGGATGATGACGAAGGTATCGGGATTCATCAGATCATGCAACTCTCTGACACTGTGCCAACTTCCAGTGCCGAATATCACGTTCCCATTTCGATCGTAGTTGCCGATGTCATGGTGTTAACATTGGCACATGCATGGGTCGTCGGTGCACAGTGTGTTCTCACACACTTGTACTCTGCCCAGCATTAAAGTCTGATGTTAGTTCTGCCACAGTTCGCCGCCTATGCTGTTTTACCAGTCTGCCCAGCCTACGACGTCTGACATCTGTAATGAGGGGTGGCCACCCAACCCCTCAACGTCGTTTGACACCCCGCCGCTGACATAAGTCATTTCAGTAAAATTATGTGTGTCAGTTAGTTGTTTGGTATCAGTATAATAAGTCGACTTGGAGGCATAGCAGACTGACAGGAAGGAGCTATAGTGTTTGCACTTCTCCTTAACCATAGCGTCAGTGAAGTTACCTGATTTTTCGATCTATTGACGCGCACTGTCTACGCTATATACAAAGAATGGTGTACCGCTCTCAGTTATGTAACACGGCATGAGAGCAGTAGCCGTAAAAGAACCCTAATCGACAAGAACTGCAGAGAGCTGTCACACCTTGTCAGTGACTGGTTTCAAACCGGACAGGAATCACTGCTATCAGTGAACGCAGATCCATCTCGGTTTCCGAGTGGTCGTTAAAAAGGTATTTGCACATTTGGAGTTGGGTAATTCACGAAAGGCCATTGATATCAGCAGAACATGGTACTCGACGTCTTCAATGGGTCGAACAACACAGAAAAAATTACAATAGCTGACTGGAGACGAATAGTGTGGCCCGACTTTCGATTTTTCCTATTTTCGAATGATTCAGGCGTCGAGTGCACAGACGTTACAATGAGGTGTTAAACCTGCAGAGTTTGGAGAGCAGGCCGGAAGTGGTTCTGTGACATTTTGGCGGTTTTCTTAGCTCTGTGACTTGGTCCACTTATTCAGGTTAGCGTGAAGATGGACCATGATCTATGTTTCACAATTCTCTCTGACCATGCGTTACCATTTATTGTACAGCTTCATGATGAATAAAACTAGACACTCTCAAGATGATAATAGCTATCCTCACAAAGCTGCAGGCATACGCTCCTGATATGACGAACACTCAGATACCCTGTCTCACCTTGACTGGCCCGCTAAATCAAACAGTCTTTAACCTCACAGAAAATGTTTGGGAGCATTTGGTACAGCCAGAAAACGTAGCAGTCAGCATGTCCACAATTTGGTTTATCTACAGGGTCGGGGGTGCTATGACTGCTTTCAGCTAGAAACGTCATACATGAAGAAACTTGTGGACTCTAGTCTCCCATAAATTGGGGTCATTCTTAAGGCTAGATGCGGTGTATTAGCATAAAGTCTCATTATGGTGAGCAATCTTTTATCGATGTTCTTATCTGTTAGATAATGAAGCTTAATGAAGGAAAACTGTTTCCAGAAACTCGTAAATGACTAAACAAAAGGTGACTGAAATGGTAAATATATTGTATCAGTATATGGGCACAAATATTTCACATGTATCGTCTGGTAAAATAAGTAAATGACAACAAAGTAAATAGTGTGTTACCTAGCGACGTGTGGTTAAGACACTGGGTTCAGGAGAACGGAGGTTCAAATCCAAGTCTGGCCGTACAGATTTAGGTTTCCACCCTTTCCCTAAATCGCTTCAGGCAAATACCAGGAGGGATCCTTTGAGGTTGGACATGACCTGTACCCTGTCCTATCCTTCTCCCAAATTCGAGTTTGTGTTTCATCTTCAGTGACGACTAGTTAAAGCATATCCTTGCTTTTTTTCCTTTTTTTCATTGAAGCACTGATGGAACAGTTTGAGTTCTGCATAGTACGATTACATTGAGAAAGCAGAACGAATTTTTTAACATTTATAATTGGTAGCAGTTGAAGTCATTCTCAACATACCATGGCGTTTTATAATACAGACGTGAGTGGAAAGATTCTTGCTCCGTGGAGCCATTGGCGCAACGAATCAAAAGTATAAAAACAATACAGCCTCCGTACGCCGTTAAAAATAAACCAAATTTGAACTGTTTTGCCCAACTTCGGACTCGTCGGCATTTAACTGGAAAGACCGACACTTAGACAATGGCCTCGCCTGCACACTGGAACACTGCAGGAGCATGGCTAACCTTAGTGGTCCAGTACAGGACGCAACTGAATGCTGAATAAGAAATGAGAAACAAGTGTTGTGCTGTTTAATGGCAGCGAATCAAGAATTGAGAGAAAAAGAAATGAAAATGACATACAGTCTGCAGAAATGAGATTTTTAAGAAGTGTCAAAGTATGCTCAATGACACATAAATATGATGACATCTGGCCAGAATTGGGAATTTATAATTTAAAGGAGAATACTGAAGAATAAAGCGAAGAATGGTGTTATCTCAAGTTGATGGATGAGGACGGAATTCCAGTTGTTTTAAACAAGTAGGACCCCTTAGCAAGAAGAGATGTGTGACGACCGAGAAAGATATGGAGTGAGTTATGTGAAGCTGGAACTGTCATATTGCCTAACCTTGAGTCTAGCAACAGCACCAGCAGAAGAAGAAGAAGAAGAAGAAGAAGAAGAAGAAGAAGAAGAAGAAAAGTGCAGCCGTTGTACATATAGCGATGCCAAGATATTTTGTATAATTGCTGTGGTTTATTACTTTTGCGACAGACATTAGTTGCAACTCAGACTGTTAGCAAGTGCCATGGTTAAGTAAGAGAAAGCATTACGCAGCGAGAATAGTATAACACACAATCGGATCTTAACAAAATATGAATGAGGTGCAAAGACTTGAAGCTAAATATCATTCTAGAGGAAAGTTAACTTCTGAGCTTCACAAAACATGATAATATTGTAGACCTTGGCTACACAGATAATGATTCGCAACTGGGATGAGGCATGTCATGCAAATGCCTGGGAGTAGAAATTCTTAAAAGTCCGAATTGCAAGTTTGGAATATATCGGAAAACTGTAGTTTGTCTACAAAAGAGATTGCTTTCTTAAAGTCATGTACCTGGCCATTTTTCGTCTTTATTACTCTCGTCTTTCGAGATTATAATTTAGTACTAACAGCCCAAAAATACTCCCTTGCGGTGCTCCAAAATTATCTTTACGTCTATCGATTTCCTCCCGGTAACAACAACGTGTTAAATCCCGTCTGCTGGGAAGTTTTGAATCCGGTCACAGAACTGTAACAGTCCTCAGTAGACTCGTATTTTGTTCACGAAGTGACAGCGCGGAGCTGTATAGAATGCCTTCCTGAAGTCAAGGAACACAGTTTGTGAGCCTTTGTCCTTGGCGCTTTGGGTTTCGTGAAGGAACATAGCGAAATGTGCTTCCCCTACGCAGGGAGTTCCAGGTATACAGAAAGGTTTTACTTCCAACAGGGATTCTGGTCAGATGATGACCACGTGGACAACGATGCACCAGCAGCGGTCTGGCCGTCGGGTTTCTGGCCGAAGAAGACGCCGTCGACCACGACGACGACGACGACGCCGGCGCCCACGTGGAAGCGGCCCGGCTACTGGACGCCGCCCTACTTCTGGTGGCCCAACGCGCCCACCACCGCCAGCACCACCACGACCAGCACGATGCCCGCCGACTGGTACTCGCTGTTCGTGAACTCGCCCTGGTGCTGGGACCACAGCGCCGCGCCTCCCAGCACCACGACCACGACCGCGCGCCCGCCGGCCACCTGGGACGAGGTGTGGCAGCACGACTTCCCCATCTACTGGAGCTACCAGTCCGTCGCCAACTCGGACGGGCAGTCGCCGGGCGACGTCTCGTGGGACGACTACTACACACACGCGGAGGGCGCTGGCGTCTGGTGGAAGGTTAGTGTCGCGCTCTTTTGACAAATGGTACGGTGAAGCTAGGAGTTATGTTATACACTCGTTTATTCACAAATGTCTTGATTGATTTTGGCAGGTAATCGTGTCGAACAAAGTATCTACGCGTTCCAGTGAGTTTTTAGGCATGAGGGGTAGTTTGGTCAGCACTCTTCTGTCTGGTTTGATGCAGCTCATCATGAATTCATCTGTGTTGACCTTTTCGTCCCAGGGTAACAACTGCAACTTACGTTCTGAATTATTTACTGGATGTATTCCAATCTCTATCTTCCTCTACAGTTTTACCCTCTAGAACTCCCTCCAGTACCATGGAAGTTTATTCTTGATGTCTTAACAGATGTCCTGTCATCCTGTCACTTCTTCTTGTCAGGGTTTTCCATATATTCCTTTCCTCGCCGATTGTGCGGAGAACCTCCTCATTCCTTACCTTATCATTCCACCTAATTTTCAATATTGTTTTGTAGCACCGCATCTCAAATCCTCCTATTCTCTTTCTTTCCGGTTTTCCCACAGTCCATGTTTCATTACCGCACAATGCTGTGCTTCAAACGTACATTCTCAGAATTTTCATCCCCAAATTAGGACCTATATTTGACACTAGTAGACTTCTTTTGGCCAGGTATGCCTTTTCACCAGCACTAATCTGATTTTATGTCGTCCTTGCTCCTTCCGCCGTGGTTTATTTTGCTGCCCAGCTAGCAGAATTCCTTAGCATAGTTTACTTCGTGATAACCAATTCTGATGTTATGTTTCTCGCTGTTCTCGTTTCTGCTGCTTCTCATTATTTTCGTTTTTCTACGATTTACTCTCAGTCCATATTTTGTACTCATTAGAATGTTAATTCCATTCAACACTTTCTGTAATTCTATTTTAGTTTCACTGAGGATAGCAATGTCATCAGCGATTTTATCATTGATCCCTTTCACCTTGAATTTTGATCCCATCGTTGAATCTTTATTTTATTTCCGTTATTACCTCTTCCATAGATTCGAGCACTTCGTTCTTGGTCTTTCACTCTTATTGTTCTCACTTGGCTCTTCTATATATTGTATATTTTTCTAAAAATTTCGAACACCTAGCACCATTTTCCACCCTTTTTCGAGATCAGTAAATCCTGTGAAGATGGCTAGATTTTTCTCCAGTCTTGCTTCCGTTGTCAAACGGACCCTTTTTTGAGATCAGTAAATCCTGTGAAGATGGCTAGATTTTTCTCCAGTCTTGCTTCCGTTGTCAAACGCATACAGTAGCCTGATGACTCCCTTCCCAGTCCCATTAGTGCATGCGTCCATGACAGAGAGTGCTGCAATTTCATACTGATGTGAGGGCGTGGTCTTGTTTGGCAAGGTGGAATTTAGTGTTACAGTACTGGCCATTAAAACTGCCACACCAAGAAGAAATGCAGATGATAAACGGGTATTCATTGGACAAATATATTATACTAAAACTGACGTGTGATTACGTTTTCACGCAATTTGGGTGCATAGATCCTGAGAAATCAGTACTCAGAACAACCACTTCTGGCCGTAATAACGGCCTTGATACGCCTGGGCATTGAGTCAAACAGAGCTTGGATGGCGTGTACAGGTACAGCTGCCCATCCAGCTTCAACACGATACCACAGTTCATCAAGAGCAGTGGCTGGTGTATTATGATGAGCCAGTTGGTCGGCCACCATTGACCAGAGGTTTTCAATTGGTGAGAGATCTCGAGAATGTGCTGGCCAGGGCAGCAGTCAAACATTTTCTGTATCCAGAAAGACCCGTACAGGACCTGCAACATGCGATTGTGCATTATCCTGCTGAAATGTATGGTTTCGCAGGGATCGAATGAATGTTAGAGCCACGGGTCGTAACACATCTGAAATGTAACGTCCACTGTTCAAAGTGCAGTCATTGCGAACAAGAGGTGAGCGACACGTGTAACCAATGGCACCCCATACCATCACGCCGGGTGATACGCCAGTATGGCGATGACGAATACACAGTACCAATGTGCGTTCACCGCGATGTCGCCAAACACGGATGCGACCATCATGGTGCTGTAAGCAGAACCTGAATTCATCCGAAAAAATGACGTTTTGCCATTCGTGCGTCCAGGTTCGTCGTCGAGTACACCATCACAGGCGCTCCTGTCTGTGATGCAGCGTCAAGGGTAACCGCAGCCATGGTCTCCGAGCTGATAGTCCATGCTGCTGCAAACGTGTCGAACTGTTCGTGCAGATGGTTGTTGTCTTTCAAACATCCCTATCTGTTGACTCAGGGATCGAGAGTGGCTGCACGATCCGCTACAGCCAAGCGGATAAGATGCCTGTCATCTCGACTGCTAGTGATGCGAGGACGTTGGGATCCAGCACGGCGTTCCGTATTACGCTCTTGAACCCACCGTTTCCATATTCTGCTAACAATCATTGAATGTCGACCAACGCGAGCAGCAATGTCCCGATACGATAAACCGCAATCGCGATAGGCTACAATCCGACCTTTATCAAAGTCGGAAACGTGATGGTACGCATTTCTCCTCCTTACACGAGGCATCACAACAACGTTGCACCAGGCAACGCCGGTCAACTGCTGTTTGTGTATGACAAATCGGTTGGAAACTTGCCTCATGTCAGCACGTTGCAGGTGTCACCACTGGCGCCAACCTTGTGTGAATGCTCTGAAAAGTTAATCATTTGCATACCACAGCATCTTCTTGCTGTCGGTTAAATTTCGCGTCTGTACCACGACATCTTCGTGGTGTAGCAATTTTAATGGCCAGTAGTGTATGTTGTTGTGCTTGTCAATCGCGGTACTGGCGTCTTAAAAAGTTCCACATAAATAACATGCCCATTAGTCGATCCGGATTACAATCCGGAGAGCAATTTTACGACAAAAGTCCTTATAAATAAATGAGGATAGGCACCGGCTGCGAATTCCAGAATACATTCCAAAATATATAGGCACTGTGGTAAATTTCGTCAGGAACAAAATACGAGCGCAATGTGATATTCGGAAAAGCTCTTACTGCCCCTGGTATTTAATGTGTTAACCAAGAAGTTACTTAAAATATATGGTCAGTTGTAGTTGATCTATTTAAGGTGCAGCACTGAGAAAAACGTTTTATTAACGGTAGAAGAGGTTGGTCGAATGTGAACGAGCGAATCATTCTGAAGTTGCAGTGCCGATAGGCTAAGAGACCTATGGCATTAAGCACTCGCAAAATCGGAGAGGGAAGAAGTCAGGCGTACGCACCGTGCCGTCGTTATTTCGTGTGCTTCGTCTTATTTACAGAAGCGCGTGATTGTTCAGAAGCAGCTTATAGTTGATTGGTAGTTGTGACTTGTTAATCCGAGCGTACGACAATTAAACCTCATAGCGTACGGCAATTAAACCCCAAAATGATATTATTCGGCAGCAGTTTGCTGTTAAATGAGGAGGTAATTGTCTTGATGAGCTTGTTGGAGAATGCAACTCGATGAGGCTTATTGGACATCTATAAACTGTTATTCTGAGACTTTTTTCTCTAATGTCCCTGTCATTGAAGGCTCGTTAAACCATTCAATTTTTCTTTGGTGATGTTACTAGGTCCGAAGCAAAGAGCTAGTGGAAGATTAAATGAAGGTCTATGTTCGTAGGTTCTTGCGAATGGAGTTATTTTGCGTATAACTCTGTCTCCCTTTTAGCAGCCAGCCCCAGATAGCAGTTTATAAAGAGCTTGACCCGGTACAGAGAGAGGTAAAATTTACACGACGCTAGAAATTAAATTAAATTACTGTGCATCGGCTTTGAAACTATTTACAGTGGATCCCTGACTAATTAGGAGACACGGAGGTGAATAGTAGTTACAACTTGAATTTGAAGACATATACAGGTTAAATGAAACATGCAATGGTACTGTGCTTCCGAGAAAATGCATGATTAAATGTTGTCATTCCAGAGAGAGACTACTGAACTCTTGAGATGGCGAGCCAGGTGACTAAGAACATGGTTCTCGTGATGTCCTATCACCTGGCTTCGACCTCAGCAGTGTGTGATAAGGCGTGGACACACAACACCTTGTCACCTTCACGTGGTTTTCACAGGCTCTCGCGACAACAGCACGAAAACAGCGGAATAGCATCGCCGTTTCCGAGATCTATGTGCGCAGGCGCCGGGCCGCAACGATCTGCCATTTGTCAAAATCGCTTATGTCAGTGGATATCCTCATTTGCGGCCTGTATCGTTGCTAGAATGATTCCTCATTTGTCTCTGTTGCTCTTATACGCAGGATTATCTGGATTATTCATAAGTATCTCTGGCCCAAGTTTTACTCACATTACGTATGCTCAATATGGGCTCAACCGTCAACGCAAGTCGCTGACATTACCTGGGAAGGTGCGACAGCAGCCCGCTTTTCAAATCTATTTATTGTGTTGCGTATCTGAAGGTGTGAAATAACTGAATGATAGAATGGGCATCGGATGATTTGACTACGTGTTCTCGTGTTCTGACACGCCAATCCTTTTGTACAACTACACCACGGCGCGTATTCCGAATCAGCAGTTAGAAACATGCTGTGTCCACTGACATGTCTCTTTTCTCGTATTCTTGTAGTTTTCGCGTTATCTTCTTCTAGAAACCCAGAGGTGCTTATGAACAGCACTGTGTATATTCCTAACTCCGTCACTTTCCCGGAACGGCACCAGGAGGCATTCAATGTTGCGGTGGACGGCGGTCGTGTATGTGCATTGAAAACGAAGTTAACAATAGTTTTTTTGATGAATAATAATAGGAATTGTAAGTAAAAAGTGTCAGATATCCGAAAACTCAAATACATCAATATGTATTGGTAGTACAGTTGACTAATAAAGATAGGAATTTACAAAAAGGTAACGCATTAATAACTTTATTTACAATATGTACGCCTAATAATTGAGATATACATTACTTTTTATAAGCTGTAGGTTCTTTTGTTGTGCTGACTTATATATGTTGATACAAAAGTCATGTCCAATAGGACGAATCCGGTATGAATGGAGGTAGCCAGAACTACAACGGCAGGAAGGACCCACTACGACAACACTGCCGGAACGGTTAGTTGCGTACTACCATATGGCCGCTTTTAAGTGAGAAAATTGATTAACGCAATCCGACGGAAGGTTATTAACGTGGCGCAGCTACTATAGATGTGTAGTGTGATGCTATAGCAATGTACACACATCAGGAGAAGGCGGGCATGTTTCTCATCCATGCGACAGGCTTGAGGCATTGGGAAGCAGCACAGAAGGTATGAATCATACTTAACAAACAGTGCTCAGTAAATCAGACAGTGTCGGACAGGTAGAAAATTTTAGTGATCGGGTATAAAAGAAAAAAAAAATCACTAAGGGAGTCCCACGCGCTTCAGTTTTGGGTCTACTCCTATTCCATATACACTGAAGCGCCAAAGAAACTGGTATAGGCATGAGAATTCAAATACAGAGTCATGTAAACAGGCAGAATACTTCGCTGTAGTCGGCAACGCCTATAAAACACAACAAGTGTCTGGCGCAGTTGTTAGTTCGGTTACTGCTGTTACCATGACAGGTCATCAACATTTAAGGGAGTTTGAACGTAGTGTTGTAGTAGACGCACGAGCGATGGGACACAGCATCTCCGAGGTAGTGAGGGGATTTTCCCGTACGATCATTTCGCGAGTGTACC
Source organism: Schistocerca cancellata (assembly GCF_023864275.1). Classification (NCBI taxonomy): domain Eukaryota; kingdom Metazoa; phylum Arthropoda; class Insecta; order Orthoptera; family Acrididae; genus Schistocerca; species Schistocerca cancellata. Next base: position 198,156,351 of record NC_064634.1, read on the forward strand.
GTGAAGATCAGGAATCCGGTATAATATCAAATGTTCGACATCGCTGCGGCCGGAAAAACATGCTGCACGAACGGGACCAAAGACGACTGAAGAGAATCGTTCAGAGTGATAAAAGTGCAACCCTTCCACAGATTTCTGCAGATTTCAATGCTGGGCCATCAACAAGCGCCAGCGTGTGAACCATACAACGAAACATCATCGATATGGACTTTCGAAGACCGAAGACCCATTCGTGTACCTTGATGACTGCTACTATAGACATTGGAATGTTGATGATTGGAAACATGGAATCTGGTCGGACGAGTCTCGTTTCAAATGCGGATGGACGTGTACGGGTATGGAGACAACCTCTTGAATTCAAGAACCCTGCATGCCAGCAGGGGACTGTTCAAGCTGGTGGAGGCTCTGTATTGGTGTGGGACGTGTGCAGTTGGAGAGATATGGGTCTCCTGATAGTCTAGGTATGACTCTGGCAGATGACACATACGTAAGCATCCTGTCTTATCACCTGCATCCGTTCCTGTCTATTATGGATTCCGACGGACTTGGACAATTCCAGCAGGACGCTGCGACACTCCACACCTCCAGAATTGCTACAGAATGGCTTCAGGAGTACTCTTCTGAGTTGAAACACTTCCGCTGACTACCAAACATTATTGAGCATATTTGGGATGCCTTGTAACCTGCTGTTCAGAAGAGATCTCCCCCCCTCGTACTCTTACATATTTATAGACAGGCCTGCAGGATTCATGCTGTCGAGAACTACCTCAGACGTTAGTCGAGTCCAAGCCACGTCGTGTTGCGGCACTTCTGCGTGCTCGCGGGGATCCTACACGATATTAGGCAGGTGTACTAGTTTCTTTGGCTCTTCAGTGTATGTGTGAATGACCTTCAAATTAACATTCAACAAGCAAATCTGATACTTTTGGCAGAGGATATTAGTGTTATAATAAATCCTATTAGAGAGAAAAGAACAGAGAGGATAGTAAATGATATTTTCCAAAGAGTTATTAAGTGATTATCTGAAAATGGGCTTTCCCTAAATTTTGAACAAACACTACCTCCAGTTCTTTACTATAAACAGTCACAGCAACAACTGATGTAGGACATGAGTAGGAATCAGTAAATTGGGTAAATGCCCCAAATTTTTGGTCGTGTATGTTGATTAAATCTTGAACTGGAAGAACATTACTGAAATTCTCAATGAATGAAGTTCAGTTAAGTTGGCTCATCGTACAATTGCTAACGTATCAACTTTCTGACGTATTTTCCGTATTTGCAGTCAATAATATCGTACGGAATAATTTTCTGGGGTAACCTATCACTTAAAATGAAAGTATTGAGTGCATAAAAAAGAGCAGTAAGAATAAAATCTGGTATTCATCCACAGGCGTAATGTAGGTATCTCTTCAAGGAGCTAGACAGTTTAACTGCGCCGTCACAATACACGTATTCGCTAATGAAATTCGTCATAAATAATGCACCACAATTCGAGGAGCAGAGTGATGTGCATACCTAGAAGACTAGGGGGAAAAATGACGTTTATTACCAGTTGTTAAAGCTGTTAGTGGCTGAGAAAGGAGTTCAAGTGAAGCAAAAAAATTTTTGATCGTTTTCCCATTGACATACAATGTCTTACAGGTAGTGAAGCAAATATAAATCTAGTTTAAAATCGTTGCTCCTGGACAACTTCCTTTATTCCAGTGATGAAATTCTACTTAAAAACTGATATGCAGTAAAAAAAAAGTGTAGCTGCATGAGTAGGATTAAAAACAATAATATGTTCATTAATGTTAACACTAATCATTTATATAAATATACTGTAAACTGTGTCATTCTACATCATTTCGAAAAAAAAAAATAGTTCAAATCATCTATGAAACATGTAACTAACTAAGAGATGACTTCAAAACCTACATAAAAATGACTGTTGAAAGGAATGGTTCAGGTCTACATTCAGTGGTCACGACAAGACTTTTCGGACGACCACGCACAGTAATAGGGAATACATAATGAGCAGCCGTACTAATTAAAGCGTTAGTGACTCCAACTCGGTTAGTAAGGAAAATGACACAGGAATGCGGCATCAGCTAAGGCTCCCTGTCCAAGAGACTGCCCTCTAATCGTTTCCATCCCTGTAGAGTCCACTTTTGCAAGAACACGGTGATGATACTGACAGGCATGTGCCATTCTGTGAATGGTTTGAAGAAAGACGCACCCATCGGCGGAACCTTGAACCTGACATATTCTTCAGCGATGAAGCTAGTTTCTGTTTTAACGGGAGGACGTACAGACATAACGCCACCTATTGGGCAAATGACAATTCCCATCTTGCTGTCGAGACAAACACTCATACTAACCTTAGCATAAATGTTTGGTGTGGTATACACAAGGATGTCCTCATTGGTCATACAATTTTTGGACGGCTCGCTCAATGCTGCACGCTAGAGACATCATCTTGGGGAAACATCACTACCCTACTTGGAAGATCTGCCTCTCCAACAGAGATGTAAGTTTTTCTTCCAGAAGGATGGCACACCTCCACTCCACGGACGAAACGCCCGCCGACTCCCCGTTCAGGTTCTTTGCGGGCGTTGGATTGACAGATGAGGGGCCCAGTAGAATGGCCCCATAGGTCACCAGACCTGACGGCACTGGACTTTTTCTTTGGGGGCACCTCAAGTCTATAGTGTACACCAATACACAACGGACATTAATTGACCTGCAAAAGAATGTTACCAGAGCATGTACAGAGATACCAACAGTGACATTACAGTCTGTGTGCAGCAATGTTTGTCGCAGTATGCACATATCACAGTTAATAAAATGTTCCAGGCTGTTATGCCATGGTCGAATGGACTTCATCTTAAAATCCAAAGTTTCGTTTGCGTCTGTGAAGGACATTTTCAAGTGGGATCGTAGCTTATTTGAATATCCGATTCACACCCTGGTTCTCTACGGTGTGAAAGTTTATAAGTATTCACATATGTTATCTGAAGGATGGAAGTTAGTTTGTACATAATCTGCATTAGAGGTTCGTGTGAACAAGTGACTGGGGATGGCGGTTTCACAGTAGTCCACTGATAATGTAACATTTTGTTTGTACGATTAAAACATATCTGTAGCACGCACTTGTCTATTTGTATTTTTTCTACCTCTATTAATTGCGACTTTTTTGTTATGGATCAAGAGTACTGTATCACCAACGCAAACGTTCTCCTGTGGAAAACGAATCGCACTGTAAACAATGAGAGTAATGACTTTGATAGAAACAAATAGCCTTGAATGTTGATGCACTTAGATTAGTCTCTGAATATTAGTAATGCTTAGTAGCTTCATTCTTCGTCGATGTATTGCCCTCACTGCAGTCTTATGTGCTAGTGGTTACAAGTCTATAGACGGGGCGAAACACAGAGTGCGGCTGCTTGTAAAGATGCACCGGTCCATCAGAGTCGCGGGCAATGTGAAGTTAGCGTCCTGTGGTGCCGTTTATGCCTGGCGCCACTCCTTGGAGAATAGCAAGCACTGGAAGAGCGAGATCGCCTGTTGGTGCACTGGCAGGAGGTTTGTAAGTACCGTCTCTGGTGCAGCTGTGAGCGGTCTACGCAGATGCCTTCGATCCTGCACATCATCATAATACAAATTACCTACCATAACGAAACGGAAGTATCGTTCATAGCTGTGCCTTCTAATATGACAGGCGATTCTAAGATATTTCTCTTCGCTGATAACACCGGTTTGGTAGAGAAAGATGGTGACCACCAAATGGGCGATGTATCAAATAGTACAAGTCAAGTCAGACGGCATGGCGTGTAGAAAACAAATTGATGGTAAATCAAATAAGACTCAGTTTTTACAGTTTCTAACGCACTATTCGCCTAAAATGAGATTTCGACTACCTAAATTAGGCGAATGATTAGTATGTCTGAACAGTCCAAAATCAGATAGCTGTCGTGGCAAGCTCGTATTGAGGACCTTGTTCAAAACTGAATGCTGCTATATTTACTACAGGACAGTCCTTGCAGTAACTGATAATCGGACACGAAAATTAATCTCTGTTACTATAGGTTATCTGTCTTGAGCTGACTGCAGTCTAATTACAAAGAATTACACCAGACGCGTTTCACTTTTATTTATAAAGCATCTTCCGTGGTTATTCTGTAAATTGGATTCATACGTCTGTACATTTTTTATCGTTTTAGCTTAAAAACAGCGTTTTCTTTATAAAGTTGGTCGTCAAGTTACTGATGGTGTCTATTTACATATTTTGCTCCTTCCCTCCTTGCTAGCAGTGGCTGGTATCGAAAGACTTCATTTCACGTCTGCACTTGGCAGTTTTTGACATTCTGCAGCATTTCCTGCTCTGCACTATTTAAAATTCACTTTCTTAAACCGTTTCTCACTCTGCACTGCCACAGTGTTAATGTCTGTTCATTTGTTTCAGTTCACGTTGTAAGCATTGCCAAGCTGTGTAACGATTTTGTGTGTGTGTGTGTGTGTGTGTGTGTGTGTGGGTGGGTGTGGGTGTGTGTGTATGAGAGAGAGAGAAAGAGAGAGAGTTAGTGAAGTTGTCTTGTACGTAGGTATATACATGAGCGGAGTAGGGGAGGTTTATTGCGGAGGGGGAGGGGAGGGAGAACGACAGGGATGGGCTTGGACAGCGATTATAGGACAGAATCTAGGAGGAGATGGTAGTGGTAAATGGAGCTTGTGGTTATATGTGTACAGTAAATGTTATATTAAGTGGTCAATCAGTTTAAAGAGTGTGTGGTTTGCCTAGTTGGTCTGATAATTTATAGGTTTTTCTTTTCTGTTATGGTTTTTTGGACTTGGTAGTTTCCTTGCAAGGTGAGGAGGTTTTTGTTGTTGTTCATCCTTATGATTTCCATGACTGTGTCTCTGGTTCTAATTTTATGTTGGTTTTAGTGTAAGTGTTCTGCAAAAGTTGAATGATTCGTCCTATACTTCCACGCTCTTACATGTTCTTTTTATCTGGTGTCAAATGTCCTCCTGGTTTGACCTATGTATCTTCCATCACACGTATTGCATTTCAGTTGGTATTTTCCTGATTCATGATAAGATCAGTTTTTCCTGTTGTTTTTGTATTTCTGAATCAAGTTGTTGGTTTGGTGTGCTATTTTTATGCTTTGTTTTTTAAAAATATTGCCTATTCTGTATGTGTATTTGTGGTTGTATGTTATTGTGTGCCATCTTTTACTTTCTGTTTCTTTCACAATTTGTGTTCTTTCTATTACTCTATTGTGTGTATTTGTTTGTGTGTGGTTTTCTCCTTGTGTTGGTGACAGCTAGGTGTTTTTTCTTTTCTGTTTCTTGATTTTCTTGTTCAGCTTTGTTACTAAGTTCTCTTTGTATCCATGGTTTGTGGCTATTTGTATTATAATATTCATTTCTTTTTTGTAATTGTCTGTATCTAACGGTACTGTTTTTCTGTGTGGCTGGTCCCGGCGGAGGTTCGAGTCCTCCCTCGGGCATGGGTGTGTGTTTGTCCTTAGGATAATTTAGGTTAAGTAGTGTGTAAGCTTAGGGACTGATGACCTTAGCAGTTAAGTCCCATAAGATTTCACACACATTTGAACATATTTTGGTACTGTGTTTAGTCTGTGCAGCATGGATCTAAATTATCTTTTTTTCTTATTTTCATTCGCTTATGACACACGGCATGCAGGAAGCGTTTTTCTGGCTCAGAAACGGAGAGTTTGAACAGTAAATTCACGACCCCCTTGTCAACCCTTCTTCGGGAGTCAGGGAATTCTGACATTGGCCTCTCAATACATATTTTCTTTAATGTTGTTAACAATGTGAGCATATACCTAAGAGCAGATTTCACTAGCATGAATCCAATCTGCATTTAGATCGCATGTCCGTGGCTCTTGTATGGAAAGGCGTACAATATTCTGCTCCATCAATTTTTAATTAACTACCACCAGTGTTGAAAAATTTTAGCAGTGATCCTCTCTCTTCTTAAGTCTAAGCTGAAGAATTTCCTCATGGCTCACATCATCTGCTCTGTCTGGGAGCTCCTGAAAAAAATTTAAGCAATTTCCTGTGTTGTATTGTTGATTTTAGTACTGTATACACAGCAAATTTTCGTTAGTACAGGATTCTTATCAATTTTATTTTGTTTATTATTAACTTTTATGATGTAATTTGATGTAGTGGCTCGTTCCACGACCACGGAAATAAGCTCCACAATGTGGTGTTACGGAGCTAGATGCGTAAAAAAGAGAAACAGTTAAGCTGTCGGTGTGTGACGTCGGTGGCGCTGTTGCAGCCGTGGTGGAACCCGTGGCTGGCCGCCCCCGCCTCCTCCCCGCCGCCCACAGCAGCGGCTCACCCAGCGGGGGCGGTGGCCGGCGGCTACAACCAGTACTGGGGCGCCTACGACCACACCGCTCCTGGCTACAGCTACGCCACGTACCACGACGACGTGTGACTGCCGAGGAAACCCTGCACCGGGGGATACGTGCTTCCCTCGAGAGGAGCACATCGCTAAAGCTTAAGCCGGACTGAAAAAAACAACAGTATTTAGTGTGGGAGGAACTGTGAAAGACGACGATGAACTTTAACACTGACCGACGAAGGGGAAGAGTTCTTCAGGAAACAGATTCTTTTAGAGACATAATGTTCGCTGACATTTCCCAGAGACACTAGATGTCCATTAGTATTAGACGGCTCTGGAACGACGAGATATCACTGAACCAGCAGATACACTAACCACATGTGCAGTATACCACAGTTAATTAATAGAGTGACTTTCAACAAGAAAATCGTAAGCATGAGTGCCTCTAAGTGGAGAAAGATATTTTAGAAGCGTCTCATTTAAAACGAACGACTGGATGGTAGGCAAGACACAATTCGTACGAACTCTTATATCTCCTAGGGGCATAACCAGTCTCAGTCAACTTCAAGCGTCGCTGGGAAGCGTTAGCGAACATTCTGACTGTAACATTTATCACCTCTAGATGTTTGTCGCAAAGAGTTTGAAACACCCAGTGTATGGCACAATTCACCTTAAAAGTACCACCATCGTTGATAAAGGGAATCTCGGACTAAGCTGAATTCACACTGTTATATCTACGACATGTTCAGCGCAGGTAGCTGAATCGCCAGCGCGTCTGACTTTAACGCTCAGGACGGAGGTTCAGTTCACAGCACATCAAGGGATTTTTCCTTGGTAGAGGATGCGAGCTGGGGTCCATTCAGTGTCGTGATGCCAACTGAAGAGTGAGAAGTAGGGGCATCAAGGTCTGGGAAGCATACAACGCCCTTCCATAATGCATCTGAATGACGTCATTGCCACAGGATGACACGGCAGCCGGTTGGTACTGAACGGCGCAGGAAGAGCCAATATAGTCTAGAATTGCTATATCTTCTCCATAGTTGAAGATAAAAACTTGGAGGAAATTTTAACTTAGGTATCGGAGTACAAAGTTTTCCTTTCGAAAGAACCATAGGACATTACAATGGTATGTCTTGGCACGTTTTTCAGTCACTTGCAGCGCAATTCTGTTTTTTACCTTAGCTGTTATAAAATCGCAATCATTTATATCACTATCAGGCGTTTTCAAGTGCGTTGTCCTATACTAATAGGTTTACACCGTCACCCTTTACGTATGTACTACACAAATAATCACCTGTCATTTCAATACACAGCTGCTGTCGTAGTAAACACGAACCAGAACAATGTTCCATATTCGTCAGCGCTATTGTTTACTATGACAGTGATGACGTTTTAAAATAACAGGTGTCCCCTTGTATACAAGCCCAAAGAGCGATAGCACAAATTTACTATAGGCTTCTTCTTCTTTGTTTTCTTCTTGTGGCTTTACGACCCCGCGTGGTTCCTCGCCTGCTTAACAATTTCTTTCGATTCTGTCCTCTCCTTCATTTTGCTTCTCCATCCCCTGATTCCTAGAGCTGTGATGGTTTTTCCCACGCGCCCAGCCATCGTTGACACTCTTTCTTTTAATTTTCTTCCTGTTAGTTCTCTTTGGAAGACGTTCTTTTGTACTTCTTGTGTCCTCCAGCCTTAGAACATGCCCCACCCGTGTTATTCCATTACTTTTTATTAGACTTTTAAGCACCATAATTTTTTCCGGATCCCTCCATAAATTTTCCGTCGTATCCTTCGTTTAAATCGTCAGAGTTGTTAGTCGACATTTCTGCTTTGCGTTAAGACTTCACATCCGTATGTGACCATTGGCCTAATCGTAACCTTATATATAGACATTTTGAGATTTCTAATTACCATTCTAGATTTCACTAGCTTTTTAAATGTATGATAACACCTATTACCAGTTAAAAGACGGCTTTTATTTCAGTGTACGTGGGATGTTATTTATTAATATTAGCCTCTACGGACTAAAAATCTACGCGTTCATCAAAATATGCTGCTGGTCAGTTATCCAAGTTATTATCCCCTTTTCTACGGAGTTTTATATGTCTAGCTTTTAATTTGTTAATTTCAGTCCCCATTTTTATGGGGCTTATTTCAATTCCACCACTACTGTCTCCAATGATTAGGCATGAGAAAATGGCAAACAACCGAAATCACCTGGTCGTGGTACAAATGACAGGGGTTTTATAACAGCCGGAATGGAAAATGGGATTGTCCTTTAGTGAATTTCGGGGTGTGTGGCGCCTGACATGAAACAACTTATTTTCAGATTACGTTCAGGATCGCAATTTTTATTTACTTGCCACAAATGTTCAATGTGGCCTCTGCCGGGCTCACGACAAACATCCAGACGAAAGTCAGTGTCGTGCCGCACTTTTGCTTGCATGCTTGTAGTTACTGTACTCCTTGCTCTTCTTATGCGACGTCGCAGTTAATCCAAGGCTGTTGGAAGAAGAAACATATAGATGGAGTCTTTTACAAAATGCTACAAAAATTTAAAAAAAATCACACTCTGTGAGATCAGTTTCCCTGTAGAACAGTAGTGCATTGCAATATCCATGTGATATATCGTAGAAGGTGCACTGGCGTACTTCCGACGGAAATGACGAAACTTCAATCCCTAATCTTCCCTCATTTCCGACGGAAATAACGCAGCACTGTTGTGTCTTAATTGCACCTGTTGAATCGCGGAACCCAAAACTCTTACTGTTGCGGTGTTATCGCCACGAGTACCGGACGCGTAATTCGGTAATGAACGAGCGAGCTATCGAGCTAGCTGCACCACGGAGACCCTTGCCGGCAAACACAAATGACCGGCAGTTTACATCTGATGGCAACGTAAAATTTGAGTTTTGGTACTTAAGTTAAAATTCACCCAAAGTTTCATCTGCCTCTGCAGCCGAGGCCGCTAACGCACATCGGTGGCGCTCGTTTCAAATCCTGATAGTGGATGAAATTTTCACTGCCAGTATTTGGCCGGCAAAGGCAGGAAAAGTGAAGGTACAAAGTTATTGGTCACCAGTCTTTGCTCCATTGCCCTGGATTAATTTCCAAACTTCTCCTCGGTGTTTAATGGAATGAGGGCATGTGACACTGTTGATGAGATCGTGCGTGGGTCAGGGACGCTGAGCTCTGCAGCTCGTTTGGAGCTATTCGACAGGACCAGGCTATGTACGGGAACCGAATTTCTCCTTCTCCCTTAACTCATCATATTTCTCCTTCTCCCTTAACTCATCATCGTCATCGTCATCATCATCACCATCATCATCATCATCACCATCGTCATCATACAACACAAACATAACACTACTTCCATTACACTCACCTATACTCTACAAATACACACAGAACACTCCTGTCACACATCCACAAGGGAAGAGGCCAATGTGCGCGAGGGAAACACTCTTTTCGACAAGTGGTTGCATCTACACCGTGTGACATTCCAACCAACAATGGTTTGCGACATTTGCACTTACATTTTTTTAATATCAAGTTACTGTCCTGATTCGCGTAGACGATATAGTCTCGTAAAATATTTCTGAAACACTCCGCATTTATGCGATGGGGTGTTCAATTGATGCACCGTTTTCACAGAATGGAAGAACACACAGGTTCTCAATAAGATTACATACACAATGATTCCAACAGTGATGAGCAATACATTTAATAGCATCACGTGCATATTTCTTAAATGGAACTATGTCTGTCTTTACAACGGAGCAAATAGCGGGAACGAGATGAGTCAGAATGGTGTTTATTGCCGGATTCTAATGTAAGTGTTTTTCGTTCCACAGGATTGGCCATTAACACAGTATCCGTTCAGACCACATCCCTAACTAACCGTTTACTAATTGGGATTGAAGTGTTCGCCCTCAGCTGCAATACACACTTTCAGCACTCATTCTACTGTTGGTGCCCAATGCGCAGTATTTGAGACAAAACGTCCGCACAGTTTACTTCAGTTCGTAGTTTCTTGTGAATATGGTCGGTATATTCTTGTACATATCGTCTATAAACTTTCCTGCAAAGACTACTGGGATTATGTCACCTTGGGAAAAGAATTAACCATGTCTTGCAGGCGCTCTTTCTCCGATCAGGCGCCGAAGAAAATTTCGTTCAAGACAGCCTCCACAGCGCATGCCGCTATTAACCGGATAGCCATCATACTCATACCTGTTCCCTGTCTGTAGCGGCAAGTCGTCTACGAATAGCAGAACACACTGTGCTAGGAGGTCGGCATTCAATATTTCGTCCATGAGAAACGGTCCACTGAGATGATGAGCCTTTATTTTATGGACACTGAAATCCCAGATCTTCAAACCAATGTGCGTAGCCTCAGGCACAGAGGTCCTGAAAGTCATGATCATAATGGGGTGGATAGTGAACGAAGAATGTAATGACGATATATCGTTATTTGCATTGGTTAAGATAAAATTATCTTGGTGTAGAATGGCATAATGTTATCAAATAACTGTCATTAAATGACTTAGTTATTTTACAACACAACGCGCCACTGCACGCAGAACAGTTTTATGCCAACTACTTCCGCAGTAGCCTACACACTTATATTTGCGTTGGCACCCTACGGATAGCTCTATTGTAATTCACATCAATTCTGCTACCACTTCCGTATTATGAATATAACAATTATTCTCCATTATTTTCTTTGTCATTGAGTCCACAGCCTTCACAAATTATTTAAATGGCAATATGTTTCATACTGACTTACTAAATGTTGTGAAATTTGTTTTTAATTCATTTTCGTTTGCATTACTGAATAATTCCGGCTGTAAAGTCAGTCTCCAGTGCTAGCCTAGAAATGCAGATTAGCGTCATTTAGTAAAAACACAAACATTAATATTCGGTAATCTGTGCAAACGTCAATGGAGTTGCCAGACTTCGTCTGGAGACCAAGAACTACACTGTTTGCAAGTACACCAGTGCACTCATAAGGTGTCAACCTGATCTGAAGTAAACGTTTTGAAGAGTAAAACGTAATTGAGAAACACCAGGTGGCCGTAGATACGCAGTAACAAAATTCATCATGTGATAATTTATTCTTTACAAATAATGAAAAAAATTAACAAAAAATTTACTTCTTTTATCAATGGCTAGTGCGGGAAAATGTTCATATTAATCACTGTTCTCTTTTTAGGAATTTGTAGCTAATATTGCAAAGACTTTTCGGTTAACTGCTGGATTCACTGCACATACTTGTTTTTTCCATCAGTGTGAACTTAATATTCTGTTTAAGAAGCAATAACGATTCACCGTCTCTTCGGGAAATATTAGTGGTGGTAATTTCAGGTGATTCCCAATATATTTACCAAAACAGACACTTTCTTTAGTATATGGTACAAGCTCTCATCACATTATTTGCTAGCGAACAAACGTCGAGAACTTCACGGCGGTGTTAATATGCAGGTAATGACTGCTGGATTCAGTAGATGGTAGTTCCACTTGAGATGTTCATACTGAAATTGAGAACAAAATGCAAGTAAATATTAGTGCAATGGAAATCCAGTTTGAAGTTCGTAAATAATAGTGGATCTGTAATGTATATTGTGTATGTATTAACTTATTCTTAAATTATTTGTATAAAAACTGTAATTTAAAAATATTAGACTGGTGTCAATTTTCTTCCTTACTCACCACAAAAGTTGCAATAACATAAGAGACTTGTCTTTTTTTCAGTTGATTTGAAAATACACTGTTTCCCCTTATTCTATGAATAACTGACTCGTCAGACACAATGAGCAAAAGTGCACTTATTCATAAACTATTGTTCATAAAAATTAATATACTATGATCAAAGAGTTAACATAAATGACCTGAGGGTGAAGCTGACACAAAATTGCACTACGTCAAATATGAATGTATTAGAGTTAAGGCTGACTGGATCTAGAATATCTCTATCAACACGGGCCATATTTATACAAGTCTGAAAGCGAATTCAGTTAATTTATGACCAACGAGAATATTTTTGTCCTATCTAATGCCCTGAGAAGTAATTTACGTAAATGAGATTTTGCTACGATTAATTTAAATTAAATAGTTGCGCAACGAATCCATCTGTTATTCTCTCTCCCGACTGCTACAACACCATGCTGAAATGTGCTTACTTAGTAGATGAAAAAGGTGTAATAAACGAAAGGCTATGGGATAATGGAAGAAGAATGCTAGTACTATAGAAAGAAAGTAGTCTGTCGCCAAATCTATACCATAACGTAGCGCTTATAAATAGAGGGATACATGGTTGTACTGGAAACATTAATTAAATTTGATTTGAAAAACAGATTTCAAGCATTTGCGGTCAGCAACTGAAGGCTCACATTAATCGAGACAGCTCGTGTTCACGGACCTACTTTGACAGTTACGTGAACTGAAAGTTCACACATCCAGTCTCAGAAAGACATCTCATCAGTCTTAACACAGTTCGCTACAACATGATCGCAAGAAAAAATGATTCAAATATGGCTCTGAGCTCTATGGGACTTAATATCTGAGGTCATCAGTCCCCTAGACTTAGAACTACTTAAACCAAACTAACCTAAGGACATCACACACATCCATGCCCGAGGCAGGATTCGAACCGGTGACCGTAGCAGCAGCGCGGTTCCTGGCTGAAGCGCCTAGAACCTCTCGGCCACAAAGTCCGGCGATGGCAAGAAAACTATGCACTTTAAGCATTAGTAATCTCTCTCAAAAATATTTAGAACAACGCTGCAGTCATAGGTAAAAATAGTACAGACATAATCAAAGGGATATCAAAACCTAACACATGCGGAACTAATACACTACTGGCCATTAAAATCGCTACACCACGCAGATGACGTGCTACAGACGTGAAATTTAACCTACAGGAAGAAGATGCTGTGATATGCAAATGATTAGCTTTTCAGAGCATTCACACAAGGTTGGCGCCGGTGGCGACACCTACAACGTGCTGACATGAGGAAAGTTTCCAACCGATTTCTCATACACAAACAGCAAGTGACTGGCGTTGCCTGGTGAAACGTTGTTGTGATGCCTCGTGTAAGGAGGAGAAATGCGTACCATCACGTTTCCGACTTTGATAAAAGTCGGATTGTAGCCTATCGTGATTGCGGTTTATCGTATCGCGACATTGCTGCTCGCGTTGGTCAAAGACTGTTAGCAGAATATGGAATCGGTGGATTCAGGAGGGTAATACCGAACGCCGTGCTGGATCCCAACGGCCTCATATCACTAGCAGCCGAGATGACAGGCATCTTATCCGCATGGCTGTAACGGATCGTGCAGCCACGTCTCGATCCCTGAGTCAACAGATGGGGACGTTTGCAAGGCAACAACCATCTGCACGAACAGTTCGACGACGTTTGGAGCAGCATGGACTATCAGCTCGGAGACCATGGCTGCGGTTACCCTTGATGCTTATCACAGGCAGGAGCGCCTGCGATGGTGTACTCAACGACGAACCTGGGTGCACGAATGGCAAAACGTCATTTTTTCGGATGAATCCAGGTCCTGTTTACAGTGAAACGTCCCCTTTCAACAATTATACATGACTGTGCTTAAACTGACACACAATATTTTTAGCGCAACGCAATCTGACTTTCAAAAATCCCTACAAAAGAATGGCCCTTACTAACATTAACCTATACCTTTCACAAATCACTTACCTCACAAAAATCTTAGTTACTCAAGCTACAGCAATACAGCGAGCGCCACTACTCAGCTAAATAACAGATTCAAACTACGGAAGGCACTAACTACTAGTAGGCATAGTTAGCAAATGAAAGATTTTAATAGAGAACAAACAATGTATTTACCTTAATAGCCATCAAAAGTCATAATATATACAGCAATTCATGACATCCATTTTTACAAATTTCAAAACTCCGTCATTTCTCTCCCCACATCCACCACTGCTGGCGGCTCACCTCCAACTGCGCAACGCTACGCGCTGTTCACGTCCAACTGCCCAACACTACAATGGCAGACAACAATGCAAACTAGCCACAGACTGCACACAGCACAGCCAGTGATTTTCATGCAGAGAGCGCTACGTGGCGGCGGCGTTACCAATATAAGAACCTAAACAGCCTACATATAAGAACCTAAACAGCCTACTTACAACAGCATCGTGATGTTCGCACCCGTGTTTGGCGACATCGCGGTGAACGCACATTGAAAGCGTGTATTCGTCATCGCCATACTGGCGTATCACCCTGCGTGATGGTATGGGGTGCCATTGGTTACACGTCTCGGTCACCTCTTGTTCGCACTGACGGCACTTTGAACAGTGGGCGTTACATTTCAGATGTGTTACGACCCGTGGCTCTACCCTTCATTCGATCCCTGCGAAACCCTACATTTCAGCAGGATAATGAACGACCGCATGTTGCAGGTCCTGTACGGGCCTTTCTGGGTACAGAAAATGTTCGACTGCTGCCCTGGCCAGCACATTCTACAGATCTCTGACCAATTGAAAACGTCTGGCCAATGGTGGCCACAGCAACTGGATCGTCACAATACGCCAGTCACAACTCTTGATGAACTGTGGTATCGTGTTGAAGCTGCATGGGCAGCTGTACCTGTACACGCCATCCAAGCTCTGACTCAATGCCCAGGCGTATCAAGGCCGTTATTACGGCCAGAGGTGGTTGTTCTGGGTACTGATTCCTCAGGATCTATGCACCCAAATTGCGTGAAAATGAAATCACATGTCAGTTCTAGTATAATATATTTGTCCAATGAATACCCGTTTATCATCTGCATTTCTTCTTGGTGAAGCAATTTTAATGGTCGGTAGTCTATTACGAATCACTTTCGCTAAGCACAAGCATAGGAAGTTCCGACATTAAATTTATCAAGAGAAAACGGCTGACGACTGTAAACCATGCTAATTACTGCAATACAGTGCACGAAGTGGTAGTGTGTTAGAGAAACCAGCACAATGAAGGCAGAGAAGTCATGAGGTGGCGCAGGTCTGAAAACTACAAACTGGAAAGCACATAAGACATCAGATTGTTACATCTTTACAGTCTGTATTCTTCAACGGCTAACACTGCGAGCACTGCACTGTTCACAATCCAAGTTGCAGTTTGCCTGTCTACCACCTTCCGGGGGCAACAAAAATTTAATTTTCAGTATTTCAAATATTTATTGACCGAATTAAAAATTTAAAATGATGTCGATGCTGAGAACAGTAACTAAAATCGATTTGACAAACAGATTTCGAACATCTGCAGTCGGTAACTGAAGCGTCACATTAATTAAGAGGTGTAATCTTACGGTATAGATCTACGACAATATGTCAAGTATTAAAGTGAAGCCTGTGTATATGTTTTGATGTAGCGTGCCTCATGGTGTGGAAGTTAGCCAGAGTATATTCGTTCAGTATTTGAGAACGAGATCACTTAGTGACTTCCTATAAGTTTACACTCAGTTTCAGATCTTTGCGAAACTCCTGCTCGCTGACACTCAGCGCAAAACAATGGAAGAATGAAAACTTACCGCTTGCTACGAAGGTCTACTGAAAAGTAATACCTCAGAAATGTTTATTCTGTTCGCAGCGTCGGCTGAGGTATTACATGCCATGCATGTTACTCGATTGATTTCCCCGCTTGGCTGACAGAAGTTGCAACCCCCTGCCGCTAGACGGCTGCGTATTCCGGCATGCAACATGGCGCTGTGTAACGTAACTACCACGAGGTGACAAAAGTCAAGGGTGAGCGATATGCACATATCCAGACGGCGGTAGTAGCGTGTACACAAGGTATAAGAGTGTAGTGCATTGGCTAAGCTGTTATTTACACACAGGTGAGTCATGTGAAAAGGATTCCGACATGATCACGCAGCACGACGGGAATAAATAGACTTTTTCTACGCGGAATGTTAGCTAAAACGTATGGGACATTTCATTTCGGAAATCATTAGGGAATTCAGTATTCCGAAATCCACAGTGACGAGAGTGCAACGTGAATAACAAATTTCAGGCATTACTTCACACCACGGCCGGCCGGAGTGGCCGAGCGGTTCTAGGCGCTAAAGTCTGGAACCGCGCGACCGAGCGAGGTGGCGCAGTGGTTAGCACACTGGACTCGCATTCGGGAGGACGACGGTTCAATCCCATCTCCGGCCATCCTGATTTAGGTTTTCCGTGATTTCCCTAAATCCTTTCAGGCAAATGCCGGGATGGTTCCTTTGAAAGGGCACGGCCGATTTCCTTCCCCGTCCTTCCCTAACCCGAGCTTGCGCTCCGTCTCTAATGACCTCGTTGTCGACGGGACGTTAAACACTAATCTCCTCCTCCTCTGGAACCGCGCGACCGCTACGGTCGCAGGTTCGAATCCTGCATCGGGCATGGATGTGTGTGATGTCCTTAGATTAGTTAGGTTTAAGTAGTTCTAAATTATAGGGGACTGATGACCTCAGAGCCGGCCGGAGTGGCCGAGCGGTTCTAGCCGCTACAGTCTGGAACCGCGCGACCGCTACTGTCGCAGGTTCGAATCCTGCCTCGGGCATGGATGTGTGTGATGTCCTTAGGTTAGTTAGGTTTAAGTAGTTCTAAGTTCTACGGGACTGATGACCTCAGAAGTTGAGTCCCATAGTGCTCAGAGCCATTTTTTTTTTGATGACCTCAGAAGTTAAGTCCCGTAGAGCTCAGAGCCATTTGAACCATTTTCTCACCACGAACAATGCAGTGGCCGACGGCCTTCACTTAAAAACAGAGAGCAGGGGCGTTTGCATAGAGTTGTCAGTGCTGACAAACAAGAAACACTGCGTTAAATAACCGCTGAAATCAGCGTGGGACGTATGACGAACGTATCCGTTAGGACAGCGCGGTGAAATCTGGCGTTAATGGGTTAATGGAACCGACGACCGATGAGAGTGCCTTTGGTAACAGCATAACATCGCCTGCAGCGCCTCTCCTGGGCTCGTGGCCATTTCGCTTGCAACCTAGACGACTGGAAAACGGTGACCTGATCAGATGAGTCCCGATTCCAGTTAGCAAGAACTGATGGTAGGGTTCGAGTGTGGCGCAGAGCCAACGAAGCCAAGGAGGCAAGTTGTCGACAAGGCACCGTGGTGGCTCCATAATGGTGTGGGCTGTGTTTACATGAAACGGACTGGGTTCTCCGGCCCAACTAACCGATCATTGACTGGAAATGGTTATATTCGGTTACTTAGAGACCTTTTGCAGCCATTCAAGGCCTTCCCAAACGACGATGGAATTCCTATGGGTGACAATACGTGCTGTCATTGAACCACAATTGTTCAAGACTGATTAGAAGAACATTCTGGACTGTTCGAGTGAATGATTGGAAAGCACAGATCGCCAGACATGAGTCCTATCGATCATTTATGGGACATAGTAGAGAGGTCAGTTTGAGCACAAAATCTTGCACCGGCAACACTTTCGTAATTAAGAACGCCTGTAGAGTAAGCATGGCTTAATATTTCAGCAGGGGACTTCCACGACGTGTTGAGTCCATGCACGTCGAGTTGTTGCACTGCGGCGGGCAAAATAAGATCCGATACGATCTTAGGAGGTATCACATGACATTTATCACAGTGTATCTCCATGCGTGAGAAACAGCGCGCTGTATTAAAGTGTCTAACTGCTGATAACTTCGTTCACACACGGAACGCTGTCTCTTTCGGCATGTAAATGCCAGACCAAATACACACATCAAAGAAAGTTCTGCATCACCTCGGTTCCGAGAGTTCCGGAACCTGTACAGAAAATTGGAATAGAGATCAACATAAACATCATTTCCGCCCTTTTTATTGCTCTTCAAAACCACAAATTGCATGTTGTACCACCATACAGCGAGATCTTCAGAGGTGGTGATCCAGATTGCAGTACGCACCGGTACCTCTAATACCCAGTAGCACGTCCTCTTGCATTGATGCATGCCTGTATTCGTCGTAGCATACTATCCACAAGTTCCACATTGTCCCACTCCTCAACGGCGATTCAGCGTAGGTCCCTCAGAGTGGTTGGTGGATCATGTCGTCCATAAAAAGCCCTTTTTAGTCTATCCCAAGGCATGTTCGATAGCGTTCATGTCTGGACACATGATAGCCACTCTAGTCAAGCGATGTCGTTATCCTGAAGGAGGTCATTCACAAGATGTGCACGATAGGGGCGCGAATTGTCGTCCATGAAGACGAATGCCACGCCAATATGCTGCCGATATGGTTGCACTATGGGTCGGAGGATGGTATTCAAGTATCGTACAGCCGTTACGGCGACTTCCATGACCACCAGTGGCGGACGTCGGCCCCACATAATGCCACCCAAACACAGTAGGTAACCTCCACCTTGCTACACTCACTGGACAGTGTGTCTAAGGCGTTCAGCCTGACCGGTTTACCTCCAAATACGTCTCCGGCGATTGTCTGGTTGAAGGCATATGCGACACTCATCGGTGAAGAGAACCTAATGCCAATCCTGAGCGATCCATTCGTCATGTTGTTGCGTCCATCGGTTTCGCGCTGCATGATGTCGCGGTTGCAAAGATGTAACTCGCCATGGACGTTGGAAGTGAAGTTGCGCATTATGCAGTCTATTGCGCACAGTTTGAGTCGTAAAACGACGTCCTGTGGCTGCACGAAAAGCGTTATTCAACTTGGTGGCATTGCTGTCAGGGTTCCTCCGAGCCATAATCCTAATCCAAAGGTAGCGGTCATCCACTGAAGTAGTAGCCCTTGGGTGGCCTGAGCGAGGCCGTTCCTGTCTCTCTGTATCTCCTCCATCTCCGAACAATGTCGCTTTGGTTCACTCCGAGACGTTTGGACACTTACCTTGTTGAGAACCCATTATGAAACGTCCCCTTAGAAAAATTTATGAATTAGTGTGCTGATAAACCTCTACGTTATTTGATTTTCAAACAGCTGAGCAAAACTGAACGTACTCAGACATTCACTAAACTGACACACAATATTTTTAGCGCAACGCAATCTGACTTTCAATAATCCCTACAAAAGAATGGCCCTCACTAGCAATAACCTATACCTTTCACGAATCACTTTCCTCACAAAAATCTTCGTTACTCGAACTACTGCAATACAACGAGCGCCAATAATAGAGAACAAACAATGTATTTACCTTAACAATGTTCAAAAGTCAGAATATATATATCAGTTCATGACATCCAATCTTACAAATTTACTCTCTCTGATGGACACACGTCCAGATCATCCGCTCTCAAAACTCCGCCTTTTCTCTCCCCACATCCATCACTGCTGGCGGCTCACCTCCAACTGCGCAACGCTACGCGCTGTTAACAGCCAACTGCCCAACACTACAATAGCAAATATTCCAACAATACAAACCAGTCACAGACTGCACACAGCACAGTCAGTGATTTTCATACAGAGCGCTACATGACGTTACCAACATAAAAACCTAAACAGCCTACTTAACACCATCCTGGAGCGAAGTAACAATGCGGATGCGATCGAACCGCGGTATTGACCGTCTAGGCGTGGAAGAACTAGAGACAACACGAGCCGTGTACCTCCCTCCTGGTGGAATGACTGGAACAGATCAGCTGACGGACCATCTACGTCTAATAGGCGCTGCTCATGCATGGCTATTTACATCTTTGGGCGGGTTTAGGGACATCTCTGAACAGCATAAGGGACTATGCCTGCGATGCAATATACACAGTCAACATCTATCTTCAGTACTTCTGGGAACCGAGGTAATGCAAAACTTTTTTTGATGTGTGTACGAGCGCTGCACATCTACAAGAGTCCCACTTGGTTTCGCCGTTCAGCGATTATCCTCCATGCAAATCCGACTAGGCCCCATTCGATTTTAATCTGTTTCCAAATTTAAAGAACACAGGAACTTCGCTTTGATAGTGACGAAGCAGTGCAAGCAGACGTGTTGTGGATCCGTCAAAAAAGTCAAACATTCTACTATGACAGCGTCAACGAACTGGTCCCTCGTTGGAAGACATGTTTTCGTCTCCAGGATGTGTATGTTGGAAAAGAAACATATAAACATGAAGAATAAATACACTCCTGGAAATTGAAATAAGAACACCGTGAATTCATTGTCCCAGGAAGGGGAAACTTTATTGACACATTCCTGGGGTCAGATACATCACATGATCACACTGACAGAACCACAGGCACATAGACACAGGCAACAGAGCATGCACAACGTCGGCACTAGTACAGTGTATATCCACCTTTCGCAGCAATGCAGGTTGCTATTCTCCCATGGAGACGATCGTAGAGATACTGGATGTAGTCCTGTGGAACGGCTTGCCATGCCATTTCCACCTGGCGCCTCAGTTGGACCAGCGTTCGTGCTGGACGTGCAGACCGCGTGAGACGACGCTTCATCCAGTCCCAAACATGCTCAATGGGGGACAGATCCGGAGATCTTGCTGGCCAGGGTAGTTGACTTACACCTTCTAGGGTGGCACGGGATACATGCGGACGTGCATTGTCCTGTTGGAACAGCAAGTTCCCTTGCCGGTCTAGGAATGGTAGAACGATGGGTTCGATGACGGTTTGGATGTACCGTGCACTATTCAGTGTCCCCTCGACGATCACCAGTGGTGTACGGCCAGTGTAGGAGATCGCTCCCCACACCATGATGCCGGGTGTTGGCCCTGTGTGCCTCGGTCGTATGCAGTCCTGATTGTGGCGCTCACCTGCACGGCGCCAAACACGCATACGACCATCATTGGCACCAAGGCAGAAGCGACTCTCATCGCTGAAGACGACACGTCTCCATTCGTCCCTCCATTCACGCCTGTCGCGACACCACTGGAGGCGGGCTGCACGATGTTGGGGCGTGAGCGGAAGACGGCCTAACGGTGTGCGGGACCGTAGCCCAGCTTCATGGGGACGGTTGCGAATGGTCCTCGCCGATACCCCAGGAGCAACAGTGTCCCTAATTTGCTGGGAAGTGGCGGTGCGGTCCCCTACGGCACTGCGTAGGATCCTACGGTCTTGGCGTGCATCCGTGCGTCGCTGCGGTCCGGTCCCAGGTCGACGGGCACGTGCACCTTCCGCCGACCACTGGCGACAACATCGATGTACTGTGGAGACCTCACGCCCCACGTGTTGAGCAATTCGGCGGTACGTCCACCCGGCCTCCCGCATGCCCACTATACGCCCTCGCTCAAAGTCCGTCAACTGCACATACGGTTCACGTCCACGCTGTCGCGGCATGCTACCAGTGTTAAAGACTGCGATGGAGCTCCGTATGCCACGGCAAACTGGCTGACACTGACGGCGGCGGTGCACAAATGCTGCGCAGCTAGCGCCATTCGACGGCCAACACCGCGGTTCCTGGTGTGTCCGCTGTGCCGTGCGTGTGATCATTGCTTGTACAGCCCTCTCGCAGTGTCCGGAGCAAGTATGGTGGGTCTGACACACCGGTGTCAATGTGTTCTTTTTTCCATTTCCAGGAGTGTATCTCCTAATATCGTGCCGGACTTCCATTCGGCCGGCATTGCACAGCATCTCGACGTGACAGCGACTCAACAAGTCATCGGAAGTTCTCTGCTGAGATACCGAACCATTCTGCCTCTATAGCCGTCCATGACTGCGAAAGTGTTGCCTGTGCAGGCTATTGTGTACGAATTGACCGCTCGATAATGTCCCATAACTGTTCGATGGGATTCATGCCGGGCGGTCTGGGGGCCAAATAATTCGCTCGAACGGTCCAGAATGTTCTTCGAACCAATCGAGAACAGCTGTGGCTCGGTGACACGGCGCATTGTCATCTACAAAAATTCCACCGCTGTTTGGGAACATAATGCCCATCAATGGCTGCAGATGGTCTCCAAGTAGCAGAAAATAACCATTTCCAGTCAATGATCGGTTCAGTTGGAACAGAGGTCCCAGACCATTACATGTAAACACAGCCTACACGATAAGGAGTCACCACCAGCATGAACAGTACCTTGTTGGCAACCTGGCTTCCTGGCTTTTCGCTGGCTGTGCGCTGCACTCGAACCCTACCATCAACTCTTACAAACTGAAATCGTGACTCATCTGCCCAGCCCATGGTTTTTCGGTCATCTATGATCCAACAGATAACGTTAAGAGCCCAGAAGAGATGCCGCTGGCGATGTCGTGCTGTTAGCAGAGGCACTACCGTCGGTCGTCTGACGCCATAGCCCATTAACACCCAATTTCACAGCACTGCCCTGACAGATATGTTCGTCGTATGTCACACATGGATTTGTGTGGTTATTTCAAGCAGTGTTGCATGTCTTTTAGTACCGACTATTCAAAGAAAACGCCGCTGCCGTCGGTCGTTAAGTGAAGACTGTCAGACAGTGACAATGGCCGGCCGTAGTGGCCGAGCGGTTCTATGCGCTACAGTCTGGAACCGCGCGGTCGCAGGTTCGAATCCTGCCTCGGGCATGGATGTGTGTGATGTCCTTAGGTTTGTTAGGTTTAAGTAGTTCTAAGATGTTAAGGCCCATAGTGTTCAGAGCCATTTGAACCATTTCAACTGTTGCACTAAAGTCCGAGAGTAATATACACTCCTGGAAATGGAAAAAAGAACACATTGACACCGGTGTGTCAGACCCACCATACTTGCTCCGGACACTGCGAGAGGGCTGTACAAGCAATGATCACACGCACGGCACAGCGGACACACCAGGAACCGCGGTGTTGGCCGTCGAATGGCGCTAGCTGCGCAGCATTTGTGCACCGCCGCCGTCAGTGTCAGCCAGTTTGCCGTGGCATACGGAGCTCCATCGCAGTCTTTAACACTGGTAGCATGCCGCGACAGCGTGGACGTGAACCGTATGTGCAGTTGACGGACTTTGAGCGAGGGCGTATAGTGGGCATGCGGGAGGCCGGGTGGACGTACCGCCGAATTGCTCAACACGTGGGGCGTGAGGTCTCCACAGTACATCGATGTTGTCGCCAGTGGTCGGCGGAAGGTGCACGTGCCCGTCGACCTGGGACCGGACCGCAGCGACGCACGGATGCACGCCAAGACCGCAGGATCCTACGCAGTGCCGTGGGGGACCGCACCGCCACTTCCCAGCAAATTAGGGACACTGTTGCTCCTGGGGTATCGGCGAGGACCATTCGCAACCGTCTCCATGAATCTGGGCTACGGTCCCGCACACCGTTAGGCCGTCTTCCGCTCACGCCCCAACATCGTGCAGCCCGCCTCCAGTGGTGTCGCGACAGGCGTGAATGGAGGGACGAATGGAGACGTGTCGTCTTCAGCGATGAGAGTCGCTTCTGCCTTGGTGCCAATGATGGTGGTATGCGTGTTTGGCGCCGTGCAGGTGAGCGCCACAATCAGGACTGCATACGACCGAGGCACACAGGGCCAACACCCGGCATCATGGTGTGGGGAGCGATCTCCTACACTGGCCGTACACCACTGGTGATCGTCGAGGGGACACTGAATAGTGCACGGTACATCCAAACCGTCATCGAACCCATCGTTCTACCATTCCTAGACCGGCAAGGGAACTTGCTGTTCCAACAGGACAATGCACGTCCGCATGTATCCCGTGCCACCCAACGTGCTCTAGAAGGTGTAAGTCAACTACCCTGGCCAGCAAGATCTCCGGATCTGTCCCCCATTGAGCATGTTTGGGACTGGATGAAGCGTCGTCTCACGCGGTCTGCACGTCCAGCACGAACGCTGGTCCAACTGAGGCGCCAGGTGGAAATGGCATGGCAAGCCGTTCCACAGGACTACATCCAGCATCTCTAGGATCGTCTCCATGGGAGAATAGCAGCCTGCATTGTTGCGAAAGGTGGATATACACTGTACTAGTGCCGACATTGTGCATGCTCTGTTGCCTGTGTCTATGTGCCTGTGGTTCTGTCAGTGTGATCATGTGATGTATCTGACCCCAGGAATGTGTCAATAAAGTTTCCCCTTCCTGGGACAATGAATTCACGGTGTTCTTATTTCAATTTCCAGGAGTGTAGGAGACCCGTCTAAGAAGCGGTATAGCCCAGTGTTCTCTGAAAAACAAGTTATGAGGTGTGTGAAAGAGGCAATGTGCCTGCGTACCACGTCTGTCTGCACAGATACACTCATGAATCTCATTCTTTTGAGTTTTTGCTCTGCTCCAGGACAGATGAGTAAGTCTGCCCTTGTCATTCTTGTAACTTGCGACTGCCTCTGTCTCTGTTGCAATTTTTTATCCACCATTCGCTCCTGAAATATCAATGTTACTGTCGAGCATTTATAATGTTTGACATTCATCCTCGTCGTTCAGGAGACTGGCATATGGAAATATTTGTTTTTCACAGTACTGATGTCTACAAGATTTTGGAACTACATATTTTCACGTGTTCTACGAAGGTATGTAATTTAAAACGAATGCCGGACTATCACCAGTTTCCTTATTGACATCTTTTTACAAAATATTCGAAAAAGTAATAAACTCAAGAGTACTGTCATTTTTAAATGTATTTGACTTATCACTGGATTTCAGATGGGTTGCTCCAATCAGAATGCTATTTATTCATACAACCACCAAACATCAGAAGCTTTAAATTAAAAAATACCCTTAGTTCGTATTTTTTGTGATCTGTCGAAGGCTTTCGATTGCGTAGATCATGATACTCTCTTAGAGAAACTTAAATTGTATGGAATTGATGGCCTTTCACCCCACTGGTTTCAGTCACACGTGACGGACAGAATGCAAAAGCTATGCTGAATAATTCGGACAACATTGGAAAGGCAGAAAATTGTAGTGACTCGGGAGAAATCACAAACGCAGTCTTATGGGATTCAACCCACCCATCCACTCTATTCCTTATGCACGTGAATGATCTTCCACTTAACATCCAACAAGCAAAGTGGGTACTTTTTGCAAATGATACTAGCCTTACAATAAGTCCTATCAGAGAGAAAGCAACAGAAGAGACTGATAATGTTTTTCAAATAATTATTAAGTGTTAGTCTGAAAATAGACTCTTCTTAAATTTCGAAAAAAAAGAAAACACTCACACTACATTCAGTTCTGAACAACAAATAAACTCATACCAACAGTTGATGGAACACATGGACAGCAGTCAGCAAATAGGTTAGAATGCTACAAATGTTTTGCTGGATGAAGTGTATTACTGAGCTTCTCAAACAAGTTCAACTAATTTTGCTCTTTGTATCAGTTGCTGGTCTTCGAAACAAATATATCAATTCCTGACATATCTTGCACATCTACACTCGATAATGTCTTATACAATAATTTTCTGGGGTAATTCATCACTTCGAAAGAAGGCATTGATTGTACAACAGACAGCAGTAAGAATAATATGTGGTGTTCACCAATGGACGTCTGTACGAACCTCTTTAAGGAGTTAGGCACCTTCACAATACATATATTCGCTAATGAAGTTCGTTATAAATTATCCGTCACAATTTGAGAAGATCAGTGTGTAAGGTGGCGTGGTCTCCTGACCTTCATTTCTTATATATTCCGACCTCACCATCGTATTCTGGGTATCAAGACGTTTCATTAGAGCCCAAATTCGATAGGGTAGAGTCAACGATGTGCACATCTAATAAATAAATCGCAAGTGCGCACTGAGATTAAAAAGTCGAGGCTGGCGTACTCAAACATTCAAGACACGACGACCACAGAAGCTTTTGTTCGGCAGAGGCAACCAGCCTGTGGGAAAATCCGTAGTGAGTTAGCACGCGGCTGCGCCAACTGGCCGACCGCCCAGGGATCAAAACAGTTTTTGCCAGAGAAAAGAGATAATAGCCTGCGTGTTCACCTTAATAGCAAAACCCGCTGCATTGTTTGGGAGAGCCTCAGCATACGCATTTTTTGATGGACCTAGCGCGCAGTTTCAGAGGTGTCACAGGTGGACAGTAAATGCCCGACGCAGATGCTATATATTTCCGGATTGATCGGCTTAAACGGAGCGCCATTCTCCCATTTGTAAGAGTAACGCTGATTTCTGACGCAATGAGCTGGAGGAGTGAGGGAAAGACAGCGGATGATATACTCTTTCACCTTTTGCGTGGACAGGGGTCGTTCCGGTGACGCTCTTGTAGCGGGAACATATAGTGAGAACGAGGAACAAAATCTCTACTCAGTACTGCACTGAGAGAGCGCCTCTGTCGCTAGCGAATCGGAGTGACACTCTAATTGAGTCGCTCGCGGTTAAGCATTTGTTCACTATGTTGGCCACGACACTTAATGTGCAGTATGAACACAGAGTATTAGTTAGAGCCTGCGAGCGAACATTGAGTGGCATCGCGGTGGACTGGTCATCTGACCAGTGTACCACGCCAATAGTTAGACTATGGGAAGATAGGAGTCCTTGACTTCATCAAGGCATAGTGAGAGTTCGATTGGCGAAGGTCAATCCAGATAGAAAGAGATAGTTTTTTTTATTTTTCAGCGGCGAACGACGCAGGCAGCAGTCGTCGCATCTCACGGTATTGTGCACTACAGAACCCGGAAATTTGTGTATCAGTTTATAAATAAAAGCTTAACTTGATTTTCTCAGATTTTGCAATAAATCATATTTTCTGTTCGTTTAATGTTTTTCTTACACTAACTAGCAATACTCCAGTACTCAAGTATCCCACTAGTTATGTAAGAAAATAGAATATTTTTGTGTCTTTTCCTTACACCGGACGACTCGAGATATTTATAGCCGACAGTTTTTCAGGCATTTCTTTTTGGTACGTTAGGAGCGTCTGTCTGACTTCTGTAGTAGTGTGGGGTGGAAATTGCTTCTTGCGGGAGCCAAAGGGTACTTGTCAGATCAATCCGCTATGCAACTCGTCAACATAACAACTACAAACTGACATGTGATATCCTCACCTACGCACTAGCGGAAATAATGACTTTTATTAGCCATTATTAAAGATGTCAGTAGCTCAGAAAGGAGATCAATACGCAGTGACAAAAGGTTTTGATCATTTATCTAACAACATAAAATGTCAGACCGGCAGAAAAGCCTGTATTAAAGATAACCTAAAATAATTTGTCTTCAGCAGTTCCTTCCATTTCATGGACGAATTTCTATTTAAAACTGGTAGTCTGTTAAAACGAAAGAAAAAAAAACCCTCGTTTTTATGTGTAGTCGCATGGGTAGGCCAAAAAAATAATTTTTTCATTAATGTTAATACTAAATTAATTCCACATCATTTCGATAAAAAATTGTTCAAATGATCAGTGGATGTAATTAACTAAGTAAGGTATGACGCCAATATGCACAACGTCACGAGAGGAGGTGCATTACGTGCTCTAACTGATATTCCTGTATAAAGCTATGACTACTGATGAAGGCAAATATTTGACACACAGTTTCTTTCTTTTAACTGTACATGTGCTAGGGCACTTCCTAAAGTTGGAAAACTCTAAAAGAAGCACATAATAAAAAATGTATAACAAATAAAATCATTTTTAGAACACGTAAGTTAAACGAAAGCGTAGTTCAGTGCAAGAACCTCTCTAATTTATTAATATGTCTGGTTCTGACTTCAGAAAGGGGGCGTTCATGATCTGGATAAACCATCAACGTGAAGACGTTTACTGAACTTGCTAATCTGAGAAAAAAAGACTTTCTTTTGACATAAAAAAGAACTATCATTCAATACAGATGCAAGCATTGATAAATACTCATACCATTCGGAAAAACATGCATGTATTAGTTGGTAAAACGTGTCGCTAAGCTTTTCAGGTCTCAGGCGTCATCAGACGACCATCCAAAACATCTCAGTAGGTTGTAAACATCATTATAAGGCTAAAAATAACTTGCTAATTAAATACATTTTCTAACAGCTTGCTGTGTGTGTGAGCTTTGCCAAACGTCCTAATAGACCTGACCAGACAGATTTTGTTTCACTGCACCAAACTTAAATCCTGCGGAGAGAAATACACTAATAATCAACCGCTGTCTCGGTAAACGCTGTCAAGTACGAGAATGCATTAAGTTTCATGTGATGCGTCATTAAGCTGCCCTCAAAAACAGGGAAGCCAAATTTTAAATACACTTTCAATCGGTATGTTCTTGTCAGACGTAGGAAATAGTTATATAATTAAATTTGTTGCACTGAGAATTGGTATCGTGTAGCTAGAAAAGAGTATAGTTGCGCTTGAAACAAAGTTAGTGCTTTTTATGTCAGTGATTAATGTTCCGCAAATATGTTTATTCTTATTTTATGAACCCCTTGTGAACATACGTCGAGGTAGTAATAGATTATCAGTATCTTTTATATATCAAAAGATCAATGACGCGAAGACGTGTGTCAGTTTATATTTTATATTTAGATCAACATTAAGATCAAAACATAAGACTTCCAATATACAGCCTGTTACATACTGCGAAATTTTGAGAGTAGAGAAATGCTCTGTTCTTTACAAGCAACATTTTTTATATACAATTAGTGTATCTGGAATGATGACGGCAAAGAAAGCGAAAGGACGAACTGGGCGACTGCTCGGAAAGCTGATTGCACAACATACTACAAAAAGGTGTTAACTGGTACCCCTATTATACAGAAATTTCAAGCTTCGTTTAACGTGAATGAAGGGACTTCCAGATTAGAGGAGATGAACGACTCTGTATGGCGATGAAACCTGGCTCGTATCGTGGAAGAACCGGTTTCGATACGGCGCTGTGTGTTATTCTCGAATGGACGCGACGGGTAGCAATTTAATGAGAGAGGGCGAGTGGATAATTGCAGGCAGCTTTGTACAACACCAGTAGCGGCGCTGCGTTCCTAACACCAGCCCGAAATTACTCCAGACGAATGCCAGAATGGTTTTTGCTTCTCCAGCCTGAACTTCCACTATACTGAATTCGCTGGAGATGAAAGCCCAGCTGTAACGAAACTTTTTTCCTTCTTGCTAGTAGCTGGTGTAAGGATAGAATGTAGCAACATTATTAAAGCCTTCAGAAATCGTTCGTCTGTTTCAGCAGTATCTAACATATATTCATGAAAATAAATTATAGATAATATGAGAAGACAAAACAAGGAGTTAATTAATTTCACTGGTCTACAGACATACGATAGTAAACCAAACATAGTGGATTCTCTCTACCATCTTGATCACAGAGGATTTGTTACCTTTTGCTTCCTTTTATATAACTTCAGGCTCAATTCTCGCATCCTTACACTCTCTGGCGGCATTTGTCGCTTCTTGAACACAGCGTTTTACGTTCTCTTCTTCTCCGTATGCGACAATGACCACCGAAGCAATTTGCACTACTCTACCGCTGTATACTAAGTGTGATCAAAAAGCAACGGGAATTTTATAATTTCGCGGTGGTTTTATACATCCGATTTTCAGAACCATTGTTTTTGTCTTGTTGGTACACATATTCTTGATGTCTGTTTGCCTTTTCTGCTGTTTTAAATATTTACTTTATTGTTGACAGTTGAAAAGACTATACGTATTTTCGAATCCTCGGCTAATTTTTACTTAGAAGAAGATGCGTCAAAGAATTTGTATTAAATTTTGTTTGAAAAATGGAATAAATTGCAGCACTCCATTCGAAATGTTGTCTGTTGCTTTTGGCGAATCTGCTATGAATAAGACACGAGTTGTGGGAATCGGCGCACGTGCAATAGATGCTGTTGACAGTATGTTTATTCTCTGGAGTTGGATACTACTCTTAGACTAGTTAAGTTTGTAATAGCGCGTTACGTACAAATACAATATAAAACTTTCGTTGTAGCATCCCCATGAGTG
This sequence comes from Schistocerca cancellata, assembly GCF_023864275.1. Lineage (NCBI taxonomy): Eukaryota > Metazoa > Arthropoda > Insecta > Orthoptera > Acrididae > Schistocerca > Schistocerca cancellata. Next base: position 198,186,441 of record NC_064634.1, read on the forward strand.
TTTTTATTGTCTAAAATGATTAACAAGCAGGATCGCTATAGTTTTAAAGAGGGTCGAGAAAACTTTAAAGACGACCAACGCTCTGGACGCCCAAGCGCACCAATTACTGACGACAGTCTGGAAGAAGTAAAGAAAATGATTGTGGAAAATGGCCGAGTCACCATCAGAGAGGTTGCTGATGATGACTGTCTGATTCCGTGCAATATTTTCAGATGTTTCGTGCAGGAAAAGTGTAGCAGCAAAGTTTGTTTCGAAACTGTTGAATTTCCTCAAAAAACAAGGCGGCGTAGACATCGTCCAGGAATTGCTGAATGAAATCGACAACAATCCAGGCGACGAAACATGCATATACGGGTAGGACATCGAAACCAAGACCCAATCGTCACAATGAAAACTGCCTGAAGAGCCAAGACCGAAAAAAAATGGACAAGTTTGATCAAATGTAAGATTATTTTCACCGCTTTGTTTGATTACATGTTGCACCCAAGGTAGTTTTGCAACAGCACTGTCATCAAATGAGTGTAGTTATCGTCTCTTTTGTTGCCTAAAAATCCACGACCAACTCCCTTAAAGGCTACCCAAGCTTCCTTTCCTTTCCCCTCCAAAGCTTGGTCAAATGCAGGATCCTTTACAAGTTCTCGAATTTTTGGCCTGATAAAAATACCTTCCTCAACTTTTGCACCACTTAATTCCGGAAATTTCTCTCTTATATACGTAAAGGCCCATCCTTTTTGGTTCATACGTTTGACAAAATTTTTCCTCAAACCCGGCTTGGCCGGCCGCTGTGGCCGAGCGGTTCTAGGCGCTTCAATTCGGACCCACGCGGCTGCTATGGTCGCAGGTTAGAATCTTGCCTCGGGCCTTGATGTGTGTGATGTCCTTAGGATAGTTATGTTTACGTAGTTCTACGTCTAGGAGACTGATGACCTCAGATGTTAAGTCCCATAGTGCTCAGAGCCATTTGAACCATTTTTGAAACCCAGCTTGATATGCAGGGGTGGAAGAAGAACATCTTTTGGGTCCACGAGAGGCTCGGCAACCACATTTTTCTCGCAGGGGTTAAGATTTCTTGCAGGTCTGTCTGCTTTAATACAATGCGATTTTCTATCTCTACTGTCCCACATGCATAAGAAGCGGCACTGTTTTGTGTATCCCAGTTGCATTGCTAAGAGTATGGCAATGACTTTTAGATCACCAAAGATTTTACATTTGCGTTCATGATATTTGACTGTGTCCGAGAGGCTGTCATATTTGCGTATGCGTCCTTCATGAGAACTGCATTACCAACAGGTTCAAATGGCTCTAAGCACTATGGAACTTAACATCTGAGGTCATCAGTACCCTAAACTTAAATCTAAGTAACCTAAGGACATCACACACATCAATGCCCTAGGCAGGATTCTAACCTGCGACCATAGCAGCAGCGCGGTTCCGGGCTGAAGCGCCTAGAACCGCTCGACCAACGCGGGCGACTGACCAACAGGAATAGAGGGAAATGGTTGCCATTGTGAAGTAACACAACTTTCAAACTAAGCTTGGAGGCGTCTATAAATACACTCAGATTGATCACGGTTCAAATTCTAAGATTTCATCATGCCATTAATGTCGCAGCAAACAAGATTGTTGAAACTTCCTGGCAGATTAAAACTGTGTGAAGGACCGATACTCGAACTCGGGACCTTTGCCTCTCGCGGGCAAGTTCTCTACCAACTGAGCTACCCAAGCACGACTCACGCCCCGTCCTCACGGCTTTACTTCTGTCAATATCTCGTCTCTTCGCAGGAGAGCTTCTGTAAAGTTTGGGTTTTTACTACAGCAATGGAATCTTCTCTAAAGTTATGCAACACTCTCACAGTACAGAAAACGCCACATGGAACTGCTTCCCTTGTTGGAGAAGGAAAGCAATCTTGTTCCCAGAATGAGATTTTCACTCTGCCTTCTCATTTGGCAGGTCAAGGTCTCGAATGAGATCACTCTATTTCGCTTGACTCAGTCTGTGCAGTTTATCATCTTTCCCCTCAAAATCAGAGTCACACGATGTGGAAGGCTTGTTTGGTTCTTCTTATTCTTGTTCCACACTGCCTTCATTTTCTGCTTCAAAGTTTTGGGTGGAGTAGGAACTGGTAAACTATCTGTATGCGGAATGGGTCGATTAGCAGATTGAAGATTCGGGTACTGAACTGTTCTTCTCTCTTCATAAACAATCCCGCCTTATAGGTGGATGGCTCAAATGGCTCTGAGCACTATGGGACTCAACTGCTGAGGTCATTAGTCCCCTAGAACTTAGAACTAGTTAAACCTAACTAACCTAAGGACATCACAAACATCCAAGCCCGAGGCAGGATTCGAACCTGCGACCGTTGCGGTCCTGCGGTTCCAGACTGCAGCGCCTTTAACCGCACGGCCACTTCGGCCGGCTTATAGGTGGAGTCAAGCAGAAACAGCAGTCGTCTGTATGGTTTGTAGGATCCCGCCAAATCATAGGCACAGCAAAAGCCATAGATCGTTTCTTATTTTTCAGCCATTCTCGCAGTGTAACTGAACATGCGTTGCAACGAAATAATGCTGATAGCCAGTCTTCACAAGAGGCGTCAGAATGCGTTTTTGCGTGGAAAATGTTATTGCACCCAAATGTAACAAAAATTATTCACATTATTTACACATTTTCGTGGCATTTTTAGGAATTTTACACAACAAATTCACTCTCAAACCAGAAATTCTGCTTTAATTACGGCATAAACTATATGAAACTCACAGTCACAGCAACAGTATATATGTTTATGACTTACAAACAACTCAAGCGCATGTGTGTTTTGTTATTGGAGAGGTGTGGAAGCTCCGAAAACATAATTTCCCCCAAACTGAAAATGGTGACTATAAAAATGAAATGTCACTTTATCTCCAAAGCAAGAGCTAATCTGTCATTTTTATGATGATTTTTTAATTGAGCAGATGCAAATACATGAGAATCAACTATTTTTGAACCGAAACATTTTCATTTGTTGGACAATGTTATTGATGGTACTGGCATAACGCTTTAATATGGTCGCTAGATTGTAGGTTAGAATTTCTTCAAGATATATGCTTGTGAATATGCGTCTGCTGTTGAACTGCACCTTCCCTACTGCAAGGTAGCCGTTCAGAACAAAACTCCCACCACTATCCTCGTCTTCCTCCCACCCCTTCCCCCCTCCTGCCGTGCCAGTGCCATCTGCATAGTTACGGGCCATGTGCAGTCTAACAGGAAGTGATCTCACTTCATTGGCGGAAACAGCAGTGACGACTTTTTAAAGGTTTGAATTGTAATCCAATTTCGTAATGCAAGTAAAAATAGTAAATAGCTAACGAAGTTATAGATGATTTAAGAACTCTATTAGATCATACTAAGTTGTAAGGAACACGATCCATAGACGATATTTACTCTGAAAGAATACGAAAAAGTCAATGATGGATGGCGGACAGCTCAACAAACAGCGCTTCATCTTACTGCTTCGAGGTGGCAGACTGAGGCACGAGGAAGACGCTGAAACACAACAAATGTGGCTGATGAATGCAGTGGACGACGTATGTATATGCAGCGATCAGTCTGATGCGATTAGGTCTTGGAGTATCAAAAAGAGGGGCAGTTGATGACAACAGTACTATCTTACTGTGGGTTCTCAAAGCGAAGGCTGACTTTACGTACTGGGAGAGTTCGTATATTATGATAAACAGCCGAGTGTGATTTTAATCAAGCGTTACGGTGTTTCGGTAGTGGCGTTCAATCTATTATAACTTTTGACAAGCTCCTCACCATATTGCCGCCGTTCTTTTATGAGAAGTATTGAGGAGTGAAGGATATCTACTATGTAAAATATGACATTGCCTCGAAGTAGACCAGTGACTGATATTTCGTGAACTTCTTTTTATTTCAGACTCAGTCACGTTCTACGACACATTTTCAATAGGCTTCTGGATACAATGGCAGTCTTCACAACATACTGAGCAACGGCAGCACTTGGTGAACAAAGACTTCATTACATGAGTTGGCAAAATGTACAAGGCGTCAATTATTGATGTACTGCAGCCTCGTAGTTCAAGCATTAACGGGCTAACGAAACGGTTAATTGATCTTCAACCACATTTTGGAACTAAAAATACCAACCATGGTTCAACGGCTCTAGTTTCCTTCAAATAGTCGATTCAGAAACTGAAGTTACGAGACAGCTGACCAAATGACAAAAATTCCAGTGCTCTAGTCACAGTGACCAGTGAAGATGGTGACATCGAAAATATAAGTAAGTGAGGATCTGTAAAACGAAACAGGTACTTCACAGATGATATTTTTAGCTTTGGACCTTGATTCCACTGAAGTGTTATGGACAAATTTTCACTTAAACTTCTTCAAGTGTACACACGGGGAAGAAATAGTAAATAGATGGAATTTTCAAAATTCTTAGGTGACTATACTGAATTTAATCTGGAAAAAATACGTTCTGGATCTCCTAAAATAATCTAGTTCAGCTACGTTTGTACTAAAAATCATTGCAAATCTGGGGGGGAGAGACAAATCAGGAAGTTGACAGATTTTGCATATTTTCATTCAGTAATGTAATATGGAATAATGTTCTGGGATGACTCATCTTTAAGAAAGAAAGTCTTCGTTGCTCAAAAACGTGCTGTAAGGATAATATGTTGTGCTCACCCACGATCACATTGAAGATAACTGTTTAAGGATTCGTGCATTCTGACTACTGCTTCACAGTATATTCATCCTCTCATGAAGTTTGTTGTAAACAATCCTCTACTGTTCAAGAGGAACAATAATGTACATAATTACAATACCAAAAGGAAAAATGTTGTTCATTACTCCACAATAAGGTTGTCTTTCGCACAAAAAAGGCAATGCTGCACAATGACGCAACAATAAATTTTTATCACTTACCCGGTGATATAAAATGTCTGCCAGACAGCAAAGTAAAATCTGAGAACAAACTGAAGTGTTACTCCTTGCCAGCTCCTTCTGTTCGGTGGAAGAATTTCCATTGTTGTAATGCGTAAACTGTGGTGGGTGCAAATTACTCAGGCCTGTATATTTAAAAAATTGGAAGTAATAAATAAATGAATAAAAACAGACTTCTGAATTTTCAGCATTTAGTCATATTCACAAATTAATTCACGATGGATTATAAAATTACTCGTTCCTCATCATTAAGATTTATGGTCGAAAACGATCCATTAAACATGAGACTAAGTAACTAACAATAAAATATATTGTTAAATTTTACAATGACGTTACTTAATTTTTTCTAGTAAAGTGCTAAAATATAACAGACAAATAACATTAATTGCCACTAGAGTCAATGAAAAGTAACCACTGTTGCAGTCTTAAGTAAAGAAATACCGAGCCGGCCATTGTGGTCGAGCGGTTCTAGGCGCTTCATTCCGGAACCGCGCTGCTGCTACGGTCGCAGGTTCGAATCCTGCCTCGGGCTTGGATGTGTGTGATGTCCTTAGGTTTGTTATGTTTAAGTAGTTCTCAGTTCTAGGGGACTGATGACCACAGAAGTTAGGTCCCATAGTGCTCAGAGCCAGCCAAAGAAATACCTTCCTTTGTTAGTTTTCATGTACACTTTGTGTCATATGTATTAATGGGGCCACTACTTTGTGAAGTTCTGAGGATGACTTCCAACCCAGCTGTTTGGTGAGACTGTCTCGTCAATCTAGACAAACTTGAAAACATAGCACTAGGTTTTTCCATATCAGTCATAGTGTTTTGTATTAAAGTACGCAGTGAAGTCTTGGTAAATGCCATGATACAATCGGCGTAAGTGTCCAATGAGTTATTATATGCTGATGAAGTAAAACATTATGACCACTGCCCACCGAGAGACTGAATGCCCCTTGGTGGCGTTGTGAACTCGTCATGAAGGATGGAAAATGTACAGAGAGTTTCACAATTCGTGTTACCTACTTCTAGAGGTCGTAGAGGAGATGTTTTAGGTCAAGTTTTGATAGGGACTCATGTCCGGAAAGGGTTCGCTTCCATGTTGCATGGAAACCAAGATGTACAGATTTCACTCCTATTTACTGCAATGTTACAGCAGCTGTTCGACATAAGGAGCACCAAGTTTGGCGCACACAGTGTATCTGCTCAGTAAATTCGCTTAAACTCTGGCCATCAAATTGATGCCATGATCCGTGCAGCAAAGTCTTCCTCCGACTGGACAGCGGTCTCGTAAACAAGACTCCTCATGTGGCCGCACAAGAAAAACTCCAACGGGTTTAAATCTGTGGCTGTTGGTGGCCAAGCATGTGGTCCACCTCGACTGATCCACCTGTCCCCATATATTACGTTCAGATGGGTTCGGACACGAACTGCAAAATATACCGCTGCGCCCTCAAGCTGGAGTCACAATTCATGCCGAATGTCCATTGGCACAACTTCAAAAAACTACGCCGTCGCTTGTTGCGGGAGTATTAAGTACCTGACACCCCTTAGGTGGGACCAAACATTCGACCATCGCCGAGACCTGCCCATACGTTGATGCCGACAGTGTGCTGAAATCCTGGTGTGGACCGTCCGCACTGGCGGAGTGTTACGTGATACCACGTATTTATACGTTTTTGACTATTACAGCATCATCTATCACAAAGGGAAAAAAGTGGTCCAACTAAAACTTTCATATTTCTTTACGTACTACACGAATATGTAATAAAATATGTGAGTCCCTATTTAAAAAAAACGCAGTTGATATCCGTTTGACCTATGGCAGCGCCATCTAGCGGGCCAACCATAGCGCATTCCCCCTTCAAGGTAGACGAGTTTCGTTCTTTGTAGTTTTTTCGTTTGACGCTTATTTCGTGAGATATTTGGCACGGTCACGATCAATGGATCACCCCGTATACAGTGTAAACAGTAACGGTCCTGTCATACTTCCTTGTAGAACTCCAAAAATTACATCTGTAGATTTTATTGCGTTAAGAGCAACATTTTGAGTTCTATCTGCAAGGAAGCCCTGAGTCCAGTCGCAAATGTGGTCAAATACCCGTATTTTTTTCTTTTTAATAGACAGCATTGCGGAATGGTCTCAAATACCTTCCTCACGTCAATGAACACGGCATCAACCTGAGCACTGTTGGTCTCATAGAGGAACAGAGCGAGTAGAGATTCGCAGGACCTCTGTTTGCGGAATACATGTCGATTTTTATAGAGGAGATTTTCGTTCCCCGAAAACGTCATCGCCGGCCGCCGTGGCCGAGCGGTTCTAGGCGCTTCAGTCCAGAACCACGCGGCTGCTACTGTCGCAGGTTCGAATCCTGTCTCGGCCATGGGTGTGTGTGATGTCCTTAGGTTAGTTAGGTTTACGTTGTTCTACGGGACTGACGACCTCAGACGTTAAGTCCCATAGTGCTTAGAGCCATTTGAACCATTTTGAAAACCTTATTATTCTTCATAAAACATGTTCCATAATTCTATAACATACTGACGCCAACAGATAGGCCTACAATAATATGCATTTGCCCTGCGACCATTCTTGAAAACGGAAGTGACCTGCGCTTTTTTACAGTTGCTAGGCGCGCTTCGTTGTTCCATCGAACAGCGATAAACTACAACTAGAAGAAGGGCTGCGGTATCGCATTCCAAAGGTGAACTAACATATTGTAAAACAAATGGTAGTAGTGTTTTGGCTTATCGTTGTAATTGATACGGTATTGAGAGAGTTTAATGTTTTGAAAGCACTTTGTGTTGTAGTCATTTAAGATATGCTAGCCGCTGAGATTACATGCTGAGTGCGAGCAGTTCTTTTTTGTTTCTCTGTCTCGGGTGATAAGCGTTGTGCACTCGTAAGTGACTGCCAGCACAAAAATCTGGGGTCATCTGCTGTCTGAGCTGTCGTGACAAGGAAGCAACTTTCCCTAATAAGTTCCTATCGTCTATGTAGTGTGATGTGATCAAATCTGACACACATTCTGAAGACATTGAGGCTAACAGATGTCGATAATTATTCTAGATGTAGAGTAGTTCCCTGAAAACTACGTTAACAAAAGGTTATTAGTTGATTCGCCTCGATGGGTAATGAATCCACTGAACTTCATGTGGGTGTGCAATTACGTTCGATTTCTTGAGGGAATCTCAAACAAGCGAGCACACACAACATGGACGGGTACTGAGGATACGTGGCGCTATCTGGGAAAGTGCGATGGCCGAAGGGCGCGAGATAGTGAGTGCAGTTGCAATAAACACGGTGTGTGGGTAGCGCAGTGGTTAACACAACTGTCTCGGGTTCGAATCCCGGTCTTGCGTGCATTCTTTCTCGTAGCCACTGATTCTGTGCCAAGTCCGGAAACAGCTGACATCAATAGTTCCTATCCTTTCCCACCTTCAATTTACATAGTCCTTGCACTTTATGTAATTAGAGCGATTTTTGAGGTTTTAATACGAAAGTCTGTAAATCTGTTTTCCCAATTGCGTACATTTTTCTCGTAGCCGCTGATTCTGCGCCAAGTCCGGAAACAGCTGACATCAATAGTTCCTTTCCTTTCCCACCTTCAATTTACACAATCCTTGCATTTTATATCATTAGAGCGATTTTTGAGGTTTTAATACCAAAGTCTGTAAATATGTTTTACCAAGTTTTGCTAAATTGTGTGTCAGTTATTTGAAACAATACCTTTAACAACGATATAATTCATTTAAACCTCTTTTTTAAGGAGGAGGAGGAGATTAGTGTTTAACGTCCCATCGACAACGAGGTCATTAGAGACGGAGCGCAAGCTCGGGTGAGGGAAGGATGGGGAAGGAAATCGGCCGTGCCCTTTCAAAGGAACCATCCCGGCATTTGCCTGAAGCGATTTAGGGAAATCACGGAAAACCTAAATCAGGATGGCCGGAGACGGGATTGAACCGTCGTCCTCCCGAATGCGAGTCCAGTGTGTTTTTTTTTTAAGGTTATCTTTGTACTTGTCGTTATTGGCATTTGGTGGGAAGGTTGTTGTACGATGGAGTGTTGTAAAGGTGTTTGTAAAGTGTAGCAATGTTTAGTTGTGGAAATAAGAGTATTGTGGAACATTTTGTGAGACATATCTTATGAACTACTTGTCAGCGAATTTATGAATACAGAATAGTCAATGTAGAACCTGTTTTATTTGACATTTAACAAATCATCAACTCGACAGACCTAGAGATAGTATGTTTCTTTGCACAGCCAAACCTGAAAAGAAGACAAAGACGTCAACTTCGAGGCAATCAACTAAGAAAAAAGTTATGTTTTAGAAAAGTGAACATGCCGTTCAATGACACTTCCTCCAGAATAATGATGAAAGTCCGATGAATGTACAGTCTTAGACATAAAAACTGACTGCCGGCCGGCCGCGACAGAGACTAAGTCCGAGTCGTTCACTTAAGGTGGCCAATAAAACTGACCGCCCCTGACAACGCTAAGTCCGGCCATTTGCACAATCTGGCAACACTGTAAGATGCGGAAGTGTTAGGAGGACGTGTTGTCTACTTCCGAGGTGATATGGATGGAGTGAGCCCGTGGTCTTGCGGTAATCGTCGTGCATTCTAAACTTAGAGTCGCATATTCGCATCCAACTGTTTCTTCTTTTTTTATTTTTTTATTTTGTTTTACCACATTTCGGTCTAAAGTTATGAGTCTTATTGAAGATTGAAGACAATTCGCTTAACATTCTACCCACCCGCAATAACAAGTATTCCAGAAAAAACTTCCTGGCAGATTAAAACTGTGTGCCCGACCGAGACTCGAACTCGGGCACACAGTTTTAATCTGCCAGGAAGTTTCATATCAGCGCACACTCCGCTGCAGAGTGAAAATCTCATTCTGGATTCCAGAAAAAATTCCGCACGATAGCTTCTGGCTGCGTCGCGATCATAACAGCTTACGCAAGAGCGTTTCCTCGCGCTGCAGCGGCTACCGGCCACCGGCCAGACGCCACCCGCCGCCTGAAATCCAGCGCCGCCCATGTGAAGGCGGCGCCACGCTGTCAGTGTATGTATCAATGCCATTTTCGAATTTGAACTTCTAGTTATCAATTTGCAGTTAAGCATTGGATTTTGCATACTTGATAATCATGAACTGCAATTAAACATTGTAATATTGAGTCGCACGTGGAAAAAGTTGTAACATCTGCAACACAACGTTTACTTTTGGTGTAACAGAGGCGTGAATGTAGAGGAGGCAGCTAGAAAGATTTGAACTGTGTGTGGAGCGAATGCTTTTGGGAAAAATACGCCAGAAAAAGATATTCTTGTTTCAACAAAGATCGTTCTGGCATGAATGATTTTCCGCATTAAGGAAGACTCGACTACTGATATATGTGACAGATTACCATTTTACGATCATGCGACATTTGCATTCAACAGGCAAAGTTCAGAAGTCTGGTGTAGGAGTACTGCATGCTTTAATTCGAAACAACAAAAATCCCCGGAGTGACTATTACTGAACGTCATCAGGTCGCTCATCGAGCATTCCTTTGCAGTACTGTTACCGGTGACGTATTACGAGTTTTTATCGTTAACTTCCTAAGAAGAAATGAAAGGCTGAGCCCCACCAAAAGACGTAGACTAGAGCAAAGAGTAGTGTGAACATTATATTTTACATTTGATAGCTCCAAAAGTGTGTTTTGGACTACGAATTCTGCGCCAAGGGGTGTGTGCAACACAGCTGGAATTTGTTGTCAACAACTGAGACACCTTTCGGTCGCAGTGTAAGAAAGTCGAGCAACAAAACTACATCACCTGTGCTACTGCATGATAACTCACTCTGTTGAATTGAGAAACAAAACTATCCAGGAGACTGATAGGAAAGTCGTCTATCAGACACTTGTATTGATAGGGAAGTCCTTTCTCAAGCACTTGTCCCTCTCGTCACATATTCGTAAAACATTACCTTTCCCGATCTTGATCGATCAACCGTCAAGGAAATTCATTTCTAGACGAAAATACTCTTAAAACTACTATGGTTTAATGACATCGTTAAAACAAGTAGGATTCTATGGCCGTAGATTTTGTAAACAACTGTGTCATTGTCAGATTGTTTTAGATATCGTGAAAGAAAATTCAGCTGCTAATTTCTCTTTGATGATTACTGTTGCGTTTAGTGAACTAATGGAAAATGCATTTAAAATATTCACTGTACTAATACAAATTAAATCCAGCGTACTACGGAAACATCACGACGGCAGTCTATCTTAATAAAGCATTAAGTGTCTGTAAGACAATTGAGCCTATTTTAACACAAATTAGTAGGATATTACCGATTTTTGACTTCGAAAAGATCTGTATTTACTTCATTTCCTGTATCATTCGCAAGTATTATGTAAATGTGGCATTTCATAGATAAAATTATGTATTCATAACAACAAAAAATATGTCGGCAGAAAACAAAAGTGGTATTATGAAATTGGCAGTACCGTAAGTTTTTCGCTCTGACACTAAGGGTTACTGTAAGTAGCAAGACGAATTTTGCTCGAGCTTTATCTTACGATTCCCTTATTGAGTTTGTATCTGCCTGCTTGTAGCTCAGCTACAAAAGAATTAAAAATCTGGCTTTCAGCGAGTCTCGAAAGGCGAACGAAAGCAGCTTGCACCTGGTAGCCAAGCATGTTACCTGGGAAATGGTTTTTTCCTAAAGTGGCAAGACATCCTTTTGTGGTTGAATTGTTGGCAAATGTCAGTCAGTTGGTCTAAGCGTTTCGGTATGGTGAATTTGTACCAATGATTTTTCTACAGGTTTTCTCTGTTCCAAATAGTGTTGAACTCCCATTAGTATTTTCACGTCATCTTGGTGAATTTTGCTCATAGTATTTTCGAGTTTGTTCCAGAATTTTTCGGCATTTTTGGTGTTTTCCTTATTTTCGATGTTGGTGGGTGCATGTGCATTGATGAGTGTATATTTTTTACTGGGGCTCTGAATGAGCATAGTCATAAGTCGATTGTTGATGGGTGTGATTTCTTTGATAGAGTTGATGATAGATCTGTGTTCGAGAAAAGCAATGCCGAAGATTGGTACGCCTTTCACTACATTTTGTTGTATTTTGCTCTTGAAGATGCAATGGTTTCCGTAATGCAAGGTTTCACTGTTAGTTAGTCGTGGTTCGTGAAGAGCAAGGATGAGAATTTTTTGTTGTTCGATTTCTTTTGTGAAATAATTTAGTTTTCGTGCTTGGATCAATGTATCGATGTTTAGTTTTCAACTGCATGTTTTCTGCTTGTAGGGAAATTTACCAGAGATCTTCGATATTCTCTGCCGTGCTAACCCGGACTCCCCAGAATCCGAAAATCCAACTGCCGCCTGTCGACAGCCGGGTTGTGTACCACCTGGGGTAAAGTTGACTTTGCTTGCACAGTTCATGTTTGCTTGTGTTTCATTGGTTTGGCTTGGGTGATACCAGAACCGGACAGGACCAGAGGGTGTTGAAGCCTTTGGAAGCAAATATTTTCAGCCGAGCTCATTGAGCTAGCAGATGGTCACCAGAGTAGCGGTGATTTTCACTCAGACGTATGTGGGTTTTGGGTTCAACGGATTGAGTAGCCGTTCAGGATTGGGTTAGTATTTGGTTCACCCCAAGAATTTGATTTCCTCGGTACCACCCATATGGGGGACGGTTTCCCCTATCGGCCCCAAGGGATTTTTATTATTATTATTTCTTTCTTTTCTCAGACGTTATGTCTGGTCAGAAATGGACAGTGACGCGGACCTTGATCAAGCGTGACTTCCTTTTAACTGTACGGTATATGTTATATTGCATTTAGGAACTTTCGGGTAATTGAACATGTATCAATAATTACGGATTTCTGTAGTTGTATATATAAGTTTGGATGTAGCTGTATAGCATTGATGTACTGGTGGATATTGTGTGGTATGACTCCTGTAGTTGATAGTATAATTGGTATAATGTCACTTTTATCCTGATGCCACATGTCCTTGACTTCCTCAGCCAGTTGGATGTATTTTTCAATTTTTTCTCCTGTTTCTTTTGTATATTTGTTGTATTGGGTATGGATATTTCGATTAGTTGTGTTAATTTCTTCTTTTTATTGGTGAGTATGATGTCAGGTTTGTTATGTGGTGTTGTTTTATCTGTTATAATGGTTCTGTTCCAGTATAATTTGTATTCATCATTCTCCAGTACATTTTGTGGTGCATACTTGTATGTGGGAACGTGTTGTTTTATAAGTTTATGTTGTAAGGCAAGTTGTTGATGTATTATTTTTGTTACATTGTCATGTCTTCTGGGGTATTCTGTATTTGCTAGTATTGTACATCCGCTTGTGATGTGATCTACTGTTTCTATTTGTTGTTTGCAAAGTCTGCATTTATTTGTTGTGATACTGGGATCTTTAATAATATGCTTTCTGTAATATCTGGTGTTTATTGTTTGATCCTTTATTGCAATCATGAATCCTTCCGTCCCACTGTATATATTGCCTTTTCTTAGCTATGTGTTGGATGCGTCATGATCAATGTGTGGCTGTATTAGATGATACGGGTGCTTGCCATGTAGTGTTTTCTTTTTCCAATTTACTTTCTTCGTATCTGTTGATGTTATGTGATCTAAAGGGTTGTAGAAGTGGTTATGAAATTGCAGTGGTGTAGCCGATGTATTTATATGAGTCATTGCTTTGTGTATTTTGCTACTTTCTGCTCGTTCTAGAAAGAATTTTCTTAAATTGTCTACCTGTCCATAACGTAGGTTTTTTATATCGATAAATCCCCTTCCTCCTTCCTTTCTGCTTAATGTGAATCTTTCTGTTGCTGAATGTATGTGATGTATTCTATATTTGTGGCATTGTGATCGTGTAAGTGTATTGAGTGCTTCTAGGTCTGTGTGACTTCATTTCACTACTCCAAATGAGTAGGTCAATATTGGTATAGCATAAGTATTTATAGCTTTTGTCTTGTTTCTTGCTGTCAATTCTGTTTTCAGTATTTTTGTTAGTCTTTGTCTATACTTTTCTTTTAGTTCTTCTTTAATATTTGTATTATCTATTCCTATTTTTTGCCTGTATCCTAGATATTGATAGGCATCTGTTTTTTCCATCGCTTCTATGCAGTTGCTGTGGTTATCCAATATGTAATCTTCTTGTTTAGTGTGTTTTCCCTTGACAATGCTGTTTTTCTTACATTTGTCTGTTCCAAAAGCCATATTTATATCATTGCTGAATACTTCTGTTATCTTTAGTAATTGGTTGAGCTGTTGATTTGTTGCTGCGAGTAGTTGTTGATCATCCATGTATAGCAAATGTGTGATTTTGTGTGGGTATGTTCCAGTAATATTGTACCCATAATTTGTATTATTTAGCATGTTGGATAGTGGGTTCAAAGCAAGGCAGAACCAGAAAGGACTTAATGAGTCTCCTTGGCATATTCCACGCTTAATCTGTATTGGCTGTGATGTGATATTATTTGAATTTGTTTGGATATTAAGTGTGGTTTTCTAATTTTTCATTACTATGTTTAGGAACTGTATCAATTTAGGATCTACTTTGTATATTTCCAATATTTGTAGTAACCATGAGTGGGGTACACTATCAAAAGCTTTTCGGTAATCAATGTATGCGTAGTGTAGCGACCTTTGTTTAGTTTTAGCTTGATATGTCACCTATGCATCTATTATCAGTTGCTCTTTACATCCTTGTGCTCCTTTGCAACAGCCTTTTTGTTCTTCATTTATAATTTTGTTCTGTGTTGTATGTGTCATTAATTTCTGTGTAATAACTGAAGTTAATATTTTGTATATTGTTGGTAGGGATGTTATGGGGCGATATTTAGCTGAGTTTGCTGTGTATGCTTGATCTTTAGGTTTCAGATAGGTTATTCCATGTGTAAGTGTATCGGGGAATGTGTATGGGTCTGCAATGTAACTGTTAAATAATTTAGTTAGATGTGAATGTGTTGAGGTGAACTTCTTTAGCCAGAAATTTGCTATTTTATCTTTCCCAGGGGCTTTCCAACTGTGAGTAGAATTAATTGCTTGGGTGACTTCATGTTGCAAAATTATCACTTCAGGCATTTGTGGTATCATCTTGTATGTGTCTGTTTCTGCTTGTATCCACCGTGCATGCCTGTTATGTTGTACTGGGTTTGACCATATGTTGCTCCAGAAGTGTTCCATGTCTGTTATGTTTGGTGGATTGTCTATTTTAATGTGTGTGTTATCTATTGTCTGGTAAAATTTCTTTAGTTTTGTGTTGAATGTTTGGTTTTGTTTCCTTCTATTTTCACTTTTTTTGTATCTTCTAAGTCGTTTGGCCAATGCTTGTAATTTCTGCTTCTTTTCATCTAATTGCTCTATCGCTTCTTGTTGTGAGATTTAACCTAACCTTTTTCGTTTTTTTTCTGACATTTCATTTCTTATAAATTGTGTTAGCTGTTCGATGTCTTTTCTCAGTTTTTCTATTCTGATCTGTTGCCTGTGTTGCCATGCTAGTTTTGTGGGTTTCTTCTGTGTGTTGGTTGGTTCTGATCTCTGCCTAGTGTGTATACTTAGTATAGTGAGTGCTCCTATATAAACCAGTAGTTGTAACTCTTCCATAGTTGTGTTTTCGTTTATTTTGTTGTGTATAATTGTGTTGATAGTTTTTATTGTTGTTTCAACTTGTGGGATATTTGGCGGTCCATGCAAGAATGGTCTAATGTCTGTATTGGTGTCTTTGTATTCTATATATGTCAGCTGAAATTTTTCTTCTATATCTAACATGTGTGTCACTTCGTGTTCTATTTGTGCTTGTTCTGGTGGCTGCCTTAAGATACCGTTTTCCTCTGATTGTTTAACTGATGAGTGTTGTCCTTTGTTTGTTTGCTCTGAGATGTTTGAGTCCATTACTGTATTTTCTTCTTCTTCTGATTGCACATTATTTTGTTCCAGTATTTGTTGTACTTGTTGTTTGATGTTTTCTAATTCTGACTGGGGTATCCTGTTATTTTTGGTTATTACACGGATCTGATCAGCTAGTCGTTGTTCTGTGAAAAAATTTTAATTCTGGGTATCTGGTAATAAATGTTGTGTATACTTGTGATCTGTATCCAGTTGTGTTGGTTCCTAGGTTTGTTGCTTGGTAATAACAGAACATGAGGTGTCGATTAACTTAATTTGACGATCTCATCCTCTGTCTTTGTCTTCCTTCTAGGGTGGTTGCAGGAAGCATATCCTGCAAACCACCTCTATTTGGATTTAAATCATTTTCCAGTTGGCTAGCAGTGTCGTTACCACTGTGGGCGGGCATAGGGTTCAAACGTCGTCCCCGACCATGACACCGCTTGTCCGAGGCTCCTTTAGTTCCGTCCTGAACCAACTAATCACACTAAAAGGGGGGTTAGCCGTATTAGTGGTTTGTTCTTTTCGTCGCCTTTTACGACTGGCAGAACATACCAGAGGCCTATTCTTTTCCCGGGCCTCCACAGGGCTATTATTATTATTAATAATAATAATAATATTATTTTCATTATGTCATTTTGTTCCACAATTTAAAGGTATATATGGGTGCAAACACGGAATACATGGGAATAATGCAGCTGCTCAGTGACAGGTATGGGGGAGGAATTGAGGCCAGGCCTCAGATCTTCGACCCCTGCCCTCTTTGCCTCCGCCTACCTGGTGCTGAAAGTCTTCTCAAACTTTAAAAAAAAAAATAATAGTGCAGTGATCAGCATGTCTGTCTAGCAAGCAAGCGGTCCAGGTTCGAAGCCCAGTCGATCACATATATTCATCTGCCGTCTTAGCTGTATTTCAACGTGATGTGACAGTGTGGACGTCGGTCCTTCGATATTTAAGATGCAATTATTTTTTGAGGCAGTAGAGGTGATTTGCGAACATTTGTCTTGCCATCAGTGTAACGGGGCTTCAACGGCATCCAACCCATAGTCATTGCTTTGTGCCGGCGCTAACCCATGTCAGTGAATCAGATTGTAGTTCATATTTAGTCAAATAACGAACGGTCAGTATACAAGTATGCCGGCCGGGGTGGCCGAGCGGTTCTAGGCGCTACAGTCTGGAACCGCGCGACCGCTACGGTCGCAGGTTCGAATCCTGTCTCGGGCATGGATGTGTCTGAGGTCATTAGGTTAGTTAGGTTTAAGTAGTTCTAAGTTCTAGTGGATTGATGACCTCAGAAGTTAAGTCCCATAGTGCTCAGAGCCATTTGAACCATTTATGAAATATACAGGTATTTACGAACAGTACAAGCGGGATTGCAGCGAACTGATCCCTTAACCAAGTGCGACATAGAGTACCTCTGTAATGAGTCATTCCAGCTGCATAGCTGAGGGTAATATTTGTTAAGTTATTTATTGCAGAATTAATGTAATACCTGCACGATGATCTCTGTAGTCATACTGTGTCATTAGCAGCCCGCGAATGGAGTACTATGTTCGTTAAATCGGATTACTCAAGCTGAGGCGAAATAAAGAGAAGCGACGACGCCACAACACGATCTTTACTTAAGTAGTTAGTGAGCGCTAAATTATGTGTGCCACCATTAACGTTACTGTAAGCAGTTTGACAGCATAACACCACCACAACTACTGACAACCTGAACCATATCATCACGCAGTCGTAACTCGCAGTGATTACAAGTTGCTGATGTTTGTCAAGAATAGCGGAAAGCGCCTCTGAAGTTCCACTTGCATTACGCCTAGGACGGAGAGAATCCTAAATAACAGTAATAGGTCACCCAGCGAAGAGAAGAGTCCACGTATTGTCTCAAGTTCTTGCATTTTGATATTAATGCAGTTCCCGATAGTTTCACACTAACGAGTTCTTTCGGCCATCGGAATACTCATATGGGAATTACAAAAGTGTAATTGCTAGAACGCTCAACTACCGTAATAACACCACATTCTGGATTGAATACGACTCGGAAAGCGACGTTAATGTGACGTTTCCATCCATATCCTGACGTCTTACTGAATGAAGTCTGAAGTGCACGCACAGTTGTGTTGCCTGCTGCATGGATTTTGTGATGTGTTGTGGCAGCTGGCAGTCATTGCTGAATACAGACATTTGCAAATATCTCCATTGCTTTAGGGGAAATCGTCTTTGTTCCATTTTTTCCATACCGTAATTAGCACAATAACATAAGGCTTGTTCTGCTGAAGAGCTTGATGCCCACAAGTCCTTAAATAAGAATCTCCTAGCGGGAGTAATGCATGAAAGGAGACAGACTGTTGGACAAAAGAATGGACAACTGCCTGCTTTTTGCGTATCCGATAGCGCCTACGATAAGAATATGGTGTCATATTACGCTTCACAACCTTAAACTTTACTTCATACTAAAACAAAACTTATGATATGAGAAGAGGAAATGACTGATATGCTTCTCAGGAACTTTAGTTTTTCGTGTTTATCTTCTCACTTCATACTAAAATGAGGGCGTTAAAGTGAGAAGAGGAAATGAAGTATACGCTTCCAAGACATAATATTTCCTTGTGTGCTACTACTGCATACATCTCATATCACCTCACATTCCTTTGTGAGAAGGTTCCTATTTTCTTGGGATTCAAATAGAGTGGACATTTCATCACTGGTTAATATTCTGATGACTAATGACATGATACCCGTTCCAATTGCTCCATGGCACCTGTGAGTAGAGTCTCACGTTGGTTAATATAAGAACACGCAGGCAGTGATATCCGTTCACTGCAGTCAGAGCCAAGGTGATTTCTTTCTGTTTATGGCGAAGCGTCTGCCGCAGTGTCCACGCTCAGCCAACATAAACAAATCGCGGCGGCATTAGGCACTGCTAATCGTTGCACTTGTCGCGAGCCTCGACAACAAGAGCGCACTGTTTCTGTTAACGATACTATGGAGTTAATACATCTTACTTAACGTAATATGCAAGTTGTGGGTTGGGTAAAAATTCAGTTTGTAACTTCCCATCGCATTAAAATACTTTACAGTCATATTTGATGCAATATTTATTGTTGGTTGTCTCTCTAATGTTAATAGTACTGATTCTGATTGTGCGTGAACACGAAAACACACACACACACACACACACACAAACAGTCATTGATTTCAGTGAGGGTGACAATTATTGTGTGTTGAAAAACACATGCACCAGTCAATTCCTCAGTTAGCGTCGAGTGGATGAGATTTTTCAATTACCTTACACTGCAAGAATTGTAAGAAGGAGACTGAAAGTAAATGGACTTGTATCTAAAGAGCTGCGTCAAAGCAAAGCTTGACCGACTATCAGATAATTGTCCACATGGGTTTTGTGGACGAGTATACTTTTTGTAACCAACCCACCCACGATCATTACGTAAGATTTCTCGAAGGCGTAAGGGCATTGATTTCATTAAGTCGTCGACAGTGTAGCGTGATGGTTTACTTCCCACCATACGTTTTCTATATTCGTCCAAAGGTTGCTTGCATTTGTAAGTCCACGTGGCAATGACCCACATCTTCTCTATCTGGTTGATGTTCGGTGATCGTGGAACAAACGGCAACAGCTTTATCCTCTCTTGGCCCTGAAACCAATCTCGCACTGCTCTGCAATGATGGATGGGGCTCTGCTCCTGTAAATAAACTCTTATCTCGTTCGTTCATATATTTATATTTAAATAACATTAGTAATGAGCACATTGCATTATTATTTTCCACAGTGTTTAAGAATTCAGGCCCTGTCATAAATAAGTGATCTAGATTCAACCGTCCGATTAAGAATGTGGTTTATCCAGTCTATCAAATGATGAGAGTTGTATTCGGATATCCACATTAAGCCTGACTGGCTGAATCCGATTAGAACGATCTGGTATCGAAATTAAATTACAGAAATCGGATAATTTAAACGTCTGTATTGCAACAATGCTGCGCACATGAATTCCTATGATGGAGTAACAGGTAGCAACTGCCTAAGAAAAAGTGAAAAATATGTCTACTAGCAGCAATGTAACGTAATTATAACCCATATTTATGTGATTGAAATACTGAATCGAACAATGCACATCTATTTCAGTGGTAGGAAGATGCACCATATCGGATTTGTTGATGACACAATGACAATAATAATAATAATAATAATAATAATAATTGCTTCCAAAGGCTTCAACACCCTCTGGTCCTGTCCGGTCCTGGTATCACCCAAGCCAAACCAATGAAACACAAGCAAACATGAACTGTGCAAGCAAAGTCAACTTTACCCCAGGTGGTACACAACCCGGCTGTCGACAAGCGGCAGTTGGATTTTCGGATTCTGGGGAGTCCGGGTTAGCACGGCAGAGAATATCGAAGATCTCTGGTAAATTTCCCTACAAGCAGAAAACATGCAGTTGAAAACTAAACATCGATACATTGATCCAAGCACGAAAACTAAATTATCTCACAAAAGAAATCGAACAACAA
This sequence comes from Schistocerca cancellata, assembly GCF_023864275.1. Lineage (NCBI taxonomy): Eukaryota > Metazoa > Arthropoda > Insecta > Orthoptera > Acrididae > Schistocerca > Schistocerca cancellata. The sequence goes on from NC_064634.1 coordinate 198,206,790, forward strand.
AAAACTCTCATCCTTGCTCTTCACGAACCACGACTAACTAACAGTGAAACCTTACATTACGGAAACCATTGCATCTTCAAGAGCAAAATACAACAAAAGGTAGTGAAAGGCGTACCAATCTTCGGCATTGCTTTTCTCGAACACAGATCTATCATCAACTCTGTCAAAGAAATCACACCCATCAACAATCGACTTATGACTATGCTCATTCAGAGCCCCAGTAAAAAATATACACTCATCAATGCACATGCCCCCACCAACATCGAAAATAAGGAAAACACCAAAAATGCCGAAAAATTCTGGAACACACTCGAAAATACTATGAGCAAAATTCACCAAGATGACGTGAAAATACTAATGGGAGACTTCAACACTCTATTTGGAACAGAGAAAACCTGTAGAAAAATCATTGGTACAAATTCACCATACCGAAACGCTTAGACCAACTGACTGACATTTGCCAACAATTCAACCACAAAAGGATATCTTCCCACTTTAGGAAAAAACCGTTTCCCAGTAACATGCTTGGCTACCAGGTGCAAGCTGCTTTCGTTCGCCTTTCGAGACTCGCTGAAAGCCAGATTTTTAATTCTTTTGTAGCTGAGCTACAAGCAGTTAGATACGAACTCAATAAGGGAATCGTAAGATAAAGCTCGAGCAAAATTCGTCTTGCTACTTACAGTAACCCTTAGTGTCAGAGTGAAATCCTTGCGGTACTGCCAACTTCATAATACCACTTTTGTTTCCTGCCGACATATTTTTTGTTGTTATGAATACATAATTTTATCTATGAAATGCCACATTTACATAATACTTGCGAATGATACAGGAAATGAAGTAAATACAGACCTTTTCGAAGTCAAAAGTCGGTAATATCCTACTAATTCGTGTTAAGATAGGCTCAATCGTCTTACAGACACTTAATGCTTTTATTAAGAAAGACTGCCGTCGTGATGTTTCTGTAGTAAGCTGAATTTAATTTGTATTAGTTCAGTGAATATTTTAATTGCATTTTCCATTAGTTCACTAAACGCAACAGTAATCATCAAAGAGAAATTAATCAGCAGCTGAATTTTCTTTCACGATATCTAAAACAATCTGACAATGCCACAGTTGTTTACAAATTCTACTCCCGTAGAAACCTACTTGTTTTAACGATGACATTAAACCATAGTAGTTTTAAGAGTATTTTCGTCTAGAAATGAATTGCCTTCACGGTTGATCGATCAAGAGCGGGAAAGGTAATATTTTATGAGTATATGACGAGAGGGACATGTTGTTTCGAATTAGAGCATGCAGTACTCCTACACCAGACTTCTGAACTTTGCCTGTTGAATGCAAATGTCGCATGATGGTAAAATGGTAATCTGTCACATATATCAGTAGTCGAGACTTCCTTAATGCGGAAAATCATTCATGCCAGAACGATCTTTGTTGATACAAGAATATCTTTTACTAGCGTATTTTCCCCAAAAGCACTCGCCCCACACACAGTTCAAATCTTTCTAGCTGCCTCCTCTACATTCACGCCTCTGTCACACCAAAAGTAAACGTTGTGTTGCAGATGTTACGACTTTTTCCACGTGCGACTCAATTTTACAATGCTTAACTGCAGTTCATGATTATCAAGTATGCAAAATCCAATGTTTAACTGCAAGTTGATAACTGGAAGTTCAAATTCGAAAATGGCATTGATACATACACTGACAGCGTGGCGCCGCCTTCACATGGGCGGCGCTGGATTTCAGGCAGCGGGTGGCGCCTGGACAGTGGCCGGTAGCCGCTGCAGCGGGAGGAAACGCCCTTGCGTAAGCTGTTAATCATCGCTACGCAGCCACGAGCTGTCGTGCGGAATTGTTTCTAGAATACTTGTTATTGCGGATGGGTAGAATGTTAAGCGAATTGTCTTCGATGTTCAATCAGACTCATAACTTTAGACCGAAATGTGGTAAAAAAAAATAAAAAAAAGAAGAAACAGTTGGATGCGAACATGCAACTCTAAGTTTAGAATGCACGACGATTACCGCAAGACTACGTCTCTCGTAAACATCCCTCACACGAGACGACGGCCCCTTTTGACAAGCAGGATGGATGTTGCCATGTTGTATTCTTTGTATCCTGGTATCAGCGTGAACCGACGTGTACCCCGACTTATTTTCCTAGGCGTTTCATCTCTATGCCCAGAGAATCCAATAGCGATGTTCATGCAACAAAGCTGTGCACTGTCACATGTGGTGAACAGAGTTACAAGCGTTACGCGGTTGATTCTATACTGCACAGCGACGAAATTTTTTGCACCGAGCTGCTACCTCTGGCAGCAACAATGCCTATTGCATGGCTAGAGTCTAGCTGAGCTTCAGTGATAGATGCAGGTACGTTATCCCACGCTACTTCATTAATTGTTCGTGCTCAAGTGAATGCTTACACAGTTCAACCATTATTATCTGCTCCTATAAGAAATTTTTCTGGCACAGCCCAGTGCAATGCTGGCCGATAGATTTGTCATATATAAAAAGAAACGACTGACTTTTCTTTACAATAATTGGGATGACCATGGATTGGAGAAACTACTAAATTCTTTAAATTGAAATGAATGATTGTCAAAAGTTAATTTTTATAAGAAAGGTTATTATTAAGAGATTTTTTAAAAACATTTACATGGGACTTGATATTACAATAGTACATATGCGCGAGGCTACTTTTGCCTTACATTACAACGCTCAGGCACCGCCATCGCTCCACACGACCGGCCCAGCCAACTTCATACACACGACTGCTAGCTACTTACTCCTACTGCTACACAGTTCCTACTGCAGCCAGCGCTGCTCTCTGGTCTGAGATTCTCTTATAGCTTACATATCGCAGGCAGCAAGTGAGCAATCCATCGAAATTACATCTGCTCGAGCGTGCTAGCAACTCCTTATTCCTTAATCATGGACCTCTTACATAACCCTCCACTGGGGGGGAGGGGGGGGGCGGTCAAAAATTTGGCAGCGATGGTGAGTCAATTGGACTTGCCATGAGCAACAAATTTTTCTATAATCTATTTAGTTTACTAAGTCTACAGTCACACAGTATATATATAATATTACTGATAAATAATATAAGCACAGAACATATTAAGAAATGAAATAGAGTGCACACGCACTGAGTACAAAATATACTAACAAATGACATAAAGTGCACACGCACTGTTCATTCCTTTCCTAGTTCTTGTAAAATGTTAGAGACTTATACAGTGTGTGTGCACTTTATTTCAACTCTTAATGTGATCATTTCATGTAAAAATGTTAAAGACTTACATAGTGTGTGTGCACTTTACGTCATTTGTTAATATATTTTGTACTCATTGCGTATACACCGTGTCATTTCTTAATATGTTCTGTACTCAGTGCGTGTGCACCCTATTTCATTTCTTAAAATGTTCTGTACTTATCAATAATGTTATGTATATGTATGTACTCTGTGACTGTAGACTTAGTAAACTAAATAGATTATAGAAAAATTTGTTGCTCATGGCAAGTCCAATTGACTCACCATCGCTGCCAAATTTTTGACCGCCCCCCCCCCCCCAGTGGAGGGTTATGTAAGAGGTCCATGATTAAGGAATTTGTTGCCAGCGCACTCGACCAAATGTAATTTCGATGGATTGTTAACGCGCTTCCTGCGATATGTAAGCTATAAGAGAATCTCAGACCAGAGAGCAGTGTTGGCTGCAGTAGGAACTGTGTAGCAGTAGGAGTAAGTAGTAGCTGGCAGTCGTGTGAATGGAGTTGGTTGGGCCGGTCGTGGGGAGCGATGGCGGAGCCTCAGAGATGTAGTATAAGGTAAAAGCAGCCTCGCGCATATGTACTATTGTAATATCAAGTCCCATGTAAATGTTTTTTAAAAAAATCTCTTAATAATATCTTTCTTATAAAAAAATAATATCTTTCTTATAAAAATTGACAATCATTCATCTCAATTTAAAGAATTTGCTAATTTCTCCAATACATAGTTATCCAGATTACTATAAAGAAAAATCAGTTGACAAATCTATCGGCGAGCATTGCACTGGACTGTGCCAGAAAAATTTCTTATTGGAGCAGATGTATATGCGTTATCCGGCGACCTTATTGAGGTAGGAATTTTCAATTTATTCAGTATGATCTTTCAGGGCCATGACGCAGCCCTGCTGACGTGCAAATTTACCAGTTTAGATTCATAGTTAGTTAATTATTGAAAAGTTATAAGTGAGCCACAATTTTATTGAGAGATTAGTCACACATTGTATTATTGGTAGGTTTCCATCTGCTTAACCTCTCATGTGTAAATTTAGCTGAAAGTATAAACTGTATAGCTCAATTATCTGTGTAAACGGTAGTATGTCTTCCATAAAGAAAATGCCTAAATCTGGTAAATGCCCATACAACACATAATGTTTCAAGTTCTGTAACAGAATACTATGCGACATAAGACATACTGTCAGAAAGAACCGCAACGAATACTTAAATAACTACACAGCATTTCTTAACTAACAGAAAATATATGAACTTCATCATTATCATCATCTGCAAAGAAAAACTTCATTATTCATATTACCATAACTTCATCGTTATCATCATCTGCAAAGAAAAACGTTATTATTTATATTACCATATTCTTCATATAACTATTCATCATCATTTATTATCATCTTCATATTCATATTACCATTCTCCTCATACAACTATTCATTATCATTCATAACTTCATATATTATATCTTGCATTTAAATCATATACCTATTAAATGAAAACTTGTTTCTAGTGATATGACTAATCATACAGCATAGCATGACAGAAAACTTATTATGTCAAAAACATAGACGGTTTTCAAGCGCAAAAATGTACACCCAATATCATAATGTAGTAGAAAAAAAAGCTAGAATAGTCAACATATTGGGATATCGTAGGGCAAAATGTCGAAGTCAACTGTTGTTTGTTATATCTTAAAGATTTCATAGTACATACAGAGAAAAATTCTACTTTCGATAGGAAAACAATCATACATACACAAAAAAATGGAAAATGTGCACGGTCTGATATATATCGACAAGAAAAGCGACCTGCTAACCTTACCTTGCTGGGCACTTACATCTGCTCGAGTGAGCTAGCAACAAATTCCTTAATCATGGACCTCTTACACCGTTTCATAACTCAAGGCACGTGACGTGCTGTTCATTTTCGCAACCCAAAGCGAAAAATGTCTGTCCTCTCGAGCGCTAGTCGCATGCGGGCAACCCAAAGTTAAAAACGTCTCTCCTCTCGATCGCTAGTCGCATGGGGCCGTTGAAATCCGGAACTTACCGGTTTCTTATTTGCATCTCAGTCGAGGGATCTTGAACATCGCGGTAAACCACAGTTTCAATAGATCACTTTTCCACTGCAGTCGAATTCTGTCACGTGTTGGATCCGCGTTTCTTTTTCTTACACGAAACACAACATGATCTTCTCACAAACAAACTGCGTTCAGATGCGATTTTTGGGTGGAAAAATCTGTTGCGTTAACGTCTTTTAATACAGAGAACTAGCTTAGCGCTTGCTGCTTCGCTCACGTAGACTGTATGGTCTACAAAGAATTACACTCCTGGAAACTGAAATAAGAACACCGTGAATTCATTGTCCCAGGAAGAGGAAACTTTATTGACACATTCCTGGGGTCAGATACATCACATGATCACACTGACAGAACCACAGGCACATAGACACAGGCAACAGAGCATGCACAATGTCGGCACTAGTACAGTGTATATCCACCTTTCGCAGCAATGCAGGCTGCTATTCTCCCATGGAGACGATCGTAGAGATGCTGGATGTAGTCCTGTGGAACGGCTTGCCATGCCATTTCCACCTGGCGCCTCACTTGGACCAGCGTTCGTGCTGGACGTGCAGACCGCGTGAGACGACGCTTCATCCAGTCCCAAACATGCTCAATGGGGGCCAGATCCGGAGATCTTGCTGGCCAGGGTAGTTGACTTACACCTTCTAGAGCACGTTGGGTGGCACGGGATACATGCGGACGTGCATTGTCCTGTTGGAATAGCAAGTTCCCTTGCCGGTCTAGGAATGGTAGAACGATGGGTTCGATGACGGTTTGGATGTACCGTGCACTATTCAGTGTCCCCTCGACGATCACCAGTGGTGTACGGCCAGTGTAGGAGATCGCTCCCCACACCATGATGCCGGGTGTTGGCCCTGTGTGCCTCGGTCGTATGCAGTCCTGATTGTGGCGCTCACCTGCACGGCGCCAAACACGCATACGACCATCATTGGCACCAAGGCAGATGCGACTCTCATCGCTGAAGACGACACGTCTCCATTCGTCCCTCCATTCACGCCTGTCGCGACACCACTGGAGGCGGGCTGCACGATGTTGGGGCGTGAGCGGAAGACGGCCTAACGGTGTGCGGGACCGTAGCCCAGCTTCATGGAGACGGTTGCGAATGGTCCTCGCCGATACCCCAGGAGCAACAGTGTCCCTAATTTGCTGGGAAGTGGCGGTGCGGTCCCCTACGGCACTGCGTAGGATCCTACGGTCTTGGCGTGCATCCGTGCGTCGCTGCGGTCCAGTCCCAGGTCAACGGGCACGTGCACCTTCCGCCGACCACTGGCGACAACATCGATGTACTGTGGAGACCTCACGCCCCACGTGTTGAGCAATTCGGCGGTACGTCCACCCGGCCTCCCGCATGCCCACTATACGCCCTCGCTCAAAGTCCGTCAACTGCACATACGGTTCACGTCCACGCTGTCGCGGCATGCTACCAGTGTTAAAGACTGCGATGGAGCTCCGTATGCCACGGCAAACTGGCTGACACTGACGGCGGCGGTGCACAAATGCTGCGCAGCTAGCGCCATTCGACGGCCAACACCGCGGTTCCTGGTGTGTCCGCTGTGCCGTGCGTGTGATCATTGCTTGTACAGCCCTCTCGCAGTGTCCGGAGCAAGTATGGTGGGTCTGACACACCGGTGTCAATGTGTTCTTTTTTCCATTTCCAGGAGTGTATTTTGTTTTGTCTTTCTTTATTCGTATTTTTACGTTGTTCACAAATTGCAAGACCTTCTAAACTTGTCACTAATTAAGGCCATAGAAACATGGTGTTTCCTTTTATCTATGACAGAAGTAAAATACCAAATTTCAAAGATTTTTTTAATATAACGAAATATTTTCTTAAAATATCCATCTCCTTTTTCATCACTTTAGGGGCTGAATTGGAAAAAAAACCAGTGAAATATGTATTTTTTAACTGGGAAGCCAAAAAAAATTTCGTGTATTTATCTTTGAAAACGCTTTCCTAATGAAATAATTTCATAAAACTTTTCATCTCCTGTTTCTTTCTCTTAGATTGTTGAATTTTCAAGAACAATGAAACATTTTTTTTCGTTTCTAATCGAGAAGTCAAATAATTTTCACAGATTTAGCTTGAAACATGTTCTAGTAGTCCTTTAATAACGATTTACTTTCGAAAAAACTTTCACCCCATATTTTACCTCCTTAGTAGCTCAGTATCCAAAAATGATGACACAGGAATTTTTTTACTAGTTGAGAAACCAAATACCAATTTTCGTAGTTCTAGCTTTAAGATTGCCTTAATAGCGACATATTTTCAAAAAGTTTCTTTCATAGCACGAGTAACAAATAAAGCGTTTGCATTTCCTGGATGGAAATTGGTATAAAGAGACTCACTGTCATCTTGTATCATTTCATTATTAGTTCTTTGTCCAACCTCCGTTCTTCCTAATTGCTTCAAAAATTTTCTTCGGCATAGATTTAGTTAGGGTTTGTAGTTCTTACAGTGAAATTGTCGCTCGGTCTTGCCGTGTCGCTCTATTCAATTCACATGCGGCCTCAAATTACCATCCACTGCGCTAAACACGCCTTGCAAGTACTCCTCAAAGAGTTCAAATCCAGGCTACTTGCATGCCAGGGTCTGGCATCGATATATTAATCTTCAAACCACTTTTTGGTTGTAACAGAAACATATACAGAGGCATTATCTTGTTGAAACATTAGACTTTCTTCTCCTAGGACCTCATACATCCTATTCAGCGCTGTCTCTAGCATCACAGTGTACTTGTTAGAGTTCATTCCAGAGTTCAGCCAAGCAATGCGTGACTTATCTGTACCGCAGAAGGCTGCCGAAATCATAACCCTTCCATCATCAAAATTTCTGCTCATTATTACCTACTGCTCTGTTCTCATATCATGCCAATCATATTGAAATCCATCCGGACCGTCTAAATTGTACTCTCATTACTGAAGAGCACTTTCTCCCATTCTCAAGTCCGTGCCACATGATATTCAGCAAACTCCAATCTAACGTGTTTATGTTTCGCTGCCAAAGCGGGTTTCTACAGTTGTTTCTTGAATGCAAGATGTTTGTCATTTTACAAAATTTGTCGTATACATCTGGTATTGGAAACTGTAAATCAGAAACAAGGTGAGAAGAATAACAATTTGTGGACCTTGCTTTGCTCAATAGTAATCATTTCTATGGTTCAGATAATTTTCTACTTTGCCAATAGTTTCCGTTCTATCCATATCGTACACCCAGTCTAATGAAATTCTGAATCACTGTACTTGAACAGTTCAATTTCTTGGTAATTTGACGTTAGAGTTCCATTTCCTTGTACGTACCAATTCTTGCCGTTTCATCACATGAAAACTATTTACCCCGTGGCATTGTCACAATCGCGCTTTATGTACAGAAAACGCACTGTCACTAATGGTGTCTGTTTCCTGTCTGCAGTAAAGGCACAAACACACACTCTAGTGCCACACAAAGTTGACTGTTTTTATACTGAGTTCCACCCTCTACCACCTGAATCGTTGATATCTTCTTATAATACTGCACTATTGACGTCAAATGCGATACAGTTTGACTGCATTTCTGGGTATACTAGATTTCATACTATTGCACATGCATTGTGCACAACTATTCCAACTGGAAATGTTAATTTTCATGCAAATACCCGGGCCTTTATACTGATTTCCGCTAATATACATAAAGATAGAAAGGGCTTTAATCCTACCTATTTTGCACGGCTGTGCTGAAATGCTAATCATTTGCATACCGAAGTGTATATTACCCTTCATACTTTTTTGTCGTTTGTTCCAAGACGTCTTCATGATGCTGCAATTTTAACGATCAGCAATGCAAATATTTAGAAATGAAACCGATATTCCGAAGAGAATTGTTTACATTCGATATGTTTTGACTTACGGCTGTGAGACATTGACTTTTAATGCGTAAACCAATGAACAATGGAGAGATGCATGTTCGGAATTACTCGAAGGAACAGGTAAAAGCGCCATCAGGGGACAAACTGGCGTCGAATGGGAAATTGCGACAGTAATGGAACGTAGGTGGGTGGAGCACATAGGTGACTGGTGGTAGATGGACCAAGTGGGTTATTTCCTGGATACCAAACGATAACGAAATAGGAAGAAGACAGCCTAGTAGGAGGTAGAGGGATGACAAAATACATACTGGAGCCACTGGTGTGCGCAGAGCTGAAGAGCGTAATGCATGCAAGATTCTACGGAGGCGTTTATACAGCAGTGGTTGTCAAGTGATTCATGACGGTAATATGTACTGCATTTGTACGGAAACATGCTAGTTGCTGTGATTCTTGGTTATGAAGTTCACGAATAAAATATCCGAACAGTGATTTCAAGTCAGTGTGAATGGTTAGACACAGGATGTGTTTCGTTCTCTGTGTTCGACTCCTTGTTAATTTTTAATCGCAGTTGCAGAGATCGACCATTGCTATCGAAGCAGAATCAACAGTAGCAAATAAACTATCGTGTATCAGAACACTCAGCTGAACAAAAAATGGTTCAAATGGCTCTGAGCACTATGGGACTCAACTGCTGAGGTCATTAGTCCCCTAGAACTTACAACTAGTTAAACGTAACTAACCTAAGGACATCACAAACATCCATGCCCGAGGCAGGATTCGAACCTGCGACCGTAGCGGTCTTGCGGTTCCAGACTGCAGCGCCTTTAACCGCACGGCCACTCAGCTGAACACCCTAGCTCCGTTTGAGCTAATGTATCCGAGGATTCATGGCTCCACGCATAATGCCTTTAGACAACAAAAATGAGTCAACAGAAAGAAATACTGAATACGGAAGGTTATAGGGGTCTTCCTATCCGGGTATATTTCGGAATAGTGAAAGGTCCAATTGTAACAGATTCTTATCGAAAAGCGCGATAGGTTTCAACCTCATGTTGGATTACTATCAAGTGAAGTCCAACCCAAAAGCCGGTTAAAGATTTTATGATGATACAGTCTTATGCGATCAAATGATTTTCAGTAAAAATAGATGTGCCACTTTTGCCATCACTTTTATCTACAGTCCTGCTCTTATAGAAACTAACAATTTCAGTGTAGTAAGAAGAGCGCGTGTGAGCCGCTAAAAATTTCATAATTTTGAGCAATCGACGGGAGAAGGGAAAACATAAAAACCAATCATCTCTCTGCAGGGCCTATACAATGAAATCAAAGGGACCACTGAACTGCAAAGAGTCTTAAGTGTGAAATATGACATTGTTGCCAACTATCGCAGTGAACTTACATTGCAGCTGAGGTGCCGACGTAAGAAACAGATCGAGCTCTCGAAGTTGGTATTACTGGTGTTCCATCGTCATGCTGCAATTCACAAGCCGCTGATGGCAAGAACGGGTGGTGGTGAATACAATACCGGTTTTGAACTATGGAACAATCAAATAATCTTTTGTGGAATTACGAGTCGCGGCGCATGGTGTGGCCCTCAAATGTGTGTGCATCCAATCAGCGCCTTGAGAAATTCATCCGTAGGTATTAAGGTGAAAGTGAATTTCGACGGAGGTAGTGTAATGGGTAAGCTTTTTGTCTGATTTGAGCTTTGACCATTAGTATTGACCGATGAGTAGCATCCGTGGTCTAAGGTTAGCGTCTTTCAAAAGTGGTTCAAATGGCTCTGAGCACTATGGCACTTAACTTCTGAGGTCATCAGTCCCCTAGAACTTAGAACCTCTTAAACCTAACTAATCTTAGGACATCACACACATCCATGCCCGAGACAGGATTCGAACCTGCGACCGTAACAGTCGCGCGGTTCCAGACTGTAGCGCCTAGAACCGCTCGGCCACCCCGGCCGGTGTTAGCGTCTTTGATTAGAACTCAAGATATCGTCGATCCCTGGTTTGACGCCGCCAGCGCTTAAATTTGGGATAAATGCAGCAACGGCAGCCGAAGACTTCCGGCATAAGATGTCTCCTCCATTCTGCCAACGGCCTAGGTGGATGAGCTGGTAGAGGTTCAGAGCACTCTCTTGCCCTAGGGGTGGGAAATTGCCTGTAAAGGCGGAAGAATCGGCAATGATTAACGACATGAGGCTGCACAAGGCAACGGAAACCACTGCATTAAAAGGAAACAGAATGTGTATGCACAGGACATGCGGCCTGTAATGGAAAAGTGTTATGATGCTCTCCCAGTCAGCAAAAGATTCCAGAAATGCCCCCTATTGAGATCTCCGAGAGGGCACTGCCAACAGGCAGGTGACCACAAGAAAAAGACTAAATAACCAATGAAAGGATAACGTTCTACGAGTGGGGCGTGGAATGTCAGAAGTTTGAACGAGGTAGTGAAGCTAGAAAATCTCAAAAAGGAAATGCTAAGGCTCAATTTAGATACAGTGGAGGATCAGTGAGGTGAAATGTAAAGAAGAAAAGAATTACTGGTCAGAAGAGTATAGGATAATATCAACAGCAGCAGAAAATGGTGTAAAAGGAGTAGGATTCGTTATACATGGTAATATCAACAGCAGCAGGAAAAGGCATAATAGGAGTAGGAATCACAATGAATAGGAAGGTAGGGTAGAGAGTGAGTTACTGTGAACAGTTCAGTGATAGGGTTGTTCTCATCAGAATTGGCAGCAAACCAACACCGACAACGATAGTTCAGGTATACATGGCAACGTCACAAGCGGATGATTAAGAGATAGAGAAAGTATATGAGGATATTTAACGGATAGTTCAGTACGTAAAGGGAGATGACAATCTGATAGTCATGGGGGACTGGAATGTGGTTGTACGGGTAGGAGTAGAAGAAAGGGTTGCGGAAAATAGTGGGCTTCTTGTTAGGAATGAGAGAGGAGAAAGACTGATTGAGTTCTGCAAGAAATTTCAGCTAGTTATAGCGAATATTCTGTACAAAGAATCACAAGAGAAAGAGGTACACTCGGAAAACGCAGGGAGATGGGGGAAGATTTCAGTTATATTACATCATCATCAGACAGAGATTCCGAAATCAGATACTGAACCGAAAGGCTTACCCAGGAGCAGATATAGATTCAGATCACAGTTTAGTAGTGATGAAGAGTAGGCTGAAATTTAACAGATTAGTCAGGACGTATAAACACGCAAATAAGTGGTATATGATGTTTTGGACTTTAACTTGATCTGCTCGAGGAATAACATCATCCGCAGGCTGACAAACTATGAATGGGGAGCTCAACCATCAGTACTGAGAACATCAGCACTTGCTCTGTGTGTTTCTGCAGCAGACTATGGAGCGCCAGTATGGGAAGCATCTGCTCATACTAAACAGGTTGATGTAAGTGTAAATGAGACAATGCGAATTGTTACAGGCTGTCTCAGACCCACACCAACTGGTAATTTGTACCTACTTGCTGGAATTGCCCCATCCAAGATCAGAAGGCAGGTGGCAGCAGATGCTGAGAGAACAAAGAAAGAAACATATCTTCTGGTAAACCTTCCGTGATGTAAGATCGTGGTCCATGAAACTCTTCAGCTCCTAACGTTTCGTCCAGAGCTGCGCTGGACATCTTCAGAGGGGTGTTTCTCCTCCGGTGAGTCTTGCCGACTGACGGGTCGGACGTCTGAGAGCGACTTACATGTCGTAGAAAGTGGGCGTGGCCAGAGTTACACGTGATATGCAGAGATAAAACTTAACTATCGATCGTGGTCTCGTCATGGATAAAAACTGTCTAGCAATTCTGTAGTGCTACTGTCCAAATATCACTAAGTTTCATGGTCTCTTCCTTCCGATTAAAATTATCCCTATGTTTATATATTTCAATTGCTTCTCTACAAAGCCGTGGGTAATAGTTCGTCGTCGTAGATAAAATTTTTGTTCCGGAAAACTCCACTTGATGATTTCCTGACTGAAAAGCGTGTTCTGCTACAGCAGCTCTGGACGAAACGTTAGGAGCTGAAGAGTTTCATGGACCACGACCTTACATCCCGGAAGGTTTACCAGAAGATATGTCATCCGGTCGTGAAAGCCTTCATACTGTGATCAGAAGACTCTACGGGGAGCAATTCTCAAAATCAGTCAGACGCCTGGAAATTTTACGTAAGAAGAGAGCGCATTTAATTTGTACTTTAACTTTCTTGTTGCGTTGTAGGGATTCGTCTACCATACCGAATTTTCTAAAGTTGAAGAGGATGTTCCAGACAGCCCGTGTTCATCGGATATTTGATTATACAGAAGCAGCACTACTTCGAGAGAGGATACATTATACAAGACGAGAGATGGATTCTGTTGACCGTATGTTATTGCAGCTACATTTATTCCTTGCTAGTAAGATACAGATAGACCTATGGAATAAAATAGATTGCCTTACATTTCGATCTATGGAAACCATGATGGAAACGACTACTAGAAGGCATAAGAAGAAGTTCGAAAAGTTACAAACTTATGCAGAATCTACAAATAATACAGTGATGTCCGAAACTGTTATTAACAAGTCAGACAGAGTTTTATCTCAAGACGAAATTTCAGTTCTTGCAAAAGGAGGAAACTACGCTATAACACCTCCGAAAGTTCCTGTTGAGGATATTATTGCAAATGCAATATTTCGAAGACTGCAAGAGCTGACAAGTGCGAGAATTATCGCACAGCCAGCTTAACAGCCCATGCATCGAAGTTGCTGAAAATAATAGTATACTGAAGAACGGAAAAGAAAATTGAGAATATGTAAGACGACGATAAGTTTGGCTTTAAGAAAGGTAAAAGTACCAGGGAGGTGGTTCTGACGTTGCTATTGATTATGGAACAAAACTAAAAAAAAAAATCAACACACATGCATAGGATTCGTCGACCTGGAAAAAGCGTTCGACAGTGTCCAATGGTGGAATGTGTTCTAAATTCTGAGGAAAATAGGGGTCAGATATAGGGAGAGACGGGTAATATACAATATGTACAAGAGCCAAGAGGGAATAACAAGAATGGACGACCAAGAACGAAGTGCTCGGATTAAAAAGGATGTAAGACAAGGATGCAGTCTTTCCTCCCTAGTGTGTAATCTGTACATCGAAGAAGCAATGATGGAAATAAAAGAAAGGTTCAGGAGTGGAATTCAAATTCAAGGTGAAAGGATGCCAATGATACGATTTGCTGATGACATTGCTATCCTGAGTGAAAGTGAAGAAGTATTATACGATCTGCTCAGCGGAATATGCAATCTGATGAGTACAGAAAATGGAGAGTAAATCGAAGAAAGATGAAAGTAATGAGAAGTAGCAGAAATGAGAACAGCTAGAAACTTAGCATCAGGATTTATGGTCACGAAGTAGATGAAGTGAAGGAATTCAACTACCTAGGCAGTAAAATAACCAATGACGGACGGAGCAAGGAGGCATCAAAAGAAGACTAGGAATAGCAAAAAGGGCATTCCTGATCAAGAGAAGTGAACTAGTATCAAATATAGGCCTTAATTTCATGAAGAAATTTCTGACAATCTACATTTAAATGTCCAGAAATGCAAAGTTTTACGCTTCAGAAAGTGGAAAAAATGTGGTATTTTATGACTATAATATCAGTGAGTTACAACTTGAATCAGTCAACTGATACAAATGCCTGGGTGTGAAAATTTGGAGGGATACGAAATGGAATGATCACATATGCTTGATCGTTGCGAAGCATGGCGCCAGATTAGACTACTTACAGTGCGCACAGAGATATCTAAGTAATCATTCTTCTCGCACCCCATACCCAAATGAAAAGAGAAGAATCTCTAACAACTGATAAAATGATAAGCAACCTCTGCCACGCGCCTTACAGTAGTTTGTATAGACCGAGATGCACGGGGTAGCCGTGTGGTCAGGGGCGCCTTGTCACGGTCCGTGCGGCTACCCCCCCCCCCCCCCCTCCGTCTGAGATTTGAGTCCTTCCTCGGGCATGGGTGTGTGTGTGTTGTCGATAGCGTAAGTTAGATTAAGTAGTGTGTAGGCTTAGGGACCGATGACCTCAGCAGTTTTACCACAAATTTCCAAAATTTGATGATGTAGGTTGAGGGATGAGAAAAAGAGGGAAGTCGGCTGTATTCTTGTCAATAGAATCATATCAGCATATTCCTTAATCGACTGGGGGAAACAACAAAAAATCAGATATTAAGTACCCTATTTAAAGACTACGTCAAAACGAGACAATAAATAGGGGAGAATGCTCCAAATTTTTGGGTGTGCATGTTGATGAAAACATGAACTGGACGAAGCATGTTACTGAGCTTCTCAAACAAGTAAGTTCAGCTTCTTTTAATGTTCGTATAATCTCTAGTCTTGGAAAGAAACGTGTGAACCTCCTGGCGTAATTTGGATATTTTCACTAAGTAATGTCTGATGGAATAATTTTCGCTCAGTAAGAAACTATTGATTGCACAAAAACGAACAGCAGGAGTAATATGTCGTGGTCACACGCGGTCGTCCGGTAGGTACCTCTTCAAGAAATAGGGCTTTTTAATCACAACATCACAATACTTGTACTCACTAATGTAATTCGTCATAAATAACCCATCGCAATTTGAGCGATATCCATACATAGAACATTAAAGCATAAAATCGTCTTTATTAACCATTATTAAAACTGTCAGTGGGTCATAAAGGAGTTCAACATGCAGCAACAAAAATTTTTGCGCTTTTATCCAATACCATAAGATGTCTGGCAGGTAGCGAAGCAGGGTAATCTAATATAAATTCATTTACCCTGTACAACTCCTTCGATTCCATGGACGAATTTCTGCAAGTGTTTGAGAAAAGTAGGAATACTAACAACACCGCGAGCGATCTGGCAACACTGTGTTTTTGTACTTCTGTAGACCAGTGTGTTCATCCCTTGCAGATGCTTAGTCCGAGCTTCAGCTCCATACGGCCATCACGTGGCTTCTGAGAGCGTCTCCATTGGAGCTGTGTTTTTGTTGTGTGTTAAGAAAATCGTACAGCAGGATTTAAAAGAACGTTATGCAATCAAGTTTCGTTGTAAACTTTGGAAATCCGTGAGTGTGACCCTCGAAAAATTCAAATAGGCCTGTGGGAAAAATTCCTTGTCAAGAACACAAGTTTTTCGCTGGCACAATTTTTGGAAGGCCGAGAACACGTTGGCGATGAATCATGCTCAGGGAGACCTTCGACTTCAAAAACCGATGAAAACGTCGAACGTGTGCGTGCTCTTGTCAGATCAGACCGACGTTGAACAATAAGGATGATGGGTGATCTGTTAAACATTTTCACCGTACAACAAAGTTTGACCGAAGAGTTGCGCATGCGAATGGTTTGCGCCAAAATGGTGCTGAATAGCCCCATAACTAAGCAGAAGGACAATCGAGGAAACGTTAGCGTTGACCTTCTTCAGAAGATTACCAATGACCACGAATGGTTCAGTCTTGTGATCACAGGTGTCAAATCCTGGATTTTGTAGCACGATCCTGAGCCAAAACAGCAAAGTGAGGTGTGGCAGACTGAGACACCTCCTCGACTGCAAAAATCTCGAATGAGCAAATCAAAGGTCAAAACAATGCTGATTTGCTTTTTTGACAATAGGAGCATCGTGCATACAGAATGTATTCCCATAGGACAAACGGTCGACCAAGTGTTTTACGGAAGTGTCCTTGAAAGGCTCAGAAAAAGAATGAATCGACTGAGATCGGACATTGCAGACAAGTGAATGCCGCATCATGACACTGGCCCATGTCACCGGCCGCTTCACTCACGAAATTTTTGACCTCAAAAGGCATTCCTGCTGTTACATAGCCCCTTATTCACCTGATCTGAGTCCATGTGACTTTTTTCTGTTTCCAAAATTGAAAAAGTCATAGAAGGGCGTCATTCTGGGACTCTGGAGAACATTCGAAAGAATGTGACCGACATGTTAAAGGCCTTAGCCATGTTGAAGTCTTTCAGCGATCCTACGAAAACAGGGAACAACGACTCCGCCGGTGTGTAGCTGCCAAAGGGACTATTTTGAAGGTTATAATGTTGTTGTTTTACTTTGGTAAATAAAAGGTCATTCTTATTACTCTTCTCAGACACCTCGTATTTAAAAACTGGTAATTTGAAAAAAAAAGAAAAACTAACAAATTGTTAGGTGTAGTGGCTTGAGTAGGACTGAACAATAATGTGTTCGTTAATGTTAACACCAATCATGTATACATGTCCTGTAAACGGACTCCTCCACATCGTTTCGATACAGTAACCTTTAAAATGATCTGTGGAACATGTAACCGATTAAGTGACTGCGCGATTTCCGTACATCGCTCGAGATATATGCTGGAATGGTTGCTTTGGAAAGGGCACTGCCGATTTCCTTCCCCATCCTTTCGCAGTCCGAGCTTTTGCTCTGTCGCTAATGACCTCGCTGCTGATGAGACGTTACACTCTAATCTACCTTTCCTTCGCCGGTCGGAAAAATGAGCACATGGGTACATGATAGTGTTAAAGTTATTCTTCTCATGTTATGATAACAAACTGGATTCTAGCCGTTTAGATATCGCCATGAAAGATTTTCCGTTCATAACAATAACCATTATATCGAGCTTTCATGAAAATCGGGATTGTTTGTTCATCTGGCACCTGATGGCCTCGACCTGAAAGCCGATGAACATCAATGATGTGTAGCAGAGCATCTGTTACGGCGAGATGAATTCCCCAAAAATCTGGTGACAACTCTTCGGCACGCTTTGGGATTAATGGAATCATAATGGAACTTCAGTGTGTCAGAACTTAATGGAAAATCTTCACTGAAGAGCAAAACTACACTCCTGGAAATGGAAAAAAGAACACATTGACACCGGTGTGTCAGACCCACCATACTTGCTCCGGACACTGCGAGAGGGCTGTACAAGCAATGATCACACGCACGGCATAGCGGACACACCAGGAACCGCGGTGTTGGCCGTCGAATGGCGCTAGCTGCGCAGCATTTGTGCACCGCCGCCGTCAGTGTCAGCCAGTTTGCCGTGGCATACGGAGCTCCATCGCAGTCTTTAACACTGGTAGCATGCCGCGACAGCGTGGACGTGAACCGTATGTGCAGTTGACGGACTTTGAGCGAGGGCGTATAGTGGGCATGCGGGAGGCCGGGTGGACGTACCGCCGAATTGCTCAACACGTGGGGCGTGAGGTCTCCACAGTACATCGATGTTGTCGCCAGTGGTCGGCGGAAGGTGCACGTGCCCGTCGACCTGGGACCGGACCGCAGCGACGCACGGATGGCACGGATGCACGCCAAGACCGTAGGATCCTACGCAGTGCCGTAGGGGACCGCACCGCCACTTCCCAGCAAATTAGGGACACTGTTGCTCCTGGGGTATCGGCGAGGACCATTCGCAACCGTCTCCATGAAGCTGGGCTACGGTCCCGCACACCGTTAGGCCGTCTTCCGCTCACGCCCCAACATCGTGCAGCCCGCCTCCAGTGGTGTCGCGACAGGCGTGAATGGAGGGACGAATGGAGACGTGTCGTCTTCAGCGATGAGAGTCGCTTCTGCCTTGGTGCCAATGATGGTCGTATGCGTGTTTGGCGCCGTGCAGGTGAGCGCCACAATCAGGACTGCATACGACCGAGGCACACAGGGCCAACACCCGGCATCATGGTGTGGGGAGCGATCTCCTACACTGGCCGTACACCACTGGTGATCGTCGAGGGGACACTGAATAGTGCACGGTACATCCAAACCGTCATCGAACCCATCGTTCTACCATTCCTAGACCGGCAAGGGAACTTGCTGTTCCAACAGGACAATGCACGTCCGCATGTATCCCGTGCCACCCAACGTGCTCTAGAAGGTGTAAGCCAACTACCCTGGCCAGCAAGATCTCCGGATCTGTCCCCCATTGAGCATGTTTGGGACTGGATGAAGCGTCGTCTCACGCGGTCTGCACGTCCAGCACGAACGCTGGTCCAACTGAGGCGCCAGGTGGAAATAGCATGGCAAGCCGTTCCACAGGACTACATCCAGCATCTCTACGATCGTCTCCATGGGAGAATAGCAGCCTGCATTGCTGCGAAAGGTGGATATACACTGTACTAGTGCCGACATTGTGCATGCTCTGTTGCCTGTGTGTATGTGCCTGTGGTTCTGTCAGTGTGATCATGTGATGTATCTGACGCCAGGAATGTGTCAATAATGTTTCCCCTTCCTGGGACAATGAATTCACGGTGTTCTTATTTCAATTTCCAGGAGTGTATAATAATACACAACAAAGATAGTATTAGAAAAGAAAAGAATGTAATAGACGTTTGGTGAGTTTTGGTAACGTTGTGTATAAAATATCGACAAAACTGCACAAAAGATGTCGTGAACCTCGATGCGATATGTACCGTATGCTATGACATTCTTACACAACGAGACAGTATTTTGCGATTACGTCACTGGGCGAGAGGTCGTCCATTTGGTCGCCGCCGCATCTCTTGTTGGACGTGTTTATGATGCAGGAAGGGCAGAGGTCGCAGGGCTAGCGGTTGGCTAAGCTGAGGTACATCGGCAGCTTTCGAGGAACCGGTTCATCGTCGCCCAAGTACCTATGAATACCGCCGTTGCTTTCTCTGTTCACAATGCTTTGTGATGAGGAAAGTGAAATGCTCACTTCCCGATCGTGTGAGGCCCAGCTCACCGGACCGATGACGCTGTGCCCTTTAGGTATCACGTCCCACCATGGCAGCGTAGCCAGTTCATGATATCACAGTCCCGCAGGACCACCGCAAACCACTCTGGCCTATTACGAGAACAAGGCGCCATTGCTCGCTTTGAAGGTCTAGCAGTGTTACTGTTACCTATTGTCCGGTCCACACTTTGGCAGAGAAGTTATAGACATTATACTTCATTATGGAAACATCACAGTCTATCCACGGTATCAACACCGTGACCAAAGCGAAACGAGATTGCTCGCGTTACTAAGGAACTATTGTTGTTGGAATATTACAGCGCGACTGTTTATTCTGTATTGAACTGTCAGCTTACGCTGTGACAAGATTAATAAAATTCGACACGCTCCGTAGTAATTTGCTAAGGCAGACGCGTCTTGTGCTTGCCGGAAAAAAAAAAAAAAACTGCAGCGCCGTGACGTGGCAAATGATATGCAGGAACGCTGAAGCAGCTTAGTAAACAAAACAAGATGCAGTACTCGTTTTTCTTGAATCAGACATCTTATTGCGATAGATCATGATAAACATAATAAGCCAATGAGGTTTATTATAAGTCTTACATCACTTATAACACTAAAAAGCAGAGTTTTGTACAGAGAAACCTACGAGTAAAAGACTTCAGCACGGAGGTCGAAAAATACTATTCTCGTATCCAGTTGTCTATAGAACTGACTGCGGAATACACGGCAAGTTTTATTAGAGCGGATGGACAGACTGTTTAGTGAAAGCTTTAGCGAACATACATCTACAGGCGACAGTAATAACTCCTTTTTCGGCATACGTGTAGGTTGGAGAGGCACTGAATATAGATAACGGAATGCAGATACTACATGAAAAAACGAAAATTATGGACACTCTTGGAAAAAGAGAAATATATTACAGCTTTCATAAACATATTTCGAGTACTGTTAGCGAACAAACCGAATCAAAACACAGAAATTTCCGAGATCAAATACTGCTTGACATTTCACACTTTCCAGCCGTTTTGCTAGCTTTAAAACTTTTTCACATCCATAATCTATCCTCTCAGTATGGAACCTACCTCTCTGTGTCAAGCCGCGTACCTTAGGTTTCCCGTTCATTTCGATTTCCTGTTTATCCCTTGCCTTGCATCCGGTGATACATAGTAATCTTTCAATACAACGTAGTACAACGTTTCTATGGCTCATGTCATTTAATTCCGAAATAGTCAGGATGTGTCATCTTCATGTTATCCAACATATGTTAGCCGGTACTCACGGGAAATTTTACTTCTGGATCTGGCATCCAGATGCGCACAAGTAATGCACCCAGGAACATTGTCGAACAGGATCGTTTAGGTGATCCATGTGTTCTTGTGTTGGGAGACGTAATTTAGCGTTTGCGTACTGACTTCCGAATCTGAACACTTACTGTTCAACGTTATTGTGACACTATACTCCTTCCCTTTTGAGTATTTTCAGGGGTACATTCGGCCCTGACTTCATTCTTGTGAATGTCAATGCGCAACCGCATCGAAGAGCGCAGGTAGAGCAGCTCTTGCAATGAGAGGATTTAAGCGAATGAACTGGCCTATCCGTTCCCCTGATTTAAATCCCGTCAAGCACGTGTGATGCGTTGGGGGCGATGTATTGCTGCACGTCCGCGTGCACCAACGACTGCCAAGCAGATTTCAGCAGGGCTGGTGAAGGAATGAGACGTCCGACCACAAGAACTCCTTACTAACCTTGTAGCCAGGATGGGAGCATATTGCAGAGCATGCAATGCTGTCCGTGGTGATCACACACCCTATTAACAACCATGTCTCGGATTTTGTAACGTCCAGGATACATCTTGTGCCGCGGCGACGTCACTGTAATTACTGTATTTGAATGTATGTCTCATTTCTTCAATAGAATGGAAATAACTGCCAACCAGTTGCAAAATACAGGTTTATTAAACCTTGACCATTACTTCTAAAGTTTTAAAACTGTCTCCTTCAGAAGTCACTGTGCCTAGGAACAACTATTAAGATGTAATGTGTGAAACAGAAATGGTATAATTACAATAAGCAAAATTACGGGAAAAGTTTACAAATTATTTTAGTGAGGTGTATTCACAAAGGAGGCCTTTTTAAAAGTAAGTACCGTTTTGAAATTAAAAAAAGGATGTGCTAAGATATCTGAATAATTTTATTTTTACATGAAAGCCTGTACCTTAATCTACGCACTGACGCCATTACAGTCTGATTCTTCCTTGTTTACGTTGTATACTGAGTGTTTAAGACACCTCCGATAATCGTGAGTCCCACCGACTGTGAAGTACGGGCTGTTATAATATTTCTTAGTGCTTAAGGCCTAAAAGCGATCGATATTCATCGTGAGATCTGTGCAGTTTACGGAGAAAACGTTATGAGTGATGGAATAGAAATGAGGGAACACTGTAAAAGGACATACTGTGATGGAGAAACTGCAAATATTAGGAGACCAACGCGAATTGTGGAAAGAGAAGGGGCGAGGGGGGGGGGGGTAGATCATCACTTTTTCAGCATCATGCTTACGGAAGTAGTCGACTGATATGCAAATATACTAGGGATAGGCACGGTGGTGAGATAAAAATCCAGTAAAATAATGAATAACCGAAGTCTTACTGTACAGTGTATATACGCCTAGAAATATAGGCGGAATAAAACACACTGAAAATAAGGAAGGGGGGTAAAGCTAGTTCATTATTAAAATGTTGAACAGTAACTTAATTTCGGATGACAAAGTGTACATTGTAAAATAACAAAATAAAAGAAAATATTCTTGCAGAACACAGAATTTTGAGGAAAAAAAAACACTGCGCGGAGACCAGAACCAAGCGGTCAACTTGGCTATTCGGCCAGAAGTAGAGGTTAAAGCCTTCCAGGAAATGTCTACTTGCAAGTTGTAGATGATCATTTAAAATGTAGCTATCGAAGTGTATGAAGCTTTCGACCTCCTCCCATACATCTAATCTACCCCTTTTACTTCTTTGTGTAAGGTTACGTTATCCCCTAAATCCCTCGGAGTACGACCAGCAATAATTAAATTTTTTGCAAAGGTAAAATTGTGTACGTTATTACTTTTCTTTTCCACACAGATGTTCTTTAGGTCTCACTTTGATTGATCTATCAGTTTGTTCAATCTGGTAACTGAGACAATTGCTGCAGTCAGTTTTGTAAACGACTGATTTTGAGAACGGATCCTCAGTAATTTTGATGATATGCAGAAGATGTATCTTTAGGTTCTTATTAGTAGAAATCGTTACCTTGCGTTTATATTTATTCACCAAGAGGCGTTTGATCCTATGGGACACCTTGCCTAAAAACAGGATGGAAACGAATTCATTATTGTCCTCTTTAATGTATGGGCATCTGATACCTTGTGGAGTTGGAAGTTTTTGGTAGTTTTGTTGCTGAGGACACGATCTACTACATATTACTTATATCCATTGTCAGTGGCACTGGATTTTATTACATTATTTTTATTTTGTAGGTTACTAGGAGAAAGGGGCGTTGTACGACACGATTGATAGTGGAAAGGAAAATGCTAATTTGTATGTTCGTGGACGAGAAAAATTATTTTGGATAATATTATGCGTATAAGTTGGCGTAAGGAAAACATTAAAGCTGATTCTGTTATCTGTTGTAGATATTGTAAAATCGAGGAAGTTTAACTCCGCATTTTCATTCTGCATTTCCGTTGTAAAGCATATTTTCTCGTGGGAAGTATTGAACGTGCTGAACAACTGTTCTAAATCTTTGTAATTGTCATCAAAGAAAATAATTATGTCGTCTACATAACGAGCATAAAAGAGTGTTTTTCTTTGTAATTCTGAGTTAGAATGGAAGAAAGCACTTTCCACAGAATTAACGAAGATGCCAGCTAGATTTCAGACAAGAAGGCTACTTATCGCTAGGTCGTATGACCGTACGTAAAATTTACCATTTGATGTTAAATAATTATATTTATGTACCACCTGTAAGAAATTAATGATCTCGACAATTAGTCCCTTAGTTAATTTTTTCTGCTGTAATAAAATCTTCTCGATAATGTTGAAAGTCTAATCAGCAGTTACATTAGTGTGTAAAGACTTACCAGTCAAATGAGACCAACGTATTTCCAGTGAACATTTTTGTTTGTTTTGTTGTTTAAATCAGCACAATTTTTAGCTGCAAAGTTGCGTTCGAAAGCAACTAGTATTTGATCTTCTAAGCGTATATACACTGTAGAGCGACACTTGGTTTTTCATTACTTTATTGGGTATTTTATCTATCCACCCCCCCCCCCCACCCCTGTCCACCTTTTTAGTATATTTGTTCATATAGCATGTTTTATTACTACGAGCATTTTCCTTAGCATGATGCTTCACAACTGATCATATCTCCTCCCCCCCCCCCCCCCTGCCCCCTTCTCTCTGCCCATTTCACATTTGTCTTTTAATATTTGCAGTTCCTCCGTCACAGTGTGTCCTTTTGCAGTATTCCTTCATTTCAGGGGTCAAATTAACCCGTCAAGTATGGGCCTCTTATGCGTTTATAATATTTCCTTGACGCGTTTTTGCTTTGACACTCATGCTTGTTACAGTTGCGTATTCGTGCACAAGTGCTTCTTGTGCGTTTTTGTGATGGCGTAAAGACTTTGCTAAGTTTACCTGAGCCTGTGGGCTTCTTATAGGCAATATGGTTTCGGTGGCACACATTTTTACCCCCCACCTCCAACCCCACCCATCCCTCTCCTGCTTTTAACTTTTTAGCTAATATCTTAATTCTAGTAACGAATATGTACTTGTGAAATCACAGGACGCGCCTGAGTGCCCCCACCACAGGCGACCCGAGGCTGGAGCATCTACTCTCCAGCTAGTCGGCACACTTATGCTCTTTAGAATCTGATACCACGTTTATACTTGAATTTCATTGCCACACTACACGTCAAATGTGTGCTATTTAAAATTTTTAAGACAATGCTCTACAGTAGAGAGCTACTACTTCTAAATCACAAATTTTAAATGATGATCAACTGGATTACACGTCCATTTGCTAGACGGAGTCAAAGACTCCCACATCGGATACATATAATACATAATTCTATGTGAGTATGACTCACTAAAATTATTCGTAAACATTTCCTGTAATATTGCTTGCTGTAATGATACCGTCTCTGTCCCACGCGCAATGTCGTAATACTTGTTAATAAATAAAATACCTTCTGCAGAAGAAAGTTTTGTTGTTGTTGTGGTCTTCAGTCCAGGGACTGGTTTGATGCAACTCTCCATGCTACTCTATCCTGTGCAAGCTTCTTCATCTCCCAATACCTACTGCAACCTACATCCTTCTGAATCTGCTTAGTGTATTCATCACTTGGTCTCCCTCTACAATTTTTACCCACCACGCTGCGCTCTAATACTAAATTGGTGATCCCTTGATGCCTCAGAATGTGTCCTACCAAACCATCCCTTCTTCTGGCCAAGTTGTGCCACAAATTTCTCTTCTCCCCAATTCTATTCAGTACCTTCTGATTAGTTATGTGATCTACCCATCTAATCTTCAGCATTCTTCTGTAGCATCACATTTCGAAAGCTTCTATTCTCTTCTTGTTTAAACTATTTATCGTCCACGTTTCACTTCCATACATCGCTACACTCCATACAAATACTTTCTGAAACGACTTCCTGGCATTTAAACCTACACACGATGTCAACAAATTTCTCTTCTTCAGAAACGCTTTCCTTGCCATTGCCAGTCTACATTTTATATCCTCTCTACTTTGACCATCATCAGTTATTCTGCTCCCCAAATAGCAAAACTCATTTACTACTTTAAGCGTCTCATTTTCTAATCTAATTCCCTCAGCATCACCCGATGTAATTCGACTACAATCGATTATCCTCGTTTTGCTTTTGTTGATGTTAATCTTATATCCTCCTTTCAAGACACTGTCCATTCCGTTCAGCTGCTCTTCCAGATCCTTTGCTGTCTCTGACAGAATTACATTGTCATAGGCGAACCTCAAAATTTTTATTTCTTCTCCGTGGATTTTAATACCTACTCCGAATTTTTCTTTTGTTTCTTTTACTGCTTGCTCAATATACAGATTGAATAACATCGGGGAGAGGCTACAACCCTGTCTTACTCCCTTCCCAACCACTGCTTCCCTTTCGTGCCCCTCGACTCTTATAACTGCCATCTGGTTTCTGTACAAATTGTAAATAGCCTTTCGTTCCCTGTATTTTACCCCTGCCACCTTCAGAATTTGAAAGAGAGTATTCCAGTCAATATTGTCAAAAGCTTTCTCTAAGTCTACAAATGCTAGAAATGTTGGTTTGCCTTTTCTTAATCTAGCTTCTAAGATAAGTCGTAGGGTCAGTATTGCCTCCCGTGTTCCAACATTTCTACGGAATCCAGTTTTAAAACTGTCGAAATCATGCTCAAGGTTTAATAAACCTGTATATTGCAAACTGTTGACTGTTATTTCCAATGCACTGACCTCTTGCATGCACAGTTGCTGAAGCGTAACCATGTTTAAAATCTTATGTCATTTTTGTCTTGCTGCGTACTTCTTTCAGTTACCTCTCGTACTATACTGCATCAATTCTTTCAGAGTGTGGTCCAAGTTTCATCAAGTTTTGTTACTTTGACGTTGCTTTACTGGGAAAAATCACTCTAGCTAACAAATGGAATAACTGAATCCGTAATATTTCGCAATAAGGGACAAACTCGAATGGACGCCACCTTTTGCGTTGTGATCACGCTGTGGGTGAGCAGACCCAGAAGAAAGCCGCTGCAACCGTGGCCGAAACGTTGCGTTTTCCCCAGCAGTAGTGGTTTTACACGTTATGTCGTGGTACCATAGCCAGAAAACTTTTATGTCGAATGCCTACTTTATCTAGAACATTCAATGCTCTCCTGCTGTTTCCCTTTAAATTATGTCAGTTTATATCATGTTCCTTTCAATCGTGTTATCATGAGATATACATTCGCTTAAATGTAGAATGAAGTCTGTTGTCCTACTATAATTACATCACAATACTGCCAATCGTTTAAATCAGTCTATATTGCCCTGCAATATTACACACTTTAAAGTAACTGCGCCACTAGACACTGCAAAAAGTAAATAACCAGCAGCAGACATTTCTTGTGAAACATGTAAAACTCTGCCTTGGATATCTCATGTTGACGCATAAGGCTCATAAATCTCAGTTATTAACTAAAGGCAGCGGGCCTCAGCTGCCACAGATTGTACTATCATGTAACATATATTTCTCAGCTCCCAACGATGCCTGAAAATTTATTATCAAGTCATAGAAAATCCCAAAAAGCCGTATTATACGCATGTTGCAACGTTAGCACTGATGAAGAAAAACTGACAATTAGTTTACTCATACTGAGTATGAAGGGGCGATCTCTATTTGGTTTCTTAGGAGAAGAAAGACTTCTTAGCCAAGATCGCGACAAAACACTGTATTGTGGATGACTGGTTTCGGTAAAACTATGTTACCGTCATCAGACACAAGATATTTACAATAAACTGTACAAAGATCTGATGATGGTAACATAGTTTTACCGAGAATGGTCATCTACAATACAGTATTTTACTGCAGTCTTGGCTAAGAAGTTTTTCTTCTCCTAAGGGAAAAATTCATAAAAAATTAAAATTTAACGACTAACAAGTAGTTTAGATTGCAGATAACTTCTTATTGAGGATATACTAAAGTAGGCCCAGAAACACCGGTTGGACATTTCTGTCTTTTCGTTTAACACGATGAAGCATTCCTCTCAGCGTAAAAAAGTCTATTTCCTCTAAATATGCCAGCAACCACCCTTTCTCTTCTAAATTGCAATACGTTC
Source organism: Schistocerca cancellata (assembly GCF_023864275.1). NCBI lineage: Eukaryota > Metazoa > Arthropoda > Insecta > Orthoptera > Acrididae > Schistocerca > Schistocerca cancellata. The sequence goes on from NC_064634.1 coordinate 198,234,569, forward strand.
ATGTGGTCTGTGATGCTTTCCAGCGAATGCTGCTCATTTTTGAGGTGCTGAAGCTTTCTGTTTATTATTTAGGTCTTTCTTCTTTTTCTTATGGCTTTGTCCCGCATCGGCGCAGGGTTTACATGGTTTTGAACGGATTTGAGGTGAGTACATAAGGGGTGGCTGGATGCTCTACCTGCTGCCACCCACCTTTACCCACTCACCCCCTAACCCCCCTCCCCCTCCCTCCCCCCCCCCACCCCCCACCCTCAGTGGAACACGTGTAGCGCAACTGCTTCAACGTGGTGAGCGAAAGTTTTCTAAATGTTTGCGAATCGAATAACTTGGGGATCAGCACAGTATCCAGCTTGTGGGATGTACGAAACCGCTTAATGACCACCTCCAGGCTGGCTGGCACAGCAACCGTCAACGTCAACCAGGCGGTCAGATTCGATTCGGGGCCATAGCATTTCCCCATTCCGGAAGCTGCACTATAATGTATACGGTGTACACGGCTATTCGAGCCAAAAAAACTGGTACACTTGCCTAATGTCGTGTAGGATCCCGCGAGGACGCATAAGTGCCGCAACACGACGTGGCATGGACTCGACTAATATCTGAAGTTTTGCTGGGGGGAACTGACCCCACAAATCCTGCAGGGCTGTCCATAAATCCGTAAGACTACGAGGGGGTGGAGATCTCTCTCGAAAAGCAGTTTGCAATGCGTCCCAGATTAGCTCAATAATGTTCATGTCTAGGGAATTCGGTGGCCAGCGGAAGTGTTTAAACTTAGAAGAATGTTGCTGGAGCCGCTCTGTAGCAATACTGGACGTGTGGGGTGCTGCATTTTCCTGATGGAATTGCACAATAGACAAGAATGGATGCAGGTGCTCAGACAGGATGCTATCCTACGTGTCGCCTGTCAGAGTCGTATCTAGACATATCAGGAGTCCCATATCACTCCAACTGTACACGCCCTACACCATTACACAGCCTCCACCAGCTTGAACAGTCCCCTGCAGACATGCAGGGTCCATGGATTCGTGAGGTTGTCTGCATACACGTACACGTCCATCCTCTCGATACAATTTGAAACGGGAGTCGTCCGACCAGGCAACATGTTTCCAGTCATCAACAGGCCAATGTCTGCGTTTAAGGACCCAGGAGAGGCGTAAAGCTTTGTATTGTGCAGTCATCAGGGGTACACGAGTGGGCCTTCGGCTTCGAAAGCCCATTAGATGATGTTTCGTTGATTGGTTCGCACGCTGACACTTGTTGATGGCCCGGCATTGAAATCTGCAGCAGTTTGCGGAAGGGTTGCACTTCTGTCACTTTGAACGATTCTCTTCAGTCGACGTTGGCCCCGTTTTCCGGCCGCAGCGATATTGGAATTTGATGTTTGATCCAATTCCTGATATTCACGATACACACGTGAAATGGTCGTCCTGGAAAACTCCCACTTCTTCGCTACCTCGGAGATGCTGTGTCCCATCGCTCTTGCGTCGAGTGTAACAAAAGATTCAGACTTGTCAGTTAAATCTTGATAGCCTGCCACTGTAGTAGCAGTAACCGATCTAACAACTGCGCCAGACACTTGTCTTGTATAGGCTTTTCCGACCGCAGTGCCATATTTTGCCTGTTACTTATGTATTCAAATACGCATTCCTATACCAGTTTCTTTTGCGCTTCAGTGTATAACGCTCTTTAAACTTTATCTTATATTTTTTTCCGTCTGACCCACGCACTTCATCTCACAGTTCCTACATGTACTGCAACAACTCGTTCCTGACTTCCTCGTTTAAACATGACGTGTCGTGGGCTTATTAGTATGTTAGTGAGAGGATCATATTTCGAGCTGTTTGTAAAGGCATCACAAAAGCCATCAAAGAGATGCAGAAACTGAAATTAACAGATTTGTATTGGCATAAATACAATCCGATAACAGAACTTGAACGACACTTTTCCATAATCTAGTCTCAGATATGTGGTAATGTGCAAAGTCCACTTCTCCGCTGCCCTCGGCCTTTAACGTGCTACAGAAGGCTTACTCATATGATCGTGTCACAATGAAGCAAGTTGTCGGGCGAGTGCAGCAAGCTATAGCGACCTACACGCCTAGCGACGCAGTGGGGTATGGGCTTGGGAACACGGCGTTAAGAGACGACTGGTATCACTACTGGCTGACACACGATTCCCGTCCTAGCTGCGAGGTATGCTGCTGAAGTACCCCGCCACCGTACTGAATAGGATAGCGATTTGTCTTCCGCGTCCTGGCAGCTTTAATAACCAGACCCCGTTTTCTCAAAGGCTCCGCTGAGTGATTCATAGCTGCACAGCGCAGCCCACGCTGCGGTTCAGTGTTGCGTGCGATGTTTATCAGTCTGCCTCGTACGTTGTAATACAGGACTTTGAACTGTGCAGTAGTATAGCCCTCAAGCACCCTGAGAAAGAAAAACAGTTGAACAATAGCAGTGATATTTACGAGTTTCAAAGCAGTACCTTTAAGTGGCGAATCTTAGCCTTCCCACACTATACACTCTCTGTTGTCAAATAGGCAGGTCTGTGGAAGGCGAGTTCCGTCCATATCTATTCTCTGCAAGCCATATCACGTTGTGACGGAGGGTACTCTGTGCATTACTGTCACGTCCGCCTTTACCTGTTCCAGTCGCCTGTGGTTCTCAGGAAGAAAGACTGCTGCTAAACCTCCCTTTTGGGCTCAAATATGTCTAATTTTAGCTGCATGGTCTTCTAGGGATTTATACGTAATAGGAAGCAATGTAACGGTTCAAATGGCTCTGAGCACTATGGGACTTAACATCTGATGTCATCAGTCCCCTAGAACTTAGAACTACTTAAACCTAACTAACCTAAGGGCATCACACACATCCATGCCCGAGGCAGGATTCGAACGTGCGACCGTAGCGGTCGCGCGGTTCCAGACTGAAGCGCCTAGAACCGCTCGGCCACAACGGCCGGCAAGCAGTGTAACGATTGACAGTTCTAGGAACGTACACTCTCGAAATTTTAACAGTAGATCATACGGCGATTCAGAACGCCTCTCTTGCAGCCTCTGCCACTGTAGTTGGCTGAGGGTATCCGCGACGCTGTAACGAAACGTGCTGTTCTTTTTTGGGTTCTCTATTTCCCTTCTCAGACCTATCTGGTGCGGATCCGACTGACGAAAAATATTCAAATATTGGTCGAACGAATGTTTTATAAGCTTCTTCCTTTATTGATGAACCACTTCCTGAGGATTCTTCCACTGAATCTAAATCTGGCATCTGCATTACCCACGATCAATTTTGTGTGAGGGTTCCACTTCAAATCACTTCGTACGCATACTTCTAGATACTTTATGAAAGTAATTGCCTCCAGTGATTGGTCTGCAATCGTGTAATCACACAATAAAGGCTCCTTCTGTCCATGTATTAGCAACACGTTGACTTTGTTTATGTTGAGACTGAGCTGCCGCTCCCTGCACAAAGCGACGATCTTCAGCAGGTCTTCCTACATTTCGGTAATTTCTCTAGCACTGCGACTGCTCTGTACACAACAGCATCACCCGTGAGAACGGTCATTTACATATGTTGTGAAAAGTAATAGTCCTATGACGCACCCTTGGAGAACACCCGAAGTTACTTTTAAATCTGAAGGCTACTTTCCATTCAGTATGACATCGTGTGTTCTGTTCATGGTTAATTTTTTTTTAAATTTTTATGGTAAAATTTTCTAAGCCAAAACTGTAGAGTCCTTCTGTAGTTGCTACTCCTCGTTTATTGTCGAAACAAGGTACAACCGATTTAGAGTATGAATCGTATCTTAAGTGTGTAATTTGTCCCCTCCTTCCTTATTCCATTCGTTGTACACATTAGTCTTTTATGAAGATTTGAGAGGAACGAAATTGCAATATACTTTCTAGTTTGCTTAGCTCGTCATGTAGACTTGACTCCAATTCTTCTTGTCTAGGGGTCTGATTCTTGAAGCTGAAATTCTCACATCCCAGGTCCTCAAATTTGAATATTGTTGTTGCAGAATTTTTGTTTTTACGTAAATATATTTTCTCACATTTTAGTATATCACATAGGCTTTTGATTTTTCACATTAACAAAGTAGAAATTGCATTGTTCGCACAAAAATACGTCCGATCACATAAGCTGCATGCTTATGACTCGCCACTCTGCGGAAATAACAGTATTCCAAAGGGTTCACAATATTGATTAACAAATTAATATCTACTATTTTCTATTACATTATTAATTTCGATCATTACTTCATAAATGAATCCAGAAATAAACATAGAACCGGTACAGTATTGCGTAATTAATAATATGAATTTTAAGTGTGCCAGTAGTTCGTAATTTCAAATCTTTCTAAAAAAATAATTTTAACTGTTCATTCACAACTAGTAGTACCAATTATAACATAGAGACTAAACCATTTTATAAAGTCACTGATTTTCATAAACTTAAGCCTGAAATATAACATACTGTGTATAAAATTATATGAAAGTTTTCAGGAAATCAACTGAGATAATAGTGAATTGTCCGAAATTCGGAAAATAATACTGGTATCGACAGCTATTGTTGAGAAAAGTGATGCTAGAGAAGGATATCCCGTTACAAGTGGAAAAGTTAAAAACTACTTCTAGTGCCTACTATGAAGGATGTAGAAAAGTACTCACTTGGCTGAATTACATTAAACCATCAAACCAATATCATCTCCCAACGTTCTCTAAGACACATATCCTGGAATCATCAAATGCAATGGCTGTTGAAAGACCCATCCATCACCTTAGGTAATTTCGGGAAATCACTGAGGGAGTTGCTAATTTGGACCTGAAAAGTAGGGCAGATAAGCGGAAGAACACGAAACTGTGGCATCAGAATACCATAAATATAGTAGGGTAGAAACTTACCAGTGTTGTCCACCCAGCTAGCTGAGTGGTCAGCGTGACGGGGATTGCCGTCCTACGGGCCCGGGTTCGATTCCCGACTGAGTCGGGGATTTTCTTCGCTCAGGAACTGGGTGTTGTGTTCTCTTCATCATCATTTCATTCCCATCCGGCGCGCAGGTCGCCCAATGTGGCGTCGAATGCAATAAGACCTGCACCAAGGCGGCAGGACCTACCCCGTAAGGGGCCTCCCGGCCAATGACGCCAAATGCTCATTTCCATACAAAGTCCTGATAGTACTTCCAGTCTGCTTTCGGCGGTGGCGCGGCACGGACCTGTTGTCCCGGCCGCGGGCGCGCGTGGACGAGGAAGTGTTTACACCGCCGGTACTCGCGCCTGTTGTTGTCTGACTCGATCGCCATGGCACATATTTTTCGAAAGACTACGATCCAGTTTACGTTCGACAACGAATATGCCAGATCCAACGCTTTCGAAATAGAGCGTTTTTAGAGGGAAGAAGTTCGTTTACCTGCTGCAGACATAATTGGAATACACCTGTCCATTGTAAGCAGTACAATGTACGTAAAGATGACCGATGAAGCTGCGTGTGAAAGAACTCTCTCCGCTGCTCAAAGAGGATTTAAATTTCGACACTCCGATGGCCATATCAGCGATGTAACAGTAGCTCCTTCAAGATTGGGTGTGAGGGTCATTCGTATCTTTGAATTGCCGTTTGATGTGCCAGAATCGATGGTTACTGAATGGCTGCGACCGTATGGAACGGTACTTAGTCATACGCCTGAGCGCTGGGCAAGTTTTAGCATCTATCCTGTGCTAAACGGCGTCCGACAGGTGCGGATCGTCCTTACTAAACATATCCCTTCTTATTTATACATTGGAGGATGTCGAGATGGACAGCCACGCACCTGTTCTGGCTGTGGTGGAGAAGGACATGTCCGCTCGGAGTGCATACAACACCGCGTCGTGCAACTGCCACACGGAGAAGCGTCACAGCGAGAAGTTCCCACGCAACTGCCGATGACGTACGTGTCGGTGGCCCGCCGGGAGGTGTTGCCAAGTTCGGAGCGTGACAACGACGTGTTTCTGCAAGAGCAGACAGAGTTACGGGAGCATGGAGGTGACTCGGAGAATGTCCCTAGACCCACGTCACGTCAGATAAGGGAGGAACCCTCCGAAAACTCACATGTAGCACGCGGCGTGGAAGTAGAGGTCGAGACAGTGGCGCCGGCAACGGACCAACGAACGATCGACGAACACAGTGAGGCAACAGAGGGCAGGGCACGCAAACAGCGATAGCCGAAGCGTCGCAAAAAGCGTCGCCATAGTTCGGGTGACACGTCCGCCCCTAGCCTAGGGGACACGGAAGTTATCCTAGCCGAAGAACTGTCTGATACGGAACGCGTGCCTTTAGAGGACGCTGACAGGATTCTGTCAGATGGTGACCGGATGTCCTGCCTTTCAGGCGGTCCCTCTTCATTGACACCGACTGACCCAGCCCTGCCGACGAAGGAGTCAGGGACTCCAATGTTCCGGCAGCCACATCGAAATACATCAGACGACGTTTCTCGGATTGATGACCACTGCGACTGGGCGGAATCAGTCGAAGACATACAGGAATTGCCACCCCCAAATGATGAAAACTCACTTACAGGATGTACACCACGGAACGACAACAACGGAGGGCAACCCGTTGGCGGGCACTCCTCTGAGCACGAATAGTGGACTACAGCCCTTGGAGTTCTCAATGACATGACACGAGCATGACAACGACAACGGACCAAGCATATAAGGTGGGCACAGTGAACATTAACACCGCACGTTCGCTTGCAAAGATGCAACTTCTCCGAGACATGATTTAAGCCACAGACGTTGATATTCTGCTGATTCAGGAAACCTGAAATGCTGCTTTTCCCGACGTGCATGGATACAACACTTACCTAGCGCCGACTCCAGATGGAGGACGTGGCACAGCAATACTAGTCCGGGAAGGGATTCCGATGTGTGACATCGATTACCTTCCTTCGGCTCGGGGTTTGGCTATGACCGTGAACGGCATTCGTATCGTCAACATCTATGCACCCTCCGGACCTGACAATCGACAAGCGCGTGCACGATTCTACACGGAGGAGATTGCCCCCCCCCCCCCCCTATTCCATGGGAGGTATGACCACATCTTGGTAGGGGGAGATTTTAACTGTGTGCTCGCACCGAAGGATCAAACTCCTAATTTCAGCCCCTGCCACGCTTTGCACACGATCTGCAGGGACATGGCCCTAATGGACACGTGGGAAATGATCCATGGGCAGCGAGAGGGCTACACGTATTTTACTAGCCACTCGGCGAGCAGGCTGGATCGGATTTATGTTTCTGACAGATTACGGGATCACGTGTTGGCTGCTGAACGTTGGCCCACAGCTTTTACGGATCACCTTGCATATTTATGCACGTTAACCCTCCCACGGCAGCGGGTCTGGCGGAGTCGTAGTTCCTGGAAATTTAATTCATCCTTATTGGTGGATCTCGAATGTCGCTAGCGGATCGAAGAAACATGGCACACATGCACTCGCCGTCTGCCGCTGCACCGTACGGTTCTTTCATGGTGGCTACAATGTGCCAAACCGGCGATACGCAGAGCTCTCTTAACGTATGGCAAGGAAAAAGCGAAATGGCTCCGAGATACACTTGATTATTACTACATTGTGCTCCGCGACCTGTCCTCCAAGGCCCCATCGCCCGAGCGTCAAGCGGAGGTCCATCGCATTCAGGCCTGCATTTTATCGATCACGAGACGTCGACTGGAGGGACTTTCGGTCCGTGCTCGGTGCTTGGACAACGTCGAAGGAGAACGTATTAGCATGCATCACGTGTTCAAGGGACATGCGCGTAATCGCCTATCCCTGATCACAGTGCTCCATGATGACGATGGTCGGCCCTTGACGTCACAACAGGACATTGCTGCAGAGTTTCTGGAGCATTACCGCCTCCTTTTCACTGGGACGCCGACGGACAATCGGAAAGGAGAAGAAATTTTGCGACAGATGCAAATGGAGGTGGATGGTCCGGATGCAGAGGCGCTATTGGAACCCCTAACTGAAGATGACATCCGGGGCGCACTCACGGAGGGTGCGGTGCATAAATCCCCTGGGACAGATGGGTTGACACTCGAATTTTATCGCGCATTTGCGGATTTAATGATGTCCCAGTTGGTATTGATGCATAATGAATTTTGAGCCCTGACACGGACGTTCCGTCGCAGTTCATGGCGGGACTGCTTATACCAATACCGAAATCGACAGCGAGTGTCAGCGCCCATCAATTTAGACCGCTCACGATGCTCAATACTGACTATAAGATCTTTGCGCGAATGTTGGCGGCAAGGCTCAAGACTGTAATATCCAAGACAATACCACCAGACCAGGCTTGTCTAGGGGTTCGGAGCAACATACATTCTATCCTAGGCGAATACCGTGACGTAATTTCCCTGACGGAAGCTTCTCGCATGCGAGCGACGTTCGTATCGGTGGATTTTGATCGCGCCTTTGACAGGATCAACCATGACTTCCTTGACTCGACCATGCGACTCATGGCGATACCACAGGATTTTATTACCGTCCTCATGCGCCTCCTTCGCGGCGCTTCTTCCACGGTGAGAGTCAATGGCAGGGAGGTAGGAACGATTCCTGTTTGCAGCTCAGTTAGGCAGGGATGTCCCTTGTCGATGATACTGTTTACAATAGCGCTCGAACCATTGATGCAGACTCTTAGACGGACTCTAACAGGCGTCCGACTCCGTGCGAGCTCCTTCACGTGTCGTGCATATGCCGACGACTTGATGATACTCGTCCGGTCAGAGAACGAAGTAAGTAAGGTGGTTACCCTTCTTACTACGTACGGAGTAGCTGCGGGAAGCAGGGTCAACATGAATAAAACCAAGATCATGCACATCGGTCGAGGGCTGGACGCTCTGCACAGTCCGTTTACGACGGTGGACATCTTCAGATGTTTATGTGTATTATTCACCCGATTGCTACGGCAATCAGCGGCGGCGAGCTATCGACGTCTCCTCCAACACGTCCGACTGCACATACGCAACAATTCACTCCGGACGCACGACCTGCTCTAAAGGGTGGACTACACTAATGTTCACCTGGCCTCGCGACTGCCGCATCTGGCACAGGTACTGCCAATGCCACATGGTATTGCTGACAGATTAATGGCGGCCTTTGGATACTATGTCAGTTGTTTAAGATCAAATACGAGACTTTAACTCTCCCACACCATTCTGGAGGACTTAACCTCACGGATGTGCGGAAAAAGGCTCTAGCTCTATACCTGCGAGTGACGCTACGAACTTGGAACCAACAGCAACACGCCATCACATCGGCCATCCTGGATGTGCTTTTTCCCACGTCCTTTGAACCGCCGGTGGCGGTAGGCACAATTTCGCCCTCTTTTTCTCACGTCGCGCGATTCTTTGTTGATTTTAGTTATGTTCAGTTACAAATACCTTCTACAAGTCTCCCCACTACCCGTGAGATATATCGATACTTGCGGCGTCATCATGGCAGCAATGTTGTAGAACTCAAATACCCAGCGCGAGATTGGCGGCAGATTTGGTGAGCTGTCCATACGCCTCTCCTCACCACGGCAGCGAGATCGTCATGGTATACATTCATCAACCGCAAGACAGTCAACCGCCAACGATTGTACGACATTCGCATGGTAGATTCCCCACTCTGCCTTATATGTGGCATGCAGGACACCGACGAACATTCTCTGCAGTGCGGTGAGGCAAAGGATGTTTGGCAGCTGACGCAACGCATCATGGCCCTCCTCCGACGCACCGACGAATCCACGATCACGACGGACACTTTATTTTTCCCTGACGCTGTCTTTTTCCCTTCAGAAAAAAACATCGGCAATCCGATGGATTGGAGGACACGCATCGCACTACGTGCTCTCGCGGACCTTGATATCGGGCATGGACTATTGGCATTATCTACTAGAACAACACGAAATCATCCGACGCCACTCTAAATATAAAACGCATTTTGCGAACTATCTAGGCAGCTTGTTTCATAACGTCCCGAAGCGGTGGGGAGTCCCAGGTTTACGTTGTTTCGAGGGATAGGATTTACTCTCAGTGAAGTGTCGGGGATGTCACTTCGTCCCTATATTTCTTTCCCTTCTTTTTCATATATGATTTTTCTTTTGGGACATTAAAATTAAATGAATAAATAAAATATTATTGTTACTAATAAAAAATATTACATAAATGTACAATGTTTCCTTCCCGCTGCCTCTCCCTTATCCTGTCAGGAGACGGGGTCACCGTGGCCAGGCCTCCAAGTACGACCCCTGGCCACTCTGCCCCCTGACCTACTAAACCTTTTTTTAAAAACATAAACAAGTGGTCAGCGTGACGGGAATTGCCGTCCTACGGGCCCGGGTTCGATTCCCGACTGAGTCGGGGATTTTCTTCGCTCAGGGACTGGGTGTTGTGTTGTCTTCATTGTCATTTTATTCCCATCCGGCGCGCAGGTCGCCCAATGTGGCGTCGAATGCAATAAGACCAGCACCAAGGCGGCAGGACCTACCCCGTAAGGGGCCTCCCGGCCAATGACGCCAAATGCTCATTTCCATACAGTGTTAAAGTCCTGATAGTACTTCCAATGGAAACTCCCCATGACACCCCGTTAGATTTAGTGGTAAAATGGCCCAGTGGGTAGGCTGTCAAAAGCTGAACACAGATCAAGCATGAAAACGGGAAGAAATTGTACTGAACTGTGTAAAAAGAAGCAAAATAGTAACAGTGAACGGTCCAAGCTCACGATATGCCTGAACCACGGTGTCGCTGTTTTGTGATCACGGTGTTAGACTGCACAGAGTGCGAGATCCGTGTTGAACTATCGCTGCCGCCCCACTTTTTTCACTAAATTATGAACTTGGCCCGGCCATTGACGAGTCTGTTCTCCTTCTGTAGTCTTTGCAATTGTCATACTATACACCGGCTGTAGGACATAGGTCATGCGATAAGAATATATTACCGTCACAAGTAAATGTGATGAATAGGGAGAGCAGACGAGATGCCGCACGGACCTCTCTCAGATATCTAAACAGCAAATAAGCACCGTGTGAACTATGTTACAAGAAACGTATTCAAGAGTCAAAACTTCCAAAACGGAACGCAAGTATCATAACATGTAAAATAAATAGGAGGTACATACGTCTGGAGGTCCCTTCCTTACATCTCGCTGTTGCAAACGGCCGTTACACCACGACACAGACATAAATTTAAATACAGCGAACAGACACTTCAATGACCGGACGGACAGTTTATAATTTGGAGAAAAACAATGGGGTACGAAGAAGATTTCAACGAGGATCTCCCCCCTTCGCAGTCCAACACCATGACCAGATAACCACAACGCCTTGACTATTTTAACTCCGCTCGATGTTTCACATCTTGAGTTTGGACCATTCACTATTTCTCGTTTATTGTTTTTTCACAGTTCTGTATACCTTCTTCCTGTTTTTATGCTTGATCTGTGTTCAGTTTTTGACAGGCTGACCACTAGGCCATCTTAACTACTAAATCCGAGGAGGTGGGATAGAGAGTTTGCCTTGTAAGAAAAACAGCTATCTCGGCGGTGCTTAAGAAGTGTAACATCGTATGTAGACGTCACTAGTAAGTCATAGCCGATACTGACACGGGCAGTGGGCCGTACCTACCACGCGACTGCTAGCAGATAACGGTAGAGGGCATGAGGGTTATGTGAGACCGTAATACTTTATTTTTCGAAGGCTGGGAGTCGATTTAAGAATGAAATTGACGACTGAAGATAAATTATACAGTAATAATGGGTGTGCTTGCCGTTGGTGACATACTAACACTTCTAACAATGGAAAAATTCTCAGTAGTGTGCCTACCTTCTCCAGTTGTTACTGCGTAATTTATTTTCAGCTGTTCTTACGCTTATTCGTCCTATTTTTCGGGTCCAGATTAGAATGTCCCTCAGCGATGACCCATGATTGTCTAAGATTATTGATGAGTCTTCCAACATCCGTTGCATTTATGATGCGAGGATATGTGCCTTATAGAAAGATGGGACATCGTATTGGCTTAATGGCTCAATGTAATCCAACCAAGTGAATACTTTTCTATGTGCTTGATAGTCGGCACTATTAGGATCTTTCAGTTGACGGCCTGTAGTTCGTATTCATATAGTTCTAGATTAACCCGAAGAGGCGATTCGTTATTGCGAATCCGATTGTACCTTGATTCCACTATAAACTAAGATTAACAGCTACAAGTGGGTTCTGTAATTTTTTTAGAAGATTTTACCACAAAAATTAAAAAAAAGCAATTAACTGCTCATAGATTCAGATGCTGTTGCCCACGTAGAAAACTTATACGTGTTCTGTTTTCTAGAAAGCCTTCAGCCCAGTCGCTCAGTTGGTCTGACATTCTGTATGCTCGTGTTTTGTTCATCAGGAGGCAGTACGTAATTGTACCGAACGCGTTCAAGAAGTCAAGGAACACGGAATCTGCCTGTATATACACGTGGGCGCCTGTATCTACTTCTTTCTGGGTCTCGTGATCGAACAGAGCAAGGTAGGTTTCATACATCATTGTTTTCGGATCCCATTTTGATTCCCACAGAGGAGGTTTTTGGTCTCCAGAAATGACATAATACTCGAGAATAAAATATGTTTCAAAATTCCGCAACAGTCCAACGTCAGAGATATAGGCCTATAGTTTTTGTTCATCTTTTCGACGAAATTTCGTGAAAGCGGGTATGGCCTCTTTCTCCAGTCATCAGGAATGCATCACTCCTCCAAAGACCTACGGTACACTGTTGCTAGAAGGGGAGCCGGTTCTTTCGCATATTCTGTGTAGAATGGAACTGGTATCAGTGACCTTGCCTTAAATTTATGGCTGAAGGTGTACAGCTGTTTACTTCAGTTTGAAAGAGAGACGTTCAGCATTTCGGTCTTCTCTGTGTCACTCCGCTCACAGTATTTCCGGATGGATGGCTTCGATCCGTCTACTCATTCAACATCCAAGGAGTTACAAAACTCGCACCTGTGCGGATGCTTCATTTGAACGAACGGCACGAGTCCTCTTCTTCCTAGCCATTTTCTGCTGTCGCTACGGGGGTCAGAATTGTTACACTGGGCGAGGAAAGACTAGAGGCTGGTGGTGGACCGTTGCCCGTTCTGATGCCTTCACTTCCTCGTCCTTCCCTCCCCTGCCTCCCCACCCCACCTCTCTTTAGATACAGAGTGTACCCTTTCCGTCTGCGTTTTAGGAAAAATCTGAGTTCAGGTGTGTGCTTTAATACTACAACAACACTGTGCGGTAAATCAAATAAATTAGAATACAAACGGAAATCATTCTGCTACTGGTCACTCACGAATAGCTGCGAAATTTTATGATATCTATCGCACACCATTCTCACCAGTAAGCGATAGGAAATATTCAGACCTTGTTATTCTTTGATAGTCGGTGATAGGAAGTAATCCGAGTCTGTTCTCTGCGCTAGTCATGTCAAACACGCTCTAGAATTTTAGTAACCTTTTTTGATGAACAGTTTTTACTAATTCGTACAAAACTGTTTACGGTGTTCTTAAAAAAATGCACTGTAATTGCATCCTGTGACTTCTTTAAAATAGATCAGTTATCCTCACTGAATAAGTACAGACACACAGGCTTGCATGTTAGAATGAATCGCGCGTGCTTTGTGGGACTACGTTAACGAGAGATCTGACGAGAAAAGGTAGGAGGAATTCCTACACATCGATTCCTTATGGTAATCGAGGAAAGGGTTAACTCAATTTCTGCAGTCTAGAGGGAGAGCGTTTAACCAACTGCACTGCACATCACGTATACCGCTTTTTACAGACCTCTGGCTAAACTGAGAAACTTGAACGGAGGTTTGATACCATGAGGGGATCTAGTAAACACGTAACTTCCTGACAGATTAAAACTCTGTGCGGGACCGAGAGTAGAACCAAGAACCTTGTTTTGGCGGGCAATCTCTTAAAACTAAGCTAACCAGGCACCACTCACGGCCCGCCTTCACAGTTATATTTCTGCTACTATTTCTGTCCCAGTTACCAAACTTCACAGAAAGGTCTCCTGCATACCTTGTTGCACAATCATATCTGGTAGGAAAACGCCCCATGGAAAAATGGTTTAGCCACAGCCCAAGATTCGTTTCCAGCAGCGACTTTTTTAAAGGAATCATTACACTTGTCATAAAGCGATTTAAGGAAACAACCTAAAACCTAATACGATACCTGATAGCAGGGAAGGATTTCAACAAGCTAAACTACTCCGGCATGCGACATGAACTGGGATACTTCTAGCGCTTTGTGGAGTTCATTAATTTAGTTATTTGCGCGTTTCATGTATCATACAAATGGTTCAAATGGCTCTGAGCACTATGGGACTTAACTGCTGAGGTCATCAGTCCTCTAGAACTTAGAACTACTAAAACCTAACTAACCTAAGGACATCACACACATCCATGCCCGAGGCAGGATTCGAATCTGCGACCATAGCATGCACCATACACAGCCTGCCAAAAATAAAAGAAAATGAAGCACTCACAAGTCGTGGGTGGATGACAATGTAACTTACATGCGTATACAACACCTGCGGGTATGTAAATAATTAGAACTGCAATTCTTTTTGACAGATTGCACGACCACCGGGGTGCATTAGCGTGGTTCCTGTTCTGTGTTGTTACCAGGCCTTTTAAAGTGTATAAGGGGCGTGAACAGCGTCATATGCTGAGTTATCACTGTGAAAGCCACGGAGACGCCGCCCACTTGAGACAATGCTGTCACTACCTGACAGATTTCGAAAGACGCTATATTGTGGATCCCCATTTGACTGGCTGTCTGAATCGTACAATATCCATATTTGTGCGGCATTCGGTTATGACAGTGGTCCGATGTTGGACTGCAGGTGGACGTGTAGGTAGGCATAACCGTCTTGAAGGGTCCAGTCGATCACGTCTATCCACCACAGTGGGAGGATGCCCATACAGGGTTTTTATAAATGAATACCGGGGTTTTAACGATTTATAATATTTATTCATTAAACTTACAGTTATAAATGATATGTCAAATGAAAGAGCAAGTCAAACAGTTGTGTTTGGCACCATTGCGCATGCGCAGCGCGCAATGTTTCCCCCGCAATCCGCTAGACAGCGGTAGTAGCGAAGATGGCGACTAGTGAACAGAAAGCGTTTTGTGCTTTGCAGTTTGCAAAGACCGAATCTGTAGTTACTGTGCAACATGCGTTCTGGCTGAAGTTCGGTTGTGATCCTCCAAGTGATAATAACATTCGTAGATGGTATCATCAATTTGAAGATACTGGCTGCCTTTGTAAAGGGAAGAACACAGGACGACCAAGAGTTAGTGAAGAGACTGTTGAGCAAGTGAGAGAGTAATTCACTCGTAGCCCAAAGAAATCAGTCCGGAAGGCTAGTCGTGAATTACAAGTTCCCATGTCGACTGTTTGGAAAGTTTTAAGAAAACGTGTACAACTACGTCCTTACTGTTTACAGTTATTACAGGCTCTAAAGCCGGCTGACCATGGATTATGTACCAACTTCGCAAACGAAATGTTGTTTCATGACGATGAAGATTTTCTGGAACCGCGTGACCGCTACGGTCGCAGGTTCGAATCCTGCCTCGGGCGTGGATGTGTGTGATGTTCTTAGGTTACTTAGATTTAAGTAGTTCTAAGTTCTAGGGGACTGATGACCTCAGCTGTTAAGTCCCATAGTGCTCAGAGCCATTTGAACCATTTTTTTGTGTAGTTGTCAGTGCATTACGTCGGAGATACGTGAAATCGAGAATGGACAAATTGTTGGTACTCGTATGATGGGAGACTCAGTAAACAAGAGAGCCAAAGTGTTAGGTGTTGCAAGAGGCCCCTTGGAAAACATCATCCGCTAGGCCACAACGTGGATGGAAGTGCCGGTTGCGCGATCCTCATTGAAGAGGATTGCGAGATGACAGCTGCACAGACACTGCAGGATTGAATGTTGCACTCGCGAACCCTATCAGCGCCAAAACAAAACGAGGGAGGTTCCTTAAACAGAGAACTGCATCTCGAGTAGGAATTCCTAATCCATTCGTCAGTGGTGCTATAATCATGGAACCTCGACTATGGTGCAGTGGAAGATTAATATTTGGTCACATGAGTCTTGTTACATACTGTTTCCAACTTCTGGCCGAGTTTACGCCCGAAGAGTGAAACATGACGGGGTTTCAGTGGTGATTTAGGCGCCCATATCGTGGTTTTCCAGGGTTCATTACTGCAAAGTATTATGTGACCATTTCGGCTGATCGGGTCCATCTCATGGTTCAATGTTTGTTTCCCAGTGGTGATAATGTGTTCCAAGATAATAGGGCTAGTGTTAAAAAAGTTCGCATCGTCCATGACTGGTTTTGTGTGGACGAGGATGAATTGTTCGCATCTTCCATGGCAATCACAGTTTCCAGAGCTCAATGGTATTGAGGCTCTGATGTCTGGGTTGGAGAGAAGGGTGCGTGATCGGTGTTCACTTCCATCTTCGTTAACTGGACGTCACACTACTTTACAAGATTCCCTTGAAAACCATAGAGGATCTATATTAATCCACTATGAGACGAATGGAAGTTGTTTTGAGTTCCCTACACCGTATTAGATACGGGATGTGTAGCGTTTTTGATGTTTCCACATTTTTGTCCATCCCTTGTATGTATCTGCCTCAATCAGTTTAATTTTTGTTTTGACATTTGTTTGAAGTGATATTCACTTTTTTTATGAATTTAGTACTTCTTTATCATGTCACTGCAATCGTTATAAACATGATTTGCATTCGGACAGAACTGGCAATTAGTGAGAGTCCCAGAAATACACTCAATCATACGCAAAATCTGCCATCAATATCACCTAAAATTATAGAAGTAATAATTTGCCTCGAAAGACGTTCTATAATCCTGACATTGCGCACCACAATAAGAGAAGCCACCTCAGCAATTGAGGAGAGCTTTGTAGTAAGTTAGGGCAGTTAACAGTTGAGTGACGGAAGCAGGAGCTGGTGGTTTGGTTAGACAGCTTAAGATGTCACTGAACGATTTCTTATGTGATAAGTAGTGTGGTGGCAATACTGACGACGGCCAGTTCAAGTGGAGCAATATATTTCTATTTTGTGCTGAATGATATCTTAGAAGATGAATTGAAAAACGGAAATCAATATTTATAGCAATTGTAGATTTAGAGAAAGCTTTTCACAATATTCACTGGAAAACAGTCTTTGAAATTCTAAAGCCCGCAGTGACAAAATACAAGGAGTAAAAAGTTATTTACGTGTATAGAAACCAAGCTGCAGTTGTAAGAGTCGAGGGACATGAAAGAGAACCAATGGTTGAGATAAGAGTGAAATAGGGTTGTAGTAGCCTATCCATATGTTATTCAGTCTGCTCGTTGAGCAAGCAGCAAACTAAACCATAGAAAAATTTGAATTACGAATTAAAGTTCAGGGAGAAGAAATAGATACATTGAGGCTGCCGATGACTTAATTCGGTCAGAGACAGCAAAGGACTTGTGGAAGAGCATTTGAATGGAAAGGACACTGTCTTGAAAGAAGGATATAAGATAAACAACAACTAAAGCGAAACAAAAATAATGCATTGTTGTCGAATTAAATCACATGATACTGAGAGAATTAGATTAGGAAACGAAACACTTAAAGTAGTAGATGAGTGTCGCTACTTGGGCAGCAAAACACTGATAATGGCCAAAGTACACTACAGGCCATTAAAATTCCTACACCACGAAAATGACGTCCTACAGACGTGAAATTTAACCGACAGGAAAAAGATGCTGTGATATGTAAATGATTAGCTTTTAAGAGAATTCACAGAAGGTTGGCGGCGGTGGCGACACCTATAACGTGCTGACAAGAGGAAAGTTTACAAGCGATTTCTCATACACAAACAGCAGTTGACCACCGTTGCCTGGTGAAACGTTGTTGTGATGCCTCGTGTAAGCGGGAGAAATGCGTACCATCACATTTCCGACTTTGATAAAGGTCGGATTGTAGCCTATCGCGATTGCGGTTTATCGTATTGCTACATTGCTGCTCGCGTTAGTCGAGATCCAATGACTGTTAGCAGAATATGGAATCGGTGGGTTCAGGAGGGTAATACGGAACGCCGTGCTGGAAACCAACCACCTCGTATCACTAGCAGTCGAGATGACAGGCATCTATCCGCATGGCCGTAACGGATCGTGCAGCCACGTCTCGATCCCTGAATCAACAGATGGGGACGTTTCCAAGATAACAACCATTTACACGAACAGTTCGACGACTTTTACAGCAGCATGGACTATCAGCTCGGAGACCATGGCTGCGGTTACCC
This sequence comes from Schistocerca cancellata, assembly GCF_023864275.1. Lineage (NCBI taxonomy): Eukaryota > Metazoa > Arthropoda > Insecta > Orthoptera > Acrididae > Schistocerca > Schistocerca cancellata. The sequence goes on from NC_064634.1 coordinate 198,252,888, forward strand.
TTGACGCTGTATCACAGACAGGAGCGTCTGCGATGGTGCACTCAACGACGAACCTGGGTGCACGAATGGCTGTCTGTTTACAGCATCATGATGGTCGCATCCGTGTTTGGCGACATCGCGGTAAACGCACATTGGAAGCGTGTATTCGTCATCGCCATACTGGTGTATCACCCAGCGTGATGGTATGGGGTGCCATTGGTTACACGTCTCGGTCACCTCTTGTTCGCATTGACGGTACTTTGAACAGTGGACGTTACATTTCAGATGTGTTACGACTCGTGGCTCTACCCTTCATTCGATCCCTTCGAAACCCTACATTTCAGCAGGATAATGCACGATCGCATGTGGCAGGTCCCTGGGCTTTTCTGGATACAGAAAATGTTCGACTGCTATCCTGGCCAGCACATTCTCCAGATCTCTCACCAACGTCTGGTCAATGGTGGCCGAGCAACTGGCTCGTTGCAATACGCTAGTCACTACTCTTGATGAACTGTGGTATCGTGTTGAAGCTGCATGGGCAGCTGTACCTGTACACGCTATCCAACCTCTGTTTGACTCTATGCCCATGAGTATCACGGCCGTTATTACGGCCAGAGGTGGTTGTTCTGGGTACTGATTTCTCAGGATCTATGCACCTAAATCGCGTGAAAATGTAATTACATGTCAGTTCTAGTATAATATACACTCCTGGAAATGGAAAAAAGAACACATTGACACCGGTGTGTCAGACCCACCATACTTGCTCCGGACACTGCGAGAGGGCTGTACAAGCAACGATCACACGCACGGCACAGCGGACACACCAGGAACCGCGGTGTTGCCCGTCGAATGGCGCTAGCTGCGCAGCATTTGTGCACCGCCGCTGTCAGTGTCAGCCAGTTTGCCGTGGCATACGGAGCTCCATCGCAGTCTTTAACACTGGTAGCATGCCGCGACAGCGTGGACGTGAACTGTATGTGCAGTTGACGGACTTTGAGCGAGGGCGTATAGTGGGCATGCGGGAGGCCGGGTGGACGTACCGCCGAATTGCTCAACACGTGGGGCGTGAGGTCTCCACAGTACATCGATGTTGTCGCCAGTGGTCGGCGGAAGGTGCACGTGCCCGTCGACCTGGGACCGGACCGCAGCGACGCACGGATGCACGCCAAGACCTTAGGATCCTACGCAGTGCCGTAGGGGACCGCACCGCCACTTCCCAGCAAATTAGGGACACTGTTGCTCCTGGGGTATCGGCGAGGACCATTCGCAACCGTCTCCATGAAGCTGGGCTACGGTCCCGCACACCGTTAGGCCGTCTTCCGCTCACGCCCCAACATCGTGCAGCCCGCCTCCAGTGGCGTCGCGACAGGCGTGAATGGAGGGACGAATGGAGACGTGTCGTCTTCAGCGATGAGAGTCGCTTCTGCCTTGGTGGCAATGATGGTCGTATGCGTGTTTGGCGCCGTGCAGGTGAGCGCCACAATCAGGACTGCATACGACCGAGGCACACAGGGCCAACACCCGGCATCATGGTGTGGGGAGCGATCTCCTACACTGGCCGTACACCACTGGTGATCGTCGAGGGGACACTGAATAGTGCACGGTACATCCAAACCGTCATCGAACCCATCGTTCTACCATTCCTAGACCGGCAAGAGAACTTGCTGTTCCAACAGGACAATGCACGTCCGCATGTATCCCGTGCCACCCAACGTGCTCTAGAAGGTGTAAGTCAACTACCCTGGCCAGCAAGATCTCCGGATCTGTCCCCCATTGAGCATGTTTGGGACTGGATGAAGCGTCGTCTCACGCGGTCTGCACGTCCAGCACGAACGCTGGTCCAACTGAGGCGCCAGGTGGAAATGGCATGGCAAGCCGTTCCACAGGACTACATCCAGCATCTCTACGATCGTCTCCATGGGAGAATAGGAGCCTGCATTGTTGCGGAAGGTGGATATACACTGTACTAGTGCCGACATTGTGCATGCTCTGTTGCCTGTGTCTATGTGCCTGTGGTTCTGTCAGTGTGATCATGTGATGTATCTGACCCCAGGAATGTGTCAATAAAGTTTCCCCTTCCTGGGACAATGAATTCACGGTGTTCTTATTTCAATTTCCAGGAGTGTACTTGTCCAATGAATACCCGTTTATCATCCGCATTTCCTCTTGGTGTAGCAATTTTAATGGTCAGTAGTGTATAAGATGTATACTGGTAATGGCTAGAAAAGCATCACTGAAGAAGAGAAATCAGGCAACATCTGATATAAATGCAAGTGTAATTATTTCCTGAAGGTACTTGTTGGTGTGTACGTCCGCACAGAAGTGAAACGTGGTCGATCAGAAGGACAAGAAGAGAACAGAAGGTTTTGAAATGTGGCTTTACAGAAGCATGTTGAAAATTAGAGGTGTAGATTGAATAACTGATGAAGAGGGACAGAATCGAACTGAAGAAACGATTTGTGGCACAACGTGAATGAGTCGGTTGAGAGGATTTCATATGAGGCCTGAAGGAATCGTCATTTTTGTAATGGAGTGTGGTGTGAGCGAGAGAGGGGGGTGGGGGGAGGACGGGGGAGGAGGTCGATAGGGTTGAAATTTTAGTTGGAAGGCCCGAATAGAGACAGGAGGTTCGAATGTGTGTAGGATACAGTACTTACGTAGAGATGAAGAGACTTGCACTGGATAGACTAACGTGAAGAGCTGCATCAAACCAATGTTCGGTCTGTAGATTGGAACAACAACAAGAAGAACAATAACAAAGAAAAATGACGCAAATTATCCTTTTGTCCTTGGAACCACCGAAATCTCTTCATATCAAGCTGCGGACGTGCAACTTTGTGCAATAGAATTACAAGAAGTATAAGTACAGAGGAGTTGAACTTTATGTCGACACGTGAACATAGGAGGGACGTCCAATAAATAATGCAACACATTCTTTTGCGGCCAATGCCGGTTGAAAAAAATGCGGAGTTTGTTGTGGGACGTCGTGGAATGTTCTCGCTTCAGCCCCTGTAACTCCATGAAGTTCCGTCAGGTGACGGCGCTGTATGTAGCCTTCGAAATAGTGTCTATAACGGATGTGCGCTCCAGGGAGAAAGCAGTCATTGAATTTCTTTTGGTGGAAAACCAGAGTGTCGGAAATATTCTTAGGCGCTTTCAGAGTGTCTACGGAGGCCTGTCAGTGAACAAAAGCATGGTGACTCGTTGGGCGAGGCGTCTGTTATCATCGCAAGGTTGCACAAACGTCTCTGTTCTCCTGCAATGTTGGAACGTGCGGACAGTCTCATTCGAGATGATCAACGGATCACAATCAAACATCTCGCTGCTCAACTGGACGTCTCTGTTAGTAGTGCTGACATTCTCGTTCGCAAAGGAGTGTACCCGCTGGTTTCTAGTCACTGAACAGAAGACCTTAAAGAGCAACGAAGGACCATCCATGCGGAATTTGTTGCGCGTTACGGGGTTGATTATGGAGGTTACTGATGTAGCAAGAAGAAGGCTCGACGTCGACCGGCAGAGTGGTACCATACGGCAAACAGGCCCTCCCAGCAAGGTTGCCCCATTGAACGGAGATTATGTTGAAAGATATGGTTTTCTAGACAAAAGAGTAGGGAGCGATATGGCCTAATGCCTGCTTTCAGAAAAAAAGTGTTAAATTACTTACTGAGAGCACTTCGTATAATGATCTCAATCTATCAAAGTGGCTTTTATTATCTTCTAAATTCTTTCTGTCACTTAGCAGGTGGTTGAATACTTAATTTCTTTCTGTGTCACAGTAGAGTTCATTCCTCAGCAAGTCGAAGCTGTGATAAAGGTGGAAGGAGCTGCCAGGCACTTGCTGAGATGTCTGTCTAACTGAACTGCTCATTAGGGCATTATAAAGCGTACTGTGTTGCAGATGAATGTCCACGATACGTGACGCCTCTTCGAGCGCTGAAGATCGTTTTGACGGCCCCTGAGCGACGGAATGCGACTGCACGTGCAGGCGCAACGAATTGTGCAGCGGCGCGGCAAGCCTGCAGCCACTCCTCTGCGGGCGGAGGATACGGCTGGATGGAGGCGCCACAAGACGTCCGGAACGAATGTCAGCCTCTGTATTTATAGGACAGAGTCGCACAAGCATCGCTGCATTAGTTTCCTGCCGTCTAGAGCTGACTGTCGGAACTAGCCTACATCTACATCTACATCTACATGATTACTCTGCAATTCACATTTAAGTGCTTGGCAGAGGGTTCCTCGAACCACAATCATACTATCTCTCTAACATTCCACTCCCGAACAGCGCGCGGGAAAAACGAACACCTAAACCTTTCTGTTCGAGCTCTGATTTCTCTTATATTATTTTGATGATCATTCCTACCTATGTAGGTTGGGCTGAACAAAATATTTTCGCATTCGGAAGAGAAAGTTGGTGACTGAAATTTCGTAAATAGATCTCGCCGCGACGAAAGTCTTTGCTTTAATGACTTCCATCCCAACTCGCGTATCATATCTGCCACACTCTCTCCCCTATTATGTGATAATAGAAAACGAGCTGCCCTTTTTTGCACCCTTTCGATGTCCTCCGTCAATCCCACCTGGTAACGGTACCACACCGCGCAGCAATATTCTAACAGAGGACGAACGAGTGTAGTGTAACCTGTCTCTTTAGTGGACTTGTTGCATCTTCTAAGTGTCCTGCCAATGAAACGCAACCTTTGGCTCGCCTTCCCCACAATATTATCTATGTGGTCTTTCCAACTGAAGTTGTTCGTAACTTTAACACCTAGGTACTTAGTTGAATTGACAGCCTTGACAATTGCACTATTTATCGAGTAATCGAATTCCAACGGATTTCTTTTGGAACTCATGTGGATCACCTCACACCAACTGCCACCTGCCACACCATACAGCAATCTTTTCTAAATCGCTTTGCAACTGATACTGGCCTTCGGATGACCGTACTAGACGGTAAATTACAGCATCATCTGCGAACAACCTAAGAGAACTGCTCAGATTGTCACCCAGGTCATTTATATAGATCAGGAACAGCAGAGGTCCCAGGACGCTTCCCTGGGGAACACCTGATATCACTTCAGTTTTACTCGATGATTTGCCGTCTATTACTACGAACTGCGACCTTCTTGACAGGAAATCACGAATCCAGTCGCACAACTGAGACGATACCCCATAGGCCCGCAGCTTGATTAGAAGTCGCTTGTGAGGAACGGTGTCAAAAACTTTCCGGAAATGTAGAAATACGGAATCAACTTGAGATCCCCTGTCGATAGCGGCCATTACTTCGTGCGAATAAAGAGCTAGCTGCGTTGCACAAGAACGATGCTTTCTGAAACCATGCTGATTACGTATCAATAGATCGTTCCCTTCCAGGTGATTCATAATGTTTGAATACAGTATATGCTCCAAAACCCTACTGCAAACCGACGTCAATGATATAGGTCTGTAGTTCGATGATTTACTCCTACTACCCTTCTTAAACACTGGTGCGACCTGCGCAATTTTCCAATCTGTAGGTACAGATCCATCGGTGAGCGAGCAGTTGTATATGATTGCTAAGTCAGCTCAGACAAGAACAGACTTTAGTTCCATATATCTACATCTACCTCTACCTCTGTACTCCGAAGGCCACCTTATGTAGTACGGCTACAAAGGAACCACGCCTACTTGTCATCACCGACTTAGTCCAAGTTTATGCTACATGCAGGAACTGGCCAGAAGTGGACGCTCCAGATGAGCAAGCGTTCGGAAAAAGTAGCACTTCTGACGCGGACCGGGCGAGGCATCCACCATTTGTGTGAACATAGCTTCCAGGCAGCGGTGGGCGTAGCGGAAAGAAACAGAACGGTTCTCGGGTGGTCATGGGATCGATTCCCTAAGTGTGAACGTCTTTTTAGTTTCAATTTTTATGTTACTTACACCGCAAATAAACCAAATATGATTAAAGAAACCTACTCGTATACAGAGCAATAGGCTCTAACCCTTTCCGGAAAAAAATAATCAACAGCCTGCGAATGCTTACGAGGGAGTACGGCTCTTTTGGATCGAAGATGTGTAGATGGGAAAATATAGAAATGTCGCCATTACTTCGCCAAAATCTGGTAGATTTACAACTGACTTATACAAAAACTATTCGGATAAGGTGTTGAAGTCCCACGAGCAGGAGAACAAGTTTGTTCTGTTAATTGAGTCGGAGGGAAAAGGAACAAATCGACTATTTACGACGAGATTTTTCAAGATGAAAGCTTGCCATCGCGCAGTATTAAAGCCATTCCTTCCAAATTCACTTCGCTACTGCAACCTTGCGATGTATGGTTTTAACGTCTGGTAAACTGCTCTTATCTGTTCGAGAGAGAGAGAAATAAATCAAATTTCGAGAAGACTGCATCAAAATACATTCCATTGTACTTCACCATCTAGCCTCGCCAGTATCTGGCGAAATGGTGAGTGACGCGTGGTTTACTGCCAAACTGTGTGATGAGAGAGTGAATGTAAGCCAAGTTTCTTTTCCTATACAGGCTTTAAAACAGCCATGTAACTGTAAAAATGTGACGTTTGTAAACGTGTTCAAGAGACCGAGATCCTTTGTACTTCCCTGCTTTTAGCTGTAAAATAATAAAAGTGTCTGCAACGGAGAAACTGTAATAATTGGTATCTAGTTTGAAGTATGAAGTTCTCGTGTACACCTTGTAATTCCTTCCTGGAAATTGATTTCCAACCACAAATTTTCCTTTGCCTTTTTTGAATGAATTTTATGCAAACTTTGATAAATACAATTACTGGACATTATGTCTGTTTATTTGGGGTGTAAGTAACGCAAAAATCAAAAATAAAAGAAAAGAAAAAAAAGTTTCTGCATAGACTCTCAACGGCACGATCCTCGTGCTATCGACCTGCTTTTCCTCTACACCAGCCATTGAGTGGAAATTATGCTAACATAAACGGCTGACTCCTCAACCGATGAGCCCGTTATATGCTGATTTGTCTAAGCGCTTGGCAATCTAGTTCCCACTTCTGTCACTTGATCTCTGGCCCCTCCCTAGACCCACACATATTATAAAATTGTATGCATCTAAGTGTGCATGTGTGTGTGTGTGTGTGTGTGTGTGTGTGTGTGTGTGTGTGTGTGTGCGTGCGTGTGTGTGTGTGGGGATAAGAATCGCTGTGGGGATAAGAACCACCTGCCTATCAAAGAGGTGGAAGTAGGGGTGAAAAAGTGAAACCTCCCCTTAGAAA